>NC_090443.1:39532501-40143779 GCF_031143425.1 Pleurodeles waltl
TCTCCGATTGTCGTGGCGCGGAAACCCAAACAACCAGAAGCCCTCCGCATCTGCGTGGACATGCGCGTACCGGACCATGCAAGTAAGAGGGAAAGGCACCTCACTCCAACCATAGATGACATCCTCAGCGAGCTAGCCGGATCCCCATGGTTCTCCAAAATGGACCTCAGATTGGGGTATCATCAGATCATGCTACACCCTGAATCTCGACCAATAACCACCTTCTCCACGCACACCGGCCTCTGGCGGTACACACGGCTCAATTTCAGCATTTCCAGTGCGGCAGAGGTTTTCCAACACGCCGTCAAAGGGGTCCTGCAAGGGCTCCCGGGGGTCCTCAATGTGAGCACTGACATCCTTGTACATGCCCCGACCCTGGATGATCACATGAGGAGACTGCGAGCTGTGTTTGTGAGGCTGCAGAAGCAAGGGCTGACACTTAACCGAGAAAAATGTGACTTCCTCAAGCGAGAGATCTGTTTTTTCGGGTACCAGTTCTCTGAACACGGAATTGGACCAAACCTGCACAAAGTCAGAGACATTCAAGAGGCCCCGGCCCGACGTCTGTTTCGGGGGTCCGAAGCTTCCTTGGCATGGTCACATACTGCGGCCGGTTCATGAAGATCTTGTCAGACATTACCGGCCCTCTAAGACGGCTCACCCAAGCTGACCACACGGGGTGTGGGAAGTGGAACAAGAGCACGCATTCCGAGCCACCAAAGGCGCGCTCTCCGCTGACACCACGCTAGCATTCTTTGATCCCCGACGGGAATCGCAACTGGTCGTAGATGCCAGCCCCACAGGCCTAGGAGCCGTTCTGACACAAAAGCGAGACTGCGGAGAGTGGGTCCCCAACGCATTTGCCAGCCGCACGCTCACGCCAACGGAGTAGAGGTACTCCCAAATCCAGCGAGAAGCCATTGCCCTCCTCAGTAATGACTGACCACAAACCACTGCTGCCTCTTTTCAAGGGATCATCCTCGAAACCTCCACCCAGGATCGAAAAATGGATATTGCAACTCCAAGAATTCGATTTTACCGTGGAGTACCAGCCAGGAACAAGGAATCCTGCTGACTTTTTATCATGCCACACTCACCTAGCCACCCCTCAAGAAATGGTGGAAGCCTAGGAGACGGAAAAAGATGTGCGGTTTGTGGTAGACCGGTCCAGACCATTACCCATGACACTCAGCAAAGTGGTAACGGCCACCGACCAGGATGAATACCTACAGATCGCAATAACAGCCACCCGGTCGGGGGACTGGCGACCACTCCAGCGCCCAGACACCTTCTGCATGCAGGACGCCCAAGCCAGACTCCACGCCTTTTTCAACGTAAGGCACGAACACTCGGTAAGCGAGGATGGCTGCCTGCTGAGAGGACTCCTCCTGGTAATACCGTCCAGCCTGACAGCCCGAGCTGTGTCCCTTGCCCATGGAGCCCACCAGGGCATCGTCAAATCCAAGACCCGACTCTGGAACAAGGTCTGGTTTCCAGGACTAGATCAACTGGTAGAGAACGCTGTCAAGGGGTGCCTAGTGTGCCAGGCCAGTGGTTCCCCAGATCCACCAGCGCCGGTCATCACTGAAGACGGCCCCTCGGCCGCGTGGCAGAGGGTGAGCACGGACTTCAGGAGCCTACCTGACGGGTCATACATAGTGGTGGTGGTCAACGACTACTCGCGATACCCTGAGGTAGAGCTGGTACAGTCCGCACATACCGTCATCCCAAAGTTCAAAAAGTTAATGGCCACCCATGGGTTCTTCTGTGAGGTACGTACAGACAATGGGCCCCCCTTCAACAGGCGAGAGTGGGCAGACCTTTTGGCCTCCACCAACACCAAACATTGGCGAGTCACACCCCGATTGCCCCAGGCGAACGGAGAGGTAGAGCGGTTTGTCAAAACACTAAACAAAGTGATCCGCACTGCCACAGCAGAATTTAGGAACGTGGAGGGCGCCATCTATGCATTTCTACAGGAGTACAGGGTCACAACCCACACCACCACAAGAGTGACCTCCAGCCAACTCTGTTTTGGGAGGACAATAACAGATGCCATTCCACACCACCCCTCATGGGCAACACAACCACTGCCACAAAACCAATCAGCAACAAGAAGAGCCCGCACTAAAGCCTATGCCTCTCGGACGCGGAGAGCTCGAGCAGTCCAGGTGCAAGTGGGAGACACTGTTCTGGTCAAAGACCGTCACCCAAGGGGCAAGTTCTGTCTGCATTTCGAGGTACAACTGTGGACAGTGACCGCCATGAAAGGCACCATGGTGACAGACTGGCGAGGTCTAGAGACAGTAACCCGCAACGTGGCGCAGTTCAAATGCTTATCTCACTCCACGTCACATGACTATGGAAGAGACAGCACAATCGTGGCTGACACCAGGACCAGTCCAGGAACAGACCTAGTCCGTCAGGAGAATACAGGTGATGGGAGGAGACCCCAAGCTGAGAGACCTGCAACGAGCCAACAGGAACAGGCGGCTTCGCCAACAGCGACGCAGGTGCAAGAGCCACCCACAAGGGTCGAGACGCCCAATGAGAGCCCAAACCAGGTGCCTGCGTAAGGGAGGTCTGGGAGCAGGCGATACAATTTGAGGCACAACCCAGATCCATCCAGGCATTATGCAGACTTTGCGTGTGACTGATCCTGACACCCGTGATCAAGCGCAATTGCCACCCCACCCTGCAGTGTCACAGGTCATGGGGTTATTAATGACACACCGTTTGATGTTAAACTCTGTTTAGTTCGTTGTCTCCCCCGTTGGGGAGAAATGTAGTGTTGCCGTGGGCCAGCACACTCCTCTGTGGACCCTAGGAGCACACTCCTCTGTGGACCCTAGGGGGTTTGCAGGTGTTTCCCCCTCTGACACTGCGCAAGTTGGAGCGTGCTGGGGATGACGCAGGGTTAGTTATAAGTAGGCGTTGGGACACGGGAAAGGGGTCTTTGGTGAGAAGCGGTCGATAGAATAAAGTTCGAGAGGTGCACTCACCACATCGTGTCTCTGTCGTTATTTCAAATAACGACACAGCACCGCTTTCGCGACGAGGATGGGATCTACCTTTGCTAGGTAGTGCCTGCAACCCGGCACGCGGTAACACTCTGACTCCGTGCCGCGCCGCTCGCCAACCGAGCCCGACGCATGCAGAGCCACGCCCTACCCGACCGCGGCTCGGCCACACCATCCCCGGAGGCCCGACCTGACACGCCCTGAGGCGGACCCTCCCGGCAACGCTCCACCGCAGGGACGCACGGAGGGAAATCGGCCCCAGCCAGCAAAGCAGGTGATTACGCCCGCTCCTCTAGCCCGCAGCACTTCAATCCCGGGCGGCGGCCCACAGCCACACCCTCGACCGCGTGTGCTTCCCCAGAGGACCTGAAGAACACTGCCACACCCTCCAACGTTGCCAGCAACCTGTAGGAGAAAAAATTGTGGTTGAGGCACATCACTCCCTGCAAGGCGCTCCCTGCGCAACCTCTGACCACGACTGGGCCTCTCTTTGAGCGCATTGCTCTGCACCGGGCCCTGCCTAGCTTTCCTAGGCCCAGGATCATCGCTCTACAACCGCCCCCAGGCCACACCACGGAGGTTTACCCACCTAGTGCTGCATAGAGGTGGTGCAGAAGCAGACTGCACCCATCCATTTCGGGAGGTGAGGAAGACAGTGACCCCAGGCATCACTCGCACGGTGCACCACCCAACTCCCGGCTCTCTTCGCCATGGCCAGCATACCTCCTTTGGAACCGTTCACCATCACAGGAGCCCCCCGTCCACCCAGGTTGCGAGGTGGAAGGTATGTGTGGAGCGCCTCTAAACCTACTTCGAGGCTCTGGATGTCCAGGCAGAGCAACGGAAAACCCTCCTCCTCCACCTCGGAGGGGCAGACATCTACAAAGTGTTCAAGTCCGTGACAGAAGCAAGGCCACACACCTATAACACCCTGAAAGGAGTGATCACGGCGCACTTTGAACCAACAGCGACGCAGGTGCAAGAGCCACCCACAAGGGTCGAGACGCCCAATGAGAGCCCAAACCAGGTGCCTGCGTAAGGGAGGTCTGGGAGCGGGCGATACAATTTGAGGCACAACCCAGATCCATCCAGGCATTATGCAGACTTTGCGTGTGACTGATCCTGACACCCGTGATCAAGCGCAATTGCCACCCCACCCTGCAGTGTCACAGGTCATGGGGTTATTAATGACACACCGTTTGATGTTAAACTCTGTTTGGTTCGTTGTCTCCCCCGTTGGGGAGGAATGTAGTGTTGCCGTGGGCCAGCACACTCCTCTGTGGACCCTAGGGGGTTTGCAGGTGTTTCCCCCTCTGACACTGCGCAAGTTGGAGCGCGCTGGGGATGATGCAGGGGTAGTTATAAGCAGGTGTTGGGATGCGGGAAAGGGGTCTTTGGTGAGGAGCGGTCGATAGAATAAAGTTAGAGAGCTGCGCGACACGACACCACTCTCACTTACCCAGGCACATTCGCATTCCACTCAGGATCACAGTTCCTATGTTGTTTATAATCCTCTTCGAAAATTGTGTCCTCCTGTGTCCTGTAGTTGGCATTGGCATGTACCAGCGTGAGTTTTATACTCTTATAATTTCTACTAAACAGGGGGGACAAATCAGTGAGGTCTATTTTATATTACAAAAACATCGGAAATATAGTTAAATACTTATGCTCCACGCAAAACATCTATGTTTTTCAAAAAAGCGCACTCCCTTTCAAAATGCTGCCAACGGTAGAGCACTTGAACGTTGCCGACCTTTCCGGTTTGATAATTCACATTCGTGAGCTTGTGCTGCCATCTGCTGGACGTATGACAAACATCAGGGAAGAAAGGCATTTTGCGCTGGGTTTTGCTTTTCCGAAGCCGCGCCCCACTGTGTGGTTCTTAAGAATTATTTTTAAATCTTTGAAAGATGGACAAAAAACATGCACACACAGAAATCAAGGTACCCCTTTATATATGGGAAATACCCTCTGCTTTAAATTATAAACATATGAGGAAGTTCTGTGACCTGCGCCGAAGCCCCATTGACCACCACATTTTCATAATTTTGTCAAATAGAAAGAAGTGGACGTGTAAGGCGTGTATAGATCTTACGAGGAAATAAATCCTAGAAAGTAGAAGCACAATGGTTTAGATGTAATTGTTGCCTTTGAGGGTTTATAAATAGTTCTTGGAGGAAGGAATATTCCCGGCTAGCTTGGCAAAAGAAATGGGTCATGCAACCACTGAAAAAGCCTTTAGCCGATGGGAGTATATGACATGCATCCGTCCTGGCTTTAATCTCCCCTACCGCGCAGAACCGGTAGAACAGGCTGTAGTGTGTGATTAAACCCTGGATAAAAAGTAGGCTGGGTTTAGACTAGCTCAGAGAATACTTCGTGATTCCGGTTATGCCAGATGATCTGAACGAGGAAGTGGATACAGACCATGTCAGGTGGCACTGAAAATACTATATCAGTCTGTTTCTTCCTGCACCGTCAACCATTCAATCCTGATCACTAGTGTAGGAGAGTGTGGAATTAAACGAACATTTTTGACTGGTTTAGGTTCTCCTGGATCGCTCCCTTTTTTTTGTTGCAACGCTTAGGATTTCAACTGCAGTGTACTACATGATTCAGTATTACCGGGACCCCGTTTTAACTGGTCTGCTTTAGTGTTGATGCTTTAATGCTGATGGCCCTGTTAGGATAATGTGTGCCTGAATTTCTAATTGCGCAGACAGTACCCAGTTGATTTTACAACTTGCGCCGGATGAGCAATATCACTCGGTCTCATGTGTAAGAGGTGATTTAGTATAGAAGGGCATCCTGGCAGGAACTGCCTAAGAAATAGGATTTTTTAATTTGGAGTCAACAGGCAATTAGTGAACAACAGCTGACGCCCTGCGGCCTTTGCTTGAGACTCTACAGGCATCTGGTGAACCTACATGTCTGTCTCTTTCTAGAGACGTCTCTTCGGAACAGGGGACAGACACCTCTTGATGCTCATAGATTCCTGTTAGCACTTTCAGTAAATCACCTATGGAGGTGTCATTCAGGCCTCGTGCCCATTCATTCCATGGCTTCTCTGCAGGGAGCTCCGAGAAATGAGCGGAGATTGAGAGTTCATTTCCCGTACGTGTTTTGCCTTAATCTCTCCTCCCCTTGGTAGGGGACCTTTCTTCTTGCTCATGATGCCCCAGAGCTGACCGACAGCTACCACACGGTCCCACGTCTCCCACCTTCAAGCAATCATGGCCTTTTAAGGAACAACATTTTTCATGCTGGGATTTGTAGGTCAATATCTAATGCTATGTTTAAGGAACAGTATAGGAGCACAAAGACATTGAGGCCGTATTGCGCATTCATCTCTGTTTCAAGATGGACGCTGGGCTCCACTTCCTTTGAGGGGTCAGAACAGTAGGCAAGACTTGGCAAAGAGCTATCTTGGGCACTGAAATGTGGGTACACCATGGCACCAGAAATAGACAACAAACCTATAGTGTGGGTTTATCGGATATAGTTTCTGTTAGTAAGCTTTGTCCCCTTCATTACCACACTCATAAAACACTTAGGGGGTTATTCTAACTTTGGAGGAGTGTTAATCCGTCCCAAAAGTGACGGTAAAGTGACGGATATACCACCAGCCGTATTACGAGTTCCATAGGATATAATGGACTCGTAATACGGCTGGTGGTAAATCCGTCACTTTTCCGTCACTTTTGGGACGGATTAACACCTCCTCCAAAGTTAGAATAACCCCCTTAGTCTAAAATGAAACTACAGTCTAAGATACAAATTACTGCTGGATAAAAAGCCAGGTCCATCTGAAAATGTCCCCCTAACATGGGACCTCTGTTTTGAAGAACCTGCCAGCACTTTGTAGGCCCGGCATCAGCCAAGACATTTTGATTTTACTAAAACTGTGTACATAATATATTCACTTACAGGGGCTTCTAGCCAGCCCTCCTCATCCATTAGTCTCTTATGTCATCCACACTTCCTTCTACCCCTTACGGTGTACAGCATGGGGCAGTGAGGCTGCCCACTCCAGCCATTGTCCAACTTCCCTGTGAGTGCTAGCATTTCTGCTCTTTTGCTAGCAGCTCATCTGCTTACAAAATAGTTTGCTTCAGTGCCGAGGACTACCAGGGCAATAAGTGCTTTTTCCAGACCAACAAATATCTTTGCTCCTATCCATTTTTAAAATATTAGAGGGAGCCAGGCAGTTGCTACCAGTGCTTAATTTGTAAATAAAAACGTGCCAGTGCTCAAAGTCCTCCTCTTAAACATGCAGCTGCTGCAATTAAATGTGTGAGCAGGGAATAGTGAGGCAGAGTAATCCTGAAACCATCGCTGGCCTCTATAATTCACTTACAGCCACTCCCTGCCCCTTCAGCTCACTCTGGCAGCTTTCTGCTTTCCCCCCATTGCAACGCTTTTTCGTTTTTCCCTTCCTCCGTCTTTCCTATGTGTGTCTTTTGCTCGCAGTAAAAGCTTGAGGCAGAAAAATAAGTGCCGGCCCACAAAAATAAGTGCCGGTTCTCCGCACCGGAAACAACAAGCACACATTAAGGACTGGTTGCCACACCAATAAGGTTTTACAAAAACTAAGTCAATGCAAAACAAAAAAAAGCCTTTGGCAATGCCAAAAAGTTAGCTGACAACGTTCAAGCAATTGACTTTGCCAGTGCTTGTTTCTGGTTGTTCTGATCCCTATCTTGCTTAGAGCCGCGTGATACTCTATGGCCCACCTTTTTCTGAAAGTTCCGGCTCTGTGCGCCGTGAGCTGGAGTCCGAGCTGACTCACTGGCCGTAATGTATGTGCCTTAAGGAAGTTTGGAAAACTTTAAAAGGTTTTTTCGAGTTCCCCCCAATCATCAGCGGAAGACCTAGGGACACAAACCGGGTCAGGCAACCTTAAGACCATCCAAACACAGTTTTGCCCCAGCAGGGCTTGTGCGCCGCAGATTGGTTACCCACATTGTTAACGTGTGCGAATTTTGGAAAGAAAAGAAAAGACCATACATTAATTTACCTCTTCAGTTTCCAAAGACTAGCCGCGTTGGCGGGTATAAAGGGCGAGGCAGCCTCACTCTATTATTTATTATTTGCGGTTTCTAAGAACTGGCACTATGAATAAACAAACACATGATGGAGGTGGCTTCTCTGAGTAAATTCCTCCATGGTGCCAGCTGGGGCTGTGATGCTTGTTGGGTAGGGTAACCAGCTTTTGAGAAATCAAAACCGGGACAGGCCAGACATAAATGAAGGACTAACGCCTCTAGTTTTACTTCTATATCAGGACTGCCCCGGCTTTTGCGTAGCGCTGTAACCATGCAGCCCAGCTCCTCATGTTCTGCCTGAAAGAAACAAATAAAAAGCTTTAAGTCTTTCAGACTTCAGAAGCGGCTGTGCCATGCTTTGCAAGATGACTTTGCCCATGTCACAAAATCCGGGACATCTGTTTAATTTTAAAAGAAGCGTCGGGACACTGGGACAGTCCTCTGAAAACCGGGACTATCTGGGAAATCCGGGACGTCTGGTCACCCTATTGTTGGGCTCGAGGCAGCAATCGCAGTGGTGGAGAGAAGATGATACATGAATAAAACTATAAGTCTCATGATGGTGGCCTCCCTCTTTTTAGCTTGCCATGGGTCATGTATGATCATTTCAGCCAATCCTGACTTATAAACCAGTACCAATTTGTCTTCTAGGACTCATAGTATTACTTTTCCCAATGTCAATATAGGCACCCAGAATCCCAGCATGCACCCTGCTTTTGATTTAAAATAAAGGAAGTGCCAGTGGTATCATACATAACATGAGGCCACGTGGCAGCTATCAATCAATTAATCAGGATTTGTAAAGCACGGCTCACCACTCGGCAGGAATCCAAGCGCCTGCAGGTCCTGGAGGCTCATTCGAACAGCCAGGTCTTGAGGGCCCTTTGGAATTTCGGAAGTGAGGTGATAGTCTGGAGTTGCGTGGGGACGCCGCACACAAAATGGGGGGAAAAAGCCAGAAAAGCAGTGAAATTGAGGAAAAAAAATCAAGGAGAAAGCACGCAAAAATGGGGTGGCAGTAAGGAGAAAGCAGTGAGAAGAGGGAAAAGCAAGGAGAAGGCACAACAATGGGGGTAAAGCCAGGAAAAGAACAGGAGCAAGATCGATGCTGCAGCATGGGGAGTGCTGGGTCTGGGACCTATGGGCTGAGCATCAAAAGCATACCCTTGCAAGTGTCTGAAGAGAAGGTGGAAGATGGAATCTTAAGGAGAAATTCAAACAACAGGAGTTATCTTTTCGTAGACCTAGAAGAAACCAGGATGTGAAGCTTGGTAAAAGACCACAATTATTTAGCTTTTGCCTAGACATTGTGAAAGCTGAATTTACTTACTAATGATTTTCATGTATTTTGGGTTAAGAATTTGCATTGAATTTGACTAATGTAGAAAGTAATGTGCAACTTGGAAAATATGCCCACTTGAGTGGCCGTCATCAAATACGTAATGCTTTTAGAGAATGCATATTAATCATTATTCAAAGTGTATGTGTAGACCACTCTGTAGTAGTGTGTTGTATTAATGATTTCATGCTATGTATTTGCTTATTAATTATAGGCCTTAAGTTAGCAAGGTTTGGGCCTGTTCTGCACAGCCTTACATTAAGCTGCAAGGTTTAATAAAATAGTGATAATGTATGTCCAGAGAAATCAATGCATTTATTGTTCACACTGTGTTGACCAAATGTTAGCAGATGTCTTTGACTTTCTCATGAGAACTGCCTGTTAAAATGTTTTGTATTAGGAGTTGTTACTTTGTATAGTTTGATGCATGAGACAGCCATGTTCCCAGGAACCAACAATGGATGTACTGACTGGAGTATGGATTGCTACAAGAAGGTTACCTGATGAGTCTGATGATAGGAACAGGAGAAGAGGAACCAATCATCAATGTGTGAAAGACAGTTTACTTATATCTTAGATTTGGGGTTTAATTTCTATTGGATTAACTGTAAACATACAATTGTCTCACCAATGACAAGGTGGGAAGTTCTTTAGGACATTCTAACTTAGCCCGATTGCACGGAAAAGAGGTGGCATTTTTCTATTCTGATTTTCCCCGTAGAGGTTCTGTTTGAGGAGCTGAACAGTTCCTGATGACTTTATTCATAACTTTGACTTTACAGCTAAATTGCTCATGGTGGATGCTGACCCCCTTAGAGATAGCTTCTTAAATGGTCCAGTTAGCTTAGAGTCCCCATCTCTGAACCATTCCCTTTCACTGCCCGTTGCTGAAACTGACCGTACAGATGTCCAACTGACGAAGAGAAATCACAGCAAGCTGATCCATATGAGGAGAGGTATAACAAAATGCTATTGTTCTTGTTGTAGGTGATGTTCTTTGTTTTCAGGTACTAACCGCTATTTTGATAGAGCCATAGCTAGATGTTTTTCCAAAGTAACTTTAACTAAAAGTGTCTTGCCCAAACATGCTATTCAAATCAGAAGGTTAGTTAAGGAGTCCTGGAAATGTTAACTGTGGTGAATAACAGAGTTGATGGTGTTCATTTGCCGAATCTAGATGTATGTTATTTTCATTGCACAGTTATTCTTGCTCTTAATTTGTACTGTGATTCTCGAATGCTTAACAGTGGACGCTTTAGTTAAATATAGGTTGTTTAGAAGATTTGGTCAACCAGTGTTGTTTATGTATGTTTACCATTTGGTTTTGAGACTAAATTATGTGACATTAGCATTGTTAATATAGGGAACTAAACTTTCAAACTTTTACATAAAGGTGTGGTTATTCGTGGCCAAATGGGACATGGTGTGTAAAGATCACTGATTCCAAAGAGTATTTGATGATGCTTATTGAGCATGAGGTTGAAATTGCATTAAATTTAGGACTTATGGTGGAACCACTCTAAGTGTTTTCAAAAGGTCTATTGAAACTCTAACACGTCCCCTTATAAATTAACAATAAAGACCAAATAAGGACAGACGTGCTACCAACAGCACATGCACTGTCTCTGTAAGACTATTGTTTACAGTGGGCTTACAGCCTCGCCCATAGTTTACCATTTATTAGCTCCAGCTTCACTCTTGTTTGCTTTGCTCTTTTTTGTCATGGCATGCAGGCATCATAACCTCTCCTATTATTTGGTCCTCCCTTGGAGCATGGACCAAGTACCAGTGTCTATCCACTTCTCCCATTATTGGAGCTAATTTCTTTTGTGTTCAAGCATTCAATATGAGTGCTTATGTTTTCATGTGACATACTGTGGTCATTTAAGTTGGGAGTCCTGAGACAAAAGCAGTACAACTGGCCCTGCTTGTGGTTCACAGCAGCCAGGTGGGCTGGAATCTCCACCTCCTTCTTCTGGTGTTGTTCGTAAAATGTGGTGACTGAGGCAAAGCAACATCGCAGACCGAGGTGGTGCAACCGCCTAACCAAAGAGCCTACTCACTGTTGGCAGACATAGGTCCTGCAGCCATGGTGGTTTGACCCTGCCGACTACTTTCAATGTTATGGTCATGCTGATGTTTATACTCTCAGGCTGGTGGCTGTCAGCGGTGCAGGAATATAATGCTTGACCAGGTATCTTACAACAAGACTGTGAGACCCACTCCTAGGTTTTGGCAGTGCCATTTATATTCCCTTGATTCAGTCTGCTCTTTTGGGATGACCCATGCTCTAGGCATTGCATTAGGGTTTCTCATCCCTGGGCATTTGTCTCCCTACTGGTTCAGGCACTCCTTTTCTTCTCTCAGCAGGCCAGGCATGCTCCTGGACTGCAGGCAGACCCCTGGCTCTTCCAGTAAGATTGCACAGCCTTCAGGTGATGTTTCCCATCCTCTGGGGGCTTGGCTGCCAAGGACACCAGCCCTGCAACTCAGTAGTTTTTTAAGTAGTCTGCAGAGCAGTCCCCTGTTTGCTCATGAAGAAAGTGGAACCTGGAAGCCTGTGAGGTAGTTTGGATCCCTCTACGGCCAGCCGATGGTAATTCCACTTGTAGGGTTTTTGAACCCGTTAGAGCAGGTCTTTTTCAAAAGTACCTTCTGCTGCAGAGCAGACACTGTCTTTGTTGGAGGTGATGACTCTCACAGCAGGTACTGCCAATGCTGTCTCCAAAGTGAAGCATCCGAAATATAAGCAAGACGAAGTAAGAAGACTGCACTAGAAGTGGACAAGCAAGCACATTAACAGGGAGAGTCAAGCCAAAGCCAAGTCAATGGCCAGGCTTGGCTGTAAGAGGTCCAACTCAAGGACAACCAACAACATGTCTGCCATGTACATAGTGCCTTAAACAGCATGTAAATATAAGATAAAGACTGTTCAAAGTTTATAAAAGTGTGTTTGTTAACACAGAAGCTTTTCATTTTAGAGCATTAGATTGTATGACTGCATTGAATGGGATTAGAAGTAATAGTTTCTAGCTATGAACCCAGAAACAATTATGCCCTCCACTGCCCTGATAGCAATGAAATAGATTAACCCAGAGGCCAGTCAGTTCTTATGTCCACCCTATATGTGGCTTAGGTTGTTATTATAGATGGAGCAACATTAAAGTCTATTAAAACATATAGAAGAGAGGTTTCTGTACAGCTTACACCCCAGACTGATGTATTTCGAGGTGTGCTTAAATGTAATAAAATTGAAAAAGATGCACAGTAAAATAAGGCAATTGCCTGGGATCGCAAAAGGTGGTCAAGCAAGGAAGCAGAAAGTGGTCCTAGGATTCCCGTTTGTACAATTCAGCCTTGAGATGTGTGCCTCTTTCGCTTTCGAGTTTTAATTCAAAATTTAATGCGTAGTGTTAAATTGTTTGAAGCGGTACACCAGTCCCTTGTATTAAATAAATATATGTATTATATGTTACATCAAGTTGAAATAATACGACTTTCTAGAAAAGATTATTTAGAGAAGAGGTGGGGGCAGAAACCATATGACATCTTGGCTCATTCTTTACTTAAGGTTTTAAGAGGCGCTGGGGCTGATCCTGGGCAGGTTTCTAGCTCTACCCTTCATCGGCGCACCCACTTCTACCGCGCACATGGCTGTCATCAGCCGTCTGGAATAGTAGTCTGGGAAGAGACAAAGGAGAAGGCCATGCCTTCCCTCTGAATACCAAACGCGAGCCCCCTTCTCACCTACACAGCCAAATGTCATTGCTTCGGAAGGGATGATAAACGGGTCCTTGCTAACAAGACCACTGCTGCATGTCTAGAGCATCCCTGTCTCCATAGTCCTGCACGTCAGTATCTGGGGCTACAGCCTTCCACGTTGGAATGTGAAAACATGCTATTGCTGACTGAGGAGGTTGTACTGCAACCGCTATCTCGTGCTGGTTAACAAAGAGCAGCCCAAATGGATGCCACTGGTCTCCGCGACCATACTCCCACAAATACCATGCAGTCCTGCTACCTGTCACCATGCAAACAGCATGCATGTGACATGCACACAAGGATGTCAGTGTAATGTGTGAGCACTACTCGCGTGTGGCATGTCGGTACCTCACTCATACCTAAAGAAGGAAAAAGGTCTGTTTGATATTATCAATCAGAACAACAGTGGGCTGGCACTACCACTTTACCCTTAACGCACATGTCCCAGGACATGTCGACTAGAGTATTCATTTGGTGCACCCCTCCAGGTGTCAGATCCAGACCATGGGTCTCATGGTTACAGGGCCCAGGCCTCAGTGCGCATGCAGGACTGTCGTGGTGCTGGACAAATATGTCAAGGCACTAGGTAACCTACAGTTGGGGTCTCTCAGGGCTGGGGTGCAGGTCTTTAAAACAATACAGAGATCATGTTAGTCTGAACAGTGCTGTTGACACAAAATGCGACCATGGATGAATGAGCCCTATTTGTATATAGCTGAACTCCAATCTCTAGATTGAAGCAGCTCAAAGTCTTGTCCTAAGGCAGCCATTTTGAAGTGACTACAAGTTGTTCACTGAAATGAGAAAGGTGCAGCGACGAAAATAGCAATCTTCTGCAAAACATCTGTAGTAGAGGCATGCCTCCTTCTCTAACAATGCAACCACTTCTGCATCCCCAAACGGAGAAGTGTTTGCACTTCTGAAATTGCAGCTATAAATTGTGCATTGTGGGCCAGGGAATGACTTTGTGAGATGGGCAGGAGATAGTATTATTGGTAGTCAAAAACCTTAACACACTCCCAATAATAACCAATGATGTTTGGAAATTCACTTGACCTGCATAATGTGAAATTAGATTTTATCAGATGTCTTTGAATATGATGAAGCTTTTCTTTATTAATGTTTTCGTCCTTGAATTTTCACAAGTCACTTTGCGGTCCTTATCAGTTTTTCCTGGCTTCCATTGTACAGAAATCTCCTAGACTGTACACGCTGACGATGTCTGTTTCTGGCATCTGCTAAAAGATCCAACTCTGTGCAAGTAAGATCAAATAGAGAACGGTTAGGGCACAGACTTAGGACCGGAGCTGCAAGGCCATAGCTCCTCCTTGCGCCATACTAGTGTAATTTTTTTTACGCTAATGTGGCTCAAGGTGGCGTTTTTCACTGTGCCATATTACAAAGTAGCGCAATGAGTGCGACTCCTTACGCCACATTATGCCTAATGTATGCAAAGGGGGCGTTCTGGTGTTAGGAGGCCCGCAAAAATGGCGCAGTGAATCTAGAAGATTTCCCTGCACCATTTGTGTCATTTTATTTAAGGCCTGCTCCAAGCAGGTGTTAAAGTGACGCACCTATTGTATTCAGTCGGCCTCCTTGCACTTTGCTGCACTAGCGTCAACATTTTTGACGCTAGTGCAGCAAAGCACCACAATAGCATCAAAAATGTTGACGCTATTGGCCAAACGTTCGCCATATTGCGCCATATTGTAAATACGGCGCACATGTGGTGTCCTTAGGAGGGGCAAGGGTGACGCAAGAAAACTGGTGCATCATTACTGATGCACCAGTTGCTTGTAAATATGCTCCTAAGTTTCAGTAGAACCCCTTGGAGAGTGTGGCGATTCGGCCTGTGGTGGCACACAGGATAGAGCTAAGCACTCATAGTGGTCAAAAGGATCCTTCAGTGTCTTTAGAAGCAGAGTCAGAATGAAATCACAATGATTACCAACGTTAGCTTGTAAGGTTTTCGCTTTCGATAGTCGGCACTCAGCCTTTGGCATCCTCCATGCTTTTTTTGTTTTTCCTTGCAGGTTCCCTCATGTTAGGGTTTAGTCCAGCTCCCATTGCCAAAGCCTGCGTTAAAGCTCTAGCAGGCTGTATCTGCTTCTCCCATATGTCGGATATATCCTGGTTACTCGGTGCTCGTCAACTGTGGTTATACAGGAGAGACAATAAGGGCTCAGAGATATATGGCATTGTCTTTATCTTATTTTTGGGCTTCATATAAATTATTGTATATACCTTGTTTCACCAGTTCTCACCTTGGCTCCCCTTCTTCTGCTACTTCCCTCATTGGCTGAAGTGTTGCTTGGGAGGCCTTACGTGTAAGCAAACTCTGTACATCTGGTCTCCTTCCTATTTTCTCTTTTCCACTCAGGTATAGTCCCAGGTACGCTTGCCTTGTATTCTGGAGGCTTGGCATGCGCCTCTGGGTTCACTCTACAAGCTTGATTCGTGAGAGACTGTATCCTGTGAACGTAATCATTGGACCAAATACAAAATTGTGCACTACCTTGACCAAGAGGATTGTTATTCCTCATACCACCATTTTGATGAGTACCAAGGGCCAGATGTATCAAACAGTTTTGCAATCGCAAAGATGCATTTTAGTATGTAACAAGTCCACTTTGCGATTCAGTAACTTGTTACCGAATCGCAAATTGGATTTGTGACTACATACCAATTCGTTATTAGGAAGGGGCGTGCCAAGGGCGTCCCTTCCTAATACCCAATCGTAAAGGTATGTATAATTGTTTTGTGACCGTGAATGCGGTCGCAAAACAATCGCAGTTACCACCTACTTCAAGTAGGTGGTAACCCATTCGCAAAGGGGAAGAGGTCTCCAAGTGACCCCTTCCCCTTTGTGAATGCATGCGAAAACGTTTTTTAAGAGCAGGCAGTGGTCCCACGGACCACTGCCTACTCTTAAAAAATGAAAAGAAAACTTTTAATTTCTCATTTTCAAACGGATCACGTTTTCCTTAAACCCCTTCGCTGCCAGGCCTTTTCCCCTCCTGTGCCGAGCCTTTTTTTGGCTATTTGGGGCAGTTCGCGCCTAGGTCCTCATAACTTTTTGTTCACATAAGCTACCCACGCCAAATTTGCGTCCTTTTTTTTCAACATCCTAGGGATTCTAGAGGTACCCAGACTTTGTGGGTTCCCATGAAGGAGACCAAGAAATTAGCCAAAATACAGCAACACTTTAGTTTTTTAGTTTTTTTAAATGGGAAAAAAGGGCTGCAGAAGAAGGCTTGTGGTTTTTTCCCTGAAAATGGCACCAACAAAGGGTTTGCAGTGGTAAAATCATCATCTTCCCAGCTTTCAGGAACAGGCACACTTGAATTAGAAAACCTAATTTTTCAACACAATTTTGAAATTTTACTGGGACATACCCCATTTTTACTATTTTTTGTGCTTTTAGCCTCCTTCCAGTTAGTGACTGTAATGGGTGAGAAACCAATCCTGGATCCCAGAGAGCTAAACATTCCTGAAAAGTAGACAGAATTCTGAATTCAGCAAGGGGTCATTTGTGTACATCCTTCAAGTGATTCCTACAGAAAATAACAGCTGAAATAAAAGAATATTGAAACTGAGGTGAAAAAAACAGCTTTTTTTCCTCCACGTTTTACTCTGTAACTTTTTCCTGAGATGTCAGATTTTTTAAAGCAATATAACGTTACGTCAGCTGGACTCTTCTGGTTGCGGGAATATATAGGGCTTGTAGGTTCATCAAGAACCCTAGGTACCCAGAGCCAATAATACCCAGCTCATTTATTGGCTCTGGGTACCTAGGGTTCTTGCAATGGGTTTTCATTCTATACCAGGTATACAGCAATTCATTTGCTGGAATATAAAAAGTGAAAAATAGGTATCAAGAACATCTTTGTATTTACAAAATAGCCACAAGATAAGGTGTTGAGAAGCAGTGGTTATTTGCACATCTCTGAACTCCGGGGTCCCTATATTAGCATGTGAATTACAGGTCATTTCTCGAATAGACGTCTTTTTTACACACTGTCTTACATTTGGAAGGAAAAAATTTAGAGAAAGACAAGGGGCAATAACACTTGTTTTGCTATTCTGTGTTCCCCCATGTTTGCCGATAAAAATGGTACCTCACTTGCATGGGTAGGCCTAGCGACCGCAACAGGAACTGCCCCAAAACACAACGTGGGCACATCGCATTTTCAAAAAGAAAACAGAGCTGTTTTTTGCAAAGTGGCTAGCTGTGGATTTTGGCCTCTAGCTCAGCCAGCACCTAGGGAAACCTAGCAAACATGCGCAGTTTTGAAAACTAGACACCCAGGGGAATCCAAGATGGGGTGACTTGTGGGGCTCTGACCAGGTTCTGTTACCCAGAATCCTTTGCAAACCTCAAGATTTGGCCAAAAAAAAATCTTTTTCCTCTCATTTCGGTGACAGAAAGTTCTGGAATCAAAGAGGAGCCACAAATTTCCTTCCACCCAGCGTTCCTCCAAGTCCCCTGATAAAAATGGTACCTCACTTGTGGGGGTAGGCCTAGCGCCCGCGACATGAAAAGCCCCAAAACACAACGTGGACACATCACATTTTCACAAAGAAAACAGAGCTGTTTTTTGCAACGTGCCTAGCTGTGGATTTTGGCCTCTAGCTCAGCCGGCACGTAGGGAAACCTAGCAAACCTGCGCAGTTTTGAAAACTAGACACCTAGGGGAATCCAAGATGGGGTGACTTGTGGGGCTCTTACCAGGCTCTTTTACCCAGAATCCTTTACAAACCTCAAAATCTGGCCAATAAAACACTTTTTCCTCTCATTTCGGTGACAGAAAGTTCTGGAATCAGAGAGGAGCCACAAATTTCCTTCCACCCGGCGTTCCCCCAAGTCTCATGATAAAAATGGTACCTCACTTGTGGGGGTAGGCCTAGCGCCCGCGACAGGAAAAGCCCAAAAACACAATGTGGACACATCACATTTTCACAAAGAAAACAGAGCTGTTTTTTGCAAAGTGCCTAGCTGTGGATTTTGGTCTCTAGCTCAGCCGGCACCTAGGGAAACCTAGCAAACCTGCGCAGTTTTGAAAACTAGACACCTAGAGGATTGCAAGATGGGGTGACTTGTGGGGCTCTGACCAGGTTCTATTACCCAGAATCCTTTGCAAACCTCAAAATTTGGCCAAAAAAACACTTTTTCCTCTCATTTCGGTGACAGAAAGTTCTGGAATCAGAGAGATGAGCCACAAATTTCCTTCAACCCAGCGTTCCCCCTAGTCTCCCGATCAAAATGGTACCTCACTTGTGGGGGTAGGCCTAGCGCCTGCGACAGCAAAAGCCCCAAAACACAACCTGGACACATAACATTTTCACAAAGAAAACAGAGCTGTTTTTTGCAAAGTGCCTAGCTGTGGATTTTGGCCTCTAGCTGAGCCGGCACCTAGGGAAACCTAGCAAACCTGCGCAGTTTTGAAAACTAGACACCTAGGGGAATCCAAGATGGGGTGACTTGTGGGGCTCTGACCAGGTACTGTTACCCAGAATCCTTTGCAAACCTCAAAAGTTGGCCAAAAAAACACTTTTTCCTCACATTTCGGTGACAGAAAGTTCTGGAATCAGAGAGGAGCCACAATTTTCCTTCCACCCAGTGTTCCCCCAAGTCTCCAGATATAAATAGTACCTTACTTGTGGGGTTAGGCCTAGCGCCCGCGACAGGAAAAGCCCAAAAACACAACGTGGACACATCACATTTTCACAAAGAAAACAGAGCTGTTTTTTGCAAAGTGCCTAGCTGTGGATTTTGGCATCTAGATCAGCCGGCACCTAGGGAAACCTAGGAAACCTTCGCAGTTTTGAAAACTAGACACCTAGAGGAGTGCAAGATGGGGTGACTTGTGGGGCTCTGACCAGGTTCTGTTACCCAGAATCCTTTGCAAACCTCAAAATTTGGCCCAATAACACTTTTTCCTCTCATTTCAGTGACAGAAAGTTCTGGAATCAGAGAGATGAGCCACAAATATCCTTCCACCCAGCATTCCCCCAAGTCTCCCGATCAAAATGGTACCTCACTTGTGGGGGTAGGTCTAGCGCCCGCGACAGCAAAAGCCCCAAAACACAACCTGGACACATCACATTTTCACAAAGAAAACAGAGCTGTTTTTTGCAAAGTGCCTAGCTGTGGATTTTGGCCTCTAGCTCAGCCAGCACCTAGGGAAACCTAGCAAACCTGCGCAGTTTTGAAAACTAGACACCTAGGAAATCCAAGATGGGGTGACTTGTGGGGCTCTGACCAGGTTCTGTTACCCAGAATCCTTAGCAAACCTCAAAATGTGGACAAAAAAAGACTTTTCCTCTCATTTCGGTGACAGAAAGTTCTGGAATCAGAGAGATGAGCCACAAATTTCCTTCCACCCAGCGTTCCCCCAAGTCTCCCGATCTAAATGGTATCTCACTTGTGGGGGTAGGCCTAGCGCCCGCGACAGCAAAAGCCCCAAAACACAACGTGGACACATCACATTTTCACAAAGAAAACAGAGCTGTTTTTTGCAAAGTGCCTAGTTGTGGATTTTGGCCTCTAGCTCAGCCGGCACCTAGGGAAACCTAGCAAACCTGCGCAGTTTTGAAAACTAGACACCTAGGGGAATCCAATATGCGGTGACTTGTGGGGCTCTGACCAGGTTCTGTTACCCAGAATCCTTTGCAAACCTCCAAACTTGGCCCAAAAACCACTTTTTCCTCTCATTACGGTGACAGAAAGTTCTGGAATCAGAAAGGAGCCACAAATTTCCTTCCACCCAGCGTTCCACCAAGTCTCCTGATAAAAATGGTACCTCACTTGTGGGGGTAGGCCTAGCGCCCGTGACACGAAATGCCCCAAAACACAACGTGGACACATCACATTTTCACAAAGAAAAGAGAGCTGTTTTTTGCAACGTGCCTAGCTGTGGATTTTGGCCTCAAGCTCAGCCGGCACCTAGGGAAACCTAGCAAACCTGCGCAGTTTTGAAAACTAGACACCTAGGGGAATCCAAGATGGGGTGACTTGTGGGGCTCTGACCAGGTTCTGTTACCCAGAATCCTCTGCAAACCTCAAAATTTGGCCAAAAAAACACTTTTTCCTCTCATTTCGGTGACAGAAAGTTCTGGAATCAGAGAGGAGCCACACATTTCCTTCCACCCAGCGTTCCCACAAGCCTCCTGATAAAAATCGTCCCTCACTTGTGGGGGTAGGCCTAGCGCCCGCAACAGGTAAAGCCCCAAAACACAACCTGGACACATAACCTTTTCACAAAGAAAACAGAGCTGTTTTTTGCAAAGTGCCTAGCTGTGGATTTTGGCCTCTAGCTCAGCCGGCACCTAGGGAAACCTAGGAAACCTTCGCAGTTTTGAAAACTAGACATCTAGAGGAATGCAAGATGGGGTGACTTGTGGGGCTCTGACCAGGTTCTGTTACCCAGAATCCTTTGCAAACCTCAAAATTTGGCCAAAAAACACTTTTTCCTCTCATTTCAGTGACAGAAAGTTCTGGAATCAGAGAGATGAGCCACAAATATCCTTCCACCCAGCGTTCCCCCAAGTCTCCCGATCAAAATGGTACCTCACTTGTGGGGGTAGGCCTAGCGCCTGCGACAGCAAAAGCCCCAAAACACAACCTGGACACATCACATTTTCACAAAGAAAACAGAGCTGTTTTTTGCAGAGTGCCTAGCTGTGGATTTTGGCCTCTAACTCAGCCAGCACGTAGGGAAACCTAGCAAACCTGCACAGTTTTGAAAACTAGACACCTAGGAAATCAAAGATGGGGTGACTTGTGGGGCTCTGACCAGGTTCTGTTACCCAGAATCCTTTGCAAACCTCAAAATGTGGACAAAAAAAGACTTTTTCCTCTCATTTCGGTGACAGAAAGTTCTGGAATCAGAGAGGGGGCACAAATTTCCTGCCACCCAGCGTTCCCCCAAGTCTCCCGATCACAATGGTACCTCACTTGTGGGGGTAGGCCTAGTGACCGCGACAGCAAAAGCCCCAAAACAAAACCTGGACACATAACATTTTCACAAAGAAAACAGAGCTGTTTTTTGCAAAGTGCCTAGCTGTGGATTTTGGCCTCTAGCTCAGCCGGCAGCTAGGGAAACGTAGCAAACCTGCGCAGTTTTGAAAACTATACACCTAGGGGAATGCAAGATGGGGTGACTTGTGGGGCTCTGACCAGGTTCTGTTACCCAGAATCCTTTGCAAACCTCAAAATTTGGCCATAAAAACACTTTTTCCTCTAATTTCGGTGACAGAAAGTTCTGGAATCAGAGAGATGAGCCACAAATTTCCTTCAACCCAGCGTTCCCCCAAGTCTCCCGATCTAAATGGTATCTCACTTGTGGGGGTAGGCCTAGCGCCCGCGACAGCAAAAGCCCCAAAACACAACGTGGACACATCACATTTTCACAAAGAAAACAGAGCTGTTTTTTGCAAAGTGCCTAGTTGTGGATTTTGGCCTCTAGCTCAGCCGGCACCTAGGGAAACCTAGCAAACCTGCGCAGTTTTGAAAACTAGACACCTAGGGGAATCCAATATGCAGTGACTTGTGGGGCTCTCACCAGGTTCTGTTACCCAGAATCCTTTGCAAACCTCCAAACTTGGCCCAAAAAACACTTTTTCCTTTCATTTCGGTGACAGAAAGTTCTGGAATCAGAAAGGAGCCACAAATTTCCTTCCACCCAGCGTTCCACCAAGTCTCCTGATAAAAATGGTACCTCACTTGTGGGGGTAGGCCTAGCGCCTGTGACACAAAATGCCCCAAAACACAACGTGGACACATCACATTTTCACAAAGAAAACAGAGTTGTTTTTGGCAAAGTGCCTAGCTGTGGATTTTGGCCTCTAGCTCAGCCGGCAGCTAGGGAAACCTAGCAAACCTGCGCAGTTTTGAAAACTAGACACCTAGGGGAATCCAAGATGGGGTGACTTGTGGGGCTCTGACCAGGTTCTGTTACCCAGAATCCTCTGCAAACCTCAAAATTTGGCCAAAAAAAACACTTTTTCCTCTCATTTCGGTGACAGAAAGTTCTGGAATCAGAGAGGAGCCACACATTTCCTTCCACCCAGCGTTCCCACAAGTCTCCTGATAAAACTGGTCCCTCACTTGTGAGGGTAGGCCTAGCGCCCGCAACAGGAAAAGCCCCAAAACACAACGTGGACACATCACATTTTCACAAAGAAAACAGAGCTGTTTTTTGCAAAGTGCCTAGCTGTGGATTTTGGCCTCTAGCTCAGCCGGCAGCTAGGGAAACCTAGCAAACCTGCGCAGTTTTGAAAACTATACACCTAGGGGAATGCAAGATGGGGTGACTTGTGGGGCTCTGACCAGGTTCTGTTACCCAGAATCCTTTGCAAACCTCAAAATTTGGCCAAAAAAACACTTTTTCCTCTCATTTCGGTGACAGAAAGTTCTGGAATCAGAAAGGAGCCACAAATTTCCTTCCACCCAGCGTTCCACCAAGTCTCCTGATAAAAATGGTCCCTCACTTGTGGGGGTAGGCCTAGCGCCCGCAACAGGAAAAGCCCCAAAACACCACTTGGACACATCACATTTTCACAAAGAAAACAGAGCTGTTTTTTGCAAAGTGCCTAGCTGTGGATTTTGGCCTCTAGCTCAGCCGGCAACTAGGGAAACCTAGCAAACCTGCGCAGTTTTGAAAACTAGACACCTAGGGGAATCCAATATGCGGTGACTTGTGGGGCTCTGACCAGGTTCTGTTACCCAGAATCCTTTGCAACCCTCAAAATGTGGCCAAAAACCACTTTTTCCTCTCATTTCGATGACAGAAAGTTCTGGAATCAGAAAGGAGCCACAAATTTCCTTCCACCCAGCGTTCCACCAAGTCTCCTGATAAAAATGGTACCTCACTTGTGGGGGTAGGCCTAGCGCCCGTGACACGAAATGCCCCAAAATACAACGTGGACACATCACATTTTCACAAAGAAAACAGAGCTGTTTTTTGCAACGTGCCTAGCTGTGGATTTTGGCCTCAAGCTCAGCCGTCACCTAGGGAAACCTAGCAAACCTGCGCAGTTTTGGAAACTAGACACCTAGGGGAATCCAAGATGGGGTGACTTGTGGGGCTCTGACCAGGTTCTGTTACCCAGAATCCTTTGTAAACCTCAGGATGTGGCCAAAAAAACACTTTTTCCTCTCATTTCGGTGACAGAAATTCTGGAATCAGAGAGGAGCCACACATTTCCTTCCACCCAGCGTTCCCCCAAGTCTCCTGATAAAAATGGTACCTCACTTGTGGGGGTAGGCCTAGCGCCCGCGACAGGAAAAGCCCCAAAACACAACGTGGACACATCACATTTTCACAAAGAAAACAGAGTTGTTTTTAGCAAAGTGCCTAGCTGTGGATTTTGGCCTCTAGCTCAGCCGGCAGCTAGGGAAACCTAGCAAACCTGCGTAGTTTTGAAAACTAGACACCTAGGAAATCCAAGATGGGGTGACTTGTGGGGCTCTGACCAGGTTCTGTTACCCAGAATCCTTTGCAAACCTCAAAATGTGGACAAAAAAACACTTTTTCCTCTCATTTCGGTGACAGAAAGTTCTGGAATCAGAGAGGAGCCACAAATTTCCTGCCACCCAGCATTTCCACAAGTCTCCTTATAAAAATGGTCCCTCACTTGTGGGGGTAGGCCTAGCGCCCGCAACAGGGAAAGCCCAAAAACATAACCTGGACACATAACATTTTCACAAAGAAAACAGAGCTGTTTTTTGTAAAGTGCCTAGCTGTGGTTTTTGGCCTCTAGCTGAGCCGGCACCTAGGGAAACCTAGCAAACCTGCGCAGTTTTGAAAACTAGACACCTAGGGGAATCCAAGATGGGGTGACTTGTGGGGCTCTGACCAGGTTCTGTTACCCAGAATCCTTTGTAAACCTCAGAATGTGGCCAAAAAAACACTTTTTCCTCTCATTTCGGTGACAGAAATTCTGGAATCAGAGAGGAGCCACACATTTCCTTCCACCCAGCGTTCCCCCAAGTCTCCTGATAAAAATGGTACCTCACTTGTGGGGGTAGGCCTAGCGCCCGCGACAGGAAAAGCCCCAAAACACAACGTGGACACATCACATTTTCACAAAGAAAACAGAGTTGTTTTTAGCAAAGTGCCTAGCTGTGGATTTTGGCCTCTAGCTCAGCCGGCAGCTAGGGAAACCTAGCAAACCTGCGTAGTTTTGAAAACTAGACACCTAGGAAATCCAAGATGGGGTGACTTGTGGGGCTCTGACCAGGTTCTGTTACCCAGAATCCTTTGCAAACCTCAAAATGTGGACAAAAAAACACTTTTTCCTCTCATTTCGGTGACAGAAAGTTCTGGAATCAGAGAGGAGCCACAAATTTCCTGCCACCCAGCGTTTCCACAAGTCTCCTGATAAAAATGGTCCCTCACTTGTGGGGGTAGGCCTAGCGCCCGCAACAGGGAAAGCCCCAAAACATAACGTGGACACATCACATTTTCACAAAGAAAACAGAGCTGTTTTTTGTAAAGTGCCTAGCTGTGGTTTTTGGCCTCTAGCTGAGCCGGCACCTAGGGAAACCTAGCAAACCTGCGCAGTTTTGAAAACTAGACACCTAGGGGAATCCAAGATGGGGTGACTTGTGGGGCTCTGACCAGGTACTGTTACCCAGAATCCTTTGCAAACCTCAAAAGTTGGCCAAAAAAACACTTTTTCCTCTCACTTCGGTGACAGAAAGTTCTGGAATCAGAAAGGAGCCACAAATTTCCTTCCACCCAGCGTTCCACCAAGTCTCCTGATAAAAATGGTCCCTCACTTGTGGGGGTAGGCCTAGCGCCCGCAACAGGAAAAGCCCCAAAACACCACTTGGACACATCACATTTTCACAAAGAAAACAGAGCTGTTTTTTGCAAAGTGCCTAGCTGTGGATTTTGGCCTCTAGCTCAGCCGGCAACTAGGGAAACCTAGCAAACCTGCGCAGTTTTGAAAACTAGACACCTAGGGGAATCCAATATGCGGTGACTTGTGGGGCTCTGACCAGGTTCTGTTACCCAGAATCCTTTGCAACCCTCAAAATGTGGCCAAAAACCACTTTTTCCTCTCATTTCGATGACAGAAAGTTCTGGAATCAGAAAGGAGCCACAAATTTCCTTCCACCCAGCGTTCCACCAAGTCTCCTGATAAAAATGGTACCTCACTTGTGGGGGTAGGCCTAGCGCCCGTGACACGAAATGCCCCAAAACACAACGTGGACACATCACATTTTCACAAAGAAAACAGAGCTGTTTTTTGCAACGTGCCTAGCTGTGGATTTTGGCCTCAAGCTCAGCCGTCACCTAGGGAAACCTAGCAAACCTGCGCAGTTTTGGAAACTAGACACCTAGGGGAATCCAAGATGGGGTGACTTGTGGGGCTCTGACCAGGTTCTGTTACCCAGAATCCTTTGTAAACCTCAGAATGTGGCCAAAAAAACACTTTTTCCTCTCATTTCGGTGACAGAAATTCTGGAATCAGAGAGGAGCCACACATGTCCTTCCACCCAGCGTTCCCCCAAGTCTCCTGATAAAAATGGTACCTCACTTGTGGGGGTAGGCCTAGCGCCCGCGACAGGAAAAGCCCCAAAACACAACGTGGACACATCACATTTTCACAAAGAAAACAGAGTTGTTTTTAGCAAAGTGCCTAGCTGTGGATTTTGGCCTCTAGCTCAGCCGGCAGCTAGGGAAACCTAGCAAACCTGCGTAGTTTTGAAAACTAGACACCTAGGAAATCCAAGATGGGGTGACTTGTGGGGCTCTGACCAGGTTCTGTTACCCAGAATCCTTTGCAAACCTCAAAATGTGGACAAAAAAACACTTTTTCCTCTCATTTCGGTGACAGAAAGTTCTGGAATCAGAGAGGAGCCACAAATTTCCTGCCACCCAGCGTTTCCACAAGTCTCCTGATAAAAATGGTCCCTCACTTGTGGGGGTAGGCCTAGCGCCCGCAACAGGGAAAGCCCCAAAACATAACCTGGACACATAACATTTTCACAAAGAAAACAGAGCTGTTTTTTGTAAAGTGCCTAGCTGTGGTTTTTGGCCTCTAGCTGAGCCGGCACCTAGGGAAACCTAGCAAACCTGCGCAGTTTTGAAAACTAGACACCTAGGGGAATCCAAGATGGGGTGACTTGTGGGGCTCTGACCAGGTTCTGTTACCCAGAATCCTTTGTAAACCTCAGAATGTGGCCAAAAAAACACTTTTTCCTCTCATTTCGGTGACAGAAATTCTGGAATCAGAGAGGAGCCACACATTTCCTTCCACCCAGCGTTCCCCCAAGTCTCCTGATAAAAATGGTACCTCACTTGTGGGGGTAGGCCTAGCGCCCGCGACAGGAAAAGCCCCAAAACACAACGTGGACACATCACATTTTCACAAAGAAAACAGAGTTGTTTTTAGCAAAGTGCCTAGCTGTGGATTTTGGCCTCTAGCTCAGCCGGCAGCTAGGGAAACCTAGCAAACCTGCGTAGTTTTGAAAACTAGACACCTAGGAAATCCAAGATGGGGTGACTTGTGGGGCTCTGACCAGGTTCTGTTACCCAGAATCCTTTGCAAACCTCAAAATGTGGACAAAAAAACACTTTTTCCTCTCATTTCGGTGACAGAAAGTTCTGGAATCAGAGAGGAGCCACAAATTTCCTGCCACCCAGCGTTTCCACAAGTCTCCTGATAAAAATGGTCCCTCACTTGTGGGGGTAGGCCTAGCGCCCGCAACAGGGAAAGCCCCAAAACATAACCTGGACACATAACATTTTCACAAAGAAAACAGAGCTGTTTTTTGTAAAGTGCCTAGCTGTGGTTTTTGGCCTCTAGCTGAGCCGGCACCTAAGGAAACCTAGTAAACCTGCGCAGTTTTGAAAACTAGACACCTAGAGGAATGCAAGATGGGGTGACTTGTGGGGCTCTGACCAGGTTCTGTTACCCAGAATCCTTTGCAAACCTCAAAATTTGGCCATAAAACACTTTTTCCACTCATTTCAGTGACAGAAAGTTCTGAAATCAGAGAGATGAGCCACAAATATCCTTCCACCCAGCATTCCCCCAAGTCTCCCGATCAAAATAGTACCTCTCTTGTGGGGGTAGGCCTAGCGCCTGGGACAGCAAAAGCCCCAAAACACAACCTGGACACATCACATTTTCACAAAGAAAACAGAGCTGTTTTTTGCAAAGTGCCTAGCTGTGGATTTTGGCCTCTAGCTCAGCCGGCAGCTAGGGAAACCTAGCAAACCTGTGCAGTTTTGAAAACTAGACACCTAGGGGAATCCAGGATGGGGTGACTTGTGGTGCTCTGACCTGGTTCTGTTACCCAGAATCCTCTGCAAACCTCAAAATTTGGCCAAAAAAACACTTTTTCCTCTCATTTCGGTGACAGAAAGTTCTGGAATCAGAGAGGAGCCACACATTTCCTTCCATCCAGCGGTCCCCCAAGTCTCCTGTAAAAAATGGTCCCTCACTTGTGGGGGTAGGCCTAGCGCCCGCGACAGGAAAAGCCCAAAAACACAACGTGGACACATCATACATTTTCACAAAGAAAACAGAGCTGTTTTTTGCAAAGTGCCTAGCTGTGGATTTTGGCCTCTAGCTCAGCCGGCACCTAGGGAAACCTAGCAAACCTGCGCAGTTTTGAAAACTAGACACCTAGAGGAATGCAAGATGGGGTGACTTGTGGGGCTCTGACCAGCTTCTGTTACCCAGAATCCTTTGCAAACCTCAAAATTTGGCCCAAAAACACTTTTTCCTCTCATTTCGGTGACAGAAAGTCTGGAATCAGAAAGGAGCCACAAATTTCCTTCCACCCAGCATTCCACCAAGTCTCCTGATAAAAATGGTACCTCACTTGTGGGGGTAGGCCTAGCGCCCGTGACACGAAATGCCCCAAAACACAACGTGGACACATCACATTTTCACAAAGAAAACAGAGCTGTTTTTTGCAACGTGCCTAGCTGTGGATTTTGGCCTCAAGCTCAGCCGGCACCTAGGGAAACCTAGCAAACCTGCGCAGTTTTGAAAACTAGACACCTAGGGGAATCCAAGATGGGGTGACTTGTGGGGCTCTGACCAGGTTCTGTTACCCAGAATCCTTTGCAAACCTCAGAATTTGGCCAAAAAAAACACTTTTTCCTCTCCTTTCGGTGGCAGAAAGTTCTGGAATCAGAGAGGAGCCACAAATTTCCTTCCACCCAGCGTTCCACCAAGTCTCCTGATAAAAATGGTACCTTACTTGTGGGGGTAGGCCTAGCGCCCGCGACAGGAAAAACCCCAAAAACACAACGTGGACACATCACTCATTTTCACAAAGAAAACAGAGCTGTTTTTTGCAAAGTGCCTAGCTGTGGATTTTGGCCTTTAGCTCAGCCGGCACCTAGGGAAACCTAGCAAACCTGCGCAGCTTTGAAAACTAGACACCTAGGGGAATCCAAGATGGGGTGACTTGTGGGGCTCTGACCAGGTTCTGTTATCCAGAATCCTTTGCAAACCTCAAAATTTGGCCAAAAAAACACTTTTTCCTCTCATTTCGGTGACAGAAAGTTCTGGAATCAGAGAGGAGCCACAAATTTCCTTCCACCCAGCGTTCCACCAAGTCTCCTGATAAAAATGGTACCTTACTTGTGGGGGTAGGCCTAGCGCCGCGACAGGAAAAGCCCCAAAACACAACGTGGACACATCACACATTTTCACAAAGAAAACAGAGCTGTTTTTTGCAAAGTGCCTAGCTGTGGATTTTGGCCTCTAGCTCAGCCGGCACCTAGGGAAACCTAGCAAACCTGCACAGTTTTGAAAACTAGACACCTAGAGGAATGCAAGATGGGGTGACTTGTGGGGCTCTGACCAGGTTCTGTTACCCAGAATCCTTTGCAAACCTCAAAATTTGGCCAAAAAACACTTTTTCCACTCATTTCAGTGACAGAAAGTTCTGGAATCAGAGAGATGAGCCACAAATATCCTTCCACCCAGCGTTCCCCCAAGTCTCCCGATCAAAATGGTACCTCACTTGTGGGGGTAGGCCTAGCGCCCGCGACAGCAAAAGCCCCAAAACACAACGTGGACACATCACATTTTCACAAAGAAAACAGAGCTGTTTTTTGCAAAGTGCCTAGCTGTGAATTTTGGCTTCTAGCTCAGCCGGCACCTAGGGAAACCTAGCAAACCTGCGCAGTTTTGAAAACTAGACACCTAGGAAATCCAACATGGGGTGACTTGTGGGGCTCTGACCAGGTTTTGTTACCCAGAATCCTTTGCAAACCTCAAAATTTGGCCATAAAAACACTTTTTCCTCTCATTTCGGTGACAGAAAGTTCTGGAATCAGAGAGATGAGCCACAAATTTCCTTCCATCCAGCGGTCCCCCAAGTCTCCTGTAAAAAATGGTCCCTCACTTGTGGGGGTAGGCCTAGCGCCCGCAACAGCAAAAGCCCCAAAACACAACGTGGACACATCACATTTTCACAAAGAAAACAGAGCTGTTTTTTGCAAAGTGCCTAGCTGTGGATTTTGGCCTTTAGCTCAGCCGGCACCTAGGGAAACCTAGCAAACCTGCGCAGTTACGAAAACTAGACACCTAGGGGAATCTAAGATGGGGTGTCTTGTGGGGCTCTGACCAGGTTCTGTTACCCAGAATCCTTTGCAAACCTCAAAATTTGGCCCAAAAACACTTTTTCCTCTCATTTCGGTGACAGAAAGTCTGGAATCAGAAAGGAGCCACAAATTACCTTCCACCCAGCGTTCCACCAAGTCTCCTGATAAAAATGGTACCTCACTTGTGGGGGTAGGCCTAGTGCCCGTGACACGAAATGCCCCAAAACACAACGTGGACACATCACATTTTCACAAAGAAAACAGAGCTGTTTTTTGCACGTGCCTAGCTGTGGATTTTGGCCTCAAGCTCAGCCGGCACCTAGGGAAACCTAGCAAACCTGCGCAGTTTTGAAAACTAGACACCTAGGGGAATCCAAGATGGGGTGACTTGTGGGGCTCTGACCAGGTTCTGTTACCCAGAATCCTTTGCAAACCTCAGAATTTGGCCAAAAAAAACACTTTTTCCTCTCCTTTCGGCGGCAGAAAGTTCTGGAATCAGAGAGGAGCCACACATTTCCTTCCACCCAGCGTTCCCCCAAGTCTTCTGATAAAAATGGTACCTACTTGTGGGGGTAGGCCTAGCGCCCGCAACAGAAAAAGCCCCAAAACACAACGTGGACACATCACATTTTCACAAAGAAAACAGAGCTGTTTTTAGCAAAGTGCCTAGCTGTGGATTTTGGCCTCTAGCTCAGCCGGCACCTAGGGAAACCTAGCAAACCTGCACAGTTTTGAAAACTAGACACCTAGGGGAATCCAAGATGGAGTGACTTGTGGGGCTCTGACCTGGTTCTGTTACCCAGAATCCTCTGCAAACCTCAAAATTTGGCCAAAGAAACACTTTTTCCTCTCATTTCGGTGACAGAAAGTTCTGGAATCAGAGAGGAGCCACACATTTCCTTCCACCCAGCGGTCCCCCAAGTCTCCTGTAAAAAATGGTCCCTCACTTGTGGGGGTAGGCCTAGCACCCGCAACAGGAAAAGCCCCAAAACACAACGTGGACACATCACATTTTCACAAAGAAAACAGAGCTGTTTTTTGCAAAGTGCCTAGCTGTAGATTTTGGCCTTTAGCTCAGCCGGCACCTAGGGAAACCTAGCAAACCTGCGCAGCTTTGAAAACTAGACACCTAGGGGAATCCAAGATGGGGTGACTTGTGGGGCTCTGACCAGGTTCTGTTATCCAGAATCCTTTGCAAACCTCAAAATTTGGCCAAAAAAACACTTTTTCCTCTCATTTCGGTGACAGAAAGTTCTGGAATCAGAGAGGAGCCACAAATTTCCTTCCACCCAGCGTTCCACCAAGTCTCCTGATAAAAATGGTACCTTACTTGTGGGGGTAGGCTTAGCGCCCGCGACAGGAAAAGCCCAAAAACACAACGTGGACACATCACATTTTCACAAAGAAAACAGAGCTGTTTTTTGCAAAGTGCCTAGCTGTGGATTTTCGCCTCTAGCTCAGCCGGCACCTAGGGAAACCTAGCAAACCTGCGCAGTTTTGAAAACTAGACACCTAGAGGAATGCAAGATGGGGTGACTTGTGGGGCTCTGACCAGGTTCTGTTACCCAGAATCCTTTGCAAACCTTAAAATTTGGCCAAAAAACACTTTTTCCACTCATTTCAGTGACAGAAAGTTCTGGAATCAGAGAGATGAGCCACAAATATCCTTCCACCCAGCGTTCCCCCAAGTCTCCCGATCAAAATGGTACTTCACTTGTGGGGGTAGGCCTAGCGCCCGCGACAGCAAAAGCCCCAAAACACAACCTGGACACATCACATTTTCACAAAGAAAACAGAGCTGTTTTTTGCGAAGTGCCTAGCTGTGAATTTTGGCTTCTAGCTCAGCCGGCACCTAGGGAAACCTAGCAAACCTGCGCATTTTTGAAAACTAGACACCTAGGAAATCCAAGATGGGGTGACTTGTGGGGCTCTGACCAGGTTTTGTTACCCAGAATCCTTTGCAAACCTCAAAATTTGGCCATAAAAACACTTTTTCCTCTCATTTCGGTGACAGCAAGTTCTGGAATCAGAGAGATGAGCCACAAATTTCCTTCCACCCAGCGTTCCCCCAAGTCTCCCGATAAAAATGGTACCTCTCTTGTGGGGGTAGGCCTAGCGCCTGGGACAGCAAAAGCCCCAAAACACAACCTGGACACATCACATTTTCACAAAGAAAACAGAGCTGTTTTTTGCAAAGTGCCTAGCTGTAGATTTTGGCCTCTAGCTCAGCCGGCAGCTAGGGAAACCTAGCAAACCTGCGCAGTTTTGAAAACTAGACACCTAGGGGAATCCAAGATGCAGTGACTTGTGGGGCTCTGACCTGGTTCTGTTACCCAGAATCCTCTGCAAACCTCAAAATTTGGCCAAAAAAACACTTTTTCCTCTCATTTCGGTGACAGAAAGTTCTGGAATCAGAGAGGAGCCACACATTTCCTTCCATCCAGCGGTCCCCCAAGTCTCCTGTAAAAAATGGTCCCTCACTTGTGGGGGTAGGCCTAGCGCCCGCAACAGGAAAAGCCCCAAAACACAACGTGGACACATCACATTTTCACAAAGAAAACAGAGCTGTTTTTTGCAAAGTGCCTAGCTGTGGATTTTGGCCTCTAGCTCAGCCGGCACCTAGGGAAACCTAGCAAACCTGCGCAGTTTTGAAAACTAGACACCTAGAGGAATGCAAGATGGGGTGACTTGTGGGGCTCTGACCAGGTTCTGTTACCCAGAATCCTTTGCAAACCTCAAAATTTGGCCAAAAAACACTTTTTCCACTCATTTCAGTGACAGAAAGTTCTGGAATCAGAGAGATGAGCCACAAATATCCTTCCACCCAGCGTTCCCCCAAGTCTCCCGATCAAAATGGTACCTCACTTGTGGGGGTAGGCCTAGCGCCTGCGACAGCAAAAGCCCCAAAACACAACCTGGACACATCACATTTTCACAAAGAAAACAGAGCTGTTTTTTGCAAAGTGCCTAGCTGTGAATTTTGGCCTCTAGCTCAGCCGGCACCTAGGGAAACCTAGCAAACCTGCGCAGTTTTGAAAACTAGACACCTATGAAATCCAAGATGGGGTGACTTGTGGGGCTCTGACCAGGTTTTGTTACCCAGAATCCTTTGCAAACCTCAAAATTTGGCCCAAAAAACACTTTTTCCTCTCATTTCGGTGACAGAAAGTTCTAGAATCAGAGAGATGAGCCACAAATTTCCTTCCACCCAGCGTTCCCCCAAGTCTCCCGATAAAAATGGTACCTCTCTTGTGGGGGTAGGCCTAGTGCCTGGGACAGGAAAAACCCCAAAACACAACGTGGACACATCACATTAAAAACAGAGCTGTTTTTTGCAAAGTGCCTAGCTGTGGATTTTGTCCTCTAGCTCAGCCGGCACCTAGGGAAACCTAGCAAACCTGCACAGTTTTGAAAACTAGACACCTAGGGGAATCCAAGATGGGGTGACTTGTGGGGCTCTGACCAGGTTCTGTTACCCAGAATCCTTTGCAAACCTCAAAATATGGCCAAAAAACACTTTTTCCACTCATTTCAGTGACAGAAAGTTCTGGAATCAGAGAGATGAGCCACAAATATCCTTCCACCCAGCGTTCCCCCAAGTCTCCCGATCAAAATGGTACCTCACTTGTGGGGGTAGGCCTAGCGCCCGCGACAGCAAAAGCCCCAAAACACAACCTGGACACATAACATTTTCACAAAGAAAACAGAGCTGTTTTTTGTAAAGTGCCTAGCTGTGGGTTTTGGCCTCTAGCTGAGCCGGCACCTAGGGAAACCTAGCAAACCTGCGCAGTTTTGAAAACTAGACACCTAGGGGAATCAAAGATGGTCTGACTTGTGGGGCTCTGACCAGGTACTGTTACCCAGAATCCTTTGCAAACCTCAAAAGTTGGCCAAACAAAAACTTTTTCCTCTCATTTCGGTGACAGAAAGTTCTGGAATCTGAGAGGAACCACAAATTTCCTTCTACCCAGCGCTCCCCCAAGTGTCCCGATAAAAATGGTACCTCACTTGTGTGGGTAGGCCTAGTGGCTGCGCCAGGAAATGCCCCAAAACACAAAGTGGACACATCACATTTTCCCAAACAAACAGAGCTGTTTTTGCAAAGTGCTTAGCTGTGGATTTTGGCCTCTAGCTCAGCCTGCATCTAGGGAAACCTACCAAACCTGTGCATTTTTGAAAACTAGAGACCTAGGGAAAACCTCACTTGTGGGGACTGAGGGAATAGCACGAGTTGATAAGCACATATTCTTCTTTCATACATCTTTAGGCGGGCTCTGGTTTGGGAACCCACACAAGTGAGGTGTCATTTTACTTGGGAGACTGAGGGGGATGCTGGTGAGTAAGAATTTTGTGCTGGAGCGGTGATCCTACTAAGAAAAGTCAGGAAAATATGCCTTTTTAAGCAAATTGTGAGGTTAGCAGAGGAGTCTGGGTAAGAAAATGTTGGGGGATCCACGCAAGCCACACACCCCTGGACTCCTTGGGGTGTCTAGTTTTAAAAAATGTCTGGGTTTGGTAGGTTTCCCTAAATGAAGGTCGCACCCAGGACCAAAAACATAGGTGCCCCCTCCCCCCAAACACAGGTAGTTTCGCGATATATCATTTTGATGTGTCCACGTACGTCCGTGATGTACCAAACACTACAAATTGTGAAAAGAAACGCACTTAGGTTATGTGAAAAAGACCCCTCACCCACCACCAAGTTGGTGGCATGCTTCATCATCAGGGTCCCATCTGAGACACCTAGCGTGTCACAAGTGTGCTGCGCTGCCTGATTACAGCGGAGCAGGTTTTGTCATTTGTACCACACATACTGGTTGGATTTGGCACGAGGGTGAGTGATGGTTCAGTAGATCAAATTTTATTAACAAGAGATCTCACAAAAGTGAAATGCACTGTTAATAACTAAAAGGCCAAAAAACTGAACCAATGACTCACAGCTCGTGAGCTATAAAGCAACGTCAAGGCACCAACCGTTTTACAGTCCATTCACACACCTTTCATACATGACATGCACAAGACCATTCACACCGCCAGCCACGATCCCAGCACATTACAACACTCGCATCGACAGACACCGCCACTCAAGGGCCCAACACTTACATATGCCCGCATACCTGATACAGCAGTCACACTAGCTGATGGGAGTGTGTGGACTGACGTTTGGCTGGCACCGCCAGCCAAACGCTACCCCACGCACACCGCCAGCCAAGCGCCACCCCAAGATCACCGCCAGCCAAGCGCCACCCCACGAACACCGCCAGCCAAGCGCCACCCCAAGCACACCGCCAGCCAAGCGCCACCCGACGCACATTGCCAGCCAAGCGCCACCCCAAGCACACCGCCAGCCAAGCGCCACCCCATGCACACGGCCAACACTTTTTTTTTTGTTTATAAACAACAAAGAAACCACTAACTAATTATGAAATAAGTACAAAACTACAAACACAAAAGCTCTAACTAAATACATGACAGTAATGCCAACCATGAAACTGAACATATGAAAATATAAAAAAGGCAGTTTACGCTCACGGTATTTCCCCAAAATCTTTCTTCATGTAGTAATTTCTGTAACAGCCGGCCACACACAGCCCAGGCTTTGAAGGGCAATCAGGGCAGTACATCCAGCTCTCCCTCCGGATACCTCTTCGGGCACATACTCTACATTTCTTAGTGGGTAAGTCTTTTTTGGGAGTGGGAGGAATGTGATCTGGAAAGTGGCGATCTTTCAATCTAGCCAAATCCTCCACCACTGCTACTCTAGGAACTCTTGCCTGTTCCACCACAATAAGGCTCTCTATCACTGACTCCTGAAATTTAACAAATTTCATCCTTGACTCAGGTGAACAATCCTTGAACACAATAAGAGCATTAAAAGTTGCCAAATGAAATAAATGTAGGGCCAACTTTTTATACCACACGTAAGACTTACGAATCGCAGTGTAAGGTTCCAACCTCTGATCTACTCTATCAACACCACCATGTGCCTACTGTAGTCCAAAATGCACGCAGGTTTGCGCACTTTGGCAACCTGACCACAAACAGTCACAGGGGAAGCACTCTCATCATGGATGGTAGATAGCATGTACACATCCCTCCTGTCTGAAACTTTCAGAGCTAGCAGCTCATTATTCCGCAAGGCACTGCACTGACCCCTCTCAAGTTTTTTACAGACCAGCTCCCTTGGATAGCCTTTCCGGTTAGAACGGATTGTGCCACAAGCAACAGTGTCCACTCTAAACAACTCCTTGAACAACTGCACTCCAGTGTAGAAATGATCTACGTACAAATGGTGACCTTTGTTAAACAGTCGTCTAGCAAGTTCCCACACAATTTTTTCACTAACTCCAAAAGTGTCCTGACAACCAGGAGAGTCAATACTGGAATCCCTACCAGTGTAGACCTGGAAATTATACACGTATCCTGTACTGCTTTCTGACAGCACATACAATTTACTCCCATACCTTGCCCTCTTACTAGGAATGTACTGCTTAAAAACTAAACGCCCCTTGAAAAGGACCAAAGACTCGTCCACACTTATCTCTTTGCCTGGAACATAGACCTCTGAAAACCGATCTACAAAATGATCAAGGACAGGCCTAATCTAAAACAGACGGTCACAATCAGGGTGATCTCGTGGCAAGGCTAAAGCATGGTCTACAAAATGCAGCATATGAAGAAGAAGCAAATAGCAATTACGTGTCATAGTTGCAGGAAATATAGCCGTTGCCATCAAGGGACTAGCAGACCAATAAGAAGCCAGTGACAGCTTCCTTATCAACCCCATCAAAAAAGTCAAACCTAAAAACTTTTTCAACTCTTCCAAACATGTGGGAACCCACTGAGTAGCTCTAGACCGAGGCCTAAGTCTGGCAGCGTTGTCCCTCAAATATTGCTCTGCATACAAATTAGTCTGCTCCACAATCTCTTCCAAAAATATATTGTCCATAAACAAGTGAAAGAAATTGACAGGCAAAAAGTTTTCCGTATTGACTCTACACCCTGGGAGACCAGTAAATGCAGGTAACTGTAGCTGCTCCATGTTTGGGGCAATCCAGGTGTCAGGTCTTCTAATGGGAAAACCTCCAGCCCCAGGCTGCTGCACTCTTGGCAAATCAATGTCCTCCTCTAAAACAGGCCCTTCATCTGCACTGAGAGTGGCTTCCTCATCAGAAGAATCCTCTCGGACAGAAAACTCACTGCCAGAATCTCTCAGTTTTTCCTCTGCCTCAGATGCAGAGTCAGTCTTGTAATTATGGTCTGAAGACGACTAAAAAAGCATGCCAACAACCTGCTGAGCGGTCACTCTGCAGTTAGCCATGATCCTCACTAACAACAAATGGATTGCCAACAACAACCAACACTAAAATAAGTAATAAACAAAGTGTAGCTTTATCACAAAGAGTTATGTACTAAAAAACTATACCACTCACTTGCCTGAAAAAGCTACTCACCAGCAACTATACTGCACAGACACAGCAATCACCAATGATATCCCACTAAAAAGAAAAAAGAAAAAAGCAAATTATACAAATGAGAACACAAATATCATTGTGCTCAAATCTAAGGACATTTTCACACACAATACTGCACTTAGTAAATTGCTTTCACTTGGCTAAAACATGCAACTATGCAAACCGCAGGACAACTACTGCCAAAACCGCAAGGATCCACAGCAAAGGAAGCAAAAGTTTTGAACTAGAACAAAAAGAAGAAATAAACTGTTATAATCACAAATATAAATACTTCGCCAGTTGACAAACACCCCGCCACCAAGAACTTAGAAATTGTCCCTGGTGCCTAAGTGGCTTTCTGCCCCCCTTTGCGGCAGATGGGCCTAAAAAAAATAGGCCGATCTGCCCCCAAGGGGGGCAGAAATGACCAACAGCTCTGTACCCTGTTTGGGGGGGGGGTGACCCTTGCCAAAGGGGGCACCCCCAGCACAAAAAAACTAAGAGGAGCAACAAAACAAAAGAAATCCCTCATGTCTTCGTGGCTTCTGCCCCCTTAGGGGCAGATAGGCCTAAAAAAAATAGCCCAATCTGCCCCCACGGGGAGCAGAAATGGTCATCAGTAATGTGCCCCCCTTTGGGGGGAGCGACGCTTGCCAAAGGAGCTGCCCCCCCACCCACACAAAACACACACACACACGATCCCTGGTGCCTAAGTGGATTCTGCCCCCCCTTGGGGGCAGAGGGGCCTAAAAAATAGGCCAATCTGCCCCCAAGGGGGGCGGGAGGGTCAGAAATGGCCAACAGCTCTGTGCCCCCTTTGGGCGGCGACCCTTGTCAAAGGGGGTACCCCCAGCACACAAAAAAACAAAAGTAATAAAAAAAAATAAAAATCTCTGACATCTTGGTGCCTTCTGTCCCCCCTTGGGGGCAGATGGGCCTAAAACAAATAGGCCAATCTGCCTCCAAGGTGGGCAGAAATGGCAATCAGTAACGTGCACCCTTTGAGGGGGTGACACTTGCCAAAGGTGCGCCCCCCCACACAAAACACACACACACACAGGATACCTGGTACCTAAGTGGATTCTGCCCCCTTGGGGGCAGTTGGGCGTAAAAAAAATTGGCATCTGCCCCCAAAATGGCCAACAGCTCTGTGCCCCCTTTAGGGGGCGACCCTTGCCAAAGATCACAAAAGGAGGCACCCCCTGCACAAAACAAAAAAAGGGGAACAAAAAAAAAAAACCTGCCGTATTGGTGGTTTCTGCCCCCAATGGGGCAGAAATGGCCAATACTAATTTTCCCCCCTTTGGGGAGCGACCCTTGCCCAAAGGGTGCCCCCAAACACCCAAAACACACACACATACAACAAAATCCCTGGTACCTAGTGGGTTTCGACCCCCCGGGGCGAGATCAGCCAAAAACATGGCCGATCTAGCCCCAGGGGGGCGAAATAGGAATAATAATCGCCCCCCAGGGGAGCGACCCTTGCCCAAGGGGTCACTACCCAAAATAAAAGCATGAGAAAATCCCTGGTGCCTAGTGGGGATTTCTAGACCACGATCGCGGCCCCCACCTGCGATTGTGGACCAGGAATCCACTGAAAACAGGCACAGGGAGAAAGGAAAAACTCTTTCCTTTGCCCCGTGTCTGGTTTCCCCCCTAAAAACCCCCCAAGGAGAAGGACTTACCAGGAGGATGTCCTCTCTCCCCTCGCGCTGGAAGCAAATGGCTCACAGCGTGTCCTCAGCAGCTTCTGATAAGTTCGGTGCGCTGTGAGTGCACTGACGTCATCAGATAGCCGAAGGGGAGGGGCTCGGGGGTGGAAGGGGAAGGGATTCCCCCTTCCATCCTCCACTTGCGGCTGTGGGAGGGAGGCCCATGGGGGGAGCTTGTCTCGTCCAGGGCACACGAGCACTGTGTGCCTGGACGAGACCAACTCTTCTCGGGCAATGAGGGAGTTAAGGTATTCCTACCCTGCTCCTTTTACCCTAATTATTTTTAGGACACTGGAACTTAGGGGGTCATTCTGACCCCGGCGGGGGTCGGCGGGAGCACCGCCAACAGGCTGGCGGTGCTCCGCAGGGCATTCTGACCGCGGCGGTACAGCCGCGGCCAGAAACGGAAAGTCGGGGGTGTACCGCCGACTTTCCGCTGCCCCATGGGGATTCCGACCCCCTCACCGCCATCCTGTCCCTGGCGGTTTCGCCAATGGCATGGGCACTGCAGGGGCCCCTGTAAGAGGGCCCCACTTTGAATTTCAGTGTCTGCTCAGCAGACACTGAAATTCGCGACGGGTGCTACTGCACCCGTCGCACACCTTCCACTCCGCCGGCTCCATTCAGAGCCGGCTTCATCGTGGAAGGGTGTTTCCCACTGGGCTGGCGGGCGGCCTTTTGCCGGTCGCCCGCCAGCCCAGTGGGAAACCCAGAATGACCGCCGCGGTCTTTTGACCGCGGTACGGTCTTCTGGCGGTCCCAGCCAGGCCGGCGGCTACCGCCGCCGGCTGGGGTCAGAATGACCCCCTTAGTGCCTTAGTCATGTAATGGCACCCTCAACATTTCTGTTTGCATTGCAGCCAGCCAATCAGAGCTATTGCTCTTACAGGAGCTAGCCAATGGGAAAAAGACCCTCGTGGCCAATCAGATCGCACCATTATTTGAAATTGCATACCCGCAGGAATCTCAATAGACCCTTGTGTACTAAACCATCCAGATAGGTATACGTTTTGATCCTTAATTTCTCAAAAACTACTGAACCCTCGCCATGCACAGTTTTCTCAACAATAACTTTACTGCAAAGTATTATAGTGATTTGATGAAGGATGTCATGAGTGATGTAATATCTGGGGTAATTAGCAGTGTATTGCAAGGGTTTGAATTATAGTTACCTTGGGGTTACTTGAAATAACTAACAATAACAGCTTAATTTCTCTGCTTTTGTGCATGTAAAATCTGAACCTAACTATAATGTCCCTGTAAACTTTGTTTTTTTAGTGAATTTTTAAGGGTTTTTTAAATTCTATTTCCTAACTATAACGTCCCTGTAACCTCTTCTTTAGTGAATTTCCATTTTTTTAATGTTAAGTAAAATGCCCATTGCAGTGCACGTTGAGGAGGGGGGTGTTGGACGCATTATGCTGCCCCTACCCAAGGTTGCTCCCTCCTCCCCCCACTCTCCTTGCCATCCACTGTCCAAGTCCATGCCCCTGCCTCCTCATTACAGTCCTGTGAGGCCGTTATTCTGCCACTGCCCTTACCGTCCACCCTGAACACTTAGCTTGCTGCCCGATCCACCTCCTCCCTACCCTCCTTTGTCTGAGTCCATGTACCAACCCCCTCCCTCCTGCCCTGCATGGTCTGATGTGCTGCCACTGTACTTCATTTAGCTTGATGTCCCTGCCCACTCCTACTGCCCTCCATTGCCTTATTCTGGGCCCCATCATTGCCCTCCCGCTTAACCTCTGTGTTTAGATTGCTGTCTCTACCCTACTTCCCCGTGCTCTCCGATGTCTGTGTGCTTTCCCCTGTTCCCTCCTTTTTTTTCGAACTGCCCTTTTTGACCCGCTTTGGTCCCCCCTCATTTTCAACATGTTTTTGGCTCTTCCCTGTCACAGACACTTGGGCCACCTACACAAGTGAGGTATCATTTTTACCGGAAGACTGAGGGGAACGTTGAGTGGTAGGAAATTTGTGCTGGGGCTGTATCCCACATCAAAATGTGTGAACATTTGATTTTTTGGCTAAATTTGAGGTTTGCTGAGGATTCTGGGTAAGAAAACACTGGGGAATCCACGCAAGTCACACCTTTCTGGACTCCCTCGGGTGTCTAGTTTTCAGAAATGTTTAGGTTTGGTAGGTTTCCCTATCTGGCTGCAGAGCCCAGGACCAAAAACGCAGGTGCCACCCTCAAAAACAAGTAGTTTTATATTTAATAACACATAGGTGGTCATTACAACCCTGGCGGTCGGTGTTAAAGCGGCGGTAAAGCCGCCAACAGGCCGGCGGTAAAAAGGAATGGAATCACAACCATGGCAGAAACCGCCAATATAGACAGCCACTTTAACACTCCGACCGCCACGGCGGTACAAACAAACACCGCGGCGTTAACCGCCAACAGACAGGCGGAAGACAATGTACCGCCCACAGTATTACAACAGTCCAATCCGCCACCTTTTCCGGGGCGGATTCACCGTGAACAAAAACACGGCCGAAACAGGACTTGGAAGGGAAAACGCTCACCTCTACACACCCCACGAGGAACCAGGACGCCATGGAACAGGAACTCCAGATACTCCCTGCCTTTGTCTTCCTGCTCCTCTACCAGGAGCACGAACGCCGGCAGTGAAGACCACGGTGAGTACTGCACCTATGACACAGGGGAGGGGGGAGGGAAAAAAGAGTGACACACACACACACGCAACACCACACACCTACCCTCACCCACGACAACACACACACTAATACATCATGATACATTACAGTTACACCCCTCAACCCCCCCGGAAGAATGCAAAGACGAAAGGAAATTATTTGAACGTTTGTAATCTATTAAAATCCAGTACTCAAAAATATATATATACACTATAAACAAATATATACACCAAGAATACAAGTCCAAGGTATTCCACCATTGAAGTCCGTGGACCACTGGGCCCAAAATGCATGGGCGAGGCCCACACAAGATACCCGATCAAAACGTTGAGAACACAGCTGGGGCATCAGATCGAAAAACAACAGGCACCTCAGGGGGAAGGGAAGGGGACACCTCAGCCGGCTGAGTGCACGACGCCAGATCCACGAGGGTGCTCCATGCCCATTGATGTATCCTGGGGAGTGCAAAGCCACAGTCTCTCAAGTCTCTCAAGTGGGTGGGTTGCCCGCTGCATTATCCTGGGGAGTGCAAAGCCACAGTCTCACAAGTCTCTCCAGTGGGTGGTTTGCCCACTGCTTTATCCTGGGGAGTGCAAAGCCACAGTCTCAAAAGTCTCTCCAGTGGGTGGTTTGCCCACTGCTTTATCCTGGGGAGTGCAAAGCCACAGTCTCTCAAGTGGATAACAGTCTCCACTGGTTCTGGAGGGGGCTTGGTGCCCAGAGTGCTTCATCCTGCCAAGGACTGAGGTAGTGGATGTGATACTCCACTGGTTCTGGAGGGGGCTTGGTGCCTAGAGTGCTTCATCCTGCTCGTGGCGGCGGTGTCCTTGGCAGCGGTGCTAGTGGCGGCAGTGTCCTTGGCAGCGGTGCTGGTGGCGGCGGTGTCCTTGGCAGCGGTGCTTGTGGCGGTCTTGTCCGCTGTGCAGGTTTTCGGCGACTTGCCTGTCTTTCTGTGCCCCTTCCCATCCTTGGATGGTGGCGCAGCTGTCTTCCCACTCCCAAATGTACTCCTGGGAGAGGCTTTGGTGGTAGATGTTTTGCATTTCTCCCGCCGGGCACTGGCCAACTTTTTATGCTTTTGAGGTGGGGGACTGTCCGTGGTCTGGCTGCTTGACACACTGGCTGCCCTGCTGCTTGTGCACTCCAGAAGCCGGTTCCTGCTGGCACCACTGTTCCCGCTAATGTTGTGGCTGAGGTGCTGGGTTGGGACCTGGAAAGGACGGGCCCTAGGGGACTGAAGGGGTGGAGGAGGTGAGGGGAAGAGGTCAAGGTTGGACAGGAAAAGTTTTTGGGACACACTGGGACGGGTAGATGGAGGGGGTTTGGGAGTGGAGGAAGAGGTAGTTGTTGTAGGAGGTGTTTGCTGACTTTGGGTGAAGGTGCATGGGCTGGAGGCTGTCATGAGGTGGATGGCTGTTGGGTGGGTGTGTGGCTGCATTTGTGTACCTTGGGAGGTGGGCTCACAGACACACTGGGAGAGGACACAGGGGATGTGTGAATGGTAGTGCGGGTGGTGAGTGCACGTGAGCGGGGTGTGGTGATGGGTGTGCTGGTGATGGACGTAGTGGCTGAAGATGTAGTGCATGCAGGTGTGAGTGGAGACGAGACAGGGAGGGAGGAGGGAGACCTGGAGGAGGGGGACACAGTGGAGGCAGTGGATGTTGGTATGTGTGCTTGGGTATGATGCTTGTGTGAGTGCCTGTGGGATGTGTGGTGCTTATGTTTGCCAGAGCTTCCCTTGTGTGTTGAGGTGTGTGCATGCTGGTCTGATGGTGTGCTTGGGATAGGCTGAGGTACATGGGTTTGGGTCTGGGTAGAGGAAGTTTGAGGGGGGAGGCTGGACACAGGGACAATGGCTGCCATCAGTGCTGAGGCCAGAGTCTGAAAAGCTTGCTGTTGGGCTGCCTGACCAGAATGAATGCCCTCCAGGTATGCATTGGTCTGTTGCAACTGCCTCTCTACACCCTGGATGGCATTCAAAATGGTAGACTGCAAGGGAGCTCCCATCAGAGTAGGAGTCCGGGTCGCTGGTCTCAGCTCCTGTCCCCGCCGTGGAGCTCCCCTCGCCCTCCGTCCCACTGGTGGCTTCAGACTCCGTTGTGTCGCCCTCCAGGGCCATGTGGGATGCAGCTCCCTCCTGCTCCGGTGCCACTGCTCCTCCGCGTAATGCACACAGGGAGAACACAAAAAGGGGAGGGAAGACAGAAGAAAGACATGTTGAGTGCATATAATTCCGCTACTGTTGGCGGACACTACAGACACAGAAGCCCCCTGCACTACGCCGTGCACTTTGAGTTCCCTAATTTATTACAGGGACATAGGGTACAAGGCCTATGCCCGATTGCTGCACACATGGAAGTCACAGGAGCCTGACTAGGTGTAGTTGGCTTTGAACACAGGTGGGGTGGGGTGCCACATGGCCTGCCTTACGGCGGGACCTTGCCTACTAAACTCGCCCTGGCCTAGGGAAACTCACAGCCCACCTCCCCCACCCAGACACCTCCACTGCGCGCAGAATCAGCTGAATGAGAGTGTACTCACCCCCTTGTGGCTGCTGTGATACCCTCAAGCGCCCATTCAACTCCAGATACGCCACCGCCAGGATCCGGAACATCAGGGGGGTCATGGTGCGACGGGCACCCCTCCCACGTTGGGAGGCCATCTCCTGCTGGGCCTCCACCGTCTTCTTGCTCCAGTGGCAAATGTCCTCCCATCTTTTCCGGCAGTGGGTGCTCCGTCTGTGGTGGGCCCCCAGGGTCCGGACTTCCTTGGCGATGGCACACCAAATATCCTTCTTCTGGTGGGCGCTGACCTACAGGAATAGTACAGGGGAAAAGGAGAAGATATAACCGCCCGCACCGTCACAGTCATTGGCCCGCATCCCTACCCTTGCCATGACGCACATGCACTCACCGTTGTTTCATGCATGCCTTATTCTCCCCCCCACTATCTTCCATCCACACTACTCCACACAGGCATTGCCCATTCGGCATGCTCACAGTGTACTTACCTGTTTGTCTGGAGGACCGTAGAGTAGCGTGTACTGGGAGAGGACCCCATCCACTAGTTTCTCCAACTCCTCTGTGCTGAAGGCAGGGGCCCTTTCCCCAGACACATGAGCCATTGTCTCTTCCAGACTGAGGTCACAGCAGCACTTGCAGTGTAGGTCCTCTCCTGTCAAAGATCAGGTATCAAGTTAGTGAACAGAGAGAAAATGTCGGTGACGTCCGCAGCGGTGCGTACCGTCACCGCCGGCGTACATCGTCATTGGCTCCTCGGACCCATAGGGTCCAATGTTAACCAATGCAGGATTGCGCCACGGTCTTCGACCGCCTACTGCGACGGTGTACAACGCCAGCGGTGTTACCTCATATCCCCTTCTCCCACATTACAGGTCAGGCAGACGGCATTTCAGGGGGCCACATGGCATTAATTTTAAATGTGTCACACATATCTAGGCCTTGCATACACACTAATAAAGGCACATAGCGGTTTGAAAAAAATGAGGAATAAAGTTGTGTTTACGTACCTCAGTGTTGGTTGACTTTCTGCTCGCTGTTCTCCTCCATAGAGCACGTCCGCTGGGGCAGGTGAGGAGGTGGCGGCATCCTCCGGCGTACAGACCGCTGGTGGACCTGTCAACAATGGAGGAGTGACATGTAATTGTCACCTACAGACTTGATCGTGCCACAATCCTGGAAGCCCAGTTGGAGCCAGATCCGATGTCAGCTATCCGCCATCCCACAGGAATCCCCCCTCTAGTGCAAGTGCTGTCAGTACTCCATTTCCTGGCAAGTGGGTCTTTTAAAACTACAGTGGCCATAGCATCAGGGATGTCCCAGCCTATGTTCTCCAACGTGTTGTCCAGAATGTCTGCCCTGCTGAAACCCATGCGCAGCTTCATTGTTTTCCCTCAGGTGGAGGATTTGCCAACAGTGAAAGGTGACTTCTATGCCCTGGGACATATCCCCAACATCATAGGTGCCATTGATGGGACACATGTGGCCTTGGTACCCCCCGCAGGAGTAAACAGGTGTACAGAAACCGGAAGAGTTACCATTCAATGAATGCGCAGATGGTGTGTTTGGCCGACCAGTACATCTCCCATGTGAATGCCAAGTTTCCTGGCTCAGTGCATGACGCTTACATTTTGAGGAATAGCAGCATCCCTTATGTGATGGGGAAACTCCAGAGGCACTGTGTGTGGCTATTAGGTGAGGACATGGAGCCTATGCAGTGTGACTAGGTGTCTGGGTCTGGGGATGTCCCTAAGAGTTAGTGTGTGTCTAACAGATATCCCGCGACATTTGCAGGTGACTCTGGCTACCCCAACCTGCCATGGCTACTGACCCCAGTGAGGAATCCCAGGACAAGGGCAGAGGAACGCTACAATGAGGCCCATGTGCGAACTAGGAGGGTTATAGAGAGGACCTTCGGCCTCCTGAAGGCCAGGTTCAGGTGCCTCCATATAACAGGTGGTTCCCTATTCTACTCACCAAAGAAGGTGTGCCAGATCATTGTGGCCTGCTGTATGCTTCACAACTTGGCTTTGCGATGACAGGTGCCTTTTCTGCTAGAGGATGGTCCAGATGGAGGTGTTGTGGCAGCTGTGGAGCCTGTGGACAGTGAAAAAGAGGAAGCAGAAGAAGAGGACATCGACAACAGAAGCACGGTGATTCTTCAATACTTCCAGTTACATAGGTAAGAAGACATCACTGCCTGCTACATCTGATATAATTGTTCGACCTCTCATCTGTCTGTCACTTTCACCCAGTGTATGGACCCTGAGTTGTCACTTTCCCTTTCAATTTCACAGATGTGGGTCCCACTGTGTGACATCTGCTTTGTTTCTGCATGGACTTGAGCTGTGTGACATAGGTATGTTGACAATACTATGGATATAGCATTTTTACACAGTTATTGCAAATACACATTTTTGAAAGCACAGACTGACTCCAGATTGTTTTGTGCTTTAAGGGTGTTTATTTAAGTGCTAAATATTGGAGGGTGTTGTAAAATGGTCAAGGGTGATGGTGGAGGAATGTCCATGGCAGAGTCCAGTCTATTAGTCTCACAGGTGCATTGTCCAAAGGGGCATGGGAAGTGGAGCTGGGGCAGTTTAAGGATGGACAGGGTGACAAAGTGGGACAGAAGGATGACAATCAGGGTGGTCTCATTTCTTGGCAGGGGTCTTGGCATTGTTCTCTGTCTTTGTCCTGGATCTCAGGGACCGCTTGCGGGGTGGTTCTCCATCTGCAGGGGGTGGGGTGCTGGTGTCGTGGTCCTGTGGCAGTGCCTCCTGTCCACTAGCGCCGGCGGAGGTGGTGGGCAGTTCATCGTCCAGACTAGTGTCAGGGGCCCCTTGTTGTGCCACAGTGTCCCTCCTGGTGTTGACGAGTTCCTTCAGCACCCCTACAATGGTGGCCAGGGTGGTGTTGATGGATTTGAGTTCCTCCCTGAACTCCAAATACTGTTCCTCCTGCAGCCGCTGGGTCTCCTGAAACTTGGCCAGTACCGTTGCCATCGTCTCCTGGGAATGGTGGTAGGCTCCCGTGATGTTGGAGAGGGCCTCATGGAGAGTGGGTTCCCTGGGCCTGTCCTCCCCCTGTCACACAGCAGCCCTCCCAGTTCCCCTGTGTTCCTGGGCCTCTGTCTCCTGAACCGTGTGCCCACTACCACTGCCCCCAGGTCCCTGGTGTTGTTGGGGTGGTGGGTTAGCCTGGGTTCCCTGTAGTGGTGGACACACTGCTGCTTGATGTGTCCTGGGGACAGAGGTATGGGCCCACTGGGTGGGTGCTGTGCTGGTGTTTCCAGAGGGGGGAGGCTCTGTTCTGGCTTGTGTCAGTGTGAGGGGAACCGACTGTTCCGAGGTCCCAGATGGGCCGGGCTGGTCATCTAGATCCAGTTGGACAGAGCTGCTGTCATCACTGTGGGCCTCTTCTGTGGGTGGAGTGGACATGTCTGGACCCTCCTGTCCGGTGACGTTGGGTAGGGGTCCTGCAGTGGTGTAAAGGCATGATTGCCAAGGTGTGCAATGGGTGGGTGACCCTGTACCCCAGTGCTTGCATTCTTGTGTGGGACCTTGTGTGATAATTGTTTAGGGGTGTGTGTGGGTATGTGCAGTAGCCATGCATTGGTGATGGGTTTCCATGCTTTGGTGTTGCATGCAGGGCTTGGTGTTGGGATGGGTGGGTTGGGATAGTGGGACATATGTGAGGAGTTGGAGTGATGGGGGTGAGGGCGAGGGTGGGAGTATGTGATAGCATGCAGGTAGGGTGGGGGATGTAATAGTTAAGATTTGACTTACCAGTCCATTCCTCCAGCTACTCCTGCGTGGCCCTCAGGATGAAGTATAGCCAAGACCTGCTCCTCCCATGTTGTTAGTTGTGGGGGAGGAGGTGGGGGTCCGCCGCCAGTCCTCCACCTCTTCCTGATGTCATCCCGTGTTCTTGGGTGCTGTACCACTGCGTCGACCCTGTCCACAATTCTGTGCCATAGCTCCATCTTCCTAGCTATGGTGGTGTGATGCACCTGTGATCCGAATAGCTGTGGCTCTACTCGGATGATTTCCTCCACCATGACCCTGCGCTCCTCCTCAGAGAACCTGGGGTGTCTTTGCGGTGCCATGGGGTGGTGTGGGTGATGTGTGGGGTGGTGTCTGTTGTGATGTTTAGGGGTGTGTGGTGGTTTGTGCATGGATGTTGTGTGAGTGATGGTGTTGAGTGCCTGTGGATGCTAGTTTGTAGATGGTGGTGTCTTTCTCTGGCCTTCAGTCGCAACTGTGGTCGTAAGGGTTTGTGGGTGATGTGGGTGTGTGTTTTATATTGTATTAGATGTGTGGGAGTGGTGTGTGTATGTGTCTCAGGTGTGTGTATTTCGATTTGTCCAATGTGGTAGTGTTTTGTAAATGTGTGTGTATTTTGAGCGCAGCGGTGTGTACCGCCAATGGAATACCGCGGTTGAAAGACCACAGCGTGGATTCGTGGGTCTTGATAGTGTGGGCGTATTCCTGTTGGCGTGACGGTGTCGGTTTTGCTATCGCCAGTTTATCACTGACCTTTGGTGTGGCGGACTTGTGTGGGTGTCTAAATTTTGGTGGATTCCGAGCTGTGGGTCATAATAGCTGCGGCGAAATTCCGTAGCCGCGGCGGTGTGTTGGCGGTCTTCTGCACGGTGGTAAGCGGCATTTACCGCCAATGTTGTAATGACCCCCAGTGTTTTGGGGCATTTCCTTTTGCGGGCACTAGGCCTACCCACACAAGTGAGGTACTATTTTTATCGGAAGACCTGGGGAAAACACTGGGTAGATGGAAGTTTGTGGCTCCCCTCAGATTCCAGAACTTTGCAGCAAGGAAATGTGGGGAAAAAGTGTTTTTTTGCCACATTTTGGGTAACAGAACCTGATGAGAGCACCACAAGTTACCCCATCCTGGGTTCCTCTATGTGTCTAGTTTTCAGAAATGTCCACGTTTGGTAGGTTTTCCTAGATGCTTGCTGAGCTAGAGGCAAACATCCACAGTTAGGTACTTTGCAAAAAACAGGTCTGTTTTCTTTGGGAAAATGTGATGTGTCCATGTTGTGTTTTGGGGCATTTCCTGTTGCGAGCACAAGGCCTACCCACACAAGTGTGGTACCATTTTCATCGGAAGACTAGGGGGAATGTAGGGTGAAAGGAAATTTGTGGCTCCTCTCAGATTCCAGAACTTTTTATCACCAAAATATGAGGAAAAAGTGTTTTTTGCTAAATGTTGAGGTTTGCAAAGGATTCTGGGTAACAGAACCTGGTGAGAGCAACACAAGTTACCCTATCCTTGGTTCCCCTAGGTGTCTAGTTGTTAGAAATGTCCAGGTTTGGTAGGTTTTTCTAGGTGCTGGCTGAGCTAGGTGCCAAAATCCACAGCTAGGCACTTAGCAAAAAACACGTCAGATTTCAGTGCAAAAATGTGATGTGTCCATGTTGCGTTTCCTGTCACGGATATTAAGCGTACCCACACAAGTGAGGTACCATTTTTATCAGGAGACTTGGGGGAACACAGAATAGCAGAACACGTTATTGCCCCTTGCCTTTCTCTACATTCTTTCATTCCAAACGTAAGACAGTGTGTAAAATAGACGTTTATTTGAGAAATGCCCTGTAATTCACATGCTAGTATGGGGACTCCGGAATTCAGAGATGTGCAATTAATACACCTTATCTTGTGCCCATTTTGGAAATACAAAGATTTCCTTGATACTCATGTTTCACTCTTTATATTTCACCAAATGAATTGCTGTATACCCGGTATACAATGAAAACCCATTGCAAGGTGCAGCTTTTTCATTGGCTCTGGGTACTTAAGAGTTCTTGATGACGCTACAAGCCCTGACATTGCAGGAAAAAGTTACAGAGTAAAACGTGGAGAAAAATGGCTGTTTTTTTCACCTCAATTTCAATATTTTTTTTTATTTCAGCTGTTATTTTCTGTAGGAAAACCTTGTAGGATCTACATAAATGGCCCCTTGCTGAATTCAGAATTGTGTCTACATTTTAGAAATGTTTAGCTGTCTGGTATCCAGCATTGGTTTCACACCTATTTATGTCACTAACTGGAAGGAGGCTAAAAGCACAAACAATTGTAAAAATGGTGTATGTCCCAGTAAACTGCCAAAACTGAGTTGAAAAATGTGGTTTTCCGATTCAAGTCTGCTTGTTCCTGAAAGCTGGGAAGATGGTGATTTTAGCACCACAAACCCTTTGTTGATGCCATTTTCAGGGAAGAAATCACAAAGCTTCTTCTTCTGCAGCACTTTTTTCCTATTTTTTTTTAAAAAACTAAATTTTTGCTGTGTTTTGGCTAATTTCTTGGTGTCCTCCAGGGCAACCCACAAACTCTGGGTATCTCTAGAATCCCTAGTATGTTTGAAAAAAGGACGCAAATTTGGCGTGGGTAGCTTATGTGGACAAAAAGTTATGAGGGCCTAAGCGCGAACTGCCCCAAATAGCCAAAAAAAGGCCTGCCATCTGAGGGGGAAAAGGCCTGACAGCAAAGGGGTTAATGAAGCTCCCTAATCTACTCATTTACTGCAGATTCCACAGTAGAAAGTGCTATCAGTTTTCTATTTCGATTCCATCAAGAAGGCAGTCTGATGTGCCACACTTTTGGCATGAATTCAAAATGTACATGTTTCAGTCAACATGTCATATTGATTTAATGAAATAGAAGAGGAAGATATTTGAGAACTCACTTAAAACGTGTCCTAATTTTTCTTTCTATAGCACTAGCCATAATGTCTCTGAAAAAAAGAAACCCCTAATTTTGTTGCTTTCTAAAAAAAAGATTTTAAGTTCTACCAGTTTGATTCAATCAAGATGGCTTCAGGTGTGCCACACTTTTGGCGTAAGTAAGACTGTTCACACCCTCGTTTTTCTTTAGAAAACTCTGGAAGGCTGCAGTAGAACACAAGGGAATCAACTTGACAGGCTGGTCCTTTTGAATTACAATAGGAAGATATTTGAGAACTCACTTAAAACATTTCCTAATTTTCTCTCTATAGCAGTAACAATTGCTATGACAAAATGAACCCCCTCAATTTTTCCTATCTAAATTAAATGTTTTAGGTTTGTTGGACCTGGCGCTTAGCCAACCAGGAACCCCATTTCTAACATTGATGGAAGCGGTGGGTGGGGTGAAGGGTAGCACAGCAAACAATTTTGAAAGGCTGTTCAATCTGATTATCAGAGAACACATGTTCTGTGATTGTTTTCCAGGGCTACGCCGACATCTGTTGGATTGTAAGTTCTCTGACCCCGGGGAGCTTGCAAAAAAGACAGACCTCTGGGTACTTCTCTTTTTATGACCTGATTCAGTGCCATGTCATGCTTGCCATGTTGGGGGGACACGTATATTTTCAGAACTGATTTGGTATGCATTGGGAGGGTAATGTTGATGTAGGGTATATGCCAGGGGGAAATGTTCCTTATATTTGCATTCATATTGATGATAACCTGACAACTGCCTGCTCAGCAGGGTATTACTGATTTATACCGTTTGTGGTCTAAGGATGTTTTATGCAATACAGTATATTTTTATATAACTTGTTATGAAGTTTTCTTTGTGGTGTATTTATTGTGTCACTAGTATGTATGTATTGTGCAAACACTCTACACATTGCCTCTGGGATAAGCCTGACTTCTTGTGCCACGCTACCAAGGGGGTATGCAGGGGTTATCTTAGGTGTGTAGCTCCCTTGCCCTGACTTGCGTGGTGGTTACTGCCTGGCCGTGTTGCTTACCCTAGCCAACCAGGAACCCCATTTCTAACAAAGTTTTACCAGTTTGATTCAACCAACATGGCTTCAAGTGTGCCACACTTGTCAAAAGTGAGACTACTAGTGCCCTGGTTGTCATTCAGAACACTGTGGTATAATTCCGTCCAGCGGTTTAGGCTGCAGGTATGTCTAAAGTGTCTATGGGAATTAACATGGGAAACACTTTTCTGACACCCCACTTTTTCTCGGCCCCCCCTTGATGGATCATCCCGAAACTTTCCATGCACAACAAGACCGCATAGCAGTGGTTCCCAACCTTTTGACTTTTGTGGACCCCCACTTTATCATTACTGGAACCCGGGGACCCCCACTGAATCATTATTGGAACAAGATTGGGAGACAGAAATTGAAGAATGTTTTGTAGCGTGTGTCACTGGCAGTGAGGTTGTGATGAGTGAAGAAACATGGATTAACTTAGTTAAGGAGGATAAGTTGCTATGTGAAGTAATGAGGTTGGTTAAATCAGGCTGGCCGAAGGAGAATTTGTCGACAGAATTGCAACCATATTGGAAAGTATCTGAAGAATTATCCATTGAAGGAGATAAGTTAGTTAGAGGCAATAAACGTATTCCTCCAGAATGTACCAGGAAAGACTTAATTGTTAAGGCTCATTCGGGTCACTTAGGTGCTACTATTACCAAAAGAAAATTAAGGATTGATTTTTGGTGGCCTAGTATGGATAGAGAAATCGATGAGTTTGTTAAAAATTGCACAAGATGTAGTAGTAGTGACAAAGTCTTATTCACAGAAGGAGTTTCTGACTCATTTGTTTCCACACCAGCTCATGCTTGGCAAAAAATTGGTATTGATTTTCTCGGTCATTACCATATTTTACCACCTAAAGAGATATTTTATTGTCATAATTGATCATTTAACGAGATGGGTTGAAGTGGAACCCGTGAGATATCCTACCACACAAAGTGTCATTCGATGTCTTAAGGAAGTCTTTATTCGTGAAGGGTTTCCATAGCAGATATTGACAGACAATGGAGTTCAATTTGTTTCAGCAGAAATGCTTCACTTTCTTGTCAGATGTGACATTAAACACATAAGGACTCCTCTGTATTATCCACAAAGTAATGGAATGGTAAAACGCTTTAATCGTGTTCTGGGAGATTGTATTCAGGCCACATACAGGAATAATATGTCCGTAGAGCAAGCTATTAATGAACTTATTTGGTCTTATCGAACCACACAGCACGTTGCTACTGGCAAAAGTCCTTTTGAACTTATGAGAGGGAGGGTAGCATCCACGGAGTTGTCTCCCTTTTAGGTAGTAAAATCATTTCATGAAAGGAGTAATGTGAAAGAAATTTGTCAAGAGGCGAAAAACTATTCTGATAATATGAGCAGAGGAAAGTTGGCTGGTGGTCACTGTAAAAGTGATAGGTTAAAGGTGGGTGATTGGGTGAGAGTGAAGAACCCCGTTTTGGTTAGAAAAGGTATATCCAGGTTTAAGGATTCATAACAAATTTGTGATATACGTAAAAATGCTGTGAAATTGTCTGATGGTAGTTGGTGGAGCACTTCAAGCATTGCGTTAGATCCTGGAGTGTGTGCACAACAACTCAGTAATAATCAATCTGCTAAGAAAATGATGAAAGTTAGATGAAAATGAAAGAAAGAAATGTAGAAGAAGAAACCCAAAAAAATTCCAAGATTTTGTTGTGTATAAAGTGTAATATTATTTTAAATATATTTGCATTAGAATGCAGCTTCCTTATAATGGTTATATCTCTTATATGTACATTTTTCTAGTTTTTATGGTAGCAGTTATTATTTTTATAATTTTAAGTATATTGAGTTTTGAATTTGTGTAATTCAATGTCTTGTTTTAAGAGGGAAGAACTGTGGTGATGTAGTGGTTTCTGCCTCTGAGGTAGCGTGGAACTCCATGACATTGTATGCTCATGATTTCAGGGAGTTCCATGTTCTCTGATCAGCAGTTATCATCTCTGTTCACTCTGTGCCCCTTTGAATGGAAGAAGACGTTTCTTTTCCTAAATAAAGACACTTGAAGAACATTTCTTGATTCCGCTTTTACAAGTCCTCTACCAGGGTTTTCACGAAAGTACTGGCTCCTCTAATGGCTCTTCTGCATGCGGAAGGGGTGTTTGTGCATCCTTACCTAGACGATCTTTTAGTACACTCTCCCAACACCGACCTCATGAGGAATCATGTGGCATGTGTCTTGCAGGTCCTCCAGGGTCATGGTTTCTTGATAAGTTGGGGGAAATCAGATTTGGTACCTTCCCAGACCTTGTGTTTATCAGGGCTCGATTTCTAACTCTGCTGGGGTTGGTGACTGTATCCGAGAGGAGGTTGCTAGGCCTTCAGGAACAAGTGAACGCTGTGTTGTCTCAGGTGGCTCCCAGAGAGTTTCAGTGGTTGCAACTCCAGGTTCACCTGGCTTTGGTGATCTTCCTGGTTCCTTGGGCCAGGTTTCATCTCCTTTGTCTGGTCAACTGGTTGCTCTCCCATTGGACTCCAGATCTTTGCAATCTTCTGAAACGCATTTCTGTTTCAGATTCCATTCGCAGGGAGCTGGGTTGGTGGCTGGTGCCGGCTCATCTCCGGATAGGGGTACTTTTGTCTCCTCCGGTACCCATGGTGGTGACGACCGATGCCAGCCTCTCAGGGTGGGGGGCATGGCTGGGGTAGGAGCAGGTTCAGGGTTTTTGGTCTCTCCGAATGTCGGAGAGGTCGTCGAATTGGAGGGAGTTGACAGCTGTTCGGCTGGTTCTGGTGCATTTTCAAGGGATCTTGCGGGGGCAATGGTGCTGGCCCAGACAGACAACTTGGTTGCCAAGTCTTACATCAACGGACAGGGAGGTACCAGGTCCCACTCTCTGAATCTGGTTGCTCGGGACATTTTCTTATGGGCTCAGCTTTTCTGTTCGGTCTCTTCGGGCTGCATACATTCGGGGGTCAGACAATGTTCAGGCGGATCGGTTGAGCAGGATTATTCCTTCCTCCCAGGATTTCTCCCTTCGGTTGCCTGTTCCATTGTCTGGGGTGGAGGTGGCGTCGCCCAGTTGTAGACTTGTTTGCCTCCCCAAGGAATGCGAAGGTGGGGAGGTTCTGCTCCCAGTTTCGGTGTCCTCAGGCGTGGGCGTTGGACGGTCTGACTTATCAGTGGCCGCAGGGTCTTCTTTATGCATTTCTTCCTTTTCAGTTGATGCGCTTCTTTCTTGGTAGGGTCTGGAAGGTGGGGGCTCGGGTAATTTTGATCACTCCCAGTTGGCCTCTTGCGAATTGGTTTCCTCTGCTTCAGCAGTTGGCCTCCAGGACAGAGTGGGTTCTTCCTCTCCATCCCTCTCCTCATCCTTGCAGAGGCTACACTTGCCGGCTTGGAGGTTGAACGGCGAGGATTGACGGGGCTGGGGGATCCTGGTCCTTTAGCTGTGAACTTGCAGGCTGCTAGGCGTAAGTCCATGTTGCATTCCTATGGTCGTCAGTGGAAGGTTTTTTCCTCTTGGTGTTTGTGGCAACAGATTGACCCTAGGGTGGCCTTTCTGTTTATGATCATGCAGTTTGTGCAGGATGGGGCATGTATGGGGTTGGTTGTGGCTACTTTGCAAGTACAGTGGGCAGCGATCCAAGCCTTTAGGGGTCATTGGCGGAATTTGGAGGATGGTGGTCGTTTGATGCCCAAATTTTTTCAGGGCCTGGGAAACTTGTTTCCGCTGCCTGTATGTTCTTTTACTGGCTGGTATCTCCAGTTAGTGTTGGATGTCTTGCCGGATCCTCCGTTCAAGCCTCTGGGGGACATTGATTTGAAGCATTTGACTTTGAAGACTTGTTTTTGGTGGCTATTACTTTGGCCAGGTGTTGGGGGGAGTTGGGTGCGTTATCCTGCTCTTTGCCTTTTTGCAAACATTTTCCAGATCGGGTTGGTCTGGTTCCCTCTTTTGTGTGGGAGAGGATCAGATGGGTGTCATCGGTGTATGAGATGATGCTGAGGTTGCGAGATCGGGCGCTGTTAGCGAGCGGAGCCATATAGATGTTGAAGAGGGTCGGGCTAAGCGACAAACCCTGTGTATGCCACAGATGATTTTGGTGGCTTCAGTGCAGAATGGAGGGAGGCGGACTCAGTTCTGCAGGTGGAGGAGGTGATCAAGTCCAGGGCTCTGTCGCGGATTCCTGCATTTCTAAGGCGTGTGCATAGGGTGTGGTGGCAGACGGAGTTGAACGCGGCTGAGAGGTCCAGGAGGATGAGGGCTGCGGTTTCGCCATTGTCCAGTATGGTTCTGATGTTGTCAGTGGTGGCGATGAGCCTTGTGGGGTGTCGGATGTGAAAGGAACTGCTGCTGAGGCTGCCTTCCTAGAAGTTGAGTTTTCCAAACAAGCACCATGCTTAAAATACCTCCTCTGCAAATATTGTTTAAAGCTGGAGTTTGTTTTCTCTGAACAAAAAGTAAAATGCCTTGATGTGCAGGCAACTTGTTCCATCTAAATTAGCCCCCATGCACATTGGGCCCATTTTCGATATTCCCTGCCTGTTTCCGCCATGCCTCAAATGGTGGATATGGACAGGGAAAAGGCGTGAAGAAAGTCCTGTCCTCAGTAGAGTGGGATGACCGACACTGTGAACCAGAGTACCTATGTCAGATGGATCACTAGGGTTACCACCAGTGAAACCAGCAGAGGCTCGACTGACACTATCCCAGCTGTTCCCCTAACTTTATGTATAAGAGAAGTGTGAGTCTGGCAGGGTGGGAGGTGAGCCAGATTACAGCTTTCATTCCGCTCTGGCAAACATTAAATAAGGTACTATAGGACTATTATCTAATATCACACCTCTAGTACTTACCTATATGGTTGAATCAGACATATCCGCGATAGTCTCCTACTGCCTCAGTGCTTGGGATGCCACATCGAGCCACTTATTTCAGGCATCCACACAAACAAGGCCCGGGGTACGCCACCTTTTCACTGATGTCTGTGGCAAGGAACTGGGCAGTAAATAGAAAAATAAAGAAACTGACCCTGACAGAGATTGAAATGTAGGGCCCATTTGGTCTTGTATGATAGGTCACGAAGCGACTTAGCTGGGTGGATTGACAGTGTTTGATAGACCACCTGTATAATGTAATGTATAATTTAGCATCTGACAGGCTAAATTTGGGATTATGGAAGGTATATTCCTATTTTGTGCGAAGATAACCAGAGATGCACGAATCAAAATTTGGGGAATTTCAAGGCAGAACGTCTGATTCACTTACTCCAGTAGAATTAAATAGATTAGTAAATTCCTGTATAGAACACTTCATGAATGTTCATTGGTACCTCTGCGGATCAGGGACAGGTGGAGGAGAGACATGGGAATACATCTGGTAGGTACAGAATGGAATACAATTATGTAGCATAACGTGGCACATCTAGTGTTAGTATTGCATTATCTTTTCAGAATTCCTACACATTAAAAACTATCTAGGCTAAGGCATCACCTCGTTTGTACCACTATGACACCCAAAGACAAAAATAGGAAAGAGAAAGATGACCAGTCAGTCTTTGCGAAGGCCTTCTACTGGGTGACAATACACGTTGCCATACTTTTAGTAACTTTTGTTCTGCGTGAGCTAGAAAGAAAAAATAATAGCTATAAACAGATTTTTAGTTGAAGTCTGCAGATTATGCGACAAATTTATAATTATGCAGAGATTAAAACAGCCGCAAAATCGTATAAACCCAGTGGCCCTCCATATGAGGTGGGCATGCCTTGATGTAGAAGAATACTGGAGCCACATTACAAATGCCTTGAGAAAGGCATCGGGCTCATAATTACTCACGTTAAAACATTGCATACAGAGATAACAACCCTCGCCATCTGGGGCTCCCTCTTTACCACTGGTGAAAAGATGCAGAATGGTACATTACATACGTACCAGTATTTTTGTTGCATCTTTAGCCAACCTTGAGCGTTAAGGAAGAGATGGTCTTGTCCTCTGCGCCATTATGTTTGGCTATGCTGAGGACAACAGTCTCGTCCTTAACCCTTAAGTGGCCAAGAAAGTATGCATTTACTTTAGGAAAGCTGTCAATCTAACATGTTGTGACAGCTGAATTTAAACAAGGAAAACCTCAAGGGCATTTCGTGATTAGCACTGCACACCTTCGAAAGAAGCCAAGGCATCCAAACTGCCTTAAAAACGGAAAAGAACATGCCACTGTCAAAGACACTTAAAAAAAAAAAACTAACATAATTGGGGGGGCGCAAAAAAAAAAACACACACACACACGGTCACAACCTACATGATAGGTCTGCAGTTTAAAAAGGACTACTTGATGGCCACATCGCCGAACCCATCCTCAAAAGGCCATGGCCTTGTTGAATAGCCCACCTAAACAATGGCACACCATGATAAATACTTAAAAGCCAATGTCTTAAGAGGGTGAAGGCAGGAGAGCATAACCCAAACCAATCTCTGGACACGTTCTCACTGAATTTTGGACAGTTTCCATTCTTTATTACTAGTTAAGGTCGTTCTTGCGAGCTCAGCTAGGGATCTGCTTGTATATGAAAATTCTACTATTGACTACTACAAGACAAATCCACACTCATCATGATCTTGCTTGATATCGCAGCTGTCGCCAGCCAGACAATAACGTGAGCATCACTAGAGGAGCTTAGGCTCTACCCGTAAGCTGGGAGCTGAAGAACATGTTTTGATTGGGCAGAAGTTTGTACTTCCACATTAAGTGCTTACTCTCTGCACTGCTGTGATCATTTTACTTATCCAGCTGCTTTAAGGTTTAACTTTTGGGGACACGTGATATTAGAAAGCTTTCTTAGATAAATTATCTAATTATGTTTTTTTCTCTGGCAGCAGCACAGAGAAAAAGAGGGCAGTCATTAACTTAAATGGATTTTTCTTCTGCTCTGGCTTGTCAGCAGAAATGCCACCTCACCTTTCAACCATCACCAGTATTATTCTGCAGTTATTTGCTTTCAGACAAATGCATATATATATTCCCATGCTATTTGCTTGTAATGCTTCACGTTTCCATACAATATTCCTTTAAAGCCAGATCTAGGACATCGGCAATGCTTGTTTTCTTAATGTAGTCTGCTTTAAGAATCTGAATGTGCGATAAGGACCTAAATAGTAAGAAGCAGTTAGTTTTCAGACAGGTCGCATTTGATGCGGGCAGGAACTGACAGAACATTACTTGACCATGCCAAATATCGATGTGTCCTAGTAGCCTCTGGTCTGACTTGAGATTCTGGGGCTCTATGTCTTGCTCGGTAAGCACAAGCATTTGTGTAAGCCAGGCAGCTCAGTTTTCGTCTCACAAACAGAAAACCCAGGAATGCCGTTTTCCATTGATGCCTTTATTTTAGACATGATGGTAAATTACGTAGACACAAGACATGATCACAGATCGAAACATTAAAATTAGAAACAACCCTGGAATAGATTGTAATTTTCCACTTTTATGGGAAATTTAAACCCAATTTGGTACCACATAAAACGTCTCCAGTTTCGAAAAGACAGTTGTTTAACTGAAATCTGATAGGACACTGGACTTGCTACAGTAAAACCATTTTGGGGGGGGGGGGGGGAATGGGGGCTACCTCAATACTCTTCACCCTCCTCCTCTCCTTCACCTTCCACTGAATCCACACCTACTTCTTCATAATCCTTCTCCAAGGCAGCCATGTCTTCACGGGCCTCGGAGAACTCCCCTTCCTCCATACCTTCACCTACATACCAATGGACGAAGGCACGCTTGGCATACATCAAGTCAAACTTGTGGTCCAGGCGTGCCCAGGCCTCAGCAATGGCTGTGGTATTGCTCAGCATACACACTGCACGCTGCACCTTTGCCAGGTCCCCACCAGGAACCACTGTGGGAGGTTGGTAGTTAATACCAACCTTGAAACCAGTTGGGCACCAGTCCACAAACTGGATGCTGCGCTTGGTCTTTATGGTGGCAATGGCAGCATTGACATCTTTGGGCACCACATCGCCACGGTACAGCAGGCAGCAAGCCATGTACTTACCGTGGCGTGGGTCACATTTTACCATCTGGTTGGCTGGCTCAAAGCATGCATTAGTAATCTCTGCAACAGAGAGCTGCTCATGGTAAGCTTTCTCTGCGGAGATGACTGGGGCATAGGTGGCGAGAGGGAAGTGGATACGGGGGTAGGGCACCAAGTTGGTCTGGAACTCTGTAAGATCGACATTCAAAGCACCATCAAACCGCAGTGAGGCAGTGATAGAAGATACAATCTGGCTTATAAGGCGGTTCAGGTTGGTGTAAGTTGGGCGCTCAATGTCCAGGTTCCTGCGACAGATGTCGTAGATGGCCTCATTGTCCACCATAAAAGCACAGTCAGAATGCTCCAGAGTGGTGTGTGTGGTCAAGATAGAGTTGTAAGGCTCAACCACTGCTGTGGACACCTGAGGAGCAGGGTAGATGGAGAACTCCAGCTTTGACTTCTTGCCATAATCAACTGACAGACGCTCCATCAGCAAAGATGTGAAACCAGAGCCAGTGCCACCACCAAAGCTGTGGAAGACCAGGAAACCCTGGAGGCCTGTGCACTGGTCAGCCTAGAAGAGAAAAGACAGTCAGAATCTTCATAGTGGGAAATAACAGTTTGGTCTTGGGAACGACTGTAAGCAAATGTTATCACTTAATCACCTTATTGGTTGTTTTTACCCTCAGTATTCATAATGTGCTAACAACAAGAGGCATAGAACAGGACAAAGAAATAGTGAAATACAGAGCCAGGTGTTTGGAACAATTGATTGCCAACCCTTTTTTTTTTTTTGTTCTGTAAGGTGCTTAAACTGTTAAGTACCCAAACACTCCAAACGTAATGGGGGAGGTTGAGTCTCAACATGTAGGCCTTACTTAGAAGGCAGAGCATCTTTTGTGATTACTTGGTTATATTATACTTGACACAGCTGCGTTCCCTAGAAGAGCCCTAAGGCTGAATTTAAAGCAGCACAACAGAGCTTACTCTGGCTACAAAAACACCGCTACACTTGAAACATTCAAATTGCACAAAGGCTTAGAGTTCTCATCTAAACTTCAGTTGGAAGGGGTGGTCTAAATTTGTGGCTACACCACATTAAATAAAGCACCAGAGAGTGGAGTATTAATCTGAACATCTATAAAAGGTGCAAATGTAACTGGATTTTCCCTAAACTTTTTGTTGCCATAACACGATGTACCTCAATCACACAAAACGATATGCACAACAAAAAGTGGTAACGTAGGCCAATAACTTGTAGCAAGTGACAGCACTAGAGCAATTAAGATGCTATGAATTATGATTTATTGAACGTTAAGTAGTTATATAGGGACGTCACTGGGCATCAAAATCGAGCAAGTAGTTGAACTGATTAACCACATAAAGGCTGGCCGGGTAACAAGCTTATTTCACAACATATCAAAGTGCCGGCCGTGAAAGTTACAAAGGTTGGCGCGTTTACCAGTTTGCGTATCCGGTCGAGCACCAGGTCGATGATCTCTTTGCCGATGGTGTAGTGGCCACGAGCGTAGTTGTTGGCAGCATCTTCTTTGCCGGTGATTAGTTGCTCAGGGTGGAACAACTGGCGGTAGGTTCCAGTTCGAACTTCGTCTGGTGGAAAACGTACAGAAAGTTAGTAAAACAAAAAGCCCCCCACTTAAAAGGGATGAAACTTGCAACCGACCGATTACTATATAAAATTATATTAAGCCGTTACACACAAAACCGCTTGAAAATTATCAAAAACACGCAATGTGACTACATATTGCAAAGTCTGACCAACAGCAGGAGTCGCAGGCAAGGTAACTGGAGACGCACACGCACCTTTTTTTTTTTTTACAAATCGTGGTACAAGTGGGTCCTTACGAGGAAGGATATCAACTTACCAATGACCGTCGGTTCCAAGTCTACGAACACGGCCCTCGGTACATGTTTGCCAGCTCCGGTCTCGCTGAAGAAGGTGTTAAAGGAGTCGTCGCCACCCCCGATGGTCTTGTCGCTGGGCATCTGCCCGTCCGGCTGGATGCCATGTTCAAGGCAGTAGAGCTCCCAGCAGGCATTGCCAATCTGGACACCGGCCTGGCCAACGTGGATGGAGATGCACTCGCGCTGTGGGTGCAAACAGAAGGGTGAGTGTTACACTGAGAAGTCAAAGGGTGACATCGCCTAATAAAATATGCCCCGGGAAAGGTAATTCTGTTTGGCCTGCAATAATCGGCACGACTGTGTGGCGGTTCCTCTTCGTTTGTTCGGTCGCGGAGTGCCTTTCCCACCCCACCCACGTCCTGCAGCTGTCTCCGGCAGGCACAAAGGGAGGAGGGGCGACCGCGCCCCCACCCAAGAGGGATCGTGCAGCTGTCTCGCTGCACGGTAGTGTCCACGTCTGCAGTGCAGGCACTGAGCGTTGTCACACCCTCCAGGGAGGTGAGCCACCTGGACCTATTAAACTACAGGCTACTGTTATGAAGGGGCGGTCGGAGAAATTACATATAGTCCAATTTATGCGAGCCAGCCACCCAAGGGATAAATAGAGAACAAAAGAAGGAACAAAAGGTTAAGAAGCATGGATTGCAGATGGAGCAGAAAACGAACAACGAAGACCAAACAATAAACGACGAGGGGAATGAGGTTGGTGGTTAGAAGGGCATAAAAAGAGAACAGCTGAGCCTGACCTCCCGGAGGCCAGATCAGACAAAGGGTTCAGACCACCAAATAATACACTGATCATAGCTGGTGTGTATTCGAGGGCTTCCCCATTCCGGAAGCTTAAGTCTTCGCCCCTTCACCTAAACCCACCGGATGCTCTGCTGCTAGTTGTACACAGCGCTATCCGGCAACAGTATAACAGACCACTGAATAGTGTAACCATCTCGAGCTGTGGACAATGGAGCTGGTTGTCCAACGATGCAATAATGCCGTTTGGGCAGGAGCGGCTACTTTGATTCTACTCCAAAAAGCTTATATCAGTTTTTTGAAACACTAGATCACATCAAGCCATGGGAACATATGCAAGTAACTGGGGATAAGTGTAACAGTCGTACGAACAGCAGAGAACTCGAAAGGAGCTGGGGAGACAACTGCGGTTGAAAACTACCGCCAAAAGGCGCCCTAGAAGCTTTAGTCATGTGAAGAGGATTCGGAAATATTACAGGATTAAGGGACAACCAAAAGCCTGGGCACCTACAGGGGAGCCAGTGGTACAGCTACCCCAGATGAATGGAGTACGCCCCGCCACCGCTACCTTCAAGAAACGTTACTCTAACCAAATATAGGAGGGACCATAACTCAGGATCCTATCACACCAGGTTCGGAGATCTGAACATCTACAATAAAACGGGGAAAGAGTTCCGTGCGCTACTCCCCAACCACCACACCCTTGTCTAAAAGCCTCCAGTTAATCTAAGGCCCCCACCTACCCTCCATCATTTTCTCAAATATGGTGTACAAAAACGTGCGCCCTCAGCCAAACTCAATAGTGAGCTCTGAGGTTATTTCACGTAAGTGTGACCTGTCCCTTACCGACTCCAGCAAGCACGCGCTAAACTGCGAGGGAACGACCGTTATCGCAGCACTAGCGAGTCAGCCAATCAAATGTCAGCGCGGAACCGCACGTAGGGATCAGGACCTGCTCACTCTCGCCGCATCCTCGCACGCGCGTCCCACCCAGTCTGCTTTCGCAGAACGGCGGCCGCGCGCAATATTTAATGCTGAGGCTCGCGCTATCCCCGGAAATACATAACCTGCTTAGAAACGGCAGGTTCTACATCTGCGCGCGCCTTTATCTTCCATCCCTCCCAGCTACTAATGCTGTCCTGGAGTTGGTATCTCTCCTCTTGAAGACGCAGCGCCGACATGCATGTATCAGTGAGCCCCACTCACCATGGTGGACCGGAGAGGAGAAGGATGAGGAGGAGGGAGTGTTACTCTGTCCGACACTAAGAGTCAGCTAAGTAACCGAATGCGGTTTATGCAGCCGAGCCCGGCTTATAAGCGCCGGGGTGGGGCTGGCAATACTCTGTATACTAATGAGACCTGGAAGCGCCCTATTGGGTCTCACTTCATTAATTATTCAACAGATTATCCCGCCCCCTTAAGGTTGGCAAAATGGCCGCGGTGTCGTGTCTGTAAGCAGCGGAGAAGGCTAAAATGATGATAGTGAGGCGAGATGATAGTGTGTGCAGTTCTTGAATGGCGGAGGTACTGCAGTCACGTGAGCAGCATGGGGCGTGAGGAAATATTGGAGACGGACGAGGAGCTCTTAAAGAAGGAGATGAGACAGAGATAGGTCTACGTATGAATGGGATTTGAGGTGGTGCAAAGTAAGGGTCGAGAAGTAGCTTTGATAGAGAGTAATGATGTGGGGGTACTTGGTGTTGGTATGTGGTGGACGAAGGCGTGTGAAAAGGAACTGGGGAAGAGGCAGGATGTTCCTGCAGCTGTGGAGTGTTAGTTCGGCGTCGGGCAGATAGAAAGTCATAACAATATTTTCAAGATAATGGGAAATTTAACGGTATGCGAGTTTCTTTTAGGAGGTCACAAAAAGGACAAGGAAACGTGATGATGGATTATAGGGATCTGGACTACGATGTGAGCGAATGGGAGGTGTGAATAAGGAGCGATGGTATACGACAATTTTAGTGTGAAGAGAATATGAGGAAGAGGGCGTGGTACCCAGTGAGATGGATACTCGAGGAAGAGGACTGCAACTGAAAATGTGTGAGGTGACGAACTTCATAAGCATCTGACTGTATTAGGAGGAATAGGCTGCGCAGATAGAAAGCTAAGCCTAATGTTTTAGAGAAGGAAGACGGCAGAGAACAATTGGAATTGAAAGAATGTTTAAGTGTGACCAGGACATATCAAAGATGAGCTGCGGATAAGCTAAAGCGAGGTGAAAAGGTTATAAGGAGGAGTTTGAGGAAATGAGGCATAAGCGAGGGATATTTGATGTGTGAAGGAAGATGTTCGAGGAGCGAAAGATGGGAAGCTATTAGCGAGAGGGCGTGGAGAGGATGACTGCTAAAAAGGATGTTGGTGACAAAGGAAAGAGGAACATAACATGTTAGCAGTCGAGTCTGAGCGACCCAGGGGGCAGGTTTGTAAAGAGAAGGCTGCTAGGAAGGCCAGCGGATGGGAGGTGAGGGGGCATTGGGAACCCGGATGTTCCTAGCTAGATGCTCTTCTTTGGAGATAATGCATGCTCCTTTATCTAGAGCGAGATGGCAGCAACTCGTGTTTCTTTTTTTAATCCACTCACGACCCCAGTCATGGTAGTGGCGAGAACGTCCAATACGGTGGCAGTTTCCTAAGTAGTTGACTGTAGGGAAACAAGTCTAGAGCTTTTGTCTCTTTGCATTCCGTGTTTGACTCTAGCCAGAGTCAGCTGTTAAATCTACTGCGGCTCTGCACACGTCTTGCAGTCGTAATTCTACCCAGGAGATCACTGTGCAGCGTTCCTGCAGTTCTATGAATTGACTCTAACTTATGTTTTTTAACTCTGTTTTTTACTGGTGCTCCACTTTCTGTATGACAGGAGATAATCTCTTGTTTTATTAGCTATTTGTGGATGTTAGTTTGTCCTGTAATACGTGGATGTCTTTTGGCTCTACTTATTTCTAAACTAGCTTTTGCACGCCAGTTCATCTGTCACCTATATTTTTCACGTTTGGGGCCTGCCGCAAAAGGCTTCAGAAGTGTTGAGGAATCACATTTGACTGGGGGATTTCGTTTTAATAATATGTTAGTATTTTGGTACGCACATTCATTAGCAGTGTGTATGCTTTCTGGGCCATCTGAAGTCTAAAGGCATTCTTTGGCATTCCTCTGGAGTCAGAGCATGGCAGTAATTGCCTGATTGTTTACTAGTAATTACATCTTTCACACAGTTAAGGAGTTTTGGGGGCTTTTCTAACCACTCTCCTTGTTCTTTATGCATTTTAGTGGTGGCTAAAATAGTTAAGGATGCTGGTAATGCTGGCACCCAGTTATGGGGTAAACATGGCCTACAAACTCAGAATTTAAACAAACGTTTTCCTGTCTGCGGCAATGTAGCGAAAAGGCCGGACAAATTAGTACAACATGTTTTAAATCTTGGGCGCTGTTGTGGCAAAGATTACAAATAGCAGAGGAACCGAACCATCTAGCCTGTATTGTATTAAGGGGAAGCAGCCCCTGTCACAGCAGGAGCCAGAATCTTCGCACCCCGTGGGGCAAGTTCCAGATGAGGTAGGGATAAAATGTGAAAACTCTGCCTGTGTACACAAACCTGGCTATCCTGGTAGAAACTCACTGCCCAGGTTGCATTCATAAGTGTGGATTTGGGCAATGCTGGGGAGAAAGTGAAAATTGCAGAAGAATCTAATTGCAGAAGATCTAAGGCATATAGAAAATTCCCGAATATGGTATATTTTGCGCTGTGGCTGGCTAATATTTATTTTTTTAACAGTGACCACAGGGAGTCATCACTGCACATCATCAGACTAACCATCCAGCAAATTACCGCAGCCAAACTTTGAATGAAGGAGCTGCGCAAGCCCAGCTCACGTCTTAATGTTGGTGCCGAAAAGGCAGAGTTTACAGATGAGAGATTCCCCAAGACCCGTCATTCGAGTTTATTGAGAAAGACCCATTTGGAGACCTCAATATGCTCTATGCCTTAGAGTAGGGATGGGGGTATCTTTACCCGATAAACCTCTAGGAGATGTTTGAAGTGCCTTCTTCCCGTTGCCCTATATAGGACGTTCAGACCATTAGCTTGGAATTGAGCCTTCCTTTGGTTGTGCTCAATATGCTCTCTATCTTTAAGGTTCCCACAGACGATTTTACCCAAAAAGGTGTATGAGTTTATTTTTTCGAGTTGTTGGGCTTCCAAGATCCATCGGAAACTGCTGTACTTAAATCTTTTTTTCCATGAAAAAACAAGATTTTACTTTTAGAGCAATTTACCTTTAAAAAAAATGGGCTTCAGTGTATTGCTTGAGGGCTTGAAGACGGTTATTAAGCCCCTTTGGGGTGCAATCTAATATAATTATGTCATCTGCATAAAGCAGACAACATAACAGTCTACCTCCTACTTTAGGGGCGAAACCCTCACACTGAGTTAAATGAGTAGGTAAGTCTGAGAGGTACAAAGAAAATAGCAATGGGACCAACATATACTCTTGTTTTAGGCTGTTTTCAGTCGCAATGACATGGGGTAGGTCTTGTTTACCTCCTAGCAATACTCTGCACCAGGTGGAGGAGTGAAGGGCTACCATAAGGTCAAGATGAATACCAGGCATGCCTAGTCTTAAGAGCTTCTTCCACAGTGAGACACAGTCTACTTTATCAAATGCTGTGGAAAAGTCTACAAAGGCTGTATAGATCACTTCCCCTCTCAGAGAGACGTATTTCTCATTAATTACTTGCACGACTGAGATATTATCAATTATGCCGTGATTTCTCCTGAAGCCTGACTGTTCCATGGGGATAATTTTATTCCTTTTGTGCCCCATTGCTAATCTGGGAAGGCCAAAATTTACCCGACCTCAACCAAAAGTGCAATCTGGTGGTAATTCCCAGGGCAACTTCAATCCCCTTTTTTTGTACAGGGGAGCGATGATGCTATCCTTCCAGGATAGAGGGACATTCCTGGCTTCATAGCAGTATTGATACACCAGGAATAAAATCTTACACCCGGAGGGTATGTCGTGTTTTATTAGCTGTAGGGGGATTTCATCTGGGCCCATTGCGGTAGAACTACGCATTACTCTTATGACAGCCTCAATTTCTTTTGGAGTGGGATATGAATATAAGGAGTCTATTTTGGTTTGAGGGAGTTCCACAGTGGTCCCATTCGAAGCCAGATAGAAAGGCCAAGCAGCAAGATTCATTGATGGACGTTGGGAGGAGCCTGGTTCTCGTACTGCACCCCTCTGCAATCAATGACCAGAACCAGACTAGTGTGGCCGGTGGAGACTGCTTCTCTTACTGCAACCCAGAATCTATCTGTAGCATCCTTTTTTAGGCGCCCTCTTAGCCTCCCCCTCCTCCTTTCTAAAATGCCTAGCAGGGATTGCCTTGCTGATGTATGTTCCCTATACTGTTTACGAATAATAGCATCAAGTTTCTCTATTCAATAGAAGTAAGGGGTGAGGTTTTACTATGTGTTTGCTGTGGGACTTCTGGTGGGGGATCAAAATAATCTGTGCATAAATACAGTAAAACTCTCCATTACTTTTCCTGCCCAGCTGCCAACATTGTTCAGGGTGCTTTCTAGAATACCGTTGAGCCCCTCGAAACTTCCAGGGGACCAATGTGTTCTTCCCGTTTTTCCAGGGATCGGCAGATTGCGCCTTCAAGTCGAGAGAAACAACCAAAATGTTATAATCACTGAGGGCAGTCTGTAATACTGCTATATCCTTTATCAAAGAAATGCCTGATAGCTCGTTACCACATCATCCAAAATTGCAGCACCCCGGGTGACTTATGAGTAAGGTGGGCTGGGAAGTCAGATGGAAGTCTACCGTTAGCAACAACACAATCATTCACCTTCAGGTGCTCAAGAAAGAGCTTCCCACGCTTATCAGACCTTATTTTATGGGGGAAAATATAGGAAGGTATCCTAAATGCTCCCTCCTTTTCACCGTCCCGAAAGGATGAGAGCCATAAGTTAGAAATTTTACAGTTTAGGTCTCCAACCATGATGATTTGTGTTCCTGGCCCCCTATCGCAGAGCTCCTTAATGAAGTGAAATATTTTACCTAAAAGATTATTGAAAGGGATGCCAGGGGGGGACATAAGAGTTTATCAATGCGAGGGAGGTTACCTTGCCTCCATCACCAATGCTGTGTAAGGTCACGGCTAAAAACAGGTTACTGTGGTCTCTAAAGCATTCATACTGCCAGTGCAGCCTATTGGACAACAAACATGCAACCCCACCCTTAGTGTGACCCCTCTTTGATGCAGTGGCATTGTAGCGAAATGAATAGTAGTTTTCGTTCTGCAGCTCCCCAGTGGACCAAGTTTCTTGAAGGCAAATTACATCTGCACTTAAAGAGTCCACAGATCATTTTTTTCCCCTTTACACGTTATACCTGTCGGATTCCAGGATATAAGTGTAAGCTCGTTGCTACATTGATGGAGCTGTTAGGCGGGAAGTTGTGGCAGAACTACTTAACACTGCCGGTAACCAGTTCCAAGAATGGGGATTAATGCATGGACCGGGAGGTGGACCCACTGGGGAATCCCTGAATAATACTTCCCGGCTGTGATCCCCCAGACAGACTTTTAAGTCCTGATAAACATGGGAATTGGTGACAGGATTAACTAGGAGGATAGATGGGGGGTGGGTCGGGTAAGTTTCCACACTTCATTGTGGTGATGCTGGGGAGCCCACTTGGTTAACCTAAAACCCGTCTCGCTCAAGACAGGTCCCACACCTTTACATTGTAGGGACTCGAAGTTGCTTAGGATTTTGTTGACAATCACTTTGGAGAAAAATGACTCTCTGGACTTAGGACCAAAACCAGAGACCTCCAGAGAGACCTGGTGTATGTCACTACTTTCAATTAATCTAAGTGGTTCAATGTCTGAAAAGCATTTTAACAGTTGGGATCTGTCATGTGCTTCTCCATGCTCCCCTGAATGAAAAATAAAGTCTTAATGAGAGCAACAGGGCAGGGGATAGACAAGTCCCAAAGGCAGCAACTTCCTGTTGGAGAACAAAAAAAAAAATTAATGTTACGTAGCGTTTATATAAAAAAAAAGAGCAATTTATCAACACAGATTGATTGTCCAGACTTCCATTCTGATGAAGCTTGAGTCATGGTGTTAAGGCATAAAATCCGTTTGAGCTCCCCATTCTTCAGTAGCAATGTAATATCTCTGTTTCTGCTTGGTGTCTTGATGACTGAAATTGCTTGTCAGCGGAGGTCATCTGTGTTTTTTTTGTAATACTTGTCACCATGAAACTTCAAGTGACTACATCAATTAAAGCCTGTACTGGCTCCAAAGCATTCTTTATATCTGGTGATTAACCAATTACACACATTTACATTTCTTTCAGGAAGCAGGCACTCTGGTGAGAATACATGCATCTTCTTTAGCTCTCTAGCCTTCTCTCTGCTTCACAGTACAGTCCCCACTGCCCCATCCTTCGCCCTGTTCTTCGCTTTCAGGCAAAGGCACCTCAGGTTCAAAATTAACTGTTCAGGGCAGGCTAATTTGTGTTTAAAAAAATGGTGAGGCAAGGTGGAGGTGTGAAGTAGGGCAACATGGTTGCATTCAAAGGCAGAGTCCTGATCCTCCGGACCCCTGGGGTCTCAGTTATGGCCTAGGAAAAAGAGAAAATGAGGCCGTTCCAATAATGGTGTCAAATAGATGGCCATATGAGGAGGTGCTCTGTGGAGCCTCTTTTTATTTTGGTTTACAAATGGGCACAGACTGCTTCCTTGAAGATGCCTCTGAGGAAGAGACCAACATATGAGGTCCTTTTTCATGGCAACCTCTACCATTAGTGCAGCAGGTTCTGTGGCACTGGGGCTAGAGATGAGTGGCCAGTGGACCCCAGTATGGGTGTCTTACAATGCAAAGGGATGTGGGGACCCATTTCCCTTACTAGCATGAAGGAGAGGATATACCTTTGTTTGGGAATTGGAGAGAGAAGGATGGTGTGAGATGGGGGCCCCTTGTTAACAAAGGGCAGAAGAGACAGCCTGTTTCACAAGGCATTACCTTTGTTATTGAAACTGGTGCAATGGCACTGTGGCCCAGGTGTCGCTTGGGCCCACTCTACCACAATTATGAATGTCTTATTTTAAAAAAGTGTCAGGCAGCTCATTTTCCTTGCCAGATTTAGAGCAGACAGCACCCTTGCTGCAAAAATGGGGTAACATGCTAGAGCTCTCTTTATCGCAAAGGGACAGAGCCTTTTTCCATATTGAAGTGAGGGTTAGGCATGGTGGGGAAGGGGTGACCGAAGAAGAAGAGATAGCCTGCTTTTCAGGACTGTAGCTATCATTAGTTCAGCAGGTGCAGTTTCATTTGGGCCAAGGAGTGCAGGTGTCTCACACTACCCCAGCTATGGGGAGTAGTGTTTTTTTGGTCAGGTTTGTTTGATTAGTTTACTCTTTTAGAAGTCTCGCAGTTAGAGTAGTTAATGAGCTACAGAAAAGCACCCCTGAAATGACTGCATAATCTCTGCCCTTGATATCACCTTGCGTAATCCGCACCCCCAATTTTTGTCATGAAGTTTCGGAGAGAGGCCTGACTTTCAAACATTTTGCTAAGGAGGGGGATCAAATAAAAAGTTTGAATACTTCTCTAGCCTTATGCTTGGTGGAGGTCGTCCTTAGAAGTCCGGCTTATGAGCAGAGGCTGTCTCAAATTATTTAAGTCACATAACCCTAAGCCGGCAAATCCCAGCCCACGGGGAGGGTGTGTTGTAATAAGCAGGAAGATAGAGGGTTTGAAAATGCCACCTGTTCCTAGCAGTCAGAACATACCCATTGCATTGGAGGGCAAAGGGTTTTAGGCAGTACTCAGCCACATATATATAGCAATATGATAGAGATCCAATAAATACTACCCATTAGTCTACTGATATTTAGACATAATTCTCTTACATGAATACTTGTAAATTTACTTTATTTGTTTGCAATTTTCATTAGCTAAGCTATATTGTGTGTCTGAGTTTCAGCCATCCACTATAACATGCATTGCCTTCCATATTTAATGCAGAGGCAGCACTCTGCAGGACATTGATAATGGTCACAGCATAGCTTTCATAGATCTCAAGGAATCAAGGTGAGTGATTTAAGCAATTTAGTTAAGGGTCTATGCCTCTACTTACTTACTTTAGATTGTTTATAGTATGCTCCAGAAGAAAACTGAAATTAATGTGTCATACTACTTGTATTTTTGGATATATTTAGGGGGTTATTCTAACTTTGGAGGAGGTGTTAATCCGTCCCAAAAGTGACGGAAAAGTGACGGATTTACCACCAGACGTATTACGAGTCCATTATATCCTATGGAACTCGTAATACGGCTGGTGGTATATCCGTCACTTTACCGTCACTTTTGGGACGGATTAACACTCCTCCAAAGTTAGAATAACCCCCTTAGTGTTTAAAATGTTTGGGTAATGAAATTACCTCACAACATGCAGTATTTTGTTGGATGTCTACTGTAGTTGCATTTATATAGTCCTTTAGCAGAGAAGTAGGATGCTACTATGTGGATGATCGCTTTGTTGGGAGTGTGCTGATTTGTGGTGTGGCAAATGTAGGAATTGTATTGATGTCATGCGAATAGTCTATCTTGGGTTGGTGTTCCTAAGCGCGTGATGGTGGAAAGAGGAACAAGAGATATAGTACAGTTTACATTCGTTTATTGCTGTGCCTCATTGGGTATGTCACTGTACAAATCTTTAGGGTTAGAGAGGATTGGGCCAATTAATGCACTGGTTGACATGACAGATGGTTTATATTTGTAGGTGAGAAACCAGCATGCATGCCCTGGATACTCTCCTTTAGAGAAAGCCCCGAAGTGACAGAGGAGTGACCTACTATTAAGCATTGGTTATGGGCAGCTAATGGAGAAAAGTCTCACAAGTCCATACTGGAATGATGAAGGTTGACTCAATGGTAGGCCCTTGTGTGTGCAGCAATAGAAATGCTCATTACTGCTGGTCCAGAAGTGAGAGTTTCCAGTAGTACCTGCAAATTGATTTTTCTGAGTCTTTTTTTTAATTTTTTTTAAAATCTTTCTATGAACGATTAAGAGTTTGCGACTGGAGCTCCTGGGGAAAATCCATGGTATGTAGTGGATAGCTTCATCCTGTATAGCTGCTCCATAGAGTGTACCCCAGAGTGTTCAATGAGTTGCCTATGGCTTGTATTAGAAAATAACAGCAACATATTATCTGCAAGAGACTTTGTATAACTGTCATCTCACACACTGATTTAGAGGGATATTAACCTCTTAGAATCACATGCCCGTCTCCACAGATAAAATGCCTCAGTGGATTTCAGTATGGTCACCCTCTATGCAGCCCTCCTAAAGAGGTTTCCCTGCACTGAGTACAGCAGGCCACCTTCAAACATTCAGTTTCATGGAGGACATGGCAAGTGGCCAAGATTGAGGCTGCATAACTTGAAGCTCAGCTACCGACCCCCAGTAAATCCAGCTACATAAGTTTCTTTTACTGCACCCTCCATTCCCCCCCCACCCCTGCACATTGAATCAGCCAAGAGGAGTCTGCCTGAGCCGCGAAGGAAAGGAGCGGCCACTGCAGCCAGGGACCTTTGTGCATCCTAGAGGTGAGCCGGGGTGGGGTTGAGGAACACCAGGCAAGGTATACCATCATTGGAGCCACACCTTTGAGAGCCTCCCAGGGCTTTTCCCTGACAAGCTGCACTGGACACTGGGGGGCCAGCCCCGGGGAGCAGACTAGGAGCAGCGATGGACGCTGAGGACCCTCCTTGGCAGACAGAGGGATGCTGAGATTCACTAGAGGGCCTTGCTTCTACTGAGCCCTGGTGACAGTTCACACAGCATGGAGACTCATCGCTGCTCCACCGGGGAGGGGACTGAAATCCATGGTGGTTGGACAGCAGGGCAGGGGAAATTGATAAATTTACCAAGCTTGAGGAGGGTGGTAGCAATGGCACTCTATCAGGGTGGTCCAGCTGGACTCTACAGCATATATCTTGTAGGCTATACACAACTCCTACTCTTCCCTGGCGGGCAAGACTGGGGAACTCTGTGTTGATTTGACCTTACTCCACCAGGACTTGGGTAATACGGTGGTAGAGATTATCGGAGGCTGGGGGGTGGCATATTGAAGTTGAAGACACAACCAAATCCCTCCAGGATGAACTGACAGCCCTCCGGTGCCTCCTAGAGATCCCGGTGGAGGAAGCTGACGGTGTCGTAGTTTGGACTCTTGCTTTGAGCAAGACTGCTGGTCTCAGGATGACAGTACTTTCGTTTGTAGGTGACTAAGTTTCTTCCTACAACTAGTTGTAACTGTTGTCCAAACCTTACCGGCTTACTAGCAGTACTTCACCAGAAACACAATAGTAAAGAGGTGATTTGTAGCAGTCGCTTACGCATGGTCTCAAAATAAGATCTCTCAGGGTTGTCATGGTTAAACGGAAATTACCCTTTTCTCACAGATTATTATGTCTCATACAAACAAAGGCAATAACACAGATGCAGTGAAGCTATAATAGTTTTTTATTTAACATAACTGCAATTTGTTATAAGTTGCATGAATTGCAATGATTAGGATAATGAATATTCCAAGCAACAGTATTGTGAAGAGGAGAGTCGTTGTTATAAAGACCCCTACCGTTATGCAATATATAATAGGAATATATGTATAGGTATGAAAATGTAATAAGCCCTAATACCCTAAGGAGAGTAGGTCTAACCTCCTACCTAAAGAAGGAGAGCTGGGTTCGTTAAACCTAATCTGACAAAACCGTGTCCATGAGAGGAGCCCCCAACCCTCGTTACCTTGGAATGAGGTTTCTATCTCAGACTCCGCAGGGACACGAAGACTGGCTCAGCGTCAAGATGACTGCAGCATCGGTATCAGCGATGGTGGCGATGCCCTCTGGTCGGAATCCCTCTGATTATCTGTCTAAAAGTGTGTTGTATTTATACAGATCTACAAGGTCCCCTGACATAAGTGTTATTCATAACAATAGATAACAGGCATGCTTGGGACGGCAATTAATATCAACAATCCCTCGAAAGTATAGAGAGGGAAAATCCCTAATTGTGAATGCCTACTGTATGTTTGTCTTTCGTGCTTGATCTTGACGCCTTGGCGCAATGACACTGATAATAGAACCCATAACAAGTGGCCTAACTATAAATAAGGCCGCCATTTTAAAGGAAATAAATAATTAAATGGACTAAGACAGAGCAAGCTAAGTAGGTTAAAAGTCACTGGGTGACGGGGGCACGAGTTCACAAGCCTACGGCTAAGCTAACTCCTGTTATCTCGCTAAAACAAACTAGGATTCACTACAAGGGTAGATCTCATAGGAATAACATCTGTGTAATGGGGGTCCCGGAGGGAACCGAGGGGCCCCAGCCCACTACCTTCATCGTTGAGTGGATCTGGTCATGTGTTCTGCTGGACTTGCTGTCAGTCTGCTTTGTGGTGGAACATACACACAGATCTGCAGTGGCCAGGCCAACCATGGGAGTGCCACCTCAGCTGATTATTGCCCAGCAACTTTGTGGACAGACATGCAGTCCCCGGGATGCCCCCAGGTAAGGTGAACTGCTCTGAAGAGGAACTGAGGTCATGCTTTTCCCCGATCATACACTGAAGGTGCAAGAGCAGAGATGTTACTTTAAGGCATTCAAACAGAAATTTCAAACAATGCAAATCACACACATGCTGCAGTTTCCAGCACATCTCAAAATCATCTACAATGACCCACTTTGTTCTTTGACACCCCGGAAAGCGCCTGGGCATGGATAGAGGAGCGCCCTGTCATCAAGCTGGGGGATTGGGAGCAGACTCCCACTCCCTGTGCAAACTCGACAGCTACTGCTTTGAAGCTGCTGTCTCAGAGCCACAAGAAAACCAGACAGCGCCATCCGTTGGAGGACATAATACCATATCACCACGACAACTGAGATGTGCATCGACTGAGAGGTCCCCGGACTATGGAGGAGAAAGGGAGTAGTGGCCTGCGCTGCAGGAGTACCGGGCTTTGTGAGCTGCCAGTCTGGAGGTCATAGCAAACTCACTCCTTGTCCCTGAAGGGGCCCTGGGGACCCACCCCTCTATTAGTTTGAGTTTTAGTTTGCTGTTCTCGGGGAGACAGATGCTTGAAGAGAAGTGTAGGGAGGTGGGAGGGAGAGATGACTAGTGTCTGTTAATTGCGGAGCCCTTAATAGTTGATTGAATGTTGTTTGCACTTTATATTTTGTCAGCTCAGGACCATGCTGTATCTCTAGGCTGTATAAATCTTTAGTTACAAATACCCCAGATCCCCTGCGAATACTGTGGACGCAGTGGGAGTAGGACATGGGCACCACCGAGGAAGAGTGGGTGAAAATGGTCTCAACAACGCTTACTACATCCATGCGCTTCTATCTGGTCCAATTTTGGTATATTCATTGTATTTATTATTCCCTGGAGCGTCTCTGGCGTATAGGATGTGCCCGAGACCCAGCATGCTTGCGCTGTAATTACTCTCTTGGCTCCCTCTATTGTCCTTTTGACCCGCCTGGGCGCACCAGCATATTAGACTGCCATCAATGCTCAGATTGGGTGGGTGATCGGCATACCATTAGTGCTTGACCTCAAGATTATTCTACTGGGGATCATTGGTGATCATCTGCAATTTGAGTTGGCTGCACTCCCAGGACAGAGTATATGAACTGGGAGACAAGGCGGGTAAGCTGATTCACTGGCTGGCAGTGACTATCTGACCCTGTACCTTAGTGACAGAGCTGTGAATGGGGGGCGGTTAAGACACTGATGCAAGCAGACACTATAGCGCAGGGTTTCTGTTGCTTGTACACTGCTTAGGAGCCTCCACCCCATGAGAGGCACGAGCCCTGAATTCCAGACCTGCCGGTACTGAGTTTCTCGGCCAAGGAAAGTGGGGACCTTGATGCATCTTTTACTGCAGAGAAGAACCAACAGGCATTCTCTGCAATGCCCTCGGGAAAGGCCCAAATGGTTTCCTTTATAAGTGCTACGGATAACTCCTATCTGTTGGCATGCTTCTAAGAGGTGTACTCCGGCAGGTGCCTCCCATGAGACTTCTGGGGTGCCACTATCATGCTTATTCTGAACCAGAATAAACTCCTTGAAAACAGCAGGTCGCTCCGCCCTAACTCCCTTTTCAACAAGGAAGTAAAAACTTTGGCCAAAGTGTTGGCCACCTTGCTTGCCACGGTGGTGCGGTCTGTTGTACTTGCGGGCCAAAACAGCTTTATGCCAGGGAGGGGAACGTTAATGGGACCCTTTCTAAGCGATTGACCCCAAGATTACCCTACTGGGGACTCTAGAGCCACATGCGTCTTAATTGCCACATCATATTTAGTGGTCAGGAGAGACTTGGCCAGGCACTGGTGGGATGTGCAGACTCTGCCATAACACGAATGATACAGAGGTATGGACTACAGCACAGCAATGGAAAAGTTGGTGTACAAGACACAAGGGGGCCCTCAAAAGGTATGACCGTATTTGAAGGTTGGGGACTGGATTTAAGAAATAATAGGGCGAGACTGTGGCCAGGTGAAGGAATGCTTTTATAATTTGAAAGGACTCAACTACACTCGTTGTTTGGGATAGAAACTGTGCCTGTGTACTCAGGTGTGGATAACTCTGCTTGCATTAGGAGTAAAAATTGTTGCTTATATGATGGCCCCACAGGTTTGAGCTTGTCACTTTTTTTTTTCTCTCGCATACAGGAAAGAAAAGAAAAAGTGTTATAAAAAATCAGTTTTACCCGTACTGGAGCATTCTGCCTGAAATGTTATATAGAATCACTAATACTGATAACAGAGTGGTCCAGCTTTTCACTGATTTTTTTTTAAAGGCTCATACACTCAGACTTTCTTTGTAGTTTCTGATGTATATTCACACCCAAGTTGAGAAGGGACTAGTCACTAAGAATCCTTGCATAGTAGGTAATAAATCATGTTAGTAACTTCAACAAGCATTGGCAAAGCCAATAAGCCATGCATATGGGAGTTATTGGCTTCAGAAATGTTTATTAGTCATTCTGTACAGCAGCGTGGATGCTTTTCAGTGTGGCTAAAGCCAGTTTTGAAAAGTCCTATGACACAGCCAGGGCTAAAAGGCTTTTTCAAATGTAGATTAGACCCCAGCATCATTGTCCTTTTTATGATGCAGCCTACCAGACAGATGCACTGTCTGGTTTCCTAAATACATCTTGGAGGCTTTCACAAAGGTGACCTAGGAATGCATTCCACTCATTGATTACCATTGGCTTTGTGGTTTGTAACTCACACTTTCTGGCTTTCCATTTGCTGGCTTATGTTTGCTTTAGGCTCTCCAGGTTCAGGTCGTCCCTTCTGTTGCCCAAACCCTATTTTCTGTATCCTTCCACAAACTCACTTTCTGCTAACAGGCCTTTAAATCTTGTTTTTATCTTGTCACATTTACTATGAATTCAAAGACCTAGGTCAGATGTTAGGAGCTGTCTTTCAATGGCGCTTGTATACTTTTCTTCCTCTGACTTCAAAGTGAGTAGATTTATGTAACAATCTTGCTGGATACTTGGGGTAGGAAAGAGTTTTTTTGTAGCGCACAACAACATTTAAATGAACTGTGTAAGTATTTCAGAATATATCAGAGTTATGAACGCACAAATGAAGCACATTTTTTGTTATTTCTGAAGTGTGTTTGAAACATACTTTAATATGATCAAAATAAATAATTAAACTAGGTGATGAAATTTACACACATTTTCATCTGTGCATTATATAGTTTTATTAGAAAAACTGGATGGCTATGCAAATGTAATGGTTGTTTCAATTGAAAATGTGTTGTCTATAATGCTAGTGCGCCATCAATACTCCACTTTACACCATTGCACTCAACTCTGCACCATTCTATTTCACTCCACTCTAAGCCACTGCACTCTATGCCACTTCATGCTATGCTTCTCTACATTACCCTCTACCACTCTGCTCTATGCCAGTGCGCTTTCTGACACTCTACCATACACCACTGCACTCTTCACCACTGCACTCTTCACCACTGCACACTTCACCACTGCACACTTCACCACTGCACTCTACGCCACTCCAGTCTAGGCCACACCCATCTACTCTGCACAACTTCACTCTGCACCACTGCACTCTAACACTCTACTCTGTAACACTGCACTCTACACCACTTTACTCTGCACTACTCTACTCTATGTACCTACATGCTTTCAGTAATGACTCAGTGGGGGTCCCCGGATTCCAATAATGATTCAGTGGGGGTCCCCGGGTTCTAGTAATGAAAAAGTGGGGGTCCACAGAAGTCAAAAGGTTGGGAACCACTGCTCTATGCCATTGCTCTATATTGAATTATACCCTACTCTGCACCATTCCATGCATCTCTACTTTGCACAACTCTGACACTTGACTCTGCACTCTATGCTACTGAACTCTACTCTGCACCACTACCCTCTGCATCACTCATCTCTGCACCACTCTATGCCACTGTACTCTATGTCACTGTATTCTACTCCACTCAGTGCCACTCCACTCTAAAATGCACCACTCTAATCTACGCCACTGCTATCTATGATGCGGCATTGTATGCCGCTGAATTCAGTTTCCATTGCACTATGCCACAATACTCTGCAACACTCTATGTCAATACACGCCACACCAGCCAGCTCTACTCTGTCCCCCACCAGCGTATGCCACTCTACGCAACTCCACACTGTCAGTCCAGTACACGACAATTCCTGCTACTCCACTCTACAACACTGTACTCCACTCTTCGCCATTCCACTCTACAACAATGGATGCCTCTCTCCTCTGTCTTTTAGCCATGCTGAACAGCAACCATGCTGGTGATCAAGATTGCTAAAACAGATTGGCAAATAGATCTTGCATAGGCAAGACCTATTGGCTTTGCCTATACTTGTTTATTTTTATTTTTAGCCATGGTGTACAGCAGCTGCGCTGCTTTACAGGATGGCTGTAAATCATTGCCAAAGTCTGCAGTGCCCATACTTACAGCATGAACAAAAGGCAATGCAGAGCAATTAGTCTCAAAGACAAGAACTGTTGGCTTTGCCAATGCTTGTTAGGATTTGGCACAGCACCCCTGTGTTTCTGAGCAACTACTTTCTTCCCTTGCATGAGAGACAAAAAAACAAAGACATCTGGCCAGAAATTCTATTACATAAAGAAAGTAATTGCACACTGGCCTAGTAAAGAAAACTTTGGACCAAAAAACGTTTGTTCTCACAATAAAAGCAGATAACAAATGTAGTCACAATAAACATCTATTTCAAAGTAGAAAACGGCTTCTTTAAAGTGTGTGTAGCATTGTAAAACATAACTTCAAATGCCAGGAGGTTCGATAAGGTCAGCAAAGGAGAAGGAAGAGTGAAAGTAGTATCAGAGTCACAGCTCAATCAGAGGGAGGGCAGCAGTCAAACTGAAGCAATAAGTAATAGGTCCATGCTCCAGCCAAAAGAAGAGGAAGTGAAGCTAGCATGTTCTAGCCAAGTATAAGGCAGCACATATGAGTGACAGTTAACCCAACAAATGTTAAGCAATTTTCTGGCTGCAGGCCTCTTATTGTGTAGAATATCAAGCAAGAGCATATGCCCTATCGCAGGTGAGACCTAAAAATCACAATGCCTGTGCTAAACTCCTTTCACAGCGGCAGATCATTGTATTGTCTCCTTACTCTGTCCTGGTGTACTTCCCCCCAATGTGTTTCTCCATTTTCTTCCCTGGTGAGTGGAGTTGTTTTCTACATTATACCACGGTAGGCAAGGAATACTTCTAGAGCAGAGTACGTGTTATGGATGCTTCAGAGATCAGTGTGGTTGGTTCAGGGGCCTGAATGATGAAGCGTTATGATAAAGTTTGTACTGAGCATCCAAGTGTTGGTACGCAAAGGTCCTGTTAGCAGATGTCAATAGGTGGACTGGTCAGCAAAGGGGCAGCTTGTTCACATTTTGTTAAGGGTACAGGGGTTGTATAAAAATGAAGTGAGTGACGCCTTTTCATTAAGTACCTCTCCTGGATAGGCCCGCGTTACATAATTCTGGGAGCGAGTAGGTTTGTTGATTGCCACTCAGGCAGCCAGAGACTAAATTATGCTCTTCCAGACTTTAATTTTGAGGACCCAATCTGTAGAACTGTTTCCATCTTAGATATATGAATTGCCTCCAACAAGACCACATTTGAGAATGCCTTTTGGAAGTAGCTTATCTTTGCAAATTCTGGTCTTCCCAAACCCTTTTGTGGCCCGAACACCATAACTAATTCCACCTTTGGGTATTAAGCAATTCTGTGCCAAAGAGCATCCCAAATAAAATCTAGAGTGCTACCTTGCCCAGGTGCCAAGCAAGATTCTGTGCTTCCTGTGCACTGCTACTGTACATAGTTTTTTGTATTACTGTATTCAAATTGGGTAAGGTGTGGCAAAAATTAAATGTTATGTATAGTGTTTAATAATATACACCTCAAAGCAAACCCGGTTCTAGAAGGAGGGCCAGACCCTCCCAAATGAGTTCCATGGCCCGCCCAAGTTCATTTACAAATGGACAGCTGGCCATTGTTCTTGTTTGTAATGCTTTGTGTGAGGTCTGTGGTCGTCTTTCTCTACCTAATTACTTAACCTTCAGGTTAGCAAGCAATGATTAGGCCTTGTTGAAGGTGGAAATGAGCAGGGATTGAGGCTTTTGATTTCATGGGCAAACAAATAGCAATGGCATCTCACTCCTGCTATAGCTGAATTAAGAGCAAGCTCTTAGTGACATGACAAATAATCTGAATAGAAGTTCACTGTCCCAAGAAAAGGGAATTCAAATGTACATACATTTAAAACAAATACAACTTAGTGGAGTGTGGTTTATTTTCTTCCTGCTTCACAGTATGAAAAATAAGTTGAATAAAAATAACTTGTTTTTATACATAGCCAAGTTTACCACACTTCTAACATGTATTAGTGCTTTTGAAATAACAGATATTATGAATACCCAATTTGGGAAGATGAAAGGCTGAGTCTGTCTAAAGGAAAAGTGAACAAAATAAATGCTGCACTATGACATCAAGTAAAAGTGCGAACACTAATGATAACTCTGCTTAATTTTCATGAGTTATCCGTTTGTAGATAAGTATATTTCACGACCACTGGAATTACGTGATGCTGCAGAATTTTTTCAAATAAATATGAAAGTGCGGCATTTGCCACATAATTTCCATAATTTGGCCCTTTCCTGGCGCATAATTCCAATGGCCCTGCTATATGTCCCTGCTTGTAATTACCAATTTTGTACCTTCTGCTGTGATCAATCAATCAGGTATTTGTAAAGCGTGGCTTGTCACCCGTGAGGGTATACATGCACTTGATGTAGGTCTCATTCGAAGTGCCAGGTATTGAGCCCCTTCCCGAAATTGGTCAGCGAGGGGGAGGTGCGGAGATGGAGGATGTTCCAGGCTTTGGTGGCGAGATGGAAGAAGGAGCGTCCTCTGGTGCGTCAGCGGCATGTGCAAGGGATCTGTGTGATGGATAAGTGTTCGAGGTGGAGGTTCCTGCGGGTGCAGTGGAAGTGCAGGCCATGGTTCAAGTAGGCGGGTCCTTGGTCGTGGAGGGCTTTGTAGGTGTGGGTCAGGAGCTTGAAGTGGCATTCCTTCTGGACCGGGAGCCAGTGGAGGTCTTTCATGTGATGGGTAATGTGGGTCCTCTTGGGCAGGTTGAGAATCAGTTTAGCGGCTGCATTCTGGATCGATTGGAGCCTTCGCATGAGTTTGGTGGTGGTGCCTACATAGAGTTCATTGCCATAGTCCAGTTGGCTGGTTATGAGGCCATGCGTTACTGTCTTTCTTGTGTTGATGGGAGCCACTTGAAGATTTTGTGGAGCTTGTGGACACAGGCTGAGGAGACGGCATTGACCTGACGTTTCATGGAGAGTTTGCTGTCTAGGATGATGCCAAGGTTGGGGGTGTAGTCTTTTGGTGTGGAGGTGGTTTTAAGTTCAGACAGCCTCCAGGAGTTGTTCCAGAGGGCGTTGTGTTTGCCGAAGATAAGAACTTCCATCTTGTCTGTGTTAAATTTTAGGCAGTTATCCTTCATCCATGCGGAGATGTTCTTCCTGTAGTTGAGGAACCTTCTTTGTTGAGGTGGGGTCAGCAGAGAGTGATAGGGTGAGCTGGGTGTCGTTGGTATAGGAGATAATGTTGATGTTGTGTGATCTGACAATGTCTGCGAGTGCCATCATGTAGACGAAGAGTGTTGGGTTGAGGGATGAGCCCTGGGGAATACCTCAGATATTGTGCTTGGCTTGTGACTTTCAGACTTGCGGGCATTCTGGGTGTGCCCTGTGAGGAAGGATGCCATCCATCTGAGTGTGTCGTCAGTTATTCCAAGTCTGGTGCAGGCAGCCGATGAGTGTGTGGTGAGAGACCCTTGAAGGCAGCGGACAGGTCAAGCAGCATCAGGGCGTCAGAATCTCCTCCGTCGAGTAGGACGCGGATGTCATCTGTTGCAGCGATCAGAGCTGTCTTAGTACTGTGGTTGGTTCTGAATCCTAATTAGGAAGGGTCTAGTAGGTAATTTCTCTCCAGGTGTTTGGTGAGTTGGAAGTTGATGGCCTTTGCCAGGACTTTGGTGGGGAATGGGAGCAGCAAGATGGGTGGGTAGCTCTGGAGTTTGCTGGGGTCTGATGAAGGTTTCTTGAGGAGGGGTATGACCTTGGCATGTTTCCATGCATAAGATCTGTATGTAATTGTCAGAACAATGACTCAAATCCCAGCAAAGGTATTTCAACGTTTTCATCTTTCAGTCATGGATAACACAGGTATCACTCGGTCAGCTATTAGGAACTGTTGTCATGTAGAGAAGAACAAAATGTCAACAAAGACTAAACCCAGCGTCACATCAATGCATGTTATTAAATGTTTATGTAATGAACAACAAGAAAGGTGGTTATGGCAGAGACAGTTATAATGGTGTAGACTATAACTCATAGACATAATACATCTGCATTTATGCCCCGTGGCGGATATCCATTTTTGCAGAACAAATTAGGTACTGGGCACAGTATGTTGTTTAAGGTCCCACACATAAATTGTCTAAAACATGTAACTTTGTAGACATGCTAAAATTAAATAGATGAGAGTGCCTAAAATAGCATATGTTGCGAAATCTCTTCTTTCCTTTTTTTCTGCTCCCTCTTGCATCCTCGTGCCCACCCATGATTCTTGACGGCCCTCCCAGATCCAGAATTCTGGAACGGGGCCTGCTCTAAAGTAATGTTAACACGTCCCTTTATGATAATTTATTACACATCAGGACTCGTTTTAGGCCAATGAATCTTGTGACCCAGTTGAGAGACGCCTTAGGACGAGATAGCTAATCAATATGTCAACCAATACGTCAATAATGTCGTCAATATTTATTACCACGATGCATTTTACTTTAGTCAAAGACATTAATCGATTCAAGACACCACCATTACCTTGCAGTCATGAATAACCACACCAGTTTAGTAGAATTTTATGAGTTTTTATTCCCTATTAGTTACAATTCTAAAAGCAGGTGTGTTAATCTCAAAACCAAGAAACATAATAGCATTGTCACGATATGGCAACTTTGATAAGATTTCATTAAGGCAAGAATCACAAACATCAAAATATAACACGGCGTGAACATAGATCAATTAATCGGAGTGTCAATAACACGTCAGTTCAACAAAGCATAGATTCAGTCGTTTGTCTGTTTGCGTCAATTTAGGAACACCTGTCCTAACAACTAATTAGCATTGGCATGTTGGGCTTCATGCAAAACAATGTGGAACACCAATTTGGAAAACATCTAACTATGGTCCCTGTCAAAAGTAAGCAGTTGGTACCTAGAAAGGAAACGCAAACAGACAAATCACAATTGTATTGTCATAGTTACCCTCCAAGGTTTAGGTCAGCACTCAGGTTCAGTCTTCGTCTTCAGGACATCAGTCTAATCGCCATCAGTCAGAATTCAGCTTCAGGGCAAAAAGGGGCACGTCCCTTATAAGGAGGTTAAGTGTAAAAGGGGCAATCTAAGGGCGAGGATGGTTCTAAGCAAACCAATAAGTCACCAAACAGAGTGACAAAGTTTCTGGATAAAATCAATAGCATTCCCTACCTAATTCTAAATGGCTCCCTGTGTCATGGGTTTTTATCCCTTTTTCGTTGTACATTCCCCTAAAATCCTGTTGGATCTTAGTTATACCCCACTGTCTTTATCCAATTGGAAGATGGATTATGCCATTAATCTTTCACCCCATATTATTTTACAAGCTTTTCATTGGTCCACATGATTGGCGTCTTCGGAGGTAGCACGTCCGGTATGATTTCATCCTTCTGTAATTCTTTTGCACATCTTTTGGTCAGTAGCTTAATTGTCTTCACCGGTTTGAACGACCTTGTACATTACATTAATCTACACTGTTGCATTTTGATTAGCAATTTCTACAAGCAATGGGGATTTCATGGGAACAGATCTACTATGGTTACATTCAGCTTCTAGTTTGAAGAAAACAAGGGGTCATGTCCTTTTGTGAGTCAGCACACTGCAAGATAGGAAAAATACGTTTAATATGAGAGCCAAGCAGCTAAGCTTCGGCTCGTGGTAACTTAAGGCCTACAAAGATTTCAGCACAAATTCAATAACGCGATCATTAAGAATTAGTACAAAACCACACTTTAATATTATATTTTATCAGTATTAGTCATTTCTATTAGTTCTCGTATACATTGATGGCCACTCCCCGTGGTCACATTTCAGGTGCACGATTAAACAAAATACATTAATACAATTACTTAAGCGGCATTATCACACACTAGTTCATAAGCATTTCATGTTAATATAGATTATGTAAGCTACGCTCTCTCAGTCCCTCCTCTGATGACGTTCGTCATCACACAAACCTTTCCCTTTTCAACCTTTCACTTTTTAATTTTTCACCTTGCGCATAATGCGCATTTCAACATCTTGTCCCTTGTGTGAACTTTCCCAAATTTCATTGAACATTTTCTCCCTTTCACTTTCCTAATTTCTCTTATTTCTCTTTGTCCAATCTCTCTTAATGTTGTCATTAATTTTGCTAGCTCCCCATAAACCTAATAAATGGACCAAAACCATGAATAGACCCCCAAGTATTTTTGCAAGAACCCCATTCCAAATATTGCTAAACCAGCTCCCTACTCTGGCAATTCCTTTACCCACTTTCTCCACACTCCAGGTTCCTTTAGTTCCTTCAAATCTGTACTATCTCTAGTTAGGTTAGTAAGCATACCTCTAATCTTTTTACTATTGTCCGGTATGAATGAGCAACAATGACGCTCGTTGAGCATCTTGCAGACTCCTCCGCTCTTTGCCGCTCTTTGCTAAAAGTTCAGTATCCATCAGGAGTATAGCCCCTGTAAAACTTGTCAGCATGTTATCCACAATAGTAGACAACTTTCAAATCTTTATGGAGTTTAAGATAACCCCTACTGAAGGAATTATGGCTCCAAATATGTCACCAACGACAGCAGCCACTGTCTCTCGTTTTTGTCTGGCATGTTGTATTTCAGACGCTTTAGGTATTTGCTTTAAGTCATCAATCTGGTAAATCTTTGGGAAAAGTATCCCCAAATAACATGTGCCATACCATCCCTTAGGAGACGGTAATAAGCATTTAATCCACAAATATAATAGATCCCAGTGATCGCTGGATCCTGTCCATTTAACATCAATGTCCATTTACTCTGAGCCAAATACACATGCCTGCATTCACTCGTTCCCACAAATAAAGTGTCATGTTCAGATTTTGGCCTTTATATGCAAAGCCTTCCTACATGTAGTGCATCTATAGCTAATTTGCCTTGCGTCTTTTTATTTTTTATATATTTTAGATATTTTATATTTCAGATATACATTACAAGCTGTACCATTATCAACCACAGGAGTCCAATGTATCTGCTTAAAAGAAAACATGTGACAACCCTAATCCCCACACACCACACACGTCTCGGATCACTGTTAAACCTTCAGCATCATTCCTTACTGCGTTTAGCTAAGAACTTAAGCGTGTGCTAATTAGCTGATGGGTGGACCCCGTTTGTAGCTAGTATGGGCCTTTTGTTGCTGGGGCTGTATCACCAGATGCTCGGTGGTGGCTCGGAATAGGACCTGCCTCTGCTAATAATATCAGAGAGTGGGTGTTAGCCCATTGTGTTGTATTTATTGGCGTGCGTGCGGGCTAATGGGCTATTAGCGTGTTAGAGGGAGGGGTGTGCAAGCCGTTTTGGCTTTGTGTGTGCCACGCGTGGATTGTGCTATTTGTGGAAGGTGCGTAGATGTAAATGTGCTGTCTGTTCTGTCTTTGCATTCCCAGCTTATGGGGGTTTATCATCATTTTTGGCCTCGAGTTTAGCTACTAGTGTATCCCATGCGGCACATCCTGTATGCTGTTGTCCCTCTCGCGCCATCTTCTTCAATACCTGATGTTCCGTGCGGGCCCAGCGTAATGTTAAGGTGCTCCAAGTTTTCCGAACGGGCGCTGTGGGCGCCTTCCAATGCATAGCTATTAATCTTTTGTACATTAAGCAGGCTAGGTCTACAAATTTATGCAGGTGTCTTTGTTTTTTGGATCTTGTCCTAAGCCCCAGTAGGCAGGATTTGGGTTCTGCTGTCAGTGCTAGCCCTGTTAATTCGGAGATCTCCTGAACCACCTCCAACCATGCTTTTTGTATATTGGGGCACTCCCAGACCATATGATAAAAGTGAGCTAGCAGCGCTTTACATCTAGGGCAGGTCGGGTCAGAGTCCGGGAACATGCGCTTTATCCTAGCAGGGGACAGATATGTTTGGTGTGTGTAGTTGAACTGGGTGTATCTAAATCTGGGATTCCTTGACACTCCACGGACGTGGTGCAGGGCGTTCGGCCACTCAGCCTGTGTGATCGGGACAGGGAGGACGGAGTTCTATCTCTCCCTGGCTTTCTCCGCATGCGGTTCGGGGGGTTTATTCAGGATTTTATATAGGCTAGATATTACTTTTATTTGGGCGTCATATTGTAGAATATGGTGGATTGCAGGAGAGGGTTCTGGTTCACTATTACCCTCCCCCCATGTTTTTTAATTGCGTGGCATATGGCATGATACGTCAGAAATTGGCCAGAATTTATCTTGGTGAGAGCCTGTAAGGCCTCGAACGACATGAGCCTGCCGTCTTCGAAACAGTCGCCCACTGTTTGCACCCCCGCCTCTGTCCACACTGCCGTTATCTGCGTGCTCGCCCCGGACCACTCCGGGAGGTGGTCCAATGGGATATATGGGGAGTAGTGGAGCCCGAAACCCCCTTTCTGCACATATTTGACCCAACAGGCGTGCGCAACCGCCAGCAGTGGGCTAGCGTTGCTTGTCTTGGGGTGCTTGGACGCCAGCCATTGCATCAAGGGAGTGCCTTTCAGCCAAGTCCTCATCCGCGTGGCTTCCGCCAGCGCCGGTCTGTGGATCCAATTCTGAACCCACTCCAGCTGTGCGGCTGCGTAGTAGCGTTCAAAGTTGGGGGCCCCTAGGCCCCCCATATCTACCGGTCGCTGCAGCGTGTTTGCCTTGCGTCTTTATTGCAGTGTAAGCATAATCATTTGCATATGTGCGTTTTTCTAGCCCTTTTTCTAATCTCTCTTTCAATGCTTTGCGTCTATCATCAGTGTGATCTAAGAAGCTTTTTTTCTACAGGTGTTAATAAGCAAATCAGATTGTTGCAGTGTGCATAAGCTGTCCCAAATGTAAGTGTCGGCTCAAAGAAACCTCTAATTTTATACTATGCTCTTTAGCTAACTTGTTCAGAAACTCTATCACAGGCACAAAGGAAAACACTACGTCTAGATTTGAATACAAATATTGCACATGCTCCTGGTCATAAAATATTGTTAATAGCAAGCTACAACTTATCCCGTATGTTAGTGGAAGACTATGATATGTGACCCCTTCTTGTACTGATGAAGGGATCTTTGTGCACACGTAACAGTTTCTCGCATTCATGGTTTCAACATACTCATTCAATAAGCAATAGAAGACGTTAGTGGAGAGTTCCCCTTTTGAATTAGTTCCCTCATGCAAGTGTTTTGTATCCTGCTCAAACCTTTCCCACGGTGTTAGTGTTGTAGTCTCAGGTTTTGAAGCATTGTTAGTCGCTTTCTTATTCAACCACGGCATTCCCACAATCACACCTACAATTATTATTGCACATATAATACCTAATATAATTCTTAACCAACCACACACTTTATCCTTCTTGCTACTACCTCTGTTATGAGCCATGGTCTGTAAAGAATTAAATAGCAGAATAACTCAAAGCAAACAATCAACTTTGAGGACAATTTAAAAGCTCTTTTTTTTTCTTGATGCAAAGTCTCTCTCTCTCTCTCTGCGTGTATTTACAGTGTTCACTCACTCCAGGACCCTTTTTTCAAATCAGATTAGCAGCTTGTCATAATCGGATTTTCAAAGTCAATTCAGGTTATCAGTGTCACATCCTGTAGTTTATAAGTCCCTTTCTCAGCTTTTCAGCTTTCAATTTCAATTTTAGTTTTAACACAGTCTCTTTCTTAAAGTGATTTCAGGTACCGTAATATTGGCCTGGTACTTCTTGCTCAAAACAGAATGCTAAGAATTCTTGTTGCCATTTGGATGTTGTTGCATATGCCCATTCAGGACCTGCGTACCTTTTGTTTGCGGTTCTTTTTCTTTTAAACCTGCGTTCACTTTGCAATTCTCCTTCCGCTATTGTTTCGCCTGGTACAACCTTTTCTTTTGCAGCCTGTTTCTCTGGCCAGTTATCACCTTTATGCGTCTTCTTCCTGCTTGTCCTTTCAGGACGCTGAACAGCACCCTCCTCTTGTGCTATGGTGGTTTCTCTTGACGGACCTGCAACTGGTTCAGGGGATGCCGGTGTGCTTTGACCTCTCTCTACTATTTCCCCTTCTTCTTCTTCTGGGTCTGTAACAGGTTCAAGCTCTAACCCGCACCAGTCTACTTCTGGGAGAACCTCTCCTTGACTTAGTTCTCCTGCTGCCTCTACTGAGATAGGCTCACTGTCACCTCTCTCGAACTCGTTTACTGTTTGAGGGACTAAGCCGTCCTCAGTGGGCTCTCCGGAAGTCTCAGTTCCCCCTTGGCTGTTTTCTGGCCCTGAGACTTCCCTCTCTGGAATTGCTAAGTTGGAAACTTCAAGTTCCTCATCAGTCGGACATGTTACCTTCTTTGTGTGACTGGCATGTATCCAGTTTGGAATGCCTGCACATTTCACAGCAGTGGTTGTTGTCAGTATTACTTGATATGGCCTCTTCCAGCGCGGCTCCAAACACGACTTTCTCACGTGCTTCTTGACAACCACCCAGTCACCGGTCTGCAGGGTGTGACCTGGATCACTGATCGATGGCAATGTGTTGGCTTCCACCTGGTGGGAAAAGAGCGAACCACATCAGCCAAACCTTTGCAGTAGTCCAACACCATATCATCTGTGATTTTCACAAGAGCATTTGCGGGTACTGCGGGTAGCCTCATAGCTCTGCCCATCAATATCTCGTGGGGAGATAGTCCTGTCTTCTTATCGGGGTTGTTTCTCATTGACATTAGCACTAAAGGCAATGCATCTGGCCATTTTATATTGGTAGCTGCACACATTTTTGCCATTCTCGACTTCAAGGTACCATTCATCTGTTCTACTAGTCCTGATGCTTCAGGGCGGTAGCTACAATGCAGCTTCTGTTCAATATCTAACGCAGCACACAAGAGCTTAATCACCTCATTGTCGAAGTGTCTGCCCCTATCTGATTCTAAAGAGACCGGAAAACCAAACCTGGGTATTAGTTCTCTAAGCAACAGCTTAGCGACTGTGAGACTGTCATTTCTACGTGTGGGGTAAGCTTCAATCCAGTGGCTGAAAACACACACAATCACTAACACATACCTCAATCCTCCACAAACAGGCATTTCAATGAAATCCATTTGCATCCTGCTAAATGGACCACCAGCTCTCCCTATGTGGCTCAAAGTTACCACAGTTCCTTTTCCTGCATTCATCTGTTGACAGATGATGCACCTGTGACAAGTAACCTCTGCAGCTTGTCTAAATTTCAGGTTAAACCAGTCAATTTTGAATAACCTGATCATTGCATCTCTTCCAAGATGTGCCTGTCATGATAAAGCCTTGCAAATTACGACAAAAGACTGTTTGGCAAAACTAGTTTCCCCTCTTCTGAGACCCACAAGTCATCAGCTCTTTGTACGCATTGCATTTTCTGCCAAGAGCGTTTCTCCTCCCTACTTGCACGACCCTGTAGTGATTTTAACTCATCTAAGGTATCAACTACTCTTAGGGCAAAGTTCAAACATGTTTCATTTTCAGTTTGCGGTAACAATTCTCACTGATCCTTGAACGATATACAGTTCAATGCGCAAAACCTTGCGACTTGATCTGCATAGCCGTTTCCCATTGACACAAAGTCTTGTGATTTAACATGAGCATTGCATTTCACCACGGCAATTTCAAGAGGTAACTGAATCGCATGTAACAAATCCTTGATCTGTTAGCCATTTTTCACTGGAGAACCAGAAAAGGTCATGAAACCTCTCTGTGACCACAATTGGCCAAAATCATGTACAATGCCGAATCCATATCTGCTGTCAGTATACATAGTGAGTTTCAGGTTTTCAGCTGCGTGGCATGCTTTAGTAAGGGCAATTAATTCTGCCACTTGTGCGGAATACACTCTCTCGAGCCAGGAAGCTTCAATAATACCAGCTATTGTACATACATAGTAACCGGCTCTCAGTATTCCGACTGAGTCTGTCAAACAGGATCCATCAACAAACATAATGCAGTCATTTTCTTTTAACTGTGTATCTTGAATGTCAGGTCGGGGTTTGGTACATAGGGCCTCATTCTGGCCACGGACGACTGAAGCACCGCCACAGGCTGGCGGTGCTTCATTGCCCATTCTGACCGCGGCTGTAAAGCTGCGGTCGGAAAACCGGGTCCGGCGGTTTCCCGCCGGATTTCCCCCGGCTGGGCGAATCCAAGCAGCGCCGCCATGGGGATTCTGACCCCCTTCCTGCCACCCTGTTTCTGGCAGTTTTTACCGCCAGGAACAGGATGGCGGAAACGGGTGTCCTGGGGCCCCCTCACAGGGCCCCAGCATGCTTTTCACTGTCTGCATAGCAGACAGTGAAAAGCGCGACGGGTGCAACTGCACCCGTCGCACTCCTGCAACACCGCCGGCTCCATTCGGAGCCGGCTTCAGTGTTGCAGGCCCTTTCCCGCTGGGCCGGCGGGCGCTCCCTTGGCGGGCGCCCGCCGGCCCAGCGGGAAAGTCTGAATGGCCCCAGCGGTCTTCTGACCGCGGAGCGGCCAATTGGCGGTTCCCGTTTGGCAGGCGGCAACCGCCGCCCGCCAAACTTGGAATGACCCCCATAGTTCTGTTACCTCAATACAGTCATGCTCCATTTCCTCTTCATTATTAATCTCAGTATTTTCAACAGGAAGTAGAGTAGCCGGGTTCAATACAGTACATCTCTTTAAGGAGACATTCGGCGACCCCAAAATAATTGTCTCATATCGGGTAAGTCGGGCATTTGTCATGTGCTGGGTTTTAGTTCGAGTCAACAGAATTTCAACTGAATGTGGAACCATTACTGTTAAGGGATGTCCCATCACTATGCCTTCACACTGCGTGAGGCTCTGAACAACTGCTGCAACTGCGCGCAAACAGCCCAGTAAGGCCGCTGCAACGGGGTCCAAGGTAGCTGAAAAATATGCTACAGGGCGGTTTGCACCTCCATGGACCTGTGTCAAGACAGTCAAAGAACAAGCATCACGTTCATGACAAAACAATAGAAAAGGCTTTGTGTAATCAGCCATACCTAAGGCTGGTGCCCTACACATGCGCTCTCTCAATTCCATGAATAACTCAAGCTCTTCCTTGGACAAAGCTATGGTATACGGTTCATCCTTAGTTTCCTTGCCTGTCAGTTTTATCAATGGTTTAGAGGTAATTGAAAAGTTGGGAATCCATTGACGACAGTAGCCCACCATTCCCAAAAACATTCTGACATCTCTCTTTGTTGTCAGGGGATTCATCTGCAATATAGCTGTCACCCTCTCCTTTGATATTCTCCTGGACCCTTTCTCAATCAAGTGTCCTAAGTATTTCACCTCTTTTTGACAATATTGCAGCTTCTTTGGGGACACTTTATGTCCGTTCTTTCCCAAGTGGTTCAGTAAGGCAATTGTGTCATACCTACAGTCATCTTTTGTTCTGGACGCAATAAGCAAGTCATCAATGTATTGTACTAGAGTCAAACTGAAAGGCAGTTCTAATGACTCCAAATCCTTCTTCAATATCTGATTGAAGATGGACGGTGACTCAGAAAACCCTTGAGGAATTCTGCACCAACTGTACACCTTGTCCAGGAATTTGAAACTGAATAAAAATTGGCTGTCCTCATGAAGAGGCACCGAAAAGAAAGCTTGTGACAAGTCTACAACGGTGAACCATTCTGCATCACACGGGACCTGAAACATAATCACTGCTGGGTTCGGCACTATAGGGCAGCATTTTACCACAATCTTTTTTATTTTCCTCAAGTCCTGCACAATTCGAACCTTCCCACAAGGCTTTTTCAGACCCATTATTGGTGAATTACATGGACTGCTCAATACCTCTTTCAGAACTCCTTGCTTTACAAAGTCTGCAATTATCTGCGACACTTGAATAAGGACATCTTGTGCCACGTGGTACTGCGGCACCTGGGTAAACACTGCATTTGGCTTCACTTGTACTTTGACTGGTTCCACTCCTTTTATCAGTCCCACTTCCTTTCCTGTCAAGTCCCACACCTTCTCTGTCACTGTTCCTTGCAACTCAGCAAGTAAGTCAGTTACTGTAAGCATCGGGAATAAGGTTATCAAAGGGTAATCTTAATTTGCGGTCTCTGTCTCCAATTCTGAGAACTGACCATCATCTCCTTCATCATCACTGTTTGTCTGCACCTCAATTCCATCGTTGGTACAAGTAATCGAACATTTCGTTTGCATAGTAAGTCTCTTCCTAGTAGGGACACAGGACTTGAATCGCAGACTACAAACTTATGCAGTCCCTGAAAGTTTCCAATCTCGACCTGAACCGGATCTGTGATCGGATTTGTCAAATACTGGTTTGCTACTCCTACCACTCTTATGGTACACCCTGAAAGTGGCAGTTTCGGAACCTCTGCACTTCTGACTGTAGAGCGTGTAGCCCCGGTGTCAACCAAGAATGAAACCTTGAGACCCATCACTTTCCCCTCTACATAGGGTCCTCTCTGATCTACCTCTAAGGACGCTGCAAGCCTGCACTCTTCACTGTCTGAACTCTCATCCGACCATTCATCATTCATTCCATCTTCACCACGTAATGGGAATTGCTGTACTGTATTATTTTGACTCACTGCTTGACCTGTGACCTGCTGAGGAAGCATCACCTGTTGCTGTCCCATTGAAGCTAAGGGTAATTGCATTTGCTGTCTAGGTACCATAGGAACCTGCTGTTGTACCTGCTGCATTTGTGCTGGTTGAACACGTGACATTTGCATTTGCTGCATGGGCTGTAACCCCTGCATCTGTACCATGTTATTTTGGAAGTTCTGATTTTGACCCCTCAGTTTTGGACCCCTCATATTTTGAAATGTACCGACATCAGTGCTTTGTTGAACGACACCATCATGCACCACATTCGGGCATTCCCGCTTCCAATGCCCCATGACATGGTAACATCTTTTTCATCCCCTGTGCGTCATTTTGAACCACCACAGTATTCAAATCTGGACCGCGATTCACAAGACCTCGGCCTCTCGGTTGCGCCTGAAACACGCCATTCCCTCGCGGTTGTTCCTGTACCATCTGCTGGATTCCATTCCCTTGCATGCCTGCCTGCGCTGCCCTTATCTGCATCACCATCACTTTCTCCTTCAATTTTCTCTGCTTCAACTCAATCTCGTTACTACAGTATTTTGCATACTGCAACACCTCATCAATTGGCTTTGCTTGCCAACAGATCAAATGATTCTTAATCATCTGGCTAACCTCTGGTCTCAGCCCTTCGACGAACCTAAACACAAGATGGTTCATGTCTTTCAGCTCAATAGTCTCACTACCACTATAATGTTTAAACGCTTTCAATAACCTCTCATAGTAAGCATAGATTGACTCTTTAACCTCCTGTGAGGTCCGGTCGATTTTCTGCCAATCAGTCACTTTCGGCGACACCTTTTTCTTTAAAAATTCAATCACTTTATAATAGTACTTCATCACCTCCTCAGATGGTGCTCCGGTCGCCTTATCCCTTGCCGGCTCCTGCGTTGGCCAGTCTACACCTCTCTTGCACTCAAGCCATAAGTCGGGTGGGACATTAATCCCAAACAAGGTATTCAAGTCTTCCCAGAGGCACTTCGCAAGTTTCACAAACCTGTCTGTCTGCTGATACCACTCTATCGGTTTCTCCCTCAATCTGGGGTAATCATTTGTAAAAGACAGAGGGGGTCATTCCAACCCTGGCGGTCGGTGTTAAAGCGGCGGCCAACCCGCAAACAGGCAGGCGGCCAAAAAAATGTAATTCCGACCCTGGCGGGAACCGCCAACACAGCCCGCCACTTTAACACTCCGACCGCCACGGCGGTACAGACAAGCAGCGCGGCGGTCACCGCCAACAGACAGGCGGCAGACAATGTACCGCCCACCCTATCACAACTCACCAATCCGCCACCTTTTCCGGGGCGGGAGCCCCGCCGATAAAAACACGGCGGAAACAGACTACGAACGGGAAAACGGTCACCTATACACACTCCACGAGGAATCTGGACAGCATGGAACCAGAACTACACATCCTACCAGCAATTGTCTACCTGCTCCTCTACCAGGAGCACGAACGCTGGCGCAGAGGACAACGGTGAGTACTGCACCTACGACACACGGGAGGGGGGAGGAGAAAAGATAACGGGCACACACATACGCGACACCCCCCCCCCCAACTACCTACACACCAATGCAGAGCAGCAACTCAGAGTGACACCCCCCAAACCCCGCCGGAAGAATGCAAAGACAAAATAATATGTTATTGTAATACAAATATATTGTAAGGCAAAGTAAATAAGTAAGACGAACATCCCATAACTATATACACATATGTATATTGTCCCGTCAGAATTGGCCTTCTGTCATTGTACGTGGGCCAATGGTCCTCAATACATGGGCAAGGCGCCTACATGAGACCCGAATCCATTGGAGAGAACACTGCAGGGGCATCAGATAGGAAAACTACAGGCACCTCAAGGGGAAGGGGGGCCACCTCAGCCACATGAGTCCACAACGCCAGATCCACGATGGGCCTCCACGGCCACTATTCAATCCTGGGGAGTGCAAAGCCACAGTCTCTCAAGTCTCTACAGTGGGTGGCTTGCCCACTGTGCCATCCTGGGGAATGCAAAGCCACAGTTTCTCGTCTCTACAGTGGGTGGCTTGCCCACTGTGCCATCCTGGGGAGTGCAAAGCCACAGTCTCTCAAGTCTCTACAGTGGGTGGCTTGCCCACTGTGCCATCCTGGGGAATGCAAAGCCACAGTCTCTCAAGTCTCTACAGTGGGTGGCTTGCCCACTGTGCCATCCTGGGGAGTGCAAAGCCACAGTCTCTCAAGTCTCTACAGTGGGTGGCTTGCCCACTGTGCCATCCTGGGGAGTGCAAAGCCACAGTCTCACAAGTGGATGACAGACTCCAGCGGTACTGGAGGACTCTTGGTGCCCAGAGTGTATCGTGCAGCCCTGTCCGACACTGATCCGGGCCTGCCCCTTCTGCCAATGTGTCAGCGGTGCCTGAGATGAAGGACCCAGCAGAGCGGTGCTTGAGATGAATGGCCAAGCGGAGCGGTGCAGGGACGGCGGTGCCCAGCGGAGCGGTGCTTGAGATGAAGGGCCCAGTGGAGCGGTGCAGAGACGGCGGTGCCCAGTGGAGCGGTGCTTGTGATGAATGGCCAAGCGGAGCGGTGCAGAGACGGTGGTGCCCAGCGGAGCGGTGCTTGAGTTGAAGGGCCCAGCGGAGCGGTGCTTGAGATGAATGGCCAAGCGGAGCGGTGCAGAGACGGCGGTGCCCAGCGGAGCGGTGCTTGAGTTGAAGGGCCCAGCGGAGCGGTGCTTGAGATGAATGGCCAAGCGGAGCGGTGCAGAGACGGCGGTGCCCAGCAGAGCGGTGCTTGAGATGAATGGCCAAGCGGAGCGGTGCTTGAGAAGGGGGTGCCCACCGGAGCGGTGCTTGAGATGAAGGGCCCAGCGGAGCGGTGCAGAGACGGCGGTGCCCAGCGGAGCGGTGCTTGAGATGAATGGCCAAGCGGAGCGGTGCAGAGACGGCGGTGCCCAGCAGAGCGGTGCCTGAGATGAAGGGCCCAGCGGAGCGGTGCCTGAGATGAAGGGCCCAGCGGAGCGGTGCTTGAGATGAAGGGCCCAGCGGAGCGGTGCTTGAGATGAAGGGCCCAGCGGAGCGGTGCTTGAGATGAAGGGCCCTGTTCAGCGGTTCTTGAGACGGCGGTGCCCTGTTCAGCGGTGCTTGTCTTGAAGGGCCCTGTTCAGCGGTTCTTGAGACGGCGGTGCCCTATTCAGCGGTGCTTGTCTTGAAGGGCCCTGTTCAGCGGTTCTTGAGACGGCAGGGCCCTGTTCTGCGGTTCTTCACATGTGTCTCCAGGGCACCAGATCCGGCCAATAGATGGTGTTCACTCGCCATCCGACTTCTCCCTTGCTGGGCCCTCCTGTGCTGGTGTCCCGTGCCCGTGGGTGTCCTCCTTCACCCCCGGAATGGGGCTGGTGGGGCCCTCCTGGGCAGCTCGCCTGCTGCCGGACTTGTCGGCTGTGCTGCCCTTGCCATCCTTGCCTGATCCTCTGTGGCCCTTGCCTCACTTTGGAGATGTGCCAGGTGGAACCCCACTCCCTGACGGTGCCAGGGTGGTGCCTGTGGAGGCTGCCGTCTCTGTTCTCTCGCGCCGGCCCTTGTCTTTTTTAGTTTTTTTCCCAGGGGGTGGGCTGGCTGTCCCTTTGCTGCTGGCCGATGTGGCTGCCCTCGAAGGTGGGGGACTCCAATATCCCTGGACTATGGTCCTTGTAGGTCCAGGGGTTGTGGTGGCTGAGGTGCAGATTGGACTTTTACGAGATGGAGGGGGTGGGTCAGGTGATGGAATGAGGTTAATTTTGGAGAGGAAAAACGTTTTAGGAGCAATGGGAAGGGTAGGTGCAGTGGGTATGGGAGTGGAGGAAGAGGATGTGGTTGTAGGAGAGTCAAGTGTGCTGTCTATGGGTGCAGGTGCTTGTGACGGAGGCTGTCGTGAGGTGGATGGCTGTTGGGTGGGTGGCTGACTGCGTTTGTGTGGTTTGGAAGAGGGGGTGACAGACACACTGGGAGAGGACACAGGGGACGTGTAAATGGCAGTGGGGGTGGTGACTGCACGTGTGCGGAGTGTTCTGGTGGGTGTGCTGGTGATGGACGTAGTGGCTGATGAAGTGGTGCATGCAAGTGTGAGTTGGGACGTCACAGGGAGGGAGGAGGGAGACGAGGAGGAGGGGGACACAGAGGAGGCAGTGGCTGTTGGCATGTCTGCATGTGGATTTTGCTTGTGTGAATGCTTCTGTGATGTGTGGTGCTTATGTTTGGATGAGCTGACCTTGGGTGTTGAGGTGTGTGCAGGCTGGTCTGTAGGTGTGTCTGGGATAGGCAGAGGAACAGGGGAGTGGGACTGGGTGGAGGGAGTTGGAGGAGGGAGGCAGGAGACAGGGACAATGGGTGCCGTCAGTGCTGAGGCCAGAGCGTTGAATGATCGCTGATGGGCAGCCTGACCCGAATGAATGCCCTCCAGGTATGCATTGCTCCGATGCACCTCCCTTTCCACCCCCTGGATGGCATTCAAAAGGGTAGACTGCCCAACAATGAGCGTCCGGAGGAGGTCAATGACCTCCTCACTGAGGGCAGCAGGGGTAACTGGGGCAGGGCCTGAGGTGCCTGGGGCGAAGGAGATGCCCGCCTTGGTGTGCGAGCGGGCACGGGGCGAACGCTGAGGGGCTGCTGGGAGGGCAGAGCTGGTGCGCTGGGTGGCGGCTGTACCTGTTGTTGCGGTGGGCACGGATGTTGCCGCCACCACAAGGGAGCTCCCTTCCGAGGACGTGTCGGTGTCGCTGATGTGTCCCCGTTGTGGAGCCCCCCTCGCCCTCCGTCTCACTGGTCAAATCAGAGTCCGTTGCATGGCCCTCCGGGGCCATGTGAGATGCAGCTCCCTCGTGCTGCAATGCCACTTCTCCTCCGCCAGATGATGCTAATGCACACATGAACAGGAAGAGCAGACCAAAAAAGGGGGGGGGGAAATAAAGACATGTTGAGTGCATGCATTGGCAACACAGTTGGCGGAGAGGACAGACACAGAAGCCCCCTGCACTACGCCGCGCACTTGGGGTACACTACTCAATCATTGGGACTTGGCCTACAAGCCTATGGACAACAACTGCACACATGGGTGACACAGGGCCATGGATAGCTGTACTTGGCACCCTACAGAGGTGGGGGGCGGGGGCACAGGGCCATGCCTTACGGAGGGGCCTAGCCTACAGAAATCGCCCTGGCCTAGGGATACCCACAGCCCTCCTCCCCCACCCAGACACCTCCACTGCGCGCATAGTCAGCAGAATGAGAGTGTACTCACCCCCTTGTGTCTGCTGTGATGTCCTCACGCGCCCATCCAAATCTGGGTAGGCCACCGCCAGGATCTGAGACATCAGGGGGGTCAATTGACGCGTGGCACCCCTCCTACGTTGGGAGGCCATCCCCAGCAGAGCCTCCGTGGTCTTTCTGCTCCCGCGGCGGATGTCCTCCCACCTCCTGCGGCAGTGGGTGCCCCGTCTGTTGTGGACCCCCAGGGTCCGGACGTCCTTGGCGATGGCACGCCAAATGTCGACTTTCTGATGGGCGCTGACCTATGTGACACGTACAGGGAGAGAAAATACAATATCATCATTTTCTGCATGCTCGATGTGAGTGTCCCCCCATCCCCACCCTTGCCATGTGGCACATGCTCTCATCTGTCGTTTGATGCATGCCTCTTACGCTCCCCTCCGCACCATCGTTCATTCACCCCACTCAACCCAGGCATTGCCCACAAAGCATGGTCCCACTGTACTAACCTGTTGGTCTGGAGGACCGTAGAGTAGCGCATACGGGGGGAGGACCCCATCAACAAGTTTCTCCAATTCCTCAGATGTGAAGGCAGGGGCCCTTTCCCCAGTCGCAGCAGCCATTGTCTCTTCTGAGGTCACAGCAGCACTTGCAGTATAGGTCCTCTCCTGTGGATGATCAGGTCTCGAGTGATTAAGCAGATAGAAAATGGTGGTCACGCCCGCGGCGGTGCGTACCGCGACCGCCGGCGCACATCGTCATTGGCTCCTGAGACCCATAGGGTTCAATGTTAACCAATGCTGCTTTGCGCCGCGGTCTTCGACCACCTACCACCACGGTGTGCCACGCCAGCGCATTGACCTCACATCCCATTGTCACACTTCACAGGTCAGGCAGCCGCCATTTCAAGGGCCCACATGGCTTAATTTCTACTGCGTCACACAGGCCTAGGCCTTGCATTGCCACTCATACAAGCCATTCAATGCATAGCGAATCGTGTTCTGTGCAAGCTGTGGTTACGTACCTGTGGGTTGCTTGACTCTGTGCTCCATGTTGTCCTTCCTAGGCACCGTCCGCTGGGACTTGCAAGGAGATGGAGGAATCTTCCCGTGTACAGACCGGTGGTGGACCTGTCGACAATGGAAGAAAGACATGTCATACTGACATACAGACTTGACCGAGCCACTATACGGGAACTGTGTGCCCAGCTGGAGCCAGACCTGATGTCCCCCATTCGCCAACCCACAGGGATTCCCCCTCTGGTGCAGGTGCTGTCAGTATTCCATTTTTTGGCAAGTGGATCATTCCAAACAACAGTGGCCATATCATCAGGGATGTCTCAGCCTATGTTTTCTAAGGTTTTGTCCAGAGTGTTGTCTGCCCATATGAAATACATGCGGAGCTACATTGTTTTCCCTGAGGTGGGCGATTTGGCTACAGTGAAGGGTGATTTCTATGCCCTTGGACATATTCCCAACATCATTGGTGCCATTGATGGGACACATGTGGCTTTGGTTCCCCCCAGTGAAAGTGAGCAGGTGTACAGGAACAGAAAAAGTTATCATTCGATGAATGTCCAGGTGGTCTGTTTGGCTGACCAGTACATTTCTCATGTAAATACCAAGTTCCCTGGGTCAGTGCATGACGCGTACATCATGCGAAATAGCAGCATCCCTTATGTGATGGAACAGCTACAGAGACACCGTGTGTGGCTAATTGGTGACTCTGGTTACCCCAACCTGTCGTGGCTACTGACCCCAGTGAGGAATCCCCGGACCAGGGCAGAGGAACGGTACAATGAGGCCCATGGGCGGACTAGGAGGGTGATCGAGCGGACCTTCAGCCTCCTGAAGGCCAGGTTTAGGTGCCTGCATATGACAGGTGGATCCCTAATGTACTCACCAAAGAAGGTGTGCCATATCATCGTGGCCTGCTGTATGCTTCACAACCTGGCTTTGCGACGTCAGGTGCCTTTCCTGCAGGAGGATGGTCCAGATGGTGGTGTTGTAGCAGCTGTGGAGCCTGTGGAGAGTGAAGAGGAGGAAGACGACGGGGACGACACAGACAACAGGGACACAGTGATACAACAGTATTTTCAGTAGCACACAGGTACGAATCAACCCCGCCATTTTACATTTACTTAGTCTCCTGCCTCTCTACTGTCTGTGTTTCCCCCCAGTTTCTGTTAACTGAGTTGTGACTTTCCCTTCCGTTTTCAGAGCTGTGGGCCCCACTGCGTGACCTCTGCTTTGTTTGCCCATGGACTACAGCTGTGTGACAGTGGTATGTTGTCATCACAATGTAACTGAACATTTTGGCACCGTTATGTCTAATACATTTGTTCAAAATACAAGCCGACTCCAGATTTTTTAAGTGCAATAAGTGATTTTATTAAAGTGCTAAATTTAGGGACATGGTTGAAAAACGGTGATGGGTGATGGTGGAGTAATGTCCATAGCAGAGTCCAGTTTTCAGTCTCACAGGTGCATTGTCCATATGCCTGTGGAAGGATGGAGCAGGGGCAGTTTAAGGTTGGACAGGGTGACAATGTGGGACAGTGGGATGACATCAGGGGGTATCCTTTGCTGGCGGGGGTCTTGGCATCCTACTCTGTCTTCTTCTGAGATCTCAGGCCCCGCTTGCGGGGTGGTTCTTCTTCTGCAGGAGGTGGGGTTCTGGTGGCCTGTCGTTGTGTGGGGGCCTCCTGTCCACTAGCGCCGGCGGAGGTGGTAGCCTGGTCTTGGTCCATGCTAGTGACAGGGGCCCTTTGTGGTGCCACATGGTCCCGCAATGTGGTGACTATCGGGTTAAGGGCCACGACGATGGTCCCCATTGCGGAACTAATGTTTCTCAGTTCCTCCCTGAACCCCATGTACTGTTCCTCCTGCAGTACCTGGATCTCCTGGAACCTGGCCAGTACCGTAGCCATCGTCTCCTGGGAGCGGTGGTATGCTCCCATGATGGAGGAGAGGGCCTCTTGGAGAGTGGGTTCCCTGGGCCTGTCCCCCCCCTGTCGCACAGCAGCCCTCCCAGTTCCCCTGTTTCCCTGGGCCTCTGTCCCCTGGACCGTGTGCCCACTACCACTGTCCCCAGGTCCCTGTTGTTGTTGGGGTGGTTTGTCAACTTGGGTGCCCTGTAGTGGTGGACACACCGCTGATTGACGTGTCCTGGAGACAGAGGCATGGGCCCGCTGGGTGGGAGTTGTGCTGGCGTTCCCAGAGGGGGTTAGGTCTGCTGTAGCCTGTGGCTGTCTGTGGGGAACCGACTGTCCCGAGGTCCCCGATGGGCCGGGCTGGTCATCTGGGTCCAGGGAGACAGAGCTGCTGTCATCACTGGGGGCCTCTTCTGGGGGTGGGATGGACATCTCTGGACCCTCCTGGGCGGTGTGGTGGCGTTCGGGTCCTGCAGGGGTATAAGAGTATGGTTATTGCTTCTGTGTGTGCCATTTCGTGAAATGGGTGGGTGGCCGTGTACCCCAGTGCTGGCATTCCCTTGTGGGGGCTGTTGTGACGGTGGCTTGTGGGGGAGATGGGGATGTGCAGTGGGCATGCTTTGGTGATGGGTGTCCATGCTTTGGGGACGCATGCAGGGCTAGGTTTTGGGATGGGTGGGTTGTGATGGTGAGCCATTTGCAAGGAGTTGGTGTGATGGGGGTGGGGGTGAGGGTGGGGGTATGATTTGGCATGCAGGTGGGGTGGGGGGAATGAAGTAGTGAAGATTTGACTTACCAGAGTCCATTCCTCCGCCTACTCCTGCGAGGCCCTCAGGATGCAGGATGTGCAAGACTTCCTCCTCCCATGCTGTAAATTCTGGGGGAGTAGGTGGGGGTTCACCGCCAGTCTTCTGCACCGCGATGTTGTGCCTTGATACCATGGAACGCACCTTCCCCCGTAGGTCGTTCCACCGCTTCCTGATGTCGTCCCGATTTCGTGGATGCTGTCCCACAGCGTTGACCCTGTCCACTATTCTTTGCCATAGCTCCATCTTCCTGGCAATGGTGGTGTGCTGCACCTGTGTCCCGAAGAGCTGGGGCTCTACCCGAACTATTTCCTCCACCATGACCCTGAGTTCTGCGTCAGAGAACCTGGGGTGTCTTTGGGGTGCCATGGGGTGGTGTGGATGAGGTGTGGGGTGGGGTATGTGTTGTAGAGTGTGGTGAGTGTGTTGGTGTGTGGTGTTTTGTGCGTGGATATTGTGTGGGTGATGTAGTGATTTGCCTCTGTGTGATGGTCTACTCTATTCTGTGCTGTCTCTCTCTGGCCGTCAGTCGCAATTGTGGTCGTAAGGGTTTGTGGGTGATGTGGGTGTGTGTTTTATATTGTATTGAGTGTGTGGGAGTGGTGTGTGTATGTGTCTCAGGTGTGTGTATTTTGAATTGTCCAATGTGGTAGTGTTTTGTAAAGGTGTGTGTACCGCCAATGGAATACCGCGGTTGAAAGACCGCTGCGGGGATTTGTGGGTCGGAATGGCATGGGGGTATTTCTGTTGGCGTGACAGTGGAGGTTTGGTCATCGCCAGTTTTTCGCTGGCCGTTGGTGTGGCGGACTTTTGTTGATGTCGGGTTTTTGGCGGTTTGCCAGTTGCAGGTCAGAATGACTGTGGCGGTTTACCGCGGCGGTGTTATGGCGGTCTTCTGACCGGCGGTAAGCGCCTTTTACCGCCGAGGTCAGAATGACCCCCAGAATGTCTCCCCTAGTCCACGGTACATGAACTAGAACCCCTCCAGCTGTTTCTCTCATTGGGAGTATCTTTACTGTCCCAGTGTCTGGTGAGGCTTTAGTCGGACTTGATCCCAGACTGTCACCTTTTTCCTTATCTCTTTTCTTTGCCCATCTGCCGTCCCACTTTTCTAAGGCCCCCCAGATCTGCGCACTCTGCAGTATTTCTTTAAGATGCGCTTTTATTCCGGCCGACCTCATGTGATCAAAATCTTTAGAGTTGAAGTCTAATCTGTAACTCCTTTTCAAAGGTTTAGTATTCTCAATGTCAATATTGTATTTGTCTGCTAGGTTCGCCAACCTCTGATGCACTTTGCCCACTTCTTTAGTAATCTTGGGGCACAAATACCTTAACTCTGCTTCTGTGTATGATTCTAATCTGTTTACCCCTATTGTCCCTTCCACCAGTTCAGCAGCTTCCACACCCAGTCTCACAAAGTTCAGGTACTCATCTTTCTCTGACCTTTCTGACTTCTCCGCAGTTACTGTAGTCTTCTGTGAAGCATAAGTCTTTTCTAGCCACTCATTCGATTGTTGCACAGAGAAACCTTGCAACAAAATGTTTCCCGACTGCATCAACGGTGACTGTGATGTCTCTGCACTCATTGTCTGTGGGGCTAACACACTTAACCCTGCTTGTCTCATTGCCTCTAGTGGAGCTCCAATTGGTCTGAGGTCTAAGAAAGATCTGAGTCCTTCTGCTGCTTGTTCTCTCGGTAAAATGGGCTGGGGGGTTCCTGTGAACCCTCCTCTTGTTATTTCTGGGGTCCTTACTCCCTGATCACACATACCAGGCTTACTTGGCGCATACAATGGCACCGGTGGACCAACAGTAATTGGTAACGATATGGCAGCAGGTGTCTGGCCTGGTCCATAACACTGCGGAACAGCGACTCCCAGAGTTTGATTCTCTGAAGCCGGGGCAGGTACTAATGGAGGTCCTGCTGCTGGATTATACCCTGGTATCAGCTGTTGCTGGGGCAGCAATTGTGGAGTTGGCTTAAGCTGCGCTAACCTTGATTTTGTATATATTGGATCAGGCGGCACTATCAGATTTGTAGTAGTCTCTAGTACTGGGACGTCTGCATAGATTCTCTGTATCTGCGGTGGAGGTTGCAACTGTATTTGCATGTCTGACGCAGTGGGTACACTGACACCATTCTGTATCAAACCCGTATCACTAGTCTGTACTGTCTCAGTAACTCCCTTTTCCTGCGTCTGGTTCCCAGGACCCGCACTGGTGCTTGGAGCATTGTCGTCCACTGCATAAGGTGGCGGGCGATCATGCAACAATTGATTAAGAAACTCTTCATCGTCTGAGTCAGCTTCGTCTACCCAAGACCTCTTAGTCTATTTAGGCTTACTAGAGTCCTTGTCTGTCTTACAGGTGGTTTTCTTCCCCTGCGTCTTGTCTCCCTGTGCTATTGCTGGAAACAATTTGAGTTGTCAACTATTCCCAGTCTCTACATTTTGCTCTCATTGTCCCATCTAGCTTCAGCTAAAGTCTTTTCTGCCTTTTTCATTCTCCTCTCGAATTTCTGCTGTCTTTGTTTAATAGCCATTAAATCCCAGATTGCTAAAGCCTCCTACTGAGCTGGCCTCGGAGGTGGCTTTTGTACACTTAACATCCACCTCAAATTCTCTAAAATTCTCGTATTGAACGTTCCGTGCTCCGGAAACGGCAAGCATCCCTCTTTTTCTGTCACTTTGCGCCATTGTTTCATCCATAAGCAAGGCGCGACACCCTTTTCCTCCATGACTATATAAGCGGGAGTACCCTCAGGCGGTGTAGGCTCCCCTTCACTTGCCATAATGTATGCGTCTCCTTTCAGAGCGCTCCTAAAAGCTTTGATAAAGTTCATCTTTGCGTCTTTTCTTTTGTTTGTATTTAATCAGAAAGTGACTTTAATTCCCAGGACACTCTTCACCCACCTTTCACAACCTATTGCCTCTCACGGACGACAGCCAATCCATGCGCGACCCCTCTCTGCAACTGACCTATCCCAGCGCGGCACCACTGACGTCACACTCACGCACACTGCAGCTGACAAAGTCTTGCGGCTTGTCCGCCCCTCACCGGATTCACATCAAACTAATGCAACATTTTGTGAGCACCTTTAACAATAACAACAACTCAAATTTGCCGGTTTACTACGAAGGGTACACAATCGCTTCAGAACTTTACAGGGATTTCACTTGAAGCCTCGGACGCTACTCTCTCATTCTCAGTTCCCGCACCCGCAAGCAGAATTCGAACCGCAAATCCTACTCTCGACTTGTCAATGGTTTGTTCTAGTGCACTTCGAACTTGCCAAATCTCCATTGAAGATTTCATTCACACAATTGACTCAAACTCTACTTGTCAACCACGCCCGATTGACCTATTAAACCGCACAAATTACAACATAAACCCAAGTGTCTCCTACACTTGTCAATATACTCCGGAGTCTTAGACCGCGACGAGTCCGTACAGTAACAACCAACCACGTGGATAATTTTGAGCACAAAGCGCCACACTCATATGAACTACGCCGACTTCCCTACTCTCATACTATGGAGTACGCCCACTCCTACTAAACAACATCACCTGGCCTAAATACACACAAACTTCACAAATCACCTGCAAGATGCATGAGCTGAGCAAGCGCAAATTCTACACCACACATGCTAAAACGCCGAGAACATCCCAACTCACTTAGGCAGGCTCCGAGATCCCGGGAAAGTCATGGTGAATTTAGAAACACATCATATCTCCAATTTGAATTATCTCAGAAAAACAATCTAAACAATAATTCTCTGTCCTAGGGCCCCAAAGGGCCAAACCGTCGCTCTGCTACCAGAACTGTTAACGCGTCCCTTTATGATAATTTATTACACATCAGGACTCGTTTTAGGCCAATGAATCTTTTGACCCAGTTGAGAGACACCTTAGGACGAGATAGCTAATCAATATGTGAACCAATACGTCAATAATGTCATCAATATTTATTACCACAATGCATTTTACTTTAGTCAAAGACATTAATCGATTCAAGACACCACCATGACCTTGCAGTCATGAATAACCACACCAGTTTAGTAGGATTTTATGAGTTTTTATTCGCTATTAGTTACAATTCTAAAAGCAGGTGTGTTAATCTCAAAACCAAGAAACATAATAGCATTGTCACGATATGGCAACTTTGATAAGATTTCATTAAGGCAAGAATCACAAACATCAAAATATAACACGGCGTGAACATAGATCAATTAATCGGAGTGTCAATAACGCGTCAGTTCAACAAAGCATAGATTCAGTTGTTTCTCTATTTGCGTCAATTTAGGAACACCTGTACTAACAACTAATTAGAATTGGCATGTTGGGCTTCATGCAAAACAATTTGGAACACCAATTTGGAAAACATCTAACTATGGTCCCTGTCAAAAGTAAGCAGTTGGTACCTAGAAAGGAAAAGCAAACAGACAAATCACAATTGTATTGTCATAGTTACCCTCCAAGGTTTAGGTCAGCACTCAGGTTCAGTCTTCGTCTTCAGGACATCAGTCTAATCGCCATCAGTCAGAATTCAGCTTCAGGGCAAAAAGGGGCACGTCCCTCATAAGGAGGTAAAGTGTAAAAGGGGCAATCTAAGGACGAGGATGGTTCTAAGCAAACCAATAAGTCACCAAACAGAGTAACAAAGTTTCTGGATAAAATCAATAACATTCCCGACCTAATTCTAAATGGCTTCCCGTGTCATGGGTTTTATCCCTTTTTCGTTGTACATTCCCCTAAAATCCTATTGGATCTTAGTTATACCCCACTGTCTTTATCCAATTGGAAGATGGATTATGTCATTAATCTTTCACCCCATATTATTTTACAAGCTTTTCATTGGTCCACATGATTGGCATCTTCGGAGGTAGCACGTCCAGTATGATTTCATCCTTCTGTAATTCTTTTGCACATCTTTTGGTCAGTAGCTTCATTGTCTTCACCGGTTTGAACGACCTTGTACATTACATTAATCTACACTGTTGCATTTTGATTAGCAATTTCTACAAGCAATGGGGATTTCATGGGAACGGATCTACTATGGTTACATTCAGCTTTTAGTTTGAAGAAAACAAGGGGTCATGTACTTTTGCGAGTCAGCACACTGTAAGATAGGAAAAATATGTTTAATATGAGAGCCAAGCATCTAAGCTTTGGCTCATGCTAACTTAAGGCCTACAAAGATTTCAGCACAAATTCAATAACGCGATCATTAATAATTAGTACAAAACCACACTTTAATATTATATTTTATCGATATTAGTCATTTCTATTAGTTCTTGTATACATTGGTGGCCACGCCCCGTGGTCACATTTCAGGTGCACGTTTAAACAAAATACATTAATACAATTACTTAAGTGGCATTATCACACACTAGTTCATAAGCATTTCATGTTAATATAGATTATGTAAGCTACGCTCTCTCAGTAACATCACAGAAAAACGCAGTGGAATGTCCCCAAGTGTAAACGGTGACACCAATAGGAGCGCAAATTTAGTCTTATTCTACCTAAAACTGCTTTCCCAATCCCAAGCTAGCTCTTACAGGATGTATAACTCTGACAATCAGTTTACCAGCAGAGACTGCAAAGCGGCGGATGATTATTTTATTTAAAAAAAAAAATTTCTTTGGAAAGTCTGCAGAAACTACTTTGGTTACCACGTGAGTACAAGCTTTAATGATTGCACGAATCCTGTGCTCTTAAGTGTAGGATACCCGCATGTGAGCTGGGGTGCGGCGCAAGAGCCTGTAAAAATAGACACACCCCGTTTTACTGTTGGCCCTGTCAGCCACAGAGAAACATTTTGACAACACTTAGTGTGTGCGTCCCCAGTGTATGAAGGAGGAAGCGGGTCCTGCTTGGTGCTGCGGGGAGTGACGTGGCCCTTGGCAACACCGGCTAAATATGCGGACGCGAAAGGGAAGGACGCAGTAGCAGCACACTGGCATCGGCTGTCATTCCTTCCGCTGTGCTGTAACCCACAGAAATCCTAGGCCTCTTGCTCTGTCCGGGCAGGGAGGGATAGCACCTGCCTAGTTCCTAAGAACACTCCCATCTGTTGCAAAGACCACAGTGCGGCTGGTACATACTAAGGCATTAGCTGCAGGCCCAGCCTCTCTGAGGATTAAGTGGCGCTTTGGGTGCTAGGAGTACTCCAGGACGCCCAGGACAACCCCATTGCTAAGACCGCCCTAAAATGTGATGGTTAATATCGAAAAAATAAACCATTGTATGTTCATGCTGGCTAAAAGAACGTAATGATTGTTGTCCATCCTGAGAGCCACAAATAAACAGATTTTCTCGACAAGATGCTATTCTGAGAATCGGAGACAGGAGGTTGCTCTCCAAAGTGATTGTGAGATCCATACAAGACATCTGGGTAAGGCACAGGTGAGTGGGTGTCCCTTGCTGTGAAGGAAAGCGTATCTTTTTTAGGTCTTGAGTGGCAGGTGTCAGTACTGAAAAAGGAGGGGATTGAAAATCTACCTAAAGTACACGTTCTGGGTGACCCCCGGTGGGAAGGCTCTAGATTCTACACAGAGGATCCAAGTGAGGCACAACTGTGTTTCCTCTGCCAGAAAGGAGTGGGATTCTGGAGGGACGTTCTGGGGCGGGGGGGGGGCACATTTAGGTGTGACTCGCCCAACTAGGGAGGGGTGAGGTCCCGAGTGGTATTTCTCAGTGAGAAGTGGGTTGTAGGTGATGGAGTAGGAGTGCGACCTGGGCACGAAAGGCCAGGCTGCTTCGACTAATGATCTGTGGGAGTGGATACTGCCCATCCTAGGTCCTAGAAGACCGTGGAGTCCTTCATGTGTGTGGGTGCCTGAAGCCCCCGAGTCTTTTCTGTGGACGTCAGTCTGACTCGTATGTCTCACGCACAAAAGATTACTTCTCATTGTGGTCTTTGAACTGCTGACTAAACCCTTTTAGGAGAAACAGCTTCTGTATTTTGGCAACAAGTGTTACATTCTTCCCCTTTTCCGTTCGTTTAAAACATTCTCTTCTGTTTGTGGCACTACTGGGAGACTAAAGTACCATTACTGGCTAACAAACATTGATCAAATCATTTCAAGGAGAAAGTGGGCCCCTGGCTGACCTGTATAAAAAGCTCCTGAAAGTGCCTACATCGTAATTTCCAAAATTAGGCACGCACGAAAACAAATGCTGTTTCCAAGATTCTAGCATGTTTTTTGAAAGAACAAATATAGCCCTTTATCACACACGTGACAGTAATTACGATTTGTCAAATGTATTCTGGGCCATCTCGATAATGCAGGCACACTATGTGAAGCAAATGCTAATTAAGTCTGCCCCATGTCTCCAAACTTCGTGGGGAAAAACTGAAAAGAGAACCTCCCGTATTCGAGGCCAGCAACTGTTTTTTGAAGGATTGTGATGGAGAGCAAATTGATTCCTTATTTCTTCATACACTGGCATGTTGTAGACACACCCGGTCTCCCTGAATCTTAATTGTAGATTTAAGTTATTGCATTTTTAAATATGACACCTAAAAGGTACAGCTTGCGAAATTAAGTGCTGACAGGGAAGATCCCCTTGCCAGCACCCAGGCATGCTTCGTTTAAACCCACGGGGGCCTTCATCCAACGTAAAGAAATGTTCATGGAACTGTTTCTAGTATAACATATTCACAACTTTATTCAGTTAATTTCCAAGCTCACCCCTGGTGTGAAACCACGCAGATGATAAAGGACTACCACCTTCAGGGAAGAACATTCGTTTGAAAATGAAATAAAATGCCTCATAGCGCTGTGAAACTGGCCTGGTGCTTTTTTTCGTGTGGAGAAAGATTGTTGAAATGGATAGCGAAGGTTCTCCGCCTTCGCAGCACCGGGGCCTCCCTATTTTCAGATTAGGCTCTTAGCGGAGAAACTCTGATGGTGATTATGTTGAAGGAGCCGGATCTGCCCGATTCTACTGCTAAAGAAATGAACAGGTACGGGGAAACCCACCGAACAAAGAATGGAATACTAATTTGGCATGTATATGTGGAATCGGGAAAGGGAAGTGATAGAGATATCGATCTTATTCACTGGTTTACAGCTCTGTGAGGCACGTAGGTGAAATGCAAGCCACTGAAAATTCTTTAAAGCACTAATGAGGCCGAGAAACATAAGGAGCAGCTGTAGTTTGTTGATGAAATGGGTTTCAAAGTTATGTGTATGATGAAATTGAATATAATGAAGTTTGCTACCAAATATTATGAAAGTAAGAATACGTCATTACAAAGGAATATGGCAACAGCGTGGGATAATCACTTTGACAATGTACTTTGATCCACAAAAAATCAGACTACTATGCACGTGATATTAATTAAGCCCACTCATTGCAACAAAGAGATTCTGTGACTTTAAGGCCACAATATAAAAGCATGGTTGATTTCATCACGGGGTTACTCTGTTTGAAAAACGATGCACCTATGATTAAGGCTGTGCTGTCAACCGAAACGCGTCAGGGAAGAACATTCGTTTGAAAATGAAATAAAATGCCTCATAGCGCTGTGAAACTGGCCTGGTGCTTTTCTTCGTGTGGAGAAAGGTTGTTGAAATATATATATATATATATATATATATATATTTTTTTTTAAACCGATCTTTATTGGTATTTAAGACATTTCAGCACATTTGCATTATAATGCCACACATGTTTACAAACATCAACAGTATGTAAAAACCAACTACACTCAGTTTTGTCTGCAACTGGTTATCGTACATGTAACCCAAGTGCTCATGGTTCCAGAAGCTGTGTTTCTAAATGAGTCTGGTCGCTAATTGGTACGCTTCAGTCCATGTCCATTTAGGCTTACATGTTGTTAGATCTGTCTTCTCTTGGCGTGGTTTCCTCTGTCTTTTTGGCTTCTGACCTCCTGTTTTTGATCCTGTGCTGAATTTAGTTTTCATTGGCGTTAGGACTCTGGGCACTACTGCTGAGCAGTGCTGATGGGATAGAGGAAGCAGAAACCCTGGAGTTTATTCTCTCCCCCTCAGCGCAGTGTTCCTTCGCGGGAGTGCTGGTATATCGTCCTCATGGTTATGCTGGTAATTTCATTAATTCTGTTTCTCCAGTTTTAGGTCAGACAGTTTCCAAGTACACGAATTTCACTGTTTTAGGGGACTTTAACATCCATCTAGACAATTCTTTGGATAATTTGAAAGCAAAATTATGTGACTGTTTTGCTGATTTAGATCTTTTTATATCAATAGTGGACCCTCTTCATTAAGGAGGCCATAGCATTAAGGATGCTCCTTTCTCTAACACAAAGCTGGAAATAGCCATGCCAATAAAAGCGGTATGGTCAGACCACACCCTTCTTCCTTTCTTATGGCTTTGGTCAGCCCCAAAAAACATAGAGAGGACTAGACACCCTCTGTCACATCATGCCCAGAATAAGGTGGATATAGCTTTATTGAAGGACGCTCTTGATTCCATCAAGCCGATGCTCTCTGGAGATATTATATTGGACGAGGGCAAAGTTACAAATTGACTATCCGAGGCTGCTGATATAGCTGCTCCAGTTGTCAAAACAAGGACTACGAGACAATCACAGTCCACCTGCTGGTTCACTTGTGAGCTGGCCTCTGAAAGAACGTCCTGCAAAAGATTAGAACGTCTTTGGAGGAAAAATTATAACAACTCTGACAAAAGCCGAAATAAAGCGGCTATGATGGTTTATCATATAAACTTAAAATTAACAGGCGCCACTTATTACTCAAATCTAATTGCTAAGGCTAAATCTAATACCAAGGAAATTTAAAAAATAGTATCAGATTTTACTAACCCAACACACGTTTCACCTCCTTTGGCGGCTAGTGCTCTTTTGTGCTCTCAATTGAGCACTTTCTTTGAGGATAAAATAAAAGAACATACAGGATAATCTGTCGAAGACAGTAAATTTGTCCACCTCAAATAATGATAGACAATTAGTCCCTTGAGCTCAGCATCAACTAGTACAGTTTATTCTCCCTACTGTAAATGAGCTAGAATGTTTCTTTCAATCAAGTAAATCCGGCTCCCCTCAGGATCCTTTCCCCCCCCTCCTACTATGAGACTCATGGGGTACAGTTTGGCCCCTATGAACCAGGAGCTCTTTGCAACCTCCCTACTTTATGGGATAGTTCCCCCTGCTTAGAAAAGGGCGAGTGTCTTTCCTCTGTGGAAGAAACCTAATGTGGACCCAAATATATGGTCCAGTTTCAGATTTATCTCCCTGCTCTCTGGGGTTTCTGAGTTTATTGAAAAAATTGTTAATATCCAGCTTATGTCCTTCCCCGGAGTCTTCCAAACTTCTCCATTCTTTGAAGTCCGGTTTTAGTGCCTGACACAGTACGAAACCTGCACTTATGGAGATTACCAACTCCATTAAGTTTGCTTTAGGCGCCGGTCAGAATGCCGTCTTAATCCTTCTCAATCTCTCAGCAGCCTTTGACACAATCTCACATGAGATCCTGTTACATCGTCTGGCTCATATTGGAATTAAAGGGAAGGTGCTGGCTTGGTTAGGGTCCTTCCTAGAAGAAAGTGAACAAGCTAGTGGCTTAAGCCTTTTTTCGGTCGGAATCCAAACTCTATTAAGTTTGGAGTGCCTCAGGGATCTGCCCTAAGCCCAACGCTTTTTTATGTATATTTGGCTTTTTTGGTGTATCTCATTGAGTCTTTTGACATCCAGGTTGTCCCTTATGCGAATGACATGCAATTACTGCTGACTTAAAACAACTCAGAAGGCAAAAATACATTTGCAGCCTGTCTGTCAGCAATTATGGGTTGGCTTAAAATAATTCACTACAATGCAACCAAGGAAAAAACGGAGATCATGCTTTTTGGAGCTGACCTCCTACCATGTTGGCTAGGGGCATGGCCATCCTGCTGTACTGCCCTCCACTGAGTTGGCCAGGAACTTAGGGGTTCTTATTGATACCCGTCACTCCCTTCGCCTTCCAAGTCTTTGTCCTCTAAGTCATTGTGTTCAGAACACGAGCCCTTGTCTGGGTGTTCCCAGCTCTCAAGTATCTCCACCTACCGTCCTGTCATAGGACATCTCTGGGCGATCCAGGCATCTGCTCGACGTAGTATGCTTTCCTCAACCCTAGCCCTAGTGGTAACGCCCTTTGCCCATGCTTCCACCACCGGTCCTACCCTTGACTTACACGTCGCGCAGTCCTGCACCTGTCTAATGCAAGAGCCAAATCCGAAAATCTGGTGCTTAGTTTGTACGTTTTCAGTCAAGCAAAACCCCTCAAAAGGCAAGTTTCTATTGTGCGTGGCAAGGCACGCCCAAAGGCTGTATGTAGGCAAAACAAAACAGCTTCCCAATAAATCTGAAGTGATGGGCATCCCCATGTCATGTGGGGAAAATCTGCATCAGGTGACGGGCGCTCCTGGGCTCCCCCCCCCCCCACTGCCACGTAGATAGCCCGCAGTCTGTGCGGAGTAAGGTAAGTCATGTGTAAGAAGTTGAATTGTATGTAATTAAACCTCGTGTTGTGAAACATGTTCTTGGGGTAGGCTAACATTCCGTCCCATTCCCTATCAAGATTTTCATGACCCAGGATGCCCTGTCATCGATCCCTAAAGACTCCCCATTGGTCTCTGCCCCATGTCATTCAGTGCCTTGTACAACCATGTCACCTGATGCTGTGCCGAGCCAAGGGAGAGTAGTAGTTGAAGTACAGAGTGTTGCGGAACTCCTCCCTTCCAAAGTCCCATAAGCTTGTGTACAACTGCCCCAATGCCTCATAAGTGAGAAATTGGCCACTGGGCAGTGCATGTTGCTCAAATAGCTCCTCCATTGGGGTAAGAGCATCCATTTCGAAGCAGTCCCCTACTGTTGTCACTTCCGCTGCATCCAGGCCCGAAGTTGGGCCACAGTGAAGCACCGGACCAGGGTCCTTTGGGGCAGCCCCACCAGTGGTATAGCCAGTGCATATAATGGCTTCCTGCCAGTCCTCACAGTGTCACGCCGTCTGCTATGCAGGGCTACCTGTAACAAAACGCTCAGCTATCAGCACAGTAGGGCGTAATAACTCAGCTAGGAAGAGTCTCTGATGTGGTGCCAGTCCCAGAGTGTCCAAGGCACTCCATCGAGGGCCATCCATTCATTTGGCCACCCATTGCAGGTGTGCCGCTATATCGTGCAGTTCGAAGTCCGGAACCCCGAGGCCATCCCACAAAGGCGGGCGCCTCAGCACTTCAAGTGGGAGTCTATGGTGGTGTCAGAACCACGCCCTAGGGATATTAACTGGGAGACTGGCAAAGAAATATAACAATCACGGGAGCGTCACTGTAGGAAAGTACCATCTTGCCTGGCATGTTACCCCCATTTTTCACTGTATATATGTTGTTTTAGTTGTATGTGTCACTGGGACCCTGTTCTCCAGGGCCCCAGTGCTCATAAGTGTGCCTGAATGTGTTACCTGTGTAGTGAATAACTGTCTCACTGAGGCTCTGCTAATCAGAACCTCAGTGGTTATGCTCTCTCATTTCTTTCAAATTGTCACTAACAGGCTAGTGACCAATTTTACCAATTTACATTGGCTTACTGGAACACCCTTATAAATCCCTAGTATATGGTACTAAGGTACCCAGGGTATTGGGGTTCCAGGAGATCCCTATGGGCTGCAGCATTTCTTTTGCCACCCATAGGGAGCTCTGACAATTCTTACACAGGCCTGCCACTGCAGCCTGAGTGAAATAACGTCCACGTTATTTCACAGCCATTTTACACTGCACTTAAGTAACTTATAAGTCCCCTATATGTCTAACCTTTACCTGGTAAAGGTTAGGTGCAAAGTTACTTAGTGTGAGGGCACCCTGGCACTAGCCAAGGTGCCCCCACATTGTTCAGGGCCAATTCCCCGGACTTTGTGAGTGCGGGGACACCATTACACGCGTGCACTACATATAGGTCACTACCTATATGTAGCTTCACAATGGTAACTCCGAATATGGCCATGTAACATGTCTATGATCATGGAATTGCCCCCTCTATGCCATCCTGGCATAGTTGGCACAATCCCATGATCCCAGTGGTCTGTAGCACAGACCCTGGTACTGCCAAACTGCCTTTCCTGGGGTTTCACTGCAGCTGCTGCTGCTGCCAACCCCTCAGACAGGTTTCTGCCCCCCTGGGGTCAGGCCAGGCTTGTCCCAGGATGGCAGAACAAAGGACTTCCTCTGAGAGAGGGTGTTACACCCTCTCCCTTTGGAAAATGGTGTGAAGGCAGGGGAGGAGTAGCCTCCCCCAGCCTCTGGAAATGCTTTCTTGGGCACATATGTGCCCAATTCTGCATAAGCCAGTCTACACCGGTTCAGGGACCCCTTAGCCCTGCTCTGGCGCGAAACTGGACAAAGGAAAGGGGAGTGACCACTCCCCTGACCTCCACCTCCCCTGGGAGGTGTCCAGAGCTCCTCCAGTGTGCTCCAGACCTCTGCCATCTTGGAAACAGAGGTGCTGCTGGCACACTGGACTGCTCTGAGTGGCCAGTGCCACCAGGTGACGTCAGAGACTCCTTCTGATAGGCTCCTTCAGGTGTTGCTAGCCTATCCTCTCTCCTAGGTAGCCAAACCCTCTTTTCTGGCTATTTAGGGTCTCTGTCTCTGGGGAAACTTTAGATAACGAATGCAAGAGCTCATCCGAGTTCCTCTGCATCTCTCTCTCTTCACCTTCTGCCAAGGAATCGACTGCTGACCGCGCTGGAAGCCTGCAAACCTGCAACATAGTAGCAAAGACGACTACTGCAACTCTGTAACGCTGATCCTGCCGCCTTCTCGACTGTTTTCCTGGTGGTGCATGCTGTGGGGGTAGTCTGCCTCCTCTCTGCACTAGAAGCTCCGAAGAAATCTCCCGTGGGTCGACGGAATCTTCCCCCTGCAACCGCAGGCACCAAAAAGCTGCATTAACGGTCCCTTGGGTCTCCTCTCAGCACGACGAGCGAGGTCCCTCGAATCCAGCGACTCTGTCCAAGTGACTCCCACAGTCCAGTGACTCTTCAGTCCAAGTTTGGTGGAGGTAAGTCCTTGCCTCACCTCGCTAGACCGCATTGCTGGGAACCGCGACTTTTGCAGCTACTCCGGCCCCTGTGAACTTCCGGCGGAAATCCTTTGTGCACAGCCAAGCCTGGGTCCACGGCACTCTAACCTGCATTGCACGACTTTCTAAGTTGGTCTCCGGCGACGTGGGACTCCTTTGTGCAACTTCGGGTGAGCACCATTTCATGCATCCTCGTAGTGCCTGTTTCTGGCACTTCTCCGGGTGCTACCTGCTGCTGAGAGGGCTCCTTGTCTTGCTCGACGTCCCCTCTCTCTCCTGGTCCAATTTGCGACCTCCTGGTCCCTCCTGGGCCACAGCAGCGTCCAAAAACGTTAACCGCACGATTTGCAGCTAGCAAGGCTTGTTGGCGTTCTTTCGGCGGGAAAACACTTCTGCACGACTCTCCACGGCGAGAGGGATCCGTCCACCAAAGGGGAAGTCTTTAGCCCTTTTCGTTCCTGCAGAAACCTCAGCTTCTTCTGTCCAGTAGAAGCTTCTTTGCACCCACAGCTGGCATTTCCTGGGCATCTGCCCATCTCCGACTTGCTTGTGACTTTTGGACTTGGTCCCCTTGTTCCACAGGTACCCAAGATTGGAAATCCATCGTTGTTGCATTGTTGGTTTGTGTCTTTCCTGCATTATTCCTCTAACACGACTTCTTTGTCCTTAGGGGAACTTTAGTGCACTTTGCACTCACCTTTCAGGGTCTTGGGGAGGGTTATTTTTCTAAATCTCACTATTTTCTAATAGTCCCAGCAACCCTCTACAAGGTCACATAGGTTTGGGGTCCATTCGTGGTTCGCATTCCACTTTTGGAGTATATGGTTTGTGTTGCCCCTATCCCTATGTTTCCCCATTGCATCCTATTGTAACTATACATTGTTTGCACGGTTTTCTAAGACTATACTGCATATTTTTGGTATTGTGTACATATATCTTGTGTATATTTCCTATCCTCTCACCGAGGGTACACTCTAAGATACTTTGGCATATTGTCATAAAAATAAAGTACCTTTATTTTTAGTATAACTGTGTATTGTGTTTTCTTATGATATTGTGCATATGACACTAGGTGGTACTGTAGTAGCTTCACACGTCTCCTAGTTCAGCCTAAGCTGCTCTGCTAAGCTACCATTATCTGTCAGCCTAAGCTGCTAGACACCCTATACACTAATAAGGGATAACTGGGCCTGGTGCAAGGTGCAAGTACCCCTTGGTACTCACTACAAGCCAGTCCAGCCTCCTACATTGGTTGTGCAGCGGTGGGATAAGTGCTTTGAGACTACTTACCACTCTTATCATTGTACTTTTCATAAGAGAAAAATATACAAAACAAGTTCAGTGTGTGTACACATAGCTAAAAAGTTTTGCATTTCCTCTTTTCACTCTTTTCTAAAGTGCTGAAAAGTACTTCTAAACTTTCAAAAAGTTCTTAAAAGTTTAAAAAGTTTTTTTTTGTCTTTCTAAAAAGTTCTGAAAACTTTTTTCTCTTTTTCTATCACTTTAACTCTCTCTAAAAATGTCTGGCACAGGCCAAAATGTTGATCTGTCCAAACTTGCATATGATCACCTTAGCTGGAAAGGAGCAAGGAGTCTCTGCATAGAGAGAGGTTTGAGTGTAGGGAAGAATCCTTCCTTAGAACTGTTACTTAACATGCTTAGAGAACAAGATAAGGCTAAAAGTGCCCCATCTGTTGAAAAAGTAGCTAATGGTTCTCAATCTGATCCAGGGACTCCCCCAGGTAAAGGTTCAGGAAAGAAACTTCTTAGCCTTCCCATTACAAGACAGTCTAGCATAGTTGGTACTGAGGCAGAGTCACATCATACAGATGATGTGTTCTCACATTACACTGTCAGCCAAGCTGTTAGGGTGCCCTCTGTAAGGGACAGGTCTCCTTCTGTTCATTCCCATCACACCTCTGTATCTAGAAATGTCCCTCCCACCAACCCTGATGACAGATTGTTAGAAAGGGAACTCAATAAGTTGAGGGTGGAACAAACCAGACTGAAGCTTAAAAAGCAACAGCTGGATTTGGATAGACAGTCTTTAGAAATAGAGAAGGAAAGACAGAAGTTGGGTTTAGATACCCATGGTGGCAGCAGCAGTATTCCCCATAGTCATCCTGCAAAAGAGCATGATTCCAGGAATCTGCACAAGATAGTTCCCCCTTATAAGGAGGGGGATGACATTAACAAGTGGTTTGCTGCACTTGAGAGGGCCTGTGTTGTACAGGATGTCCCTCAAAGGCAGTGGGCTGCTATCCTATGGCTATCATTTAGTGGAAAAGGTAGGGATAGGCTCCTTACTGTGAAAGAAAGTGATGCCAATAATTTTACAGTTCTTAAGAATGCACTCCTGGATGGTTATGGCTTAACCACTGAACAATACAGGATAAAGTTCAGAGAAACCAAAAAGGAGTCTTCACAAGACTGGGTTGATTTCATTGACCATTCAGTGAAGGCCTTGGAGGGGTGGTTAAATGGCAGTAAGGTTACTGACTTTGAAAGCCTGTATAACTTGATCCTGAGAGAGCATATTCTTAATAATTGTGTGTCTGATTTGTTGCACCAGTACTTGGTGGACTGTGATCTGACCTCTCCCCAAGAATTGGGAAAGAAGGCAGACAAATGGGTCAGAACAAGGGTGAACAGAAAAGTTCATACAGGGGGTGACAAAGATGGCAACAAAAAGAAGGATGGTAAGTCTTCAGACAAGGGTGGGGACAAATCTAAAAATGAGTCTTCATCAGGCCCACAAAAACACTCTGGTGGGGGTGGTGGGTCCAAATCCTCCTTTAATCAAAACAAAGAAAAGAAACCATGGTGCTATTTATGTAAAGTAAAAGGCCATTGGACAACAGATCTCAGTTGTCCAAAGAAAAGCACCAAGCCTCCTACCACTGCAACCCCTACTGCTACACCTAGTGTCCCTACTAATAGCAGTGGTGGTGGGAGCAAACCTACTAATAGCCAATCCAAGGGAGTAGCTGGGCTCACTATTGGTAACTTAGTTGGGGTTGGCCTTGTTAGGGAGGCCACAGAGACTGTGTTAGTCTCTGAGGGGGCTATTGATTTAGCCACCTTAGTTGCTTGTCCCCTTAATATGGATAAGTACAAGCAGCTACCCCTAATAAATGGTGTTGAGGTTCAGGCCTACAGGGACACTGGTGCCAATGTGACTATGGTCATAGAGAAACTGGTCCACCCTGAACAACACCTACTTGGTCACCAGTACCAAGTAACCGATGCTCACAACAACACACTTAGCCACCCCATGGCTGTTGTTAATCTCAACTGGGGGGGGGGGTTACTGGTCCAAAGAAAGTTGTGGTAGCCACAGATTTACCTGTAGACTGTCTACTAGGAAATGATTTGGAGACATCAGCTTGGTCAGATGTGGAGTTGGAGGCCCATGCAGCAATGCTGGGCATCCCAGGGCATATTTTTGCTTTAACAAGGGCTCAGGCCAAAAAGCAAAAAGGACAGGGAAGCTTGGATCCTGGAACAATGGACCAAGTGCTCCCTAAAGCTAGGGCTAGTAGAAGCAAACCACTTCCTACTATCCCTCCCTCTACAGTGGATTCTACTTCTGAGGAAGAAGAATTCCCTCCATGTGCAGAACCTACACCAGAGGAGCTTGAAGCAGACACTGCTGAGCTTTTGGGTGAAGGGGGGCCTGCCAGGGAGGAGCTGAGTGTGGCACAGCAAACCTGTCCCACATTAGAGGGTCTAAGACAGCAAGCTGTCAAACAGGCTAATGGGGATGTCAGTGACTCTCACAGAGTTTACTGGGAGGACAACCTCTTGTACACTGAGCATAGGGATCCTAAACCTGGAGCTGCCAGGAGATTAGTGATTCCTCAGGAGTACAGAAAGTTCCTCCTAACTCTTGCCCACGACATTCCCCTAGCTGGGCATCTGGGACAAATGAAAACTTGGGACAGACTTGTTCCCTTGTTTCATTGGCCTAGAATGTCTGAGGACACAAAAGATTTTTGTAAGTCCTGTGAAACCTGTCAAGCCAGTGGCAAGACAGGTGGCACCCCAAAGGCACCCCTTATTCCACTGCCTGTGGTTGGGGTTCCCTTTGAAAGGGTAGGGGTTGACATAGTTGGCCCCCTTGACCCTCCTACTGCTTCAGGCAATAGATTTATCTTAGTGGTAGTGGGCCATGCCACAAGATATCCTGAAGCTATTCCTTTAAGGACCACTACAGCTCCTGCAGTGGCAAAGGCCCTCCTGGGAATATTTTCCAGGGTGGGCTTCCCAAAGGAAGTAGTATCAGACAGGGGAAGCAATTTCATGTCTGCATGCTTAAAGGCCATGTGGAAGGAGTGTGGTGTAACTTATAAATTCACTACACCCTCTCATCCACAAACAAATGGACTGGTGGAGAGATTTAACAAAACTCTCAAAGGCATGATTATGGGTCTCCCTGAAAAACTCCGCAGGAGATGGGATATCCTTTTACCATGCCTCCTTTTTGCCTACAGGGAGGTACCCCAGAAAGGAGTGGGCTTCAGCCCCTTTGAACTTCTTTTTGGACACCCTGTTAGGGGTCCACTCACACTTGTAAAGGAGGGTTGGGAACAACCTTTAAAAGCTCCTAAGCAGGATATTGTGGATTATGTACTTGGCCTCAGATCAAGGATGGCTGAGTACATGAAAAAGGCCAGTAAGAACCTTCAGGCCAGCCAAGAGCTCCAGAAGCAATGGCATGATCAGAAGGCTGTTTTGGTTCAGTACCAACCAGGGCAGAAAGTGTGGGTCTTGGAGCCTGTGGCCCCAAGAACACTCCAAGATAAATGGAGTTGACCCCATACAATTGTTGAGAAAAAGGGTGAAGTCACCTATTTAGTTGACTTAGGCACTGCAAGGAGTCCCCTTAGGGTACTCCATGTAAACCGCCTGAAACCCTACTATGACAGGGCTGATCTCACCCTGCTCATGGCAACTGATGAGGGACAGGAAGAAGACAGTGATCCTCTACCTGATCTCTTCTCTTCCACAGAACAAGATGCTTTTGTGGAAGGTGTAGTTTTGGCTGATTGTCTTACTGCTGAGCAGAAAGACCATTGCATAAATCTCCTAGATCAATTCTCTGAACTCTTCTCTACTGTGCCAGGTACCACTTCTTGGTGTGAGCACACTATAGATACTGGAGACAGTTTACCTGTCAAAAGTAAGATCTATAGGCAGCCTGACCATGTCAGGGACTGCATAAGGCAAGAGGTCCAGAAAATGTTAGAACTAGGAGTGGTTGAGCACTCTGAAAGTCCATGGGCTTCTCCTGTGGTACTTGTACCAAAACCCCATTCCAAAGATGGAAAGAAGGAAATGCGGTTTTGTGTAGACTACAGAGGTCTCAACCTGGTAACCAAAACTGATGCTCACCCTATACCCAGGGCAGATGAGCTCATAGATACACTGGCATCTGCCAAGTATCTAAGCACTTTTGATTTGACTGCAGGGTATTGGCAGATCAAATTATCAGAAGATGCTAAACCTAAAACTGCATTTTCAACCATTGGAGGACATTACCAGTTCACTGTAATGCCTTTTGGTTTGAAAAATGCACCTGCCACTTTTCAGAGGTTGGTGAACACAGTCCTGCAAGGGCTGGAAGCTTTCAGTGCAGCATATTTGGACGATATAGCTGTCTTTAGCTCCAGCTGGGATGATCACCTGGTCCACCTATGGAAAGTTTTGGAGGCCCTGCAAAAGGCAGGCCTCACTATCAAGGCTTCAAAGTGCCAGATAGGGCAGGGTAAGGTGGTTTATCTGGGACACCTTGTTGGTGGGGAACAGATTGCACCACTACAGGGGAAAATCCAAACAATTATTGATTGGGTTCCCCCTACCACTCAGACTCAGGTGAGAGCCTTCCTAGGCCTCACTGGGTATTACAGGAGGTTCATTAAGAACTATGGCTCCATTGCAGCCCCTCTTAATTACCTCACATCCAAGAAAATGCCTAAAAAGGTATTATGGACAGCAAACTGTCAGAAAGCTTTTGAGGAGCTGAAGCAGGCCATGTGCTCTGCACCTGTCCTGAAAAGCCCTTGTTACTCTAAAAAATTCTATGTCCAAACTGATGCATCTGAATTAGGAGTAGGGGCAGTCCTATCACAACTTAATTCTGAGGGCCAGGATCAACCTGTTGCTTTTATTAGTAGGAGGTTGACCCCTAGAGAAAAGCATTGGTCTGCCATAGAGAGGGAGGCCTTTGCTGTGGTCTGGGCTCTGAAGAAGTTGAGGCCATACCTGTTTGGCACTCACTTCATTGTTCAAACAGACCACAAACCTCTTCTTTGGCTAAAACAAATGAAAGGTGAAAATCCTAAATTGTTGAGGTGGTCCATATCCCTACAGGGAATGGACTATACAGTGGAACATAGACCTGGGAGTAGCCACTCCAATGCAGATGGACTCTCCAGATATTTCCACTTAGACAATGAAGACTCATCAGGTCATGGCTAGTCTTATTGTCCTTCGTTTGGGGGGGGGTTGTGTAGGAAAGTACCATCTTGCCTGGCATGTTACCCCCATTTTTCACTGTATATATGTTGTTTTAGTTGTATGTGTCACTGGGACCCTGTTCTCCAGGGCCCCAGTGCTCATAAGTGTGCCTGAATGTGTTACCTGTGTAGTGACTAACTGTCTCACTGAGGCTCTGCTAATCAGAACCTCAGTGGTTATGCTCTCTCATTTCTTTCAAATTGTCACTAACAGGCTAGTGACCAATTTTACCAATTTACATTGGCTTACTGGAACACCCTTATAAATCCCTAGTATATGGTACTAAGGTACCCAGGGTATTGGGGTTCCAGGAGATCCCTATGGGCTGCAGCATTTCTTTTGCCACCCATAGGGAGCTCTGACAATTCTTACACAGGCCTGCCACTGTAGCCTGAGTGAAATAACGTCCACGTTATTTCACAGCCATTTTACACTGCACTTAAGTAACTTATAAGTCACCTATATGTCTAACCTTTACCTGGTAAAGGTTACGTGCAAAGTTACTTAGTGTGAGGGCACCCTGGCACTAGCCAAGATGCCCCCACATTGTTCAGGGCCAATTCCCCGGACTTTGTGAGTGCGGGGACACCATTACACGCGTGCACTACATATAGGTCACTACCTATATGTAGCTTCACAATGGTAACTCCGAATATGGCCATGTAACATGTCTATGATCATGGAATTGCCCCCTCTATGCCATCCTGGCATAGTTGGCACAATCCCATGATCCCAGTGGTCTGTAGCACAGACCCTGGTACTGCCAAACTGCCTTTCCTGGGGTTTCACTGCAGCTGCTGCTGCTGCCGCCAACCCCTCAGACAGGTTTCTGCCCCTCTGGGGTCAAGCCAGGCTTGTCCCAGGATGGCAGAACAAAGGACTTCCTCTGAGAGAGGGTGTTACACCCTCTCCCTTTGGAAAATGGTGTGAAGGCAGGGGAGGAGTAGCCTCCCTCAGCCTCTGGAAATGCTTTCTTGGGCACATATGTGCCCAATTCTGCATAAGCCAGTCTACACCAGTTCAGGGACCCCTTAGCCCTGCTCTGGCGCGAAACTGGACAAAGGAAAGGGGAGTGACCACTCCCCTGACCTGCACCTCCCCTGGGAGGTGTCCAGAGCTCCTCCAGTGTGCTCCAGACCTCTGCCATCTTGGAAACAGAGGTGCTGCTGGCACACTGGACTGCTCTGAGTGGCCAGTGCCACCAGGTGACGTCAGAGACTCCTTCTGATAGGCTCCTTCAGGTGTTGCTAGCCTATCCTCTCTCCTAGGTAGCCAAACCCTCTTTTCTGGCTATTTAGGGTCTCTGTCTCTGGGGAAACTTTAGATAACGAATGCAAGAGCTCATCCGAGTTCCTCTGCATCTCTCTCTTCACCTTCTGCCAAGGAATCGACTGCTGACCGCGCTGGAAGCCTGCAAACCTGCAACATAGTAGCAAAGATGACTACTACAACTCTGTAACGCTGATCCTGCCGCCTTCTCGACTGTTTTCCTGGTGGTGCATGCTGTGGGGGTAGTCTGCCTCCTCTCTGCACTAGAAGCTCCGAAGAAATCTCCAGTGGGTCGACGGAATCTTCCCCCTGCAACCGCAGGCACCAAAAAGCTGCATTACCAGTCCCTTAGGTCTCTTCTCAGCACGACGAGCGAGGTCCCTCGAATCCAGCGACTCTGTCCAAGTGACTCCCACAGTCCAGTGACTCTTCAGTCCAAGTTTGGTGGAGGTAAGTCCTTGCCTCACCTCGCTAGACCGCATTGCTGGGAACCGCGACTTTTGCAGCTACTCCGGCCCCTGTGCACTTCCGGCGGAAATCCTTTGTGCACAGCCAAGCCTGGGTCCACGGCACTCTAACCTGCATTGCACGACTTTCTAAGTTGGTCTCCGGCGATGTGGGACTCCTTTGTGCAACTTCGGGTGAGCACCGTTTCACGCATCCTCGTAGTGCCTGTTTCTGGCACTTCTCCGGGTGCTACCTGCTGCTGAGAGGGCTCCTTGTCTTGCTCGACGTCCCCTCTCTCTCCTGGTCCAATTTGCGACCTCCTGGTCCCTCCTGGGCCACAGCAGCGTCCAAAAACGCTAACCGCACGATTTGCAGCTAGCAAGGCTTGTTGGCGTTCTTTCAGCGGGAAAACACTTCTGCACGACTCTCCACGGCGAGAGGGATCCGTCCACCAAAGGGGAAGTCTCTAGCCCTTTTCGTTCCTGCAGAAACCTCAGCTTCTTCTGTCCAGTAGAAGCTTCTTTGCACCCACAGCTGGCATTTCCTGGGCATCTGCCCATCTCCGACTTGCTTGTGACTTTTGGACTTGTTCCCCTTGTTCCACAGGTACCCAAGATTGGAAATCCATCGTTGTTGCATTGTTGGTTTGTGTCTTTCCTGCATTATTCCTCTAACACGACTTCTTTGTCCTTAGGGGAACTTTAGTGCACTTTGCACTCACCTTTCAGGGTCTTGGGGAGGGTTATTTTTCTAACTCTCACTATTTTCTAATAGTCCCAGCGACCCTCTACAAGGTCACATAGGTTTGGGGTCCATTCGTGGTTCGCATTCCACTTTTGGAGTATATGGTTTGTGTTGCCCTATCCCTATGTTTCCCCATTGCATCCTATTGTAACTATACATTGTTTGCACTGTTTTCTAAGACTATACTGCATATTTTTGGTATTGTGTACATATATCTTGTGTATATTTCCTATCCTCTCACTGAGGGTACACTCTAAGATACTTTGGCATATTGTCATAAAAATAAAGTACCTTTATTTTTAGTATAACTGTGTATTGTGTTTTCTTATGATATTGTGCATATGACACTAGGTGGTACTGTAGTAGCTTCACACGTCTCCTAGTTCAGCCTAAGCTGCTCTGCTAAGCTACCATTATCTATCAGCCTAAGCTGCTAGACACCCTATACACTAATAAGGGATAACTGGGCCTGGTGCAAGGTGCAAGTACCCCTTGGTACTCACTACAAGCCAGTCCAGCCTCCTACAGTCACCATCTTGGAGATTGATACCCGAGCCATAAGGGGTAAGCACAGAGGTCTCCAGAAGGAGGCATAGGTCCGTAGGGATTGCAATGCTTTGCCCAGGTTCCCCTCACTCATATCATCTAGCTGAATTCCCAAGTATTTGAAGGACACCGGAGACCAATTAAGCCCCACTGGGAGATCCGTCAGTGGAGGAGTACCTTGCGTGCACTACTCACCTCTCTGGCCCCTGCAAAGTCTCCAGACAGGTAAAGGAGAAGGTCAGCCACATAGAGAGAGTTAGCATGCTCATGGCCATCCGCCATGACACCACTACCCCTCCCCTCCCTCTGAAAAATTCAGCCAATGGCTCAAATTGCCGGGGCAAAGAGCAGGGGCGACAGCGGACAGCCCTGCCTAGTGCTCCGGGAGATAACATAGGAAGCTGAAATGTTAGTGCCATTCTTAACCTGTGCAGTTGGTCCGCATATAGCAGGGAGATCCACTGGATACAGGCCACGCCCATACCCAACTTGCGCATAATCTCTTTCAAGTGATCCCATCCCACCGAATCGAAGGACTTTCCGAGGGCTGCCAATATAAGCATTGCCTCTGGAAAAGTTTTGGACCCCAAGGTAGGGATGTGGTAGAGTCTCCTGAGATTTAGAGATGTGCTACGGAGCTGGATGAAGCCATTCTAGATCCCATGGACCAGGACCGGCATATGGGCGACCAGCCTAGTGGCTAGGGTCCTACTCAGGATTTTGAAGTCTGAGTTAAGCATGGACAACAGGCAAAAAGGGTAAACTGGCGCCCTAGGGATTTTAGTTCTGGTGAGGGGGAGGACAGTTGTGCTTCGTGTAGTATCTGGTAGGCAGCCTTCCCTCAAGGACTCAGCATAAAGCGCCTCCAACCTAATAACCAGGAGGCCTCATAGAGTCCATAGAATTCCGCTGGTAGGCCATTGGTGCCAAGGGTCTTGCCAGTAGCCATGTTCTTAATGGACTGTTGAATCTCTGGGGCAGTTCCTGAGCTCCCTATGCCTTCTTGCGTCTCAGGCGGGAACGTTTGAATAGGGAGTTGGTCCAAAAACCCAGCTAACATAATTGTCTGGGAAGGCTGCCGGACTGCCATACAGGGTCACATAATATTGACTGAACTCGTCATTTATACCCAGTGGGGAATAAATATGTGTCCCCACAGTGGATATCAGGTGTGTGATGGATGTACCTCGCAATTCAGGGGAATTGGCTATGCTAAAAGCCTCCCTGATTTGCCTTCCTAGTTACGTGCTTTCTTTACGTAGGTTTTGTAGCCATGGCATCGTAATCTCTCTAAAATGGTGTGATAGCGTTCTTTCGTGTCAAGTAAAAGGTGGTGATTGATTGGGTATGGCCCCCAAGGTCTTGTCAGTTATGTGGAGTGTAGTGTCCAGTGTGCGTAATTCTGCATGAAGTTCCTTGCTGACACCTACTGATTGTCCCATGCAATAGCCTCAGACTTTAAAGGCCTCCTATCCCAAGAGAGTAGATGATGCCATACCCTGATTTCTTTTTTAAACAAAATATTCCACAATGGCTGTTTGTAATGTTTCGCTATAGCACAGGTCTTCCAGCTCCGTCTGCAGAAAGTGCCATGTCGGGATCGCTGGCCTATCATCTAAAAGCCTGAGCTTCAGATGTAAGGCCCTAGGTCCTCTCTGAAGGTGGTGTAGTGACACAATCTCCTCAAGCAGAGGAACTGGTTAAGTCGTTTGCGTAGGGAATATCTGTGGGACTGGAAAGAATAATCCCGCTCCTACCATGTTGTGAATGCCAGACGTCTGTCAGCCTCCAATGCTGAAGCCCCTCCCGGAAGTCAATGTCTATCTTATGAGCAGGTGTCCCTGGCAGAGGGGGCATAGAGCGGTCTAGGAGCATGTCGGTAACACAGTTATAATCCCCACCCGCCAGCAGGTCCCCATCTACTTGTTGTCCCAGTGGGGCCGACAGAGTGTAGAAGATTGGCAGCTGGGCGTGGTTAGGTGCGTATATGCTTCACAGTGTCACTTCTTTCCCCAGTAACCTACCCTTCACCAGCACATATCGTCCTTCCACATCTACCAACATTTACAGAGGTTTGAAAGGGGTCTGGCTCTCACCCATATGGCATAGGCATATGCAGAATAAGAGGTGGCGTATAGTTGTCTGCGCCATCTACGACACAGTCGCTCCACTTCAATCCCCGTAAGGTGTGTCTCCTGCAGCAAAGCAATATGTACACCCTTTTGTCTCGGATATCTATGGGTGTTGTTCCGTTTGGCAGCAGATCCCAGCCCCCTCACAGTCCAGGACATACACATCAACTCTGTGTTCTTGCTGGCCATATGGGTATGTGCATCGTCAGTAGTCTGCAGCTGCTTCCCAGCCAGTTTCACTGCTTCCCCTCCCCCTATTAACGGCTCCCCAGAGACAGATATAACACATGGGCCAACAATAAACTCCTGATTCCCAGGGCTGCACAGCAATGGCCACCTGCCCAAACTTCCAGTAACCCAGAAAGTCATAGGCTAGGCTCCACAAAACTCCTATGAGGGGTCAAGTGGTAGTGTGCTGGAGAGGTGAGCCAAAGGTCATGGATATGCTCCGGCCGAAATGTGGTGGACCCACAATTGGCCAGTCTGGGCCCTTATCCCAGCAGGTTGTATAGCTGCAGCTTAGTTGGTTAATAATCATGCAAATTGGGCTAAATCAGAGCACTACAATTAGGGGGCCGCTTTTTTACCATTAAGTGTACCACATAACGTCTGTGGGACATGATAGTAGGTGTCCTGCAAGACCAGGGCAGATAGAACCTGGGCCAGCATGAGTATCTTGAATCTCTCCTGCAGAAAGGCATTTCGAGGGCAGAGATCTAAAGTAGGATGAAAGCTTCAGTCCTTTTATGCTACTAGGAAATATGTTTCTATTTTCAAATCTGGCACTTTTTCTATGCCCACCTTCTTGCACCACTGTGAGCAGAAGATGCAGTGTAAAGGAATGACAGGGCATAACCTCATCGAACGTCCTGAAAGACCCATCTGAAACTGTTGAGGAAACAGTCCAGCGGTGGTTGAGAGCCTAAAGGAAAGAGCAGTAGCCCATTTCTCTTGGAAGTGCTCAGTGGAATAAACTGCCTTCTCATCAAATAGGAGAGATCCGTCTACATTTCCCCAAAAAACCCGTGGCTCTCATCAATGCATGGAAAGCAAGCACCATACTAGTACCACCTACTCAACCCAAGCATTCCATTCTGTACAGTCCCAATCGAACGACCTAGTTTGGATGCACCTTGTGATGTTTTGAGCAAAGGAGGGCTGAAATTCTTCACATGCTGCTGGCAATAATTTGCTGGCCACGTCCCAAAGAGCTTGTGTGTATTGCCCAAACAGACAGCTGGCACTGACGACATTAGGGCTAGGCTGGCTGATGAGATAATCTGCTTTCCAATTGTCTCTGTTCTCTTTGATTCCCTTGTCAGGATGTGGGGCTGTGCAGTGGGGACATGAAGAGGGCACAGGAAATGACTCGCTTCACCTTGCAGGTCGCCCTCCGAAAGCCTCCTGTCGTTTACCACAAGCAAATGCGAAGCCCAGTAATATGCCCTGACATCTGGAAGGGCTATACCCTAATTATACAAATTTCACTGCAAAGACCATTGTGCTATTCGAGGATGTGCATTATTCCGTAATAGTTTCCTCAATACTTCTTCAATCTTAGCAAACACCTCATCAGGGATTCAGCAGTAGGTGTTTTGGAGGACATATAAGAATTTTGGGGAGGGTAATCATTTTAAACATTGCTGCTCTGTCCATTATTGTTAGGGGGGGGTGCGTTCTCCAGTGTTTGGCATCTGCTTTGAAATCTGCAAGTATTCTCCATACATTGTATTCCTTGCATCTCTCCTGATGCAACGTGGCATAGATGCCCAGATATTGGAATCCTTACCTGTTTACCCTTAGCCTCAGATCAGCTGGGTTGAGATGTCCACCCACTGGGGCGAGGAAAGATTTGTCCCAATTGATCGTGAAACCAGAATGATCTCCTTACCTTTCAAAGACTTGGAATACTCTTGGGGTGGGTGAGATAGAGGAGGATATTGTCTGCATATAACAAGATCTTTTCCTCTTCAACTGGGGATCCAGTTTTCCTAAACCCCTAAATCTGTGGATGGCTGCGTACCAGGCAAGCCAGAGGCTCCAGTATCAAGGTCGAACAGGAGGGTAGACAAGGGGCAGCCCTGTTGGGTTCCCTTCGTGATAGGGAACTGTGCCGTTGGCCTTTACCACCACTGTGGGTGCCATATATAGTAGGCCTATCCATTTCAGAAACTGGGGTCCAAATCCCATTTTTTTTCAGAGTTTGTGTCAAGAACAATAAAAATCCCAGATCGAATTAGAAAAATAGACTAAAATTTAATAAACAAAATGACTACCATAAGGGGAACCGGAGCTATGAAGTTTTAAGTAGGAATGGTGCCACGAAGCATAAAGTACTAATGATGGTCAATGGACGCGGTAGACCAGGGCCTAGAGCAATTTGACGCTGACCTCAGTGAACCACTGATCAGATACAGCAAACAGGTTCTTTCTGGTCAAAGATTGTACCTTCTGACTTTAGTTCTTTAAGTCCCAATCCACCACTGCAGTACTCTTCTAAATCCACCAAGGGCCTCAGTGGAGGAGCTTATAAACTCACAGGATATCAGGCAGAGATCACTGCAGGGCCCAGTCCTGGTCCAGTTGTCACTGATTAGCTGAGTAGGTGCAGGAAATGCCTCTTGTAGCTTGTTGTATTCCTGTAGCTAGAACAGGAGGTCAGCCTTATGACCTTTTGATTCCACTTCTTCGCCCTGTGTACAGGATAGAGCAGGTCCAGTTCTTTGGGGCTTTTCTCAGGATGCAGACACCAGGTTTAGTCCTCTTCGGATCGTCCTCCGGTCCAAGTGTGTTGTTAAGTGGGTGCTGGATAGTGCCACATTTATGCCTGGTATGGGCTTGTGGGCGGTAATGGCTCCTGGGCATGTCCTAACCAATGGGATAAAAGGTCCTGTGGTCATCCCTACCCACTTTGGGCATTTTATAGATGGCAAAACTCTTTGGCTACAATAAACTTGGAATCTGAGGCTTTGGGGGGGATTGTAGGGAGTGCACTATGACAATCCTATTGTCCTTCCACATCTAACACTAAAATCCAGTTTGGGGGAGTCACAGTACACACAATAAACACAGAAACAGAAGTCTGGTAGAACAAAAGTAGGGGTTTTCAGCAACATGAGAAAGGATGCACAATAATTGTTTTGCTAAAAATGGTTTATCGCCCTCTCCTTTAGACTGAGGTTGTATGACTAATACAGAGTCCGGATAGGCCAGTTTATTTGCTATATACTGCAATTACCCATCAGGACCAATTTTGTATATGTCACATTTCAATAGTGGCATTAAACTTCCAGGCCCTTGGCACGCCTTGTGCAATACACCAGATACTTATAGGGCCATTGGAATTATGCAAATGTGAACATTTGCCACATAATCCATCATCTGCCACATAAATAGTTCAAAAGTTACTAAAATGTGACAACAGAAGTTGTTGTGGAGTGGAAGGCCCTTGGCAAACCTGAACATGTAACATTTCTGTTGCTTATTCCTATATATGGGTGTTAAACTGGTAATAATGAGTGCAGCCAATGCCCATAGAGTGCTACCAAATTTAAAAATGACACAATAATGTAGATTTTCCTAGTAATTTATGAAGGAGAGTCTTAACTTTATAAAAAACACGGAGGCAAGTATTATGCTTTCTTTTCTTGTTTATTTTCAATAGCAGCTGCAGTCAAGACAAAAAACTACAAATCCCAACAGGCAAAACGATAGTAGCCACTGGGAAACAACATGTAGTTCGTCAAAACGCACCAATCATTAACAAGCTGCCCCCATAATACTTATCTTGACTGAGAACAGTCCTTTTTTCTTGTGCGAGAGTTTGGAAAGTAACAAATAATGGAATAATAGAACAACATATGCAGATTGCCATGAGAACGGATAAAAGTTCTTGTATAACGATTACAAGTCCAGAAACAAAACTCGGAAGAATCAATGTGTCTGAATAAAGATAGTTGCTCTGGAACGTCGATGATGCAGGAGCTCCTATAAGGCGTTGTTTAGAGATGAAGTCTTTAAGAGAAAGCCTGTTGAGTCATTGAAGATGCTGTTAGGGAGGGAATAAAACAAAAGGTAAGAATTTGTAGAGGTGGGATAATACTCGGCTCCATGTCTTTAATAAAATTAAGACTTTCCTTCATAAATTACTAGGAAAATCTAAATTTTAAGACAAGACCGGAGGCTCCTATTATGCTAGTTTAAAGCGAATCAATTACGTTTAACGAAGCATGTTGTACTGGCTTACAATAAAACACTTTAAATACATTGGTAGTCATTACAACCCTGGCGGACGGTTTTAAAGCGGCGGTAAGACCGCCAACAGGCTGGCGGTACAAAATGTGCAATTATGACCGTGGCGGAAACCGCCAACAAAGACAGCCACTTTAACACTCCGACTGCCACTGCGGTACAGACAAACAGCGTGGCGGTCACCGCCAACAGACAGGCGGAGGACAATGTACCACCCACACTATTACAACCCACCAATCCGCCACCTTTTCGGGGGCGGATTCATCGCGGATAAAAACACGGCGGAAACAGGAATTCCAAAGGGAAAACGCTCACCTCTACACACCCCAGGAGGAACGAGGACACCATGGACCCGGAACTCCAAATTCTCCCTGCGATAGTCTTCCTGCTCCTCTACCAGGAGCACGAACGCCGGCGGCGAAGTCCACGGTGAGTACTGCACCTACGACACAGGGGAGGGAGGAGGGAAAAAACAGGGACACGCAACACCCCCACCCCCACCCCCACCCTCACCCACTACAACACACACACTAATGCATATTGAAACATCACAGTTACACCCCCCAACCCCTCCGGAAGAATGCAAAGACAATAGAAAATGGATGTAACCATTGTAATCTATTAAAATCAAGTAGGCAAAAATATATATATATACACCATGTACAAAATATATACCAAGCATAGTAGTCCAGGTAGTGCTCCAATTAAGTCTGTGGAACACTGGGCCCACACGGTATGGGCGAGGCCTGCACAAGATCCCCAACTATGACAGAGAGAACACTGCAGGGGCATCAGAGAGCAACAAAACAGGCACCTCAGGGGGAGGGAAAGGGGGGGCACCTCAGCCGGTTGAGTGCACGACGCCAAATCCACGAGGGGACCACATGCCCACTGTTCAATCCTGGGGAGTGCAAAGCCACAGTCTCTCAAGTCTACATTGGGTGGGTTGCCCACTGTTCGATCCTGGGGAGTGCAAAGTCGCAGTCTCTCAAGTCTCTACAGTGGGTGGCGTGCCCACTGTTCCATCCTGGGGAGTGCAAAGCCGCAGTCTCAAGTCTCTACAGTGGATGGCTTGCCCACTGCTCCATCCTGGGGAGTGCAAAGCCACAGTCTCTCAAGTCTCTACAGTGGGTGGCTTGCCCACTGTTCCATCCCGGGGAGTGCAAAGCCACAGTCTCTCAAGTCTCTACAGTGGGTGGGTTGCCCACTGTTTCATCCCGGGGAGTGCAAAGCCACAGTCTCTCAAGTCTCTACAGTGGGTGGCTTACCCACTGTTCCATCCTGGGGAGTGCAAAGCCACAGTCTCTCAAGTCTCTACAGTGGGTGGCTTGCCCACTGTTCCATCCTGGGGAGTGCAAAGCCACAGTCTCTCAAGTGGATACCAGTCTCCACTGGTTCTGGAGGGGGCATGTGCCCAGAGTGCTTCATCCTGCTAAGGACAGAGGTAGTGGATGACAGTCTCCAATGGTTCTGGAGGGGGCATTGTGCTCAGAGTGCTTCATTCTACCCGTGACGGACTCAGTAGCGTCAGTGCCCTTGGCGCTCATGGGCCAGCGGTGCCTGAGACGGCGGTGCCCTGTTCAGCGGCGCTTGAGACGGCGGTGCCCTGTTCAGCGGTGCTTGAGACGGCGGTGCACTGTTCAGCAGTGCCTGAGACAGCGCTGCCCTGTTCTGCTGTGCTTGAGACGGCGGTTCCCTGTTCAGCGGTGCTTGAGAAGGCGGTGCCCTATTCAGCGGTGCTTGAGACGGCAGTGCCCTGTTCAGCAGTGCTTGAGACGGCGGTGCCCTGTTTAGTGGTGCTTGAGATTGCGGTGCCCTGTTTAGTGGTGCTTGAGACGGCGGTGCCCTGTTCAGCGGTGCTTGAGACGGCGGTGCCCTGTTCAGCGGTGCTTGAGACAGCGGTGCCCTGTTCAGCGGTGCTTGAGACAGTGGTGCCCTGTTCAGCGGTGCTTGAGACAACGGTTCCCTGTTCAGTGGTGCTTGAGACGGTGGTGCCCTGTTCAGCGGTGCTTGAGACGGCGGTCTCCATTGCAGTGACTCAGCTGCTGGCGGACCTACATGGCCCAGCGGGGCTTTGCTGGTGGTCCTTTATGGCCCAGCGGGGCTTTTGCTGGCGGTCCTTCATGGCCCAGCGGGGCTTTTGCTGGCGGTCCTTCATGGCCCAGTGGGGCTTTTGCTGGTGGTCCTTCATGGCCCAGCGGGGCTTTTGCTGACGGTCCTTCATGGCCCAGCGGGGCTTGTGCTGGCGGTGGCCTCCTGGGCAGCTGGGCTTGTACTGGCGGTGGCCTCCTGGGCAGCTGGTGCTGGCGGTGGCCTCCTGGGCAGCTGGGCTGGTGCTGGCGGTGACCTCCTGGGCAGCTGGGCTGGTGCTGGCCGGTGGCCTCCTGGGCAGCTAGGCTTGTGCTGGGGGTGGCCTTCTGGGCAGCTGGGCTTGTGCTGGCGGTGGCCTCATGGGCAGCTGGGATGATGGCGGTCTTCTCCGCCGTGCTGCTCTTCCCAGACTTGCTGACCTTTTTGTGCCCCTTCCCCACCTTGGAAAGTGTCGCAGCTGACTCCACACTCCCACCTGTACCCCTGGGAGCGGCTTTGGTGGCTGGAGTCTTACCCCTCTCCCGCCGGGCACTGGCCAACTTCTGATGCTTCACAGGTGGGGGACTGTCTGTGCTGTGGCTCTGTGCCACACTGGCTGCCCTGGTGGCCGGTGCACTCCATATTCCGGTGACTACAGGCACCACTGGTCCGGAGATGTTGTGGCTGAGGTGCTAGTTCGGGACCTATGAGACGGACGGGGTGGAGGAGGTGTGGGAAAGAGGTCAAGGTTGGACAGGAAAAGTTTTTAGGACACACTGGGACGGGTAGCTGGAGGGGGTTTGGAAGTGGAGGAAGAGGTTGTGGTTGTAGGAGGTGTTCGTTTGCTGACTTTGGGTGAAGGTGCATGCGCTGGAGGCTGTCGTGAGTTGGACGGCTGTTGGGTGGGTGTGTGCCTGTGTTTGTGTATCTTGGGAGAGGGCGTCACAGACACACTGGGAGAGGACACAGGGGCCGTGTGAATGGTAGTGGGGGTGGTGACTGCACATGAGCGGGTGTGGTGGTGGGTGTGCTGGTGTTGGTAGTAGTGGCTGTAGAGGTAGTGCATTCAGGTGTGAGTGTAGACGAGACAGGGCAGGAGGACGGAGACGAGGAGGAGAGGGACACAGTGGAGGCAGTGGATGTTGCTATGTCTGCATGTGTGTGATGCTTGCGTGAGTGCCTGTGGGATGTGTGGTGCTTATGTTTGCCTGAGCTTCCCTTGGGTGTTGACGTATGTGCATGCTGGTCTGTAGGTGTGCTTGGGATAGGCTGAGGTACAGGTGATTGGGTCTGGGTGGAGGACGTTGGGGGGGGGGAGGCTAGACACAGGGACAATGGCTGCCATCAGTGCTGAGGGCAGAGTCTGAAAAGCTTGCTGAAGGGCCACCTGACCAGAATGAATGCCCTCCAGGAATGCATTTGTTTGTTGAAACTGCCTTTCTACACCCTGGATGGCATTCAAAATGGTAGACTGCCCAACAGGGAGGGACCTGAGGAAGTCAATGGCCTCCTCACTGAGGGCAGCAGGGTGACAGGGGCAGGGCCTGAGGTGCCTGGAGCGAAGGTGATGCCCACCCTCCCGGGTGAGCAGGCATGTGGCGAAGGCTGAGGGGCTGCTGGGAGGGCGGTGCTGGAAGGGGGTGTGGCGGCTATACCTGTAGATGGGGGGGAACAGATGTTGCCGCCACCACAAGGGAGCTCCCATCAGAGTACGAGTCCATGTCACTGGTTTCAGCTCCTGTCCCCGCCATGGAGCTCCCCTCGCCCTCCGTCCCACTGGTGAAGTCCGATTCCGTAGTGTGGCCCTCCATGGACATGTGGGATGCAGCCCCCTTGTGCTCCGGTGCCACTGCTCCTCCGCCTAATGATGCTAATGCACACAAGAACAGGGAGACCACAAAAAGGGGGGGGGACGGACGACAGAAGAAAGACATGTTGAGTGCATGCATTACCGCTACCGTTGGCGGACACACAGACACAGAAGCCCCCTGCACTACGCCACGCTCTTGGGCTCCACTGTTCAATTCCTGGGAAATGGCCTACAAGGCTATGGACGACATCTGCACACATGGATGACACAGGGGCATGACTTGGCACTCTACAGAGGTGGGGTGCCACATGGCCTGCCTTACGGAGGGACCTTGCCTACTAAACTCGCCCTAGCCTAGGGAAACCCACAGCCCACCTCCCCCACCCAGACACCTCCACTGCTCGCAAAATCAGCAGAATGCGAGTTTACTCACCCCCTTGTGGCTGCTGTGATGCCCTCAAGCGCCCATCCATCTACGGGTACGTCACCGCCAGGATCCTGAACATCAGGGGGGTCATGGTGCGACGGGCACCCCTCCCACGTTGGGAGGCCATCCCCAGCTGAGCCTCCGCCGTCTTCTTGCTCCAGCGGCGAATGTCCTCCCATCTTTTCTGGCAGTGGGTGCTCTGTCTGTGGTAGACCCCCAGGGTCCGGACGTCCTTGGCGATAGCACGCCAAATATGTTTTTTTCTGGAGGGCGCTGACCTACATGATTTGTACAGGGGGAAGAGAAAGTTATTGCCAACTGCACCGTCAAAGTGATTGGCCCCCATCCCTACCCTTGCCATGTGGCACATGCACTCACCGTCGTTTCATGCACGCCGCACTCTCCTCCCTTCCTTCTTACATCCACCCCCTCCACACAGGCATAGCCCATACAGCATGCTCCCAGTGTACTTACCTGTTTGTCTGGAGGACCATAGAGTAGCGTGTACTGTGGGAGGACCCCGTCCACGAGTTTCTCCAACTCCTCCGATGTGAAGGCAGGGGCCCTTTCACCAGACACTCGAGCCATTGTCTCTTCCAGACCGAGGTCACAGCAGCACTTGCAGTGTAGGTCCTCTCCTGTCGAAGATCAGGTATCGAGTGATTGTACAGATAGAAAATGGTGGTCACGTCCGCGGCGGTGCGTACCGTCACCGCCGGCGTACATCGTCATTGGCTCCTGGGACCCATAGGGTCCAATGTTAACCAATGCAGCATTGCGCCACGGTCTTCGACCGCCTACCACGACGGTGTACAACGCCAGCGCAGTTACCTCACATCCCATTGTCCCACTTTAGAGGTCAGGCAGCAGCCATTTCAGGGGCCCACATGGCTTCATTTTCAACTACGTCACACATACCTAGGCCTAGACTCAACACACATACAGGCCACTTTTTGATTATGAATGGTGTTCTGTGTAAGCTGTGGGTACATACCTCTGAGTTGTTTGACTCTGTGCTCGCTGTTGTCCTTCATAGGCACCGTCGCTGGGACATGTGAGGAGATGGCGGCATCCTCCGGTGTACCGACCGTTGGTGGACCTGTCGACAATGGAGGAAAGACATGTGATCATCACATACAGGCTTGACCGTGCCACAATCCAGGAACTGTGTACCCAGTTGGAGCCAGACCTGATGTCAGCTATCCGCCATGCCACAGGAATCCCCCCTCAAGTGCTGTCAGTGCTCCATTTCCTTGCAAGTGGGTCATTTCAAACAACAGTGGCCATAGCATCAGGGATGTCCCAGTCTACGTTCTCCAACGTGTTATCCAGAGTGTTGTCTGCCCTGCTGAAACACATGCGGAGCTACATCGTTTTCCCTCAGGTAGAGGATTTGCCTACAGTGAAAGGTGATTTCTATGCCCTGGGACATATCCCCAACGTCATAGGTGCCATTGATGGGACACATGTGGCTTTGGTACCCCCCCACAGGAGTGAACAGGGGTACAGAAACCGGAAGAGTTATCATTCCATGAATGTACAGATGGTATGTTTGGCAGACCAGTACATCTCCCATTTGAATGCCATGTTCCCTGGCTCAGTGCATGACGCCTACATCCTGCGGAATAGCAGCATACCTTATGTGATGGGTCAACTCCAGAGGCACTGTGGGGGTCATTCTGACCCTGGCGGTAATTACCGCCATGGCGGAGGTCGGCGGTAGCACCGCCAACAGGCTGGCGGTGCACCGCTGGGCATTCTGACTGCGGCGGTTCAGCCGCGGCCAGAAACGGAAAGTCGGCGGTGTACCGCCGACTTCCCGCTTCCCTTGAGAATCCTCCATGGCGGCGGAGCGCGCTCCGCCGCCATGGGGATTCTGACACCCCCTACCGCCATCCGGTTCCTGGCGGTTCTCCCGCCAGGAACAGGATGGCGGTAGGGGGTGCCGCGGGGCCCCCGTAAGAGAGCCCCACGAAGAATTTCAGTGTCTGCTTTGCAGGCACTGAAATTCCCGACGGGTGCAACTGCACCCGTCGCACCTTCCCACTCCGCCGGCTCCATTCTGAGCCGGCGTCCTCGTGGGAAGGGTGTTTCCCGCTGGGCTGGCGGGCGGACTTTCGGCGGTCGCCCGCCGGCCCAGTGGGAAAGCCAGAATGACCGCCGCGGTCTTTTGACCGCGGAGCGGTCTTTCGGCGGGAACCGCTTGGCGGGCGGCGACCGCCGTCCGCCGCGGTCATTATGACCCCCTGTGTGTGGCTATTAGGTGAGCACCTGGAAGCTAGTCAGTGGGAATGGTTGTCTGGTTCTGGGGATATCCCTCCAGGTTTGTGTGTGTCTAACAGTTGTCCCTCGCCATTTGCAGGTGACTCTGGTTACCCCAACCTGTCATGGCTACTGACCCCAGTGAGGAATCCCAGGACAAGGGCAGAGGAACGCTACAATGAGGCCCATGGGCGAACTAGGAGGGTGATTGAGCGGACCTTCGGCCTCCTGAAGGCCAGGTTCAGGTGCCTCCATATGACAGGTGGATCCCTATTCTACTCACCAAAGAAGGTGTGCCAGATCATTGTGGCCTGCTGTATGCTTCACAACCTGGCTTTGCGACAACAGGTGCCTTTTCTGCAGGAGGATGGTCATGATGGCGGTGTTGTTGCAGCTGTGGAGCCTGTGGACAGTGAAGACGAGGAAGCAGAGGAAGAAGACATGGACAACAGGGACTCAGTGATCCAGCAATATTTCCAGTGAGACACAGGTAAGAATACAAACCTGCCTACTACATGCACTTAAACACTACTACCTCTCTACTGTCTGTCGTTTTTACCCAGTGTATGGTCACTGAGTTGTCACTTTCCCTTACAATTTCACTGATGTGGGTCCCACAGTGTGACATCTGATTTGATTCCTCATGGACTAGAGCTGTGTGACATAGGTATGTTGACATTACCAATGAAAGTGCTTTTTGCCACAGTTATTGCTAATACAGTATTCCGAAATCACAGACAGACTCCAGATTGTTTTGTGCTTTAAGGGTGTTTATTTAAGTGCTCAATATTGGAGGGGTTTGTAAAATGGTGAGGGGTGATGGCGGAGGAATGTCCATGGCAGAGTCCAGTCTATTAGTCTCACAGGTACATTGCCCATATGGGCATAGGAAGTGGAGCTGGGGCAGTTTAAGGATGGACAGGGTGACAAAGTGGGACAGTAGGATGACAATCAGGGTGGTCTCATTTCTTGGCGGGGGTCTTGGCATCGTTCTCTGTCTTTGTCCTGGATCTCAGGGACCGTTTGCGAGGTGGTTCTCCCTCTGCAGGGGGTGGGGTGATTGTGTGGTGGTCCTGTGGCGGTGCCTCCTGTCCACTAGTGCCGGCTGACGTGGTGGGCAGTTCATCGTCCATGCTAGTGTCAGGGGCCCCTTGTAGTGCCACAGTGTCCCTCCTGGTGTTGAGTACTTCTTTCAGCACCCCTACGATGGTGCCCAGGGTGGAATTGATGGTTCTGAGTTCCTCCCTGAAGCCCATATACTGTTCCTCCTGCAGGCGCTGGGTCTCCTGAAACTTGGCCAGTACCTTTGCCATCGTCTCCTGGGAGTGGTGGTAGGCTCCCATGATGGAGAAGAGGGCCTCGTGGAGAGTGGGTTTCCTCGGCCTGTCTGTCCCCTGTCGCACAGCAGCCCTCCCAGTTCCCCTGTGTTCCTGTGCCTCCGTCCCCTGGACTGTGTGCCCACTACCACTTCCCCCAGGTCCCTGTTGTTGTTGGGGTGGTGGGTTAGCCTGGGTTCCCTGTATTGGTGGACACACAGCTGATTGACATGTCCTGGGGACGAAGGTATGGGCCCGGGGTGGGTGCTGTGCTGGTGTTTCCAGAGGGGGGAAGCTCTGTAGGGGCCTGTGACTGGGTGAGGGTAACCAACTGTCCTGAGGTCCCCAATGGCCTGGGCTGGTCATCTAGATCCAGTTGGACAGAGGTGCTGTCATCACTGTTGGCCTCTTCTGTTGGTGGTGTGGACATGTGTGGTCCCTCCTGTCCAGTGACGTTGGGTAGGGGTCCTGCAGGGGTATAAAAGCATGATTATTGCATCTGTGTGTGTCATGGTGTGCAATGGGTGGGTGACCGTGTACCCCAGTGCTAGCATTCCTGTGTGGGACCTTGTGTGATGATGGTTTAGGGGGGTGTTTGGGTATGTGCAGTGGGCATGCTTTAGTGATGGGTGTCCATGCTTTGTTGTTGCATGCAGGGCTTGGTGTTAGGATGTGTGGTTTGTGATGTTGGGACATTTGTGAGGAGTTGGAGTGATGGGGGTGAGCGTGAGGGTGGGGGTATGTGCTGGCATGCAGGTAGGGTGGGGGATGTAATAGTTAAGATTTGACTTACCAGAGTCCATTCCTCCACCTACTCCTGCGAGGCCCTCAGGATACAGAATCGCCAAGACCTGCTCCTCCCATGTTGTTAGTTGTGGGGGTCAGCTGCCAGTCCGCCGAACCGCCAGGTGGTGTCGAGAGACCACGGAACGCACCTTCCCCCGTGGGTCGTTCCACCTCTTACTGATGTCCTCCCGATTTCTTGGGTGCTGTCCCACTGCGTTGACCCTGTCCACTATTCTTCGCCATAGCTCCATCTTCCTTGCAATGGAGGTGTGCTGCACCTGTGATCCGAATAGCTGTGGCTCTACCCGGACGATTTCCTCCACCATGACCCTGAGCTCCTCCGACGAGAACCTGGGGTGTCTTTGCCGTGCCAGGGGGTGGTGTAAGTGATGTGTGGGGTGGTGTGTGAGGTGATACGTGTGCTGATATGTAGCGGTGTGTAGTGTGAGGTGCGTGGAAGTTATGTGGGTGATGGTGTTGTGTGCCTGTGGATGCTTGTATTGTTGATGGTGGTGTCTCTCTCTGGCCTTCATTCGTGATTTGTGGTCATAAGGGTTTGTGGGTGATGTGGGTGTGTGTTTTATATTGTATTGGGTGTGTGGGAGTGGTGTGTGTATGTGTATCAGGTGTGTGTATTTGGAATTGTCCAATGTGGTTGTGTTTTGTAAGAGTGTGTTTATTTTGAGCGCGGCGGTGTGCACGGCCAAAGGAATACCGCGGTTGAAAGACCGCCGCGTGGATTTGTGGGTCGTGATAGTGTGGCCGTATTTCTGTTGGCGTGACGGTGGAGGATTTGTTATCGCCAGTTTATCACTGACCTTTTGTGTGGCGGACTTGTGTGGGTGTCTGAATTTTGGCGGATTCCGAGCTGTGGGTCATAATAGCTGTGGCGGAATTCCGTGGCCGCGGCGGTATGTTGGCGGTCTTCTGCACGGCGGTAAGCGGCTTTTACCGCCAATGTTGTAATGACCACCATTATCATTAGACCAGTCAGCCGATCTGAGAATGTCCTCAAGCCAGGAGCCGGCCCAGAAAGCCTTAGAAGCCATAGTTCCTCTAGCTGAATGGGCACAAAAGGCAGATGTATCAATGCCCGCAAAGGACATAATCCACCTGACCCATCGAGCCAAAGTGGGGGAAGACACAGGTTTGAAAGGTTTTCTGAAAGAAATGAGGAGTTGGGACGCTGAGGCATTTCTCAAATCGTCTGTCTGCTGTTCATAAACTTTCAAACACAGGCCCACGCATAATTTAGAGTGGTTAGGGAAATAGGGATAGAATACTGATAAAAGATTATTCTTAGTACTTCTATGAATATTAAACAGAACACCTGTTGGAGTAAAATGACGAGCAGTAACATCTAAAGCTCTAACATCAGAAAGACGTTTGAAAGAGACAAGGCTTAACAGTATGGTAAGTTTAGCAGATAATTTTTTCAAAGTAAGCATTGGATTATCTGGCCAAGAAATAAAAAGATTGAAAACAGCATTTACATCCCACAATGAACTGTATTTAGGTTTAGGAGGATTTGAAAATCTTACTCCCTTTAAGAGACGGCAAACCAACAGATGTTCTCCAACTGGCTTCCAGTTGATGTAAGTGTGAGAAGAAGAAATAGCTGACCTGTACAGGTTAATGGTATGATAAGTCTTACCTTTACTTGCTTCCGCTGCCAAGAAATTAACAATAAAGGTTATATCTGTTGTAAAGGAATCAATGTGTTTTCCCACACACCAGCTATGCCAAAGAGATCAAGCTGATCTCTGTTGTAAAGGAATCAATGTGTTTTCCCACACACCAGCTATGCCAAAGAGATCAAGCTGATCTGTACGCCTTTTTTGTTCCTGGAGCCCAGGAGACTTCAATGAAGTTTGAAGCTTCTGTCGAAATAGTAGGGAGTGGTTGGGATTCCCTGATATTTCCCAGGCCGAAAGGGTGAGGAGATTTTCTAGGATTAAAATGTGAGAGAGGCCAAGGGGATTGGACAGCAGTTCAGTAAAGGAGGGAATAAAAAAAGGGAGAGTCTATTGACAGCTCCAGAAGGGTGGGCAACCACACCTGGCATTGCCAAAATGGGACTATGAGAACCAACATAGCCTGTTGACGTCTTACTTGTGCTAGCAACCTGGTAATCACAATGAAAGGAGGGAATGCATAATTGAGGGAGGTTGACCAATCCTGAGAAAAAGCATTGAAGGCTAGAGCTAAAGGATCTGGGCGCCTACTGAAGAACTGTGGAAGCTGTGCGTTGAGACCGGAAGCAAAGAGATCTATGTGAAAAGGACCCCATTTCTGATGAATAGTGTTGAAAACTGCGGATGGAGCTTCCAATCGCTTGAGTCCCGAAAATGACGAGAATGCCAATCTGCTACCGAATTGAGATTGCCCTGTAAGTACTCTGCATGGACTGAAATTCTGTTTTGAAGACAAAAATCCCAAAACCCTTTAGCTAATTCCATTAAAGGTTTGGATTTTGTGCCTCCCAGATGCTTGATGTAACGGACCGCTGAAATGTTGTCCATTCTGAGAAGAACCGAACAACAAACTCTGGGGGTCATTCTAAGTCTGGCGGGCGGCGGAGGCCGCCCGCCAGACTTCCCCCTCCGAAATACCGCTCCGCGGTCGAAAGACCGCGGAGGGTATTCTAAGTTTTTCCCTGGGCTGGCGGGCGGTCGCCAAAAGACCGCCCGCCAGCCCAGGGAAAAACTCCCTTCCCACGAGGATGCCGGCTCGTAATCGAGCCGGCGGAGTGGGAAGGTGCGACGGGTGCTGTTGCACCCGTCGCGTATTTCACTGTCTGCCAAGCAGACAGTGAAATACTTGTAGGGGCCCCCAGGGGCCCCGCGACCCCCCCTACCGCCATCCGGTTCCCGGCGGGTGGACCGCCGGGAAGTGGATGGCGGTAGGGGGGGTCGGAATCCCCTCGGCGGCGCAGCTAGCTGCGCCGCCTTGGAGGATTCAGAAGGGCGGCGGTACACTGGCGGGAGACCGCCAGTGTTGCCGGTCTGACCGCGGCTTTACCGCCGCGGTCAGAATGCCCTGCGGGGCACCGCCGGCCTGTCGGCGGTGCTCCTGCCGACCCTGGCCCCGGCGGTCTAAGACCGCCGGGGTCAGAATGACCCCCTCTGTCTCTTACTAAGCTTTTGATCGCAAAGGAGCCAGCAAGCATCTCTAAACAATTGATGTGCAACTTTGACTCCTCTAGAGATCATGTACTGCCAGTCGAGATTGGACCACAGCGGGCCCCCCTACCCAACAGACTTGCATCTGATTCTAATATAAGATCTGGGGCTGATGCAAAGATAGTCCTGCTGTTCCAGGTGTCTAAATGGTCTATCCGCCACTGCAATTCTCTTCGAGATTCTTGATCTGAGGCGATAGTATCTGAGTAAGCAAGACCTTCTTGGAGATAACAAATCTTCAACCTTTGAAGGGCCCGATAATGTAACAGGCCTGGGAAAATGGCCTGAATTGATGAAGACAGAAGTCCTACTATTCTTGCTGGGGATCTGATGGAAAGAAGAGAACTGCGTAAAGTTTTAAGAATTTCCGATTTGATGGATTTTATTTTCGCTGAAGGAAGGAGAAGTGTGGCCGAAATGGAATTCACCAGGAAACCTAAAAACTCTATTTTTTAAACAGGAACTAGAGAAGATTTTTCGTTGTTGATAATGAAGCTGGGATCTGTGAAAAGAGTGCAAGCTAGTTGGACGTGAGAAAGAAGAGACATACAATTTTGGTTCATGATAAGGATATCGTCCAAGTAAATGATCAATATGACTCCCTGAGCTCTGAGAAAAGCTACAACCGGTTTCATGAGTTTTGTGAAACACCATTGAGCAGAAGAAAGACCGAAAGGTAGGGAAGAAAAGTGATATGTCTGGTTGAGCCATTGGAATTGGAAAAACTTTCTTGAATCCGGATTCATGGGGATGGTGAGATACGCATCCTGAAGATCTAACCGAACCATCCAGTTGCCCTGAAGTAAAGAATCCCTGAAATGCAGTATGGTTTCAATTTTTAAGTGACGGTAGATGACAGAATGGTTAAACTGTTTTAAATCCGTATCAGGACTAATTTTTGTGTTTTTCTTTAGGACTAAAAATGCCGAGCTGACGAAATCCGAAGAGTTGAGAGAGCAAGGGACAATTGCTTGCTTTTGAAGAAGAGATTGAATTTTCAAGGAAACTAAGTTTGTCATTTCCAAAGAAAACTGGAGAGGATGAGGAAAGATTGATTGAAAAGGACCTGAGTAGATCTCAATAGTGTATCCCTGAACGGTGTTTAAAACCCATGGATCTGTTGTTAGAGACTGCCATTTTGGAAGGAACTGTAAAAGTCGACCTCCTACAACAGGAAGGCCAGAAGTTTGACTTACCTGGTTGGGAAGAGAACCTGGAACCTCTGTTACGTTTGTTTCTGAAACTACGATTTCTCTGTGGGTAAAACTGAGATCTGTTTTCCTGGTAAGAGTTGTTATAGGCGCCATGGGAACCTTGGTTGTTATATGCACAGCCGGAAAAGCGGTTCCTGCCTCTGCCAGCCCTGGCGAAAACCAGACTGGAGAACATCTTCTTAAGCGATTGTTGTGCCTTGTCTAGTGGTGCAAATATAGCTATATATTTGCTAATCTCTTTTATAAAAGAGTTGCCAAAAAGAAGACCTTCCACTTTGATCCTTGGATCTGAAACTGCCAGACTCACTAGTTTAAGATCAAGCTTGAGCAGGAGTCCCTTCTTGCGCTCGTGGGTAATTGCAGAGTTAGCGTTACCTAGTAACCCTGCACCCATAAAGACTAGTCAACAGGGTCAACAACGGCGTTTTCCAAACAAGCTGTTTCTGCCATGTCAAAAATGCGGGTCAAAGGCCCCACAATATCCAACAGTTTGTCTTGGCATGTGGACCAAGCCTTATCCACTCCTTTGTGATGGTCTTTGCCAAACATGAAAAAAGTTATAAGGGAAATGTCAATGCTAGGAGTTGCTGATATTTTTGAATGAAGGGATGGACGAGGACATTCTGACTTTAATTTCGCTCTCACTTGCCTTTCTAGAGGAGTGCATAATCTGGAAGTTACATATTCAGCCACATGGTCCGCGGGAAACCATTCAGTGGAATCCAGATGCTGAATATCATTTGGGTCGAACATTGGTACCCCTTCCGCATCCGTGACTTTGCATGATTTGGATAGCTCTTGCGCCTCTAATTCGGCTTCCTTGGGAGGAGGAGGGGAGAAAGAATCTCCATTATCATTGTCGTAATTATCCGAATCAGAGTCATGATCATGCAATTCATCATCAGTGTCATGTATTTTTGAAATAATAATAGGAGATTAAATATGTTTAGATTTGGACACACATTTTTTAGATGATTTACTTGAGGTCAACCCCTCCCTTAAGGGAGGCCTTGGAGGAACCACGTCCTCTGTCCTGTGTGAGGAACCCGCACCAATCAATAGCGTTGATTTTTTGATGAACAAGGACGCTTTCTGCTATCCCCTGCAGACTGGGCCAAAATCATCTTGGAAACCAACTTGACAACAGAACTTTCTAGATTTTTGGACAGTTTTAAAAATGATGTAGAGACTGCTTGCTCTACTGACAACTGAATAAAATCATTTAAATTGTCCTTAATAGCCTCCTCCTCCTCATTCATAGCATGGGAAATAGAAGAGCTGTCCATTTTTATGAGGAAGAATACAAATTGTAAGCTTGTAAAATACTGGTGAGGAAGTGGTTAACCTCCTCACTGTTGTCAGAGAAAAAATGGCTAAGCTCCGCCTATGGGTGGAGAAAAGGGGAGTGGTCAGAAGAGCAAAGTGTTGTGGGTGAAGGGAAATCCCTGTTGGAAGGTCCGACGAGTGACTGCGAAGGAAAAGGAGCAAGCAGAAGGCTTAGAGCGCGATGGAGATCACTTGCCATTTTCCCCCCCAACCGTCGTCTAAAATGGCGACCGCCTGTTGAGGGAAGAAACTGAGGATTCTAACAGCAAGGGCAGGCGATGAGGAGTGCATAGAGCATACAGCTACAAGCAGTCTAAATAAGAAACGACTGTGCGATAGGCATACACATGTATAACAATGAAACTTCATTAAAGCATTACCACAGTAAAATACTACATTTGCAAGAGCATGAGATATAGCATACTTATCTTGACTGTGAGCAGCAAGAAAAAAGGGCTGTTCTCAGTCAAGATCATTATTATGGGGGCAGCTCGTTAATGGTTGGTGTGTTATGACGAACTACATGTCGTTTCCCATTGGCTACTATTGTTTTGTCTGTTGGGATTTGTAGTTTTTTGTCTTGACTGCAGCTGCTATTGAAAATAAACAAGAAAAGAAAGCATAATAGGAGCCTCCGGTATTGTCATAAAATTAAGCAATGCTATTACAAAATGTGCTGGATAGTGCCGCATAATTTGCCTTTTCTTGACGCATAATTTACTCAACCCTGCTGCATAATTTGACCTTCTGCAGCCGCATAATTCCAGTGGCCCTGCTTATAGGTCATTTAAATATAACAAGAGTGTGCCAATTCGACCATGTTTAAAGGTGAAGCACAGGCAGTTTACCGTTGGTTAGCAGGGGTAATGCGTCTGGAGTTCTAAAGGCAGCAAAAATACAGGGTCCAGCAAAAGGTGAAAAATAAAGCTTTACCACACAGAAAGGTGGATTTCCTACTGCGTGTACTATTGGGAATACTAATTCACATTTTCTGACACATAAATTGATGTTTAAAAGCGCATGTGTAATCTGGAGTATGAATTAATGTTTCTATGTTCATACATTGTAGGAAGAAAGAATTAAAGTTCATGGCTGCACTTCCTAACTGAAGCTTCCTGTGCTGTTCAGTGCTACTTGCTAACCAGTTATGTAACCTATGTAGTGCATAAAAAACGATACACTTAGCGACAATGCAGCACAACGCCGATTGGACGGGTTTAGAAACCTACCGTCGTTTGGAGAGGAGTCTAAAAACAGTTGTAGGAAGTTGGCTCTGTATGCACTATTTCAAAGTAAGGAATAGTATGCACAGAGTCCAAGGGTTCGCCTTAGAGGTAAGATAGTGGCAAAAAGAGATAATACTAATGCTCTATTTTGTGGTAGTGTGGTCGAGCAGTAGGCTTATCAAAGGAGTAGTGTTAAGCATTTGTTGTACACACACAGGCAATAAATGAGGAACACACACTCAGAGACAATTCCAGGCCAATAGGTTTTTGTATAGAAAAATATATTTTCTTAGTTTATTTTAAGAACCACAGGTTCAAATTTTACATGTAATACTTTAAATGAAAGGTATTGCAGGTAGGTACTTTAGGAACTTTGAATAATCACAATAGCATATATACTTTTCAAATAATTCACATATAGCTATTTTAAAACTAGACAGTGCAATTTTCACAGTTCCTAGGGGGAGTAAGAGTTTGTTAGTTTTTGCAGGTAAGTAAAAAACCTACGGGGTTCAAGTTTGGGTCCAAGGTAGCCCACCGTTGGGGGTTCAGAGCAACCCCAAAGTTACCACACCAGCAGCTCAGGGCCGGTCAGGTGCAGAGTTCAAAGTGGTGCCCAAAACGCATAGGCTTCAATGGAGAAGGGGGTGCCCCGGTTCCAGTCTGCCAGCAGGTAAGTACCCGCGTCTTCGGAGGGCAGACCAGGGGGGTTTTGTAGGGCACCGGGGGGGACACAAGTTAGCACAGAAAGTACACCCTCAGCAGCACGGGGCGGCCGGGTGCAGTGTGCAAACAAACGTCGGGTTTCCAATGTAAATCAATGGGAGACCAAGGGGTCTCTTCAGCGATGCAGGCAAGGGGGGGGCTCCTCGGGGTAGCCACTACCTGGGCAAGGGAGAGGGCCTCCTGGGGGTCACTCCTGCACTGGAGTTCCGATCTTTCAGGTCCTGGGGGCTGCAGGTGCAGAGTCTTTACCAGGCGTCGGGATCTGGGAAGCAGGCAGTCGCGGTCAGGGGGAGCCTCGGGATTCCCTCTGCAGGCGTCGCTGTGGGGGCTCAGGGGGGGCAACTCTGGCTACTCACAGTCTCGTAGTCGCTGGGGAGTCCTCCCTGAAGTGTTGTTTCTCCACAAGTCGAGCCGGGGGCGTCGGGTGCAGAGTAGCAAGTCTCACGCTTCCGGCGGGAATAGCAGTTGTCTTGAAGCTGCTTCTTTGAAACAAAGTTGCAGTCTTGGGTGAACAGAGCCGCTGTCCTCGGGAGTTTCTTGGTCCTTCTAGAGTAGGGCAGTCCTCTGAGGATTCAGAGGTCGCTGGTCCTGGGGAAAGCGTCGCTGGAGCAGTTTCTTTAGAAGTGGGGAGACAGGCCGGTAGAGCTGGGGCCAAAGCAGTTGGTGTCTCCGTCTTCTCTGCAGGGTTTTTCAGCTTAGCAGTCCTCTTCTTCTTAGGTTGCAGGAATCTGAGTTCCTAGGTTCTGGGGAGCCCTTAAATACTAAATTTAAGGGCGTGTTTAGGTCTGGGGGGTTAGTAGCCAATGGCTACTAGCCCTGAGGGTGGGTACACCCTCTTTGTGCCTCCTCCCAAGGGGAGGGGGTCACATTCCTATCCCTATTGGGGGAATCCTCCATCTGCAAGATGGAGGAATTCTAAAAGTTAGAGTCACCTCAGCTCAGGACACCTTAGGGGCTGTCCTGACTGGCCAGTGACTCCTCCTTGTTATTCTCATTATTTCCTCCGGCCTTGCCGCCAAAAGTGGGGCCGTGGCCGGAGGGGGCGGGCAACTCCACTAGCTGGAGTGCCCTGTGGTGCTGTAACAAAGGGGGTGAGCCTTTGAGGCTCACCGCCAGGTGTTACAGTTCCTGCAGGGGAAGGTGTGAAGCACCTCCACCCAGTACAGGCTTTGTTACTAGCCACAGAGTGACAAAGGCACTCTCCCCATGTGGCCAGCAACATGTCTCGAGTGTGGCAGGCTGCTAAAACCAGTCAGCCTACACGGGTAGTTGGTTAAGGTTTCAGGGGGCACCTCTAAGGTGCCCTCTGGGGTGTATGTTACAATAAAATGTACACTGGAATCAGTGTGCATTTATTGTGCTGAGAAGTTTGATACCAAACTTCCCAGTTTTCAGTGTAGCCATTATGGTGCTGTGGAGTTCGTGTTTGACAGACTCCCAGACCATATACTTTTATGGCTACCCTGCACTTACAATGTCTAAGGTTTTGCTTAGACACTGTAGGGGCACAGTGCTCATGCACTTGTGCCCTCACCTATGGTATAGTGCACCCTGCCTTAGGGCTGTAAGCCCTGCTAGAGGGGTGACTTATCTATACTGGATAGGCAGTGTGAGGTTGGCATGGCACCCTGAGGGGAGTGCCATGTCGACTTACTCGTTTTCTCCTCACCAGCACACACAAGCTGGCAAGCAGTGTGTCTGTGCTGAGTGAGGGGTCCCCAGGGTGGCATAAGACATGCTGCATCCCTTAGAGACCTTCCCTGGCATCAGGGCCCTTGGTACCAGGGGTACCAGTTACAAGGGACTTACCTGGATGCCAGGGTGTGCCAATTGTGAAAACAAAAGTACAGGTTAGGGAAAGAACACTGGTGCTGGGGCCTGGTTAGCAGGCCTCAGCACACTTTCAAATCAAAACTTAGCATCAGCAAAGGCAAAAAGTCAGGGGGTAACCATGCCAAGGAGGCATTTCCTTACACAACCCCCTCCCCCAAGCGAAAGAGGATGAGACTAACCTTTCCCAAGAGAGTCTTCATTTTCTAAGTGGAAGAACCTGGAAAGGCCATCTGCATTGGCATGGGCAGTCCCAGGTCTGTGTTCCTACCCTGTAGGGAGATGGACAACCTCAACAGTTTTGGATTTTCACCTTTCATTTGCATCAGCCATCTGAGAGGTCTGTGGTCAGTTTGAACTACAAAGTGAGTACCAAAGAGGTATGGTCTCAGCTTCTTCAGGGACCAAACCACAGCAAAGGCCTCCCTCTCAATGGCACTCCAACGCTGCTCCCTGCTCCCTTGGGAGTAACCTCCTGCTAATGAAAGCAACAGGCTGGTCAAGGCCATCATCATTTGTTTGGGACAAAACTGCCCCTATCCCATGTTCAGAGGCATCTGTCTGCACAATGAACTGCTTGGAGTAATCTGTAGCTTTTAGAACTGGTGCTGTGCACATTGTGCTTGTTTCAGGGTGTCAAAGGCCTGTTGGCATTCTACAGTCCAGTTTACCTTCTTGGGCATTTTCTTGGAGGTAAGTTCTGTGAGGGCTGTCACTATGCATCCATATCCCTTCACAAACCTCCTGTAATACCCAGTCAAGCCAAGGAATGCCCTGACTTGAGTCTGGGTTTTTGGAGCTGCCCAGTCCAGAATAGTCTGGATCTTAGGCTGGAGTGGCTGAACTTGGCCACCACCTACAAGGTGTCCCAAGTAAACCACAGTTCCCTGCCCTATCTGGCAGTTGGATGCCTTGATAGAGAGGCCTGCTGATTGCAGAGCCTTCAAAACCTTCTTCAGGTGGACCAGGTGATCCTGCCAGCTGGAGCTAAAGACAGCAATATCGTCAAGATAAGCTGCACTAAAGGACTCCAAGCCAGCAAGGACTTGATTCACCAACCTTTGGAAGGTGGCAGGGGCCTTCTTTAAACCAAAGGGCATAACAGTAAACTGATAATGCCAATCAGGTGTGGAGAATGCTGTCTTTTCTTTTGCTCCTGTTGCCATTTTGATTTGCCAGTACCCTGCTGTTAAGTCAAAGGTACTTAAGAATTTGGCAGCACCTAATTTATCAATCAGTTCATCAGCCGTTGGAATGGGATGGGCATCTGTCTTGGTGACAGAATTAAGCCCTCTGTAGTCCACACAAAACCTCATCTCTCTCTTTCCATCTTTGGTGTGAGGTTTGGGGACTAAGACCACTGGGCTAGCCCAGGGGCTGTCAGAGTGCTCAATTACTCCCAATTCCAGCATCTTGTGGACTTCCACCTTGATGCTTTCCTTAACTTGGTCAGACTGTCTGAATATTTTGTTTTTGACAGGCATGCTGTCTCCTGTGTCCAAATCATGGGTACACAGGTGTGTCTGACTAGGGGTTAGGGAAAAGAGCTCAGCAAACTGTTGCAGGACCTTCCTGCAGTCAGATTGCTGTTGGCTAGAGAGGGTGTCTGAATAGATCACTCCATCTACTGAACCATCTTTAGGGTTTGATGAGAGGAGATCAGGGAGAGGTTCACTTTCAGCTTCCTGGTCCTCATCTGTTACCATCAACAGATTCACATCAGCCCTATCATGGAAGAGCTTAAGGCGGTTCACATGGATCACCCTCTTGGGGCTCCTGCTAGTGCCTAGGTCCACCAGGTAGGTGACCTGACTCTTCTTCTCTAGAACTGGGTAAGGGCCACTCCATTTGTCCTGAAGTGCCCTGGGAGTCACAGGCTCCAAAACCCAGACTTTCTGCCCTGGTTGAAATTCAACCATTGCAGCCTTTTGGTCATACCAAAACTTCTGGAGCTGTTGGCTGGCCTCAAGGTTTTTACTTGCCTTTTCCATGTACTCTGCCATCCTTGAATGCAGGCCAAGTACATAGTCCACTATGTCTTGTTTAGGCTCATGAAGAGGTCTCTCCCAGCCTTCTTTTACAAGAGCTAGTGGTCCCCTTACAGGGTGGCCAAACAGAAGTTCAAAGGTTGAGAACCCTACTCCCTTCTGAGGCACCTCTCTGTAAGCGGAAAGCAGACATGGCAAGAGGACATCCCATCTCCTTTTGAGTTTTTCAGGGAGCCCCATGATCATGCCTTTTAATGTCTTGTTGAATCTCTCAACAAGGCAATTAGTTTGTGGATGGTAAGGTGTAGTGAATTTATAAGTCACTCCACACTCATTCCACATGTGTTTCAGGTATGCTGACATGAAGTTGGTACCTCTGTCAGACACCACCTTCTTAGAAAAACCCACTCTGGTAAAAATACCAATGAGGGCCTTGGCTACTGCAGGGACAGTAGTCGACCTAAGGGGAATAGCTTCAGGGTATCTAGTAGCATGATCCACTACTACAAGTATGTACATGTTCCCTGAGGCTGTGGGAGGTTCAAGTGGACCCACTATGTGCACACCCACTCTTTCAAAGGGGACCCCCACCACTGGAAGTGGAATGAGGGGGGCCTTTGGGTGTCCACCTGTCTTACCACTTGCTTGACAGGTGGTGTAGGAGACACAAAACTCCTTGACTTTCTGGGACATGTTGGGCCAGTAGAAGTGGTTGACTAGTCTCTCCCACGTCTTGGTTTGTCCCAAATGCCCAGCAAGAGGAATATCATGGGCTAAGGTCAGTATGAACTTCCTAAACTCCTGAGGCACTACCACTCTCCTAGTGGCACCAGGTTTGGGATCTCTTGCCTCAGTGTACAGGAGTCCATCTTCCCAATAGACCCTATGTGTTCCAGTTTTCTTGCCATTGGACTCTTCAGCAGCTTGCTGCCTAAGGCCTTCAAGAGAGGGACAGGTTTTTTGCCCCTTATACAACTGCTCCCTTGAGGGTCCCCCTGGGCCTAAGAGCTCAACCTGATAAGGTTCTAACTCCATGGGCTCAGTTCCCTCAGAGGGCAGAACTTCTTCCTGAGAAGAGAGGTTCTCTTTTTGTTGTTGTGTTGCAGCTGGTTTCCCAGTTGGCTTTCCTTTTCTCTTGGTAGGCTGGGCCCTTTTTCCAGGCTCCAGCTCTACTTTTTCACCCTGAGCCTTGCACTGTGCCCTTGTCTTGACACACACCAGTTCAGGGATACCTAGCATGGCTGCATGGGTTTTCAGTTCTACCTCAGCCCATGCTGAGGACTCCAGGTCATTCCCAAGCAAACAGTCTACAGGGATATTTGAGGAGACCACCACCTGTTTCAGGCCATTGACCCCTCCCCACTCTAAAGTTACCATAGCCATGGGATGTACTTTAGTCTGATTGTCAGCGTTGGTGACTGGATAAGTTTTTCGAGCCAGGTATTGACCAGGGAAAACCAGTTTCTCTGTCACCATGGTGACACTGGCACCTGTATCCCTCAGGCCTTCTACACTTGTCCCATTAATTAAGAGCTGCTGCCTGTATTTTTGCATGTTAGGAGGCCAGGCAGCCAGTGTGGCTAAATCCACCCCACCCTCAGAGACTAATGTAGCTTCAGTGTGACACCTGATTTGCTCTGGGCACACTGTTGATCCCACTTGGAGACTAGCCATTCCAGTGTTAGCTGGAGTGGAGTTGGAAGTGGTACTTTTCTTGGGACAGGCCTTGTCTCCAGTTTGGTGTCCAGGCTGATTACAGCTACGACACCAGGCCTTTTTGGGATCAAAGTTTTTACCCTTGTACCCAAAATTGTTTTGTGAAGAGGCTCTGGGCCCACCCTCCTGTGCAGGTTTTTGGGGGCCTGTAGAAGATTCTTTACTATTTTTGTTTTTGGATGTCTCAACACTCTTCCCCTGGGGAGGCTTTGTGACCCCTTTCTTTTGGTCACCCCCTGTGGAAGTCTTGGTCACCCTAGTCTTTACCCAATGGTCCGCCTTCTTTCCCAATTCTTGGGGAGAAATTGGTCCTAGGTCTTCCAGATGCTGATGCAGTTTATCATTTGAACAATTACTTAATTGGTGTTCTTTCACAAATAAATTGTACAGCCCATCATAATCATTTACACCACTGCCTTGAATCCAACCATCCAGTGTTTTCACTGAGTAGTCCACAAAATCAACCCAGGTCTGGCTCGAGGTTTTTTGATCCCCCCTGAATCTAATTCTATACTCCTCAGTGGAGAATCCAAAGCCCTCAATCAGGGTACCCTTCATGAGGTCATAAGATTCTGCATCTTTTCCAGAGAGTGTGAGGAGTCTATCCCTACACTTTCCAGTGAACATTTCCCAAAGGAGAGCACCCCAGTGAGATCTGTTTACTTTTCTGGTTGCACAAGCCCTCTCAAAAGCTGTGAACCATTTGGTGATGTCATCACCATCTTCATATTTAGTTACAATCCTTTTAGGGATTTTCAACATGTCAGGAGAATCTCTGACCCTATTTATGTTGCTGCCACCATGGATGGGACCAAAACCCATCTCTTGTCTTTCCCTTTCTATGGCTAGGAGCTGTCTCTCCAAAGCCAATCTTTTGGCCATCCTGGCTAACAGGAGGTCATCTTCACTGAGGCTCTCCTCAGTGATAACAGAGGTGCTGGCCCCTCCTGTGAGCTAAGCAGCATCTCTGACTATTATGGTTGGAGTCAGGGATTGAGGGTCCCTGATCTCCCTAATTAGGACTGGAAGGGGGGAATTCTCCTCCAAGTCACTATCTTCTCCCTCTGTGAGGTCATCCTCAGAGGGGTTGGCTTTTTCAATCTCTGCCAGCAGCTCCTGGAGCTGTTGTTTGGAGGGTCTTAAGCCAACTGGGATTTTCTTTATTTTGCAGAGAGACCTTAGCTCCCTCATCTTAAGATGGAGGTAAGGTGTGAGGTCGAGCTCCACCACATTCTCTTCTGCACCAGGCATTATGTTTCTAAAAGTTGGAATACTTTTTAAGAATCTAAAACTATTTCTAGAACCTAATTCAAACTTTCACAAAACGTTTAAACTCTAAAAGAAATGCTAACAGGGACTAACACAAGGCCCTAGCAGGACTTTAAAAATTTTAGAAAAATAGCTCAAATTGCAAAAATCAATTTCTAATGACAATTTTTGGAATTTGTCGTGTGATCAGGTATTGGCTGAGTAGTCCAGCAAATGCAAAGTATTGTATCCCACCGCTGCCACCAATGTAGGAAGTTGGCTCTGTATGCACTATTTCAAAGTAAGGAATAGTATGCACAGAGTCCAAGGGTTCCCCTTAGAGGTAAGATAGTGGCAAAAAGAGATAATACTAATGCTCTATTTTGTGGTAGTGTGGTCGAGCAGTAGGCTTATCAAAGGAGTAGTGTTAAGCATTTGTTGTACACACACAGGCAATAAATGAGGAACACACACTCAGAGACAATTCCAGGCCAATAGGTTTTTGTATAGAAAAATATATTTTCTTAGTTTATTTTAAGAACCACAGGTTCAAATTTTACATGTAATACTTTAAATGGAAGGTATTGCAGGTAGGTACTTTAGGAACTTTGAATAATCACAATAGCATATATACTTTTCAAATAATTCACATATAGCTATTTTAAAACTAGACACTGTGCAATTTTCACAGTTCCTAGGGGGAGTAAGAGTTTGTTAGTTTTTGCAGGTAAGTAAACCACCTACGGGGTTCACGTTTGGGTCCAAGGTAGCCCACCGTTGGGGGTTCAGAGCAACCCCAAAGTTACCACACCAGCAGCTCAGGGCCGGTCAGGTGCAGAGTTCAAAGTGGTGCCCAAAACGCATAGGCTTCAATGGAGAAGGGGGTGCCCCGGTTCCAGTCTGCCAGCAGGTAAGTACCCGCGTCTTCGGAGGGCAGACCAGGGGGGTTTTGTAGGGCACCGGGGGGACACAAGTTAGCACAGAAAGTACACCCTCAGCAGCACGGGGCGGCCGGGTGCAGTGTGCAAACACACGTCGGGTTTCCAATGTAAATCAATGGGAGACCAAGGGGTCTCTTCAGCGATGCAGGCAAGGGGGGGGCTCCTCGGGGTAGCCACTACCTGGGCAAGGGAGAGGGCCTCCTGGGGGTCACTCCTGCACTGGAGTTCCGATCTTTCAGGTCCTGGGGGCTGCAGGTGCAGAGTCTTTACCAGGCGTCGGGATCTGGGAAGCAGGCAGTCGCGGTCAGGGGGAGCCTCGGGATTCCCTCTGCAGGCGTCGCTGTGGGGGCTCAGGGGGGCAACTCTGGCTACTCACAGTCTCGTAGTCTCCGGGGAGTCCTCCCTGAAGTGTTGTTTCTCCACAAGTCGAGCCGGGGGCGTCGGGTGCAGAGTAGCAAGTCTCACGCTTCCGGCGGGAAACGCAGTTGTCTTGAAGCTGCTTCTTTGAAACAAAGTTGCAGTCTTGGGTGAACAGAGCCGCTGTCCTCAGGAGTTTCTTGGTCCTTCTAGAGTAGGGCAGTCCTCTGAGGATTCAGAGGTCCCTGGTCCTGGGGAAAGCGTCGCTGGAGCAGTTTCTTTAGAAGTGGGGAGACAGGCCGGTAGAGCTGGGGCCAAAGCAGTTGGTGTCTCCGTCTTCTCTGCAGGGTTTTTCAGCTTAGCAGTCCTCTTCTTCTTAGGTTGCAGGAATCTGAGTTCCTAGGTTCTGGGGAGCCCTTAAATACTAAATTTAAGGGCGTGTTTAGGTCTGGGGGGTTAGTAGCCAATGGCTACTAGCCCTGAGGGTGGGTACACCCTCTTTGTGCCTCCTCCCAAGGGGAGGGGGGTCACATTCCTATCCCTATTGGGGGAATCCTCCATCTGCAAGATGGAGGATTTCTAAAAGTTAGTCACCTCAGCTCAGGACACCTTAGGGGCTGTCCTGACTGGCCAGTGACTCCTCCTTGTTATTCTCATTATTTCCTCCGGCCTTGCCGCCAAAAGTGGGGCCGTGGCCGGAGGGGGCGGGCAACTCCACTAGCTGGAGTGCCCTGTGGTGCTGTAACAAAGGGGGTGAGCTTTTGAGGCTCACCGCCAGGTGTTACAGTTCCTGCAGGGGGAGGTGTGAAGCACCTCCACCCAGTACAGGCTTTGTTACTAGCCACAGAGTGACAAAGGCACTCTCCCCATGTGGCCAGCAACATGTCTCGAGTGTGGCAGGCTCCTAAAACCAGTCAGCCTACACGGGTAGTTGGTTAAGGTTTCAGGGGGCACCTCTAAGGTGCCCTCTGGGGTGTATGTTACAATAAAATGTTCACTGGAATCAGTGTGCATTTATTGTGCTGAGAAGTTTGATATCAAACTTCCCAGTTTTCAGTGTAGCCATTATGGTGCTGTGGAGTTCGTGTTTGACAGACTCCCAGACCATGTACTCTTCTGGCTACCCTGCACTTACAATGTCTAAGGTTTTGCTTAGACACTGTAGGGGCACAGTGCTCATGCACTTGTGCCCTCACCTATGGTATAGTGCACCCTGCCTTAGGGCTGTAAGGCCTGCTAGAGGGGTGATTTATCTATACTGCATAGGCAGTGTGAGGTTGGCATGGCTCCCTGAGGGGAGTGCCAAGTCGACTTACTCGTTTTGTCCTCACCAGCACACACAAGCTGGCAAGCAGTGTGTCTGTGCTGAGTGAGGGGTCCCCAGGGTGGCATAAGACATGCTGCATCCCTTAGAGACCTTCCCTGGCATCAGGGCCCTTGGTACCAGGGGTACCAGTTACAAGGGACTTACCTGGATGCCAGGGTGTGCCAATTGTGAAAACAAAAGTACAGGTTAGGGAAAGAACACTGGTGCTGGGGCCTGGTTAGCAGGCCTCAGCACACTTTCAAATCAAAACTTAGCATCAGCAAAGGCAAAAAGTCAGGGGGTAACCATGCCACGGAGGCATTTCCTTACAACAGTTTTTCAGGAGTTGGTGAAATAATGCAAACTTTAGAGTGTCAAAACGTAAGAAGGTTCATACTCCGTGATATATAAAATAGTCAGCCATAAGATGTTCCGAGTTCCATAGGGAGGTCGTACTTAATTATTTCAAATTTAGTAATGAATGAATTAAAATTAAAACTTCCCGCTCTGGGGCCTGGATAACTTGCAGGAGGTGCACAGCGCGAGGAGAAGAATTGTCACTGCCCTAGGTAGCTCCATGCTGGCAGAGTGCCTGCGCTCCCACCGTGATGATCTCGGGACAGTTAACTGGCTAGGTCTAAAGGCATGTCCGGGGCTCAGATACTGTTTATCTAGTGCAGCTGGAGTGAACTTAGATAGTTTCATGTCCTTTGCACCCATGGTACAGCTGAACAGCAGCGAAGTGCTAGTAAAGTCCCCACTCAACGTTCCTTGCCCATTTGCAATGCATACATTAATCTCATGAGGTACTAGTATCTATTCTGATGTCTTGGTTTATAAAAAATCGGATGTGGGAAAAAGTAAAAGTCAAAACAAGATGGAGGGCACGCAGGTGTACAGTGAGAAGGCATCCACCTTTCGTCAAGCAGTAGACAGTCGCCCCTTCGGCATTCTCAGATAAGCCTATGGCAGCAATGGCCATAGGTTTCCTCGCAGATAAGTGTCCCTATATCTCACTCATCAGGAGGGTTTATTGTCGTCTTTACCATAATTCATGTGCATGAAGAGCAGTTTGTCCCCCTGTCCTGCTATTCTTAATTGTCTTTTCCCTGTGCAGTAACCTTTGGCTTTTAGACCCGAATGCGAGATTTTTGCTAATAAAGGACAAACTAGATGTACTCCCAGGCAGTAACACCCCCAACAAGGAACAGCAGTAGACTTTCTACATTTTAACTTTCTTTACAGTAATAAAAAGAAACAAATGCCATTCAATATGCTAAAAGGAATCTGAGTCAACCTATACATGCACGATAACGGTTCCAGAGGCACTCCTCTTCTTGTCTTAGGCAATCTGTGTGATAGTAGGCTAACTACTACTTCAGTTGATACCAGAAGATCAGGTAGCCAGTTAACAGACTCTTTAATAGGTAGGATGATGTAAAAAATCGTAAGCAGGTAGGCCCTTCTACTAGCAATACCGATTCATTTTTCACACTCTTTCACATTTCTTCAACTTATGTCTGCTAGAATAAGTTGGTGTCTCCACTTTGTACTTGCCCTGTTGATGACCCTTTAATTAGTGAGTAAGGTTGAAACATCGACACTATTGTAACTAAGGGGCTGATTTATATGTTTGTAGGAAGGAATCTTCGTTGCGGCGGAAATGGAGTTCCCTCCCTGCCAACATGGTGGTTTGCTCGCCCAATCCGTATGCAGGCGGGCCTTCATTTTGGCCACAGAGGAGACTGCACCTCCGTCATGGCCAAACGTCAGACGCAGCCCTGTAGCTCAGAGTAAAATGCATTGACAGGAACCCTTGTGACGGCGGTTCGTTGCAATGCTTTTATAAATGCCTGCATGTTTTCCACAAATTAGGCAAGTGGCCCCTCCATCATGGGGATTGCGTGGATCGGAGCTGCTCTTCATCAACAATTTTCTGCTTGGGGCCTTGGTGATTATTGAGGAAAGTGGCTCTCTGACACGTTGGCGCAACATCACAAGAAGCAGTGGGAGAGTCCTTTCTTCTTTAATTGGGCACATAACGTGTCCATTCTGCAACAAGAGATACAAGAAGAACCAAGTCACAGACGCTTTTCTCCATCATGGTTGCCTTGCATGGCATCTAGGTAAGAGCAGAAACTGGCACAATATTCTCCATTGCAATGCGACAGGGCTTCAGTAATCCCTATTGTACTGAGCTATCTATTTAGAACACCTCTTTTGACTTCTCCCCTGGCTATCCCTGTATCAGGAACGGGGGACCAAGCAAAAACTGATAATATCTCAGGACCTGTTTCAGGCTCATGAAGAAAGAAAATTAACCTCCATATTGTTCATCTGCTAGCAGGTCTTGCTTAAGTCTTACCACGTGTGATGTCCACGAGAAAGTGAGGGAGCTCACTGTTTAGTGGAAGAATGTGCATGATTCCACAATAAATAAGGTCCTACAGCATTGTAAAGTCATGGTCTAATCCATGAATGGCTTCAAAACATTACAACCAAAACCACTGTATTTGTTCCAGCTTGTAAAGGCAACGTAGTCTTTCAAGTCTAGGGATTTCTGCCACACTAAGGGCCAGGCAGAAGCATCCTCACCAGTTTCTATCCATCAGTCGAGATAGTGGATCCTGGGGTCTCAGCAGACATCAAGAAGTAATAAAGGCTTAACTGGGTACCTCTGTCATCATCACAGGCTTATAAGGCCCACTCTGCTCCAGATAAGGTTTGGTCTCTACTACCCAGGGGCGACTGCTCCATTAGGGTGGAGGATGGTTGCCCTCCTCCCCCTGCCAGCAGCGGCAGCTGCAAACCTTTTACCAAAAAATAATAATAAACTGTGTTTATTATAGTTTTTTGGTAAAAAGGGCTGGGCCACGGGGGTGATGAGCAGTGAAGGGGAGTCTCAGAGTGCATGCGTGTTTGGCCGGCTGTCTCGGGGTGGCCAAACATACATGCGCAGTAGGCTCTCTCCAGCCCAACAACACAGTTCCTTGGCTGGACAGAGCCTGCACAGGCTCCCAGTCTGCCTGGGAGCACCCTGGCTGGGCGCTCCCAGAAAATCCTGATGCTGCTTTGAACAGCGTCAGGATTGGCCGCAGTGCAGGCTGGGAGCCTGTGCCTGCAGCCTGCGATGCAACAGCGGCAACAGAGGAGGTAAGGTTTTTTTTTAAATTATTTTTTCATTTAATTGGTATTTATCCCCCCCCCTGAGCCACCCTGCCCCTTCTGCTTGCCGCGGGCTGTGACTGCTACTACCATGCTATACCTGGCTTCTCACCAATGTGTATATGCCCTCATTGGTCCTGAACAACTGTGCTCCAGTCAGGCTTACAAAAACCTCTGTCTGAAGCTGAGAGGTTCCTCCGTCTTTGTAGGGTGTTTGTTAACTCAACTTGTCTTGTTGATTGTAATTATTTAATGTGATGTAGACAGTACTTGCCAGCACTGTAGAAACAAACAAAACAACAACCTGTAGGCGAATAATATATAAATAAAAGAAACTCCACCAATGAAATTAGCAGAGACTGGTACAACTGTGGGCCAAAAATATAATTAGTTAAATGAAATTTAAAGATTGAATTTAACACAGCAGAGAGGCTACTTAATAAAAAAAGGTAGGTATAAAGACTTCTGAATTTAATCAGGGTGGTCGCGGCCTAAAATATTAAGGGTAAAGAATGCCATTGGTTTGCTGCTGCAGCTGAAAAAGCTCTGTTACGGTTAGTGACAGTTTTCATTTGTGGAATACTGTAGAACAGAGCGCAGTCACCATGTTGTACCAATTGAATTTGGCTGACTAGAATACTCGGATGTTGGCCTAGGGAGCCTTGTGAATAACTGTTGTAACCTTCAAGATCATCCTCTATTTAATAGTCAGCCAGTGCAAATATCCCAGTACCAGCTCACATTGATATGTTTGCCTTCAACAGCCCATTGATTAGCTTTACAGCTGCGGTGTGGACAACCTGAAGACTGTGTAGCTGTTTGCTAGTGCAGTAAATCAAGAGAAATGGCATTGCCTTATTGGAGATGTGACGGGTCAGGCAGTTGGAAAGAGTGGAAGGGTCTTGTGTTCCTAATGCACATTTAAAGACTGATAATCAGTTGGATGTCATCTACCCATGCCGAATAAAGGAGTTTGGCAAGGGGGTTCAGGTATAGATTAAAAAAGGAAAGGAAATTGGATCGCCGCTTGGTTGACACTACAGCTTTATTTCAGGGCATGAGCATCAGTTTCAATAACCATCTAAAATCGGTCCTCAAAATTGAATTTAGACAGACCTAGTAAAGATGGGATGATCCAGTGTATCTACAGCTACTTACAAATACAATAAGAATAGAACCGATACCATTATCAGTCACATTCTGTAGGTCATCCAGCACATACAGTATGATCAACTTAGTGCTCTGCTCTGATCTATAGCCTCCATAGAGTGATTCCAGTAGGTTGTTGTTATCAGAAAAAGATTGTAATTGTCTCAAGATTAACTTTTCTGGTATTTTGCTCAAGTAAAGCAATATGGATACTGGCCGACAGGGACTTGGGATTTCAATCCTACAAGAAAGTTTTGTTCAATAAAGGCTTCACCAAGGTTGACTTGCTGCCTCTAAAAGAAAACGCAACACTCAGAATAGTGCATAGAAATCTAACATGTTTTATGCAAAATACCCAATAAGCATTTAAAACTAAAGCATGGCAATTATCATTTCAATGGACCACAGCTTTTCTAATGATCAACTGGAGCACATAATAATACACTCTATGCATTTTCGGATCATTTTTGTACAAGTTTTTTCAATGAAAATTCATGTAAGTGAGAACATACAACAAAATAGAAACTTGCAGATAACTACTAATTAGCAGGTGCCAAGAACTTCTTGAGTAAAAGAATGTGAGATGTCCTTGACAGAGAAATACAGTTACCACTAACAGGACCTAACTCTGCTACTGTCCGAAATACTGGCTTTAATGTGCCAGCATCAGAACAAAGCCACACTTTGCTAGCAAACTTCAGCAGAAATGCAGTTCACAACATGGAGTATCCAAAGTAGAATTTGTTTACAATGTGTGTAAGTTTGCAGCAATACTAAGGCTTTAGTGTTCTCCACATAGGTACAAAAACAAAAATGCAATTGATTAGTAAAATATAATGGTGCAAGTTAAGACACATATAACTACTAGTGTTTTCATAATAAACACAAAACATTCATCCATTGGCTGCTAAGCCTTTCCCCCTAAAATGCTGAGTCCTCTTTTGGCTGTCTGGGGTAGTTTGTGATTAGGACTCCATAACATTTTCCCCACATGAGGTATCCAAGCCAAACTTGAGTCCTTTTTTTCCCAACATCCTGAGGATTCTAGAAGCACCCAGTGTTTGTAGATTCCCCTGGACTGGACTGAGAAAATAGCCAAAATATAGCTACATTTGTTTTTTGGGGGGAAATCTTGAAAAAAAAATGCTCGGCAGAAAAGTTTTCTCCCTAAAAATTCCATCAATGAAAGATTTACTGTCCTTAAGTCACATCTTCCCAGCTCTCAGGAAAATGCAGAACTTTAAAAAAAAATCTTTCCACAGTCTTGCCATTTTTCAAAGAGGTAGCCCATTTTTCCTATTTTCTGAGCTTTCAAACTACTTACAGTTTGTGGTGGATACAGTTGTGATACCCATGTGTGATCCTGGAAAGCTATGGAAAGCTATACATTTCTGAAAAGTAGACAACATTCTGAATTCAGCAAGGGGTCATTTGTGTGGATCCTTCAAGGTTTTCTCAAAGAAACTAACTGTAGAAATAAAACAAATATTGAAAATTAGTTAAAAGAAACCGCCATTTGATACAACACTTTTATCTGTAACTTTTTGTCATGATGGCCGATTTGCACAACAAATATACAGTTGCGTCTGCTAGACCCTTCTGGCTGTGGGAATATATGGAGTTTGAAGGGTTCTCCAGAGCCCTGAAGTATGCAGAGCCAACAGCTGAACTGCACCTTACAAGGGGTTTTCATTGTGTACCAACTAAACATAAAAACATATGGCAAAATATGGAGTGGAAAATGGGTATGAAGGAAAACTAATGTTGGAAAGAGCCCCTTTTGACATGGTCAGCCCCCACTTTTTGCCACTGGTACTGAGTTTTTTTTTTTGACTGAGGTGCACTGGTTTCCTGCTAAACAGGCCCCAGTGCCAGTGCTCCTCCCCCCAAAACAGGTAAATTGGCACACTCTGCCACCAATGTAAGTCCCTAGTAAGTGGTACCCCTGCTACCTAAGGCCTAGTTAGAGGAGAGGGTCCCTAAGGGCTGCAGCACAGATTGTGCCACCCTGAAGGACATTCTTTTCAGGTGGCCCCCCTCGTCACCAATTGTTCGGTGCACAGGAACCCGACACAACCAACACCACTGCACCTGGATGCTCCTGGGCAGGTAAACCTGAACTGCTGGTCTTGTCTGTAACTTTGCACCCTTAGCACCCTACTACCTACAGGGAACCCAGAGAACTAATAGTGAGAGCTCCTATGCAGACACAGTACTCTGGAACCCGTGCTGCGTAAAAGCGCATTTATTTACAAAGTGTCACTTACTTGCAAATCGTCCTAAGAACTGCAACAGTATTTATTTTTCTGCAAATGTTCTGGTTTTTATACATAATACAAAGTAACTATTTTTCTAACCAATTGGTCTTGAATTGATTTTTGAGTGTGTGTCTCATTTATTGACTGCGTGTTCAACAAACGCTTAGCAGTACCCTCTGATAAGCCTAACAGCTCGCCGGCACTACCACATAAGAGAGCTTTTGGGATTTTCATTTTTACCCCTGTAAGCCTGGCCTGGACTATTTGCATAGTTATCCCCTGCATTGGGTCACTGCATAGATAGCCAGCTTCCTACATTGGTGGCAGCAGTGGGATCAAGGTCTTTGCATTTGCTAAGACCACATTGTCAATAGGTGATTCCATGAAGAAACTCACAATTGACTTAAGAACCCCAAAAAATATTGTTGCAATCTTTCTTTATTTTTTTTCTAAATTTCTGATCTGACCTATATGGCACTTTGTTAAGTCCCCTAAACTGTATTTGAAATTTAAAAAAGTTATTTAGCTAGGTAGGCCAGTAACAACTGTTAGTAGTGTATTTTTAGAGCACTGAAAAGTCCCTACCACTTTAAAAGATGTCTGGTACAGAGGATATATTTTTGAAACTCAACACGACCCCTTACCTGCAGTTGTCGATGCAGCAGTTAAGTTAAGGAACCTCGCCAGCAACATTAAGAGTGGCTCGGACCCTACCAATGACCAGCTCCAAGGGCTACTTGCAAAGTTTGACACCCTTTACCTATAGGAGGATCCTTCCACCACTCCAGAAGGTGCAATGGCTAGCGATCATGAAAGTGGGGCTAGACCCCCACCCTTGGATAGGGAAAGTGCCTCCATGCACAGAGAGGAGCTAGATGATGAGGAAGTTATCCTCGAAAGAGTTGCCAGAAAGGCAGCCCTTGAAGCCAAGATCTTGGCAATAGAAAAAGGAAGGGCTGAGATGGGGTTAGCACCCCTGAATGGAGGCAGCAAAATAACTAGGGAGAGAGTGGAAACATTTGATCCCAAAAACCTCAAAGGGATTGTCCCCAAATATGAGGAGGGAGATGTTTACAGTCTTCAAGAGGGCTTGTAAAATGAGAAGGATTCCGCAAAAACACTGGGGCTCTCAACTTTGGGAGCTTTTCTCAGGAAAGTACATGGATAGGCTCCTGCCACTGAGTGAGAAAGACACAGGGCGTCATTCTGACTTCGGCGGGCGGCGGAGGCCGCCCGCCAAAGTTCCCCCGACAGAATACCGCAGCGCGGTCAAAAGACCGCTGCGGTAATTCTGAGTTTCCCGCTGGGCCGGCGGGCGACCGCCAGAAGGCCACCCGCCTGCCCAGCGGGAAACCCCCTTTCACGAGGATGCCGGCTCCGAATGGAGCCGGCGGAGTGGAAAGGGTGCGACGGGTGCAGTTGCACCCGTCGCGAAGCAGACACTGAAAATCTTTGTGGGGCCCTGTTAGGGGGCCCCTGCAGTGCCCATGCCATTGGCATGGGCACTGCAGGGGCCCCACAACACCCGTTCCCGCCAGCAAGGTTCTGGCGGTCAAAACCGCCAGAACCAGGCTGGCGGGAAGGGGGTCGGAATCCCCATGGCGGCGCTGCCTGCAGCGCCGCCATGGAGGATTCCTCAGGCCAGGGGAAAACCGGCGGGAAACCGCTGGTTTCCCTTTTCTGACTGCGGCTTTACCGCCGCGGTCAGAATTGGCCTGGATGCACCTCGCCTGTTGGCGGTGCATCTGCGGTCCCCGGCCCTGGCGGTCTATGACCGCCAGGGTCGGAATGACCCCCACAGTGTCTTATGACCTCATGAAAGATACCCTGGTTGAAGGTTTGGGCTCACAACTGAGAAGTACAGGATTAAAGTCAAGGGGACTTGCAAAAACCTCCTGGGTAGATTTTGTGGACTTTTCATTTAAAACACTGGGAGGCTGGTTAAAGGGAAGGAAGGTCCATGATTATGAAGAGCTCTACAATTTGATAAAGAAGGAACATTTGTTGAATAACTGTACCTCAGAAAAAACTACACCAGTACCCAGTGGATTTAGGACTGCTCTCTCTCCAAGAGCTTGGAAGAAGGCAAACCACGGGGTCAAAACAAGGGTGTCCAAAATGACCCATGGCGGGGGTGACAGAAGAAAGGGGGTAATACCCCCCACAGGGTAAAGACAGTGGGCACAAAGGGGAAAAACCCAACAAGTCTTCCAAAGGCCCCCAAAATACAAACATCTACTCAGGACGGTGGGCCCTGAGTCTCCAGATCGGATCCTTAGTGGACTCTGACAGGGTCAGGGAAACCACACAAGCACCCTTAGACTCAGAGGGTGGGGTGGATGTAGCTTCCCTGGCTGTCTAGCCAAGTAACCTGGAGAAGTACAGACAAAAGCCACCCATCAATAGGGTTGAGGTTGAAGCCTTGAGGGATACAGGTGCAAGTGACACTGTGGGGACTGAAAAACTGGTATGCCTAGACCCATTCATAGCTGGACAAACTTATCCAGTTATCAACACTGACAACATTGTTAAAGTCGACCTCATGGTTATGGTGACCATGGAGTGGGAAGGGATTACTGGCCAGAAGAAGGTGGTGGTGTCCCCCTGGGAAATGATCTGTAGACCTCAGCATGGACTGAGGTAGAGATGAGAACCCATGCAGCCATGCTGGGAATACCTGAGTGGGTGTGTGCAAAAACCAGAGCACACAGCAGAGCCCAGGGTGACAAAGCAGTGTTGGAGCCTGGAATAATGGTCCAGCCCTCCAAGAGGAAAGGCAAGAAGTCTGGGAAACCAACTGTTTAGGCAACATAAAGTCAGGTCCCCTCTTCTCAGGGAAAAGACCTGCCAGTCCTGAGGGAACTGAGCCCCAGGAACTTGGGGCTTACACAACATAGCTCCTAGGACCAGGGGGGCCCCATAGGGAAGTACTCTGCCAGGGATGGAGTACCTGCCCCACTCTTGAAAGCCTGAGACTATAAGCTGCTCACTAGTAAAAGGGAGATGTCAGTGGCTCCCACAGGACCTATTGGAAGGATGGGCTCCCTTACACTGAGACCAGAGACTCCAAACTTGGTGCCACTAGGAGAGTGGTAGTGCCTCAACAGTACAGGGAGTTCTTACCTTGTCCCATGACATCCACCTAGCTGGGCATCTTGGCCATGCCAAAACATGGAGTAGGGTGGTGAACCACTTCTACTGGCCAGGAATGTCCCAGAAAGTGAAAGAGTTTTGCAACTCCTATATTACCTGTCAGGCCAATAGCAAGACAGGTGGCAAACCAAAGGCCCCCTTAATTCCACCACCAGTTGTTGGGGTCCCCTTTGAAAGGGTAGCGGTTGACATTCTTGGCAACTGGACCCTCCAACAGCAACAGGGAGCAAATTCATACTGGTAGTAGTAGATCATGCCACCAGGTACCCTGAGGCCATTCCCCTTAGGACTGCCCCTGCAGTTGCCAGAGCCCTAATCTGAATTATTACTAGGGTGGACTTCCATAAGGAGGTGGTTTCAGACAGAGGTACAAACTTCATATCTGCTTACCTAACACCAATGTGGAAGGAATGTGGTGTGGCTTATAAATTCACCATCCCATGCCATTCCCGAACAAGTGGTCTAGTTGGAAGGTTCAACAAAACTATAAAGGGCATGATCATGGGGCTCCCCGACAAACTCAGGAGATGGGATGTCCTCTTACCATGTCGGCTTTTTGCCTACAGGGAGGTGCTTCAAAAGGCAGTGGGCTTTAGTCAGTTTGAACATTTGTTTGGCCAACCTGTTAGGGGACCACTAAGTCTAGTGAGGGAGGGCTGGGAGAGACCTATCAAAGAACCCAAACGAGACATAGTGGACTATGTGCTTGGCCTACATTCCAGGATGGCTGAGTACATGGGAAAAGCCAACAAAAACCTTGAGGCAAGCCAAGTGATCCAGAAGCAATGGTTTGACCAAAGGGCTGCACTGGAGTACCAACCAGGGCAAAAGGTATGGGTGTTGGAGCCCGTGGCTCCTAGGGCATTCCAAGACAAGTGGAGCAAGCCCTACCTTATCCTAGAGAAGAAAGGAGAGGTCACCTACTTGATGGACATTGGCACTCCTAGGAACCCCCACAGGATCATCCATGTGAATTGCCTTGAACCCTACTGTCACAGCACTGATGTGACCATGCTGATGGTGACTGATGAGGGCCAAGAAAAAGAGAGAGAGACTCTCCCTGCTCCAGAGAGGGGTGTTACCGCCCACTCTAGCAGGGTGGCTAGCAGATTTGCATACCAAGACCAGGATCTTCAAAGACCCTGCCGCCTTTGGTATGCACACCCCCTGGCTCCACCAGTTCTGGGTGTAGCCACTTGCTGCCCGAGGCTACAAGACAGGTGGGAAAATCAGCTAGTCAGTAAGCGTGTACCACTTCTGGGCTAACCATGCCCCTAAGGTGGGATACTGAAGTGGACACTCGAAGAAGGCTTCCACCATCTGGGTTTTGGTTGGAACTAAGCCTTCTGGGATAGGAATATGTCCGCTCCCCACAGGAAGTGGTCATATCAGGGTGTAGATCCCCTCAAGGATAAGTAGCTCATTGACTACTACTCTACACTCCCCTAAAACACCCCTAAAATGTGTATTTAGGTGGCTCCCCGACACCAGAAGCCAGATTTGCCTGACAACAGGAAGAGGACAGCAAAGAGCCGGAAGAACGAGAACTACGGATGCCTGGTAAACGTTTGGGGGGGAACCCAGCCTGCTTACTTGCTACCTTGCCAACAGTCACACCACCACAACTCGTATTGCATCTGTGGGGACTCCAAAAGCCTCAGAGGTTCTCCCCTCAGCATCTCTCTTGGAGTGGAGAAGTCACTTCCCTGCTTCTTTCAGGCACCATCCCCAATGTCCAGTTCACCAACCTGCTGACCCTCAGGTCCACCGTTGCAGCAGTCACCCAGGAGGAGGTCCCAGTGCTCCAAGAAGCCAGACCTGTCTCCCCTCTAAGTGAGAAGACCCAAGGATCCACCAGAGCCGAGTTGCACCAACACCTGGGGTACTGGACCCCTTGCACCAATCAAGGCTTGTTGAAGCCCACCCCAGACTCCCAACAGCAGAACCGAAGACCTGTTGGCAGGGACATCATCGCTGGACAGCCTTCCCAGTTATCCAGTTGCCTTGTTTTGTCTCTCCCTCTGCAGGTCCTCCAAAGAACTGTCTGCACCTTGAATCAGGAGCACCACCGCTAATGATCCACTGCACCTGAGCACACTGGCCCACGCCTTCCAACAGTGTCCCCAGCTCTCCAGAGTCCCACTGACCAAGCCCCCTTGTTGAGAGCTCCCAGACTTGTCCCCAAGTACCCCTTCACACTCTCTTTTCAGGTGGCCCCCCTCATCACCAAGTGTTCTGTGGCAGAAACCTGACATGACCAGCATAACTGCACTTGGACACTCCTGGACAGGTAAACCTGAACTGATGCTCTTGTCTGTAACTTTGCATCCCTAGCACCTTACTACCTACAGGGGACCCCTGAGAACTGATAGTAAGAACTCCTATGCAGCCACACTACTCTCGAACCCGTGCTGCGTAAAAGCTCATTTATCTACTAAGTGTTACTTACTGGCAAATCGTCCTAAGAACTGCAACAGTATTTATTTTTCCTCACATTTTATGGTGTTTATACATAATACAAACAAAGTAACTTTTTCTAACCAATTGGTCTCAAGTTGCATCTTCAGTGCGTGTCTCATTTATTGACTCTGCACGTGCAACAAATGCTTAGCGCTACCCTCTGAAAAGCCTAACAGTTCGCCCACACTACCAAATGAGAGTTTTTGGGATTGTCATTTTTACCCCTGTAAACAAATAAGGGTCGCCCTAGAATATCTGCATAGAGTTCCCCTACATTGGCTCACTGCATAGATAGCCAGCTTCCTACACCTATGGATTTCCTAACTGTACACCAGGTACTGAGTTTAGGAGCAGTGGTTATTTGTACATTCTGAATTTGTGGGTACCCATATTAGCATGCGTTGCAGAGGGCATTTTACAAAATATCTTCTTTTTTACATACTGGCTTACATTTGGAAGGCACAAATGCAGAGAAATCCAATTAGTAAAGAATGTTGTAATATTCTGTGTTCCCACATGTCTCCCGATACAATTGGTACCTCACTTGTTTGGGTAGGCTTCGTGCCTGTGGCAGGATAGGGCCCAAAATACAACATGGACACATCACATTTTTGTACTGAAGTGACCCCTTTTTTGCAACGTGGGTAGCTGCGGATTTTGGGCCTTAGCTCAGCTGACACCTAGGAAAATCTAGCAAACCTGCACATTTCTGAAAACTAGAGACCCGGGGGAGTCCAGGGTGATGTGATTTGCACAGCTCTCCCCAGGTTTTCTTACCCAGAAGCCCTTGCAAACCTCAAACTTTGGCTATAAACACACATTTATATAACATTTGTATCAGGACAACTTCTGGTATCCGGGGGAGTTACAAATTTCGTACCAATCAGGGTTCCCCCAAGTCTCCTGATAAAAACGGTACCTCACTTGTGTGGGTAGACCTAGTGCCTGGGATAGCAAAGGGCCCAAAACGCAACACGGACACATCACATTTTTACACAAAAAACTAACCCTTTTTAACAATGTGTGTAGCTGTGGATTTTAAGCCCATAGCTCAGTAGGCGTCTAAAAATACTTAGCAAACCTGCACATTTTGAAAAACTAGCCACCAGTGGAGTTGAGGAGGGGGTGACTTAGGTGGCTCTTCGTAGGTTTTCTTACCCAGAAGCCATTGCAAATCTCAAACTTTGGCTGAAAACACACACATTTTCCTCACATTTCTGTGAGGAAAATGTCTGGAATCTGCAGGGAGCCACAAATTTCCTAGCACTCAGGGTTCCCCAAGTTTCCCAATAAAAACACCCGACTTGTGTTGCTGGGCCTAGTGCCCATGAGAGGAACAGATCAAACCAAGGCCAATGGGAGTACCCTTGTGAGGGCTCCCATTGACCCTGGTTTGATCTGTCCCTGTTGTGGGCACAAGGCCCAACCACACAAGTGGGGGGTAGCGTTTGTATTAAGACAAGTGGGTGAACACTGGGTGGTCAGAATTATGTGGATCCCTCCATGCTGCAGAAGTTTACATCCCAGAAATGAATGGAAAATATACAACTGTAGACAAAGTTTGAGGTTTGCGGGGTACTGTGGGTAGGAAAACATTGTGGGATCCATGTGAGGCAAACCTCTGTGGACTTCCCAGGGTGTCTTGTTTTCAGAAATGTCTGGGTTTGGTAGGTTTCCCTGCGTGGCCACTAAATCCAAAATCCTCATCTACCCCTTTTGCTGATGTTGCCAGATTGCCTTTTGGACTGCTTCCTGTTGCAAGCTCTAGGCCCAACCACGCAGTTGAGATACCTTTTTTTTGGGAGATATGTGCAGATACTGCGTTGTAGGAATTTTTGGGCTCCCTGCAGATTCCATTATTTTCACCCACAGAAATATGAAGAAAATGTGTGTTTTTAGCCAATGTTTGTGGTTTGCAAGGGCATATGGAAACCTTGAAGGATCCATGTAAGACACACCACCCTGGAGTCCCTGGTGTCTTGGTTACAAAAATATCTGGATTTAGTAGGTTTTCCCTAGATACAAGGTATACACCCTAGCAGTGAGTCAGAAAAGACAAGTTTCACTGCACACCCATCACTACCCAGGTTCATACAAATACTGGTTGGGTTTGACATGAGAGTTCAAAATATAAATTTTATTTACAAATGATTTCACAGAAAAAAGCAGATAACACTATAAATAAAATAATTGAAATTTCAAAATACCGAACCAGTGATGCATAGCTTGTGAGCTATAAAGTAACAAGAAGGCATTAACCGTTTTACAGGCCATTCATGAACCTTTCATGCGACACACATAGAAAACCATTTACAGTGCCAACCACGGATCCAACACATTATAGCACTCATATCAACAAATGCCACCATTCAAGGGCCCATCACTTTCATACACCTACTGGACTGACACCAATCAAACCGCCTGGCATCTGGCAGAGTGTGTAGACTGGCGTTTGGCTGGTGGTATGTGTGTACTGGTATTTGGGTGGCAGTGTGTGTACTGACCAGCACTAAGTCACTACATGCACATTGTGCCAGCCAGCCGTGGCTACACACACTGCCAGTCAACTGCCACTGCAAACATTCTTCCAGCCAAACACCACTGAAAACATTCTGCCAGCCAAACGCCAGTCCACACTCCACCAACCAAACACTATTCCACACACACTGCCAGCCAAATGCCAGTCCAAACACACCACCAGCCAAATGCAAGTCCACACACACTGTAGCCAAGTATCACTTAGACATCACTATGAAGCTCCATACCACTTTAGTTTCTAAAACACTTCCAGAATGAACAGATTACGCACACACACAAAAAACATTCAACTAAAAACAACACATTATGTTCGGCTTTTTTTCAAATTTAAAATAACCCATCTATTGGTACAAAATAAAAACATCTATGATTGCTCGCACAACAGGTGTTACTAAAGATATCAAACTGTTGGGAGCCTAGTGTCTGAACAGATGATATATAGCAATACAGAGCATAGTCAATTGCCATTTCCTCTCATGGTTGTTCCCAATATTTGAGTTGAGTACGGTACAGTTTAAACCATGTGGGCACACAAAGGCCAGGATTAGAAGAACACTCAGGGTAGTACAGATGACTTTCCTGTCATAGTCCCTCCAGACACAGACTCTGCATCTCCGAGAAGGAAAGTCATTTTTTGGGAGTAGAGGAATGGGTTCAAGAAAGTGGTGACCTTTCAATCTAGCCACATCACAAACCACCCTGATTCTAGGAACACTTGTTTACTCTGCTGCAAGAAGACTGCCTATTACGAATAGCTGAAACTGCAAAACTTATCTTGGAACCTGAGAACGATCCTAGAAAATAACGTAAGCCATGAAGGATGCTACATGAAATAAATAAGGAGCACTATAAGGCTCCAACCTTTGATCTACTCTATCTACACTCCCCATGTGCTTGTTGTAGTCTACAATGCACACTGGTTTGCACACCCCTGCTACCTGACCCCAAACAGTCACAGGTGCAGAATTATTATGATGAATAGTTGTCAGCAGGTGGGCATCTCTTCTGTCTGAAAATTTCAACCTGAGTAGTTTATTACTACACAAGGGACTGCTCTGCCCCTCACACACAAGCTCTTTAAGGTAACCCTTCCAGTTATTGGAGATTGTGCCATATTGCCACAGTGCCCACTCTGAACAATTATTTAAATAATTGCACACCTGTGTAAAATATTTCCAGGTATAAATGGTGACTTTTGTAAAAAGTATGTTGGCAAGTACCCACGCAATTTTTTCACTGACTCTAAAAGTAGAAGGACAACCAGTGGGGCAACTGAAAATTTATTTCCAGTGTACAAACTGAAATTATACACATATCCAGTGGCACTTTTGGACAACATATACAGCTTAATACCATACCATGCTCTCTTGCTGGGTATATACTGTCTGAGAACCGGACGGCCCTTGAACAGTACCAAAGACTCATCCACAGATATATCTTGACCTGGAACATAGATCTCAGAGAAACAATCAACTAAATGTTCGAGGACAGGCTGAATATTGAAGAGACAATCACAAATCAGGGTTACCTCATGGCAATGCTGTAGCATTTTCTACAAAATGCAGAATCCACAATAGAGCAAAATACCTATCTCAACTCATGGTTGCGGGAAAACAGCAGTTGCCATTAAGGGACAAGTAGACCAATATAAAGACAACAATGGCCTTCTTAGCAATCTAAATAAAAAACCTAAACCCTAGACATGCTTCTTTTCATGGAGCTATGTAGTAGTCCACCCAGTAGCTCTAGAGTGGGTCTTAATTGTGTCACTGCTGTCCCTCAAATACTGTTCTGAATACACATTTGTCTGCTCAACAGTATATTCCAAAAACACATCAGTTAAGAGCTGAAGGCAACAGTTTCTCTGTATTAACTCTACACCCTGAAACACCACTAAAGACTGGCAAAACAGGCTGGCTGCACCATGTTAGAGATAACCCAAGGTTCAGCGCTTCCAATGGAAAGCCTTCTAGCACCTGGCTGCAATCCATCTCACTCATACTGCACTAAAGGCACATCAAAAACTTCCTCCAAATGAGCCACTTCATCAGCATTAATAGTAGATTCATTATCAGATGATTCATCTTGGACAGAGAATGCACTGCCAGAATCCTGCTCTTGGTTCTCTGTTTCAAACGCAGAGTCAGCCTCAGAGCAATGTTCAAAAAGCAAACCAACAATCTGCTGGGCAGCCTGCGAGCAACCACAATGCTTACTAATCAAACTGATACAAAAACCAGACACCTATAAACAACACTGCATCAAATTAGAGCTGAACAAACCGTTGCAGTTGTATCAAACAGTACAGCTATTGAAATAGAACGATCTGTAAGGAAACTACCAATGCAAGACACACAATGAACTTTATGCTATAAGAAGATACCTAGATACCTCTTACTTGCCACAAATAACTAGAATGATAATCATTTACAATTACTTTGTACAGACACTGCAAGCTCCAAATATATCCCACTAGAAAGGAAAAATAAACACACACACAAGACAGCATGTTACAGATCATGCACAAATCTTAACTTGAATTTGAAAGACAATAATGTAAGCACAATATATTAAAATTATTACAGTAAAAACACAGTCAAACAGGGCACTGATACACATTTGAAGTAAACATTACAAAAACATTTCCTTACAAGTTGTAGAGTTACCAATGCCAAAACCGCAAGCAGGATGCACCACAAAGTAAAGCAAAAGCTTTGCACTACAACAAAAAGAAAAAAACCTTTCGGGTCATAAATGCAAATGCAAAAAAACAGCATTATAGAATGCAATGAAGTCTGCTCCAAGGGGCAGGTCAGAATCAAACCCAATCTATACCCAAAGGGGGCACAAAGCAAAAGCAAATATTTGGAACACTATAATCGAAAAAACCTTACCCCTGGGGCAGCTCCACCCACATACAGTAATTTATTCCCTTGTCTAGTGTGTAGGAGCAGATTGGCCTACAGAATAAGTGATCTCACCCTAGGAAGGGTGGAAACAAAAGAAAAAAATACTCCCTTCAGGTAAGCAACCCTTGCCCAAAGGGTTTTCCCCCCTCGAAAAACATGGGCTCAATTTCCCTAGTGTCTAGTGGGTTTTCACCCTTGGAGGGCAGATTGGCCTAAAAATGGCTTAAACATATGTGTCCCATATTGGCGAGGGACCTTTGCCCAAGAGGCTGCTCCCTTCAGCAAAAGAACATTTCTGATGGATACAACTACCTGTGGATTCCTCACCTCATGAATACTCCCATGGCGCCAGCATTCTACGGAAATCTTCTTACTAGTCTCTGCACGTCGACGAGGACGTCACTGTCTCGCACGCGACGCCGTCTGACGTCATACAGGCAATAAGAGGTCCTCGACGACGTGCGGACGTCAGTTCCCTTTTTTCCGTGCATTCGAAACGGTTATCTTCGAGGGAGCAACTGTTACTCTTGCGGTTACAGTGTATATCTTGCTGCGTACTCTTTCTCTGTGGAAATAATGTCGCAGAGAAAGTCTGGATTTAAGCCTTGTCGTGAGTGTGGAGGCAAGATGTCGGTGACGGATCCTCATTCCGATTGCCTTTGGTGTTTGAGCTCCGACCACGACGTCTCGACTTGTGATTCGTGTCAGCACATGAATCCGAAGGCCATTAAAGAACGCGAGGCGAAGCTGTTTATGGCCAAGTCAAAGGAGAAGCATCACAAGAAAAAGTCTTCTCCAAGACATCGGCGTCATCGAGACTCCCGGCGCCGTAGAGAATCTCGGCGTCATTCAAGGGAGGCTCGTTCCAGGTCTCCGGATCGGCGCCGGAGGACATGGGAGGTCAGCCCCACGGTGACGCCGCATCCTTCGACGCCGTTGCTCTCTCCGACGTCTCCAACTTCGCCTGGACAGGCGTCGGTGATTGAGGTATTGGAGCCTCAGGTGTTTTCTCCGGCGCAGACGCCGAGGCCGGCGTCGGGGTCACCTCCGAGTCAGGCACCCCAGTATCCGGCTTTTCCCACCCCTGGAGCCGATAGTTCCGCATTCTTGAATGCGATGTATGCCATCTTCCAACAGATGGCTCCAGGGGGTGCTCCGGCTGGGCCTTTGGCCTTTTCTTTGGGTGATCCTGCGCCTCTTCGGCCGGCACCCTTTATGCCCTTTCTCCCGTTTGGGAACGTGGGCTCGGCGCCAGTGTCGGCGCCGGTGGCCGCTCCGATGGCTTCGGAGGGATTGGCCTCAGGGATTTCCATCCCGTCGACGTCGAGATTTCGGCCTGTGACTCCGGTGGGTCCATCCGTTTCATCTGCTCTTCAGTCGGCGCCGAAGTTACCTGTGGCGCCGGATGCGGCGTCGGTGGCTTCAGAAGATCGGCGCCGATCTCCGACTTCGGCGGAGGTGTTGTCGACTCCGCGGATTGAGCAACGACTGCATTCAAGGAGGCGTGCTCTCCGGGTACTAGAGGAGCAGGAGTACCAACGAGCCCTAGAGGAAGGAGAGCTAGAGGACTCGGGTGATGGGCTGCGTGGACTGGAGTCGGCCAGTGGGCTGGACACTTCCCCTGAGTGGGACCTTTCGTCCCCGGGGGAATATACCGAGGAAGCTGCTTCCTTTCATACAGTGGTACGGAAGGCAGCTAGTTTTTTGGACCAGCCTTTGCCGGTGGTGGAGGCGAAACAAAACCTTTTGACAGAGGTGTTGCATCCGGCCTCAGCCGCGGCGGAGCCTCTATTACCTTTTAATGATGCTCTGCTGGATCCGGTTTTAGAGGTGTGGAAGAAGCCGGCATCTTCCCCAGCAGTTCACAGAGCCGTGGCCAGGAGGTATCGGACGGCTCCAACTGATCCTGGTTTCCTATCTAGGCACCCTACGCCGGAGAGCTTGGTTGTGCAGGCCTCCTGTTCGTCCAAATCAGCGCCTGGTTCTTTCCCGACGGTGCCTGGGGACAGAGACTCAAAAAAGCTAGAGGCGCAGTCGAAGAAGATTTTTTCGTCCTGCAGTCTGGCGTTAAAAGCCACTAATGCGACCTGTATCCTGGGGAGGTATATTCATGCTCTGATGGATGACATCTCCTCTTCGTTTACAGAGCTTCCCCAGGGTCTTTTGGATCTTGTCTCTGATGCCCAGGCTGCTGCGACCCAAATTATCCAGACGGGACTGGATACCACCGACTCGGTAGCCAGAGCAATGGGCACAACTGTGGTGGAAAGGAGACAGGCCTGGCTACGTAACTCGGGCTTTTCGGCAGATGTACAGTCCACATTGTTGGATCTCCCGTTTGATGGGGACAAACTGTTTGGGGCTAAGGCTGATTCGGCCTTGGAACGTTTTAAGGAGAGCAGGGCCACGGCTAAGTCGTTGGGACTCCAAGCTCCTTCTTCCACGGCCTCTTCCAGATTCTTCAGGAGGTTTCGTGGATTTGGGCGTGGCTCTTCCTCCTCTTCCTTTCGGGGAAGATATCAGCAACCTGCCTCTTCCCATCCCTATAGATCTTTTAGGGGGAGGGGTAGGGTCCGCACCAGGGGAGCCTCTCAGCAGCACTCTGCCTCTTCCTCATCCTCTGGCGGGGTGCAGCAGGGGAAGCAGCCTTAGGCTTCCACCATTTCCCACTCACTCCTCTCCTGTAGGGGGAAGATTACAGCATTTTCTCACCAAATGGGAGACTGTTACGTCGGACACTTGGGTTCTCAGTGTTGTGGGAAAAGGCTACACCCTTCCCTTTCGGGAGTTTCCGCCCCTCATCCCGCCCCGCCCTTCGTATTGTTCACAAGAACACCTCCTGTTGCTAGAACAGGAGGTAGAAGTCCTCCTTTTAAAGGGCGCGGTGGAGTTGGTCCCGGAGCAGGAAAGGGGTCAAGGAGTTTACTCAAGGTATTTCCTGATTCCCAAGAAGGATGGTCGTTTGAGACCAATTCTGGACCTGAGGATCTTGAATTGGTTCCTCAAGCAGGAAAAGTTCAAGATGCTGACCCTAGCACAGGTGCTTTTGGCGTTGAACATGGAAGACTGGATGGTGTCTGTCGACTTGCAGGATGCTTACTTTCATATCCCGATACTCAAGTCACACAGGAAGTATCTCCGGTTTGTGGTGGGATCGCAACACTACCAGTTTGCGGTCCTTCCGTTTGGTCTTACTTCAGCACCTCGAGTCTTCACGAAGGTGATGTCGGTGGTTGCGGCAGAGCTCAGAAGGAAGGGGATAGCAGTATTCCCTTACTTGGACGATTGGTTGATCAAAGCCAAGTCCCCGGAGCTTGTGTTGCGTCATCTGCAGTCAACAACCCAGTTGTTGTTCGACCTGGGCTTTTCGGTGAACGAGCCCAAATCTCACCTGGAGCCCTCTCAGCGCCTCCTGTTCATAGGGGCAGTACTGGATACGACATTGGGTCGGGCCTTTCCTCCGCCTCAGCGGATTCAAGATATTCAGGATTTGGTTCCAATGTTTCGAAATGGAGCGGTAGTTCCAGTCCTCAAGGTCCTTCGTCTGCTCGGTCTTTTTGCCTCCTGCATTCTGTTGGTCACGCATGCTCGCTGGCACATGAGGGCTCTTCAGTGGTGCCTCCGAAGGCAGTGGTCTCAACACAGAGGGGATCTAGAGGGTACTGTCAAGATCTCCAGAGATGCTGCTGTGGATTTGAAGTGGTGGATTGCAAGCAACAATCTTTCACAAGGAAAACCGTTCCAGCAGTCGCCACCAGTGGCCACAGTCATAACGGATGCTTCCACTCTAGGGTGGGGAGCTCATCTGGGGGATCTGGAGATCAAAGGTCTTTGGTCTCCAGAGGAACAGATTTTTCACATCAATCTGTTAGAGTTACGGGCTGTACGTCTGGCTCTCAAGGCCTTCCTCCCTTCCCTTCGTGGTCAGTCGGTACAGGTCCTAACGGACAATACTACCACGATGTGGTACATAAACAAGCAGGGAGGAGTGGGGTCGTACCTTCTCTGCAGAGAAGCTCTTCGACTATGGTCCTGGGCAAAGGACCATCGGATTTGCTTGATAGCAAACCATCTGGCCGGAGTCTTGAACGTGCGTGCGGACAGTCTCAGTCGCCACTTCTCGGCAGACCACGAGTGGCGTCTCCATCCAGATCAAGTCCGTTTAATCTTCCAGAAGTGGGGGTTTCCTCGGGTAGATCTGTTCGCCACTCGAGAGAACGCGCATTGTCCGTTGTTCTGCAGCCTTCAGTATCCGATGCAGGAAGCATTGGGGGACGCGTTTCAAATGACCTGGTGCGGCCAGTTGCTTTACGCGTTTCCTCCCATACCCTTGATTCCTCGAGTATTGAGGAAGATTCGCCAAGACCGGGCTCTAGTAATCGTAATAGCTCCAGATTGGCCAAGGAGGGTGTGGTACTCCGACCTTCTCCAACTCTCAACGTGCCCGCCGCTCCGTCTCCCTTTCAGGGCAGACCTCCTCTCGCAGTCGCAGGGGCAGGTTCTACACCCCAACCTCCAGAGTCTGCACCTACATGCCTGGAGATTGAACGGGGCAACCTGAGTTCCTTCTCTCTCCCGCCTGAGGTAATGGATGTTATATTAGCGGCCAGGCGACACTCCACTAAATCTATCTACGCTAATAGGTGGTCTAAATTTGTTGCGTGGTGTGGAGAGAGGCAGATTGATCCTTTACAAGCTCATCTATCGGACGTTTTGTCTTTTGCTCTATCTCTGGCGCAGAAAGGTTGTGCAGTGGCTACCATTAAAGGTTATTTATCGGCCTTGTCAGCCTTCATATGTCTTCCAGACCAACCATCTTTATTTAAATCCCCTATTGTTATCAGATTCTTGAAAGGTCTTCTAAATCAATATCCTCCAAAGCCATTCGTTATGCCGCAATGGGATTTGTCCTTAGTCCTGACTTTCCTTATGGGGTCCCCTTTTGAACCTATGCATTCTTGCCCCTTGAGGTATTTGTTTTTAAAAACAGTCTTCCTGATAGCTATAACATCAGCAAGGAGAGTGAGTGAGTTGCAGGCCTTATCAGTAAAACCCCCTTATACAACTTTTTATGGGGATAAGGTGGTGTTGAGGACCAAGGCTGCTTTCCTCCCGAAGGTTGTTTCACCCTTCCATTTGGCTCAGGCAATTACTTTGTCCACGTTCTATCCTCCGCCTCATCCTTCCAAAGAGGAAGAAAGACTGCACCGTCTGGATCCAAAGAGAGCGTTGAGCTTCTTTATCGATAGAACAAAGGATTTCAGGCTGGAGGATCAGCTGTTTATTGGATACGTGGGCAAGAGGAGAGGAAAGGCAGTCCACAAGAGAACACTATCCAGGTGGGTTGTTCTTTGCATTAAAATATGTTACTCTTTGGCAAAGAAGGATCCTCCTGAGGGCATTAGAGCTCATTCCACCAGAGCTAAGTCGGCCACTTCGGCCTTAGCCAGAGGTGTTCCTGTGGTCGACATCTGCAAGGCCGCAACTTGGTCGTCCCTTCACACTTTTGCAAAACATTACTGTTTAGATTCTGAGGTTAGAAGGGACGGCCATTTTGCACGGTCAGTGCTGCAGGATTTCTTGGTTTGACCATTTAGGCACCCACCGCCGGGCGTTGTACTGCTTTGGGACTCTATTCATGAGGTGAGGAATCCACAGGTAGTTGTATCCATCAGAAGAACGAGTTACTTACCTTCGGTAACGACTTTTCTGGTGGATACATTAGCTACCTGTGGATTCCTCACGGTCCCACCCGCCTCCCCGTTGCCTTTATGGTCTTGCCAAGTAATCCTTGAGTGCGCTCCTCTTGATCTTTGAGGGTGCAATAGATGTATATATATAATATATTTATATATATATATGGGTATATGTGTATATATCTTTATGTATATACTTGGTGTGTGTATATATTTTTAAAAAGAAAGAGTTTTATATATATATATATATATATATATGTACATAAAAAAAAAAAAAAAAGATTTACAGTTATTCATACAATGTGGTGTATTTTTACAATATAATGGATGTTGCTTTGTTCTTTCATTGCATTGCCTGGTTGTTCTCATGCACGTAAAAAATGATTGGTACTGACGTCCGCACGTCGTCGAGGACCTCTTATTGCCTGTATGACGTCAGACGGCGTCGCGTGCGAGACAGTGACGTCCTCGTCGACGTGCAGAGACTAGTAAGAAGATTTCCGTAGAATGCTGGCGCCATGGGAGTATTCATGAGGTGAGGAATCCACAGGTAGCTAATGTATCCACCAGAAAAGTCGTTACCGAAGGTAAGTAACTCGTTCATCTAGTGTCTAGTAAGTGCATTCCTGCTGTGTGACCATGGTCCCATCTGTGATCCCACAGCAGGAATGCACTGAAGAGACGCACTGGAGGAAAGGAAAAACTCTTCCCTTTCCCCCGGTGTCTCTCTTCCTGCCCAAACCATCCCCTGCCTCCCAGGTTAGAGGACTTATCTATATGTCCTCCCTCACTGACTCACTGGAAGTAAATGGCCTTCAGCGTTTCCGGCTCCTCTTGATGACATGGCCATGCCATGCACATGCTGACTTCATCAGATCGCTAGGCAGTGTTGGTAAAAGTGAGGGATGATGGGTGCAGTATTGAGTCGCTTTGGAGAAGCAGATGAAGAAGCTGGACACTGGAGATCTAGCTCACTGGCATGCATCAGTGCAGCAGGAACAGCACCAGCAGATGGGCCCAGCCTGGGGCTTGATGATGATGTTCTGGAAGCAGGCTAACCTGCATAGTCGTCTTGGGGAGGTGAAGCATGCTAGCACTGGGATTAGTGGATTTATGTCACCAGACCATAACACTTAACAGGTATGTTGGTGGAGAGCAGTATCTGGTGGGGGAACACAAGTGAGGTTGCACAGGTATTTTTCTGGTGGACATGTGTCAAAGCCTACTTGCAGGGCTGGGGGTAATGGCAGGCTTCGGTCGGGCACTCTGGTAAGGCAGCTTGTACCTGAGAAAGAACCTATAGAGCAGCGTATACGCTTACTGCACTGGTGTAAAACTGCATTATCATTCACTCATAAGTCTAAGGGCCTGATTTAGGTCTTGGCGGAGGGGAATACTTCATCACAAATTTGATGGATGCCTTGTCCGCCTTGTTACGATCCCACTATATCTTATGGAGATTGTAATAAGGCCGACGGGATATCAGTCACGTTTGTAATGAAGTATTATTCTGTCAAGACCTAAATCAGGCCCTAAGTTAGATGGGAAGGTTTAAGCATCATGCGAGTCCTAACAATATATATTATGTACTAAGCTTAGTTTTCTGTGTCAGTATAGCTGTCATGGATCGCAAAGCTAAAGGCAGAGCATCGGGCTACTTCATGTAGAAATTGAACATATCTTATAACTTATCCTGAGGATACCATTATTTATCTTTCAAATTACCTAGTGGTAAAATATCCTACACTATGGATGAAATGAAGTGTGTTTCTTGGTCACTCAAAAGGCTATCCTACATTTCGAACTGCAGAATAAAGCCCCTAAGTAAGTGCTTTACAATTGTAATGGCATCTGCTATTGTGCAGGATTAAGCTTCAACCTAGCTTGAAAACATACAGACAATGACAAGAACATATCAATGTGAGGCAAACCTTCGTGTCTGGAAAAAATCCATCTGCTGATGGTGAGCAGTGGGCTGGGCTTCATGCTTTTCCTGGAATTACGGGACTGGCAGTTGACACACTAATGGCAATAATTTTGCACCACCGAAGGAAAGAAGGGTGCATAGTTCTGGTTTGCAGTGACACTCAATATGCCATCCCTATGGACAAAGGCAGTTCTGTGATACAACCATGCATGTTTATGGAGTAGAAATTTCAGTGCAACCACACACCCTTTAATATCACTCCACACTCATTCTGTATCCATTGTACTCTTCTGCTCCTTCCAATATTGTTTCTCGTTTTTAGAGGCTCTCTCCTGTGACAGATCATTCAGGGATGGTGCAGGAAACAATTCAGTTTCTACATTTGTACATAGAAGCATCAATAGTATCAGACAGAGCAACCTTTCTAGTGGCTAAACCAGTGAAGGCATTCCCTTGGACACTTCATCATGAGGATTGTCAGAACCCCTTTCAGAGGGCAAAGAGGCATGCAGGGGTTACTGGGCCCAACCGTGGTGGTTGAGGCCTTTGACTCCTCATTTCCCATTGCCCGGCCTCCTATGGATTCTGAGCAATTGAGCCAAGTACCCCTTTCTACACTGTGACTCTGTGGTAAACGTGGTCAAGCAGTCCAAGGCTCCTTCTGGGGGACTGGAAAAGGGGGGGTGGATGCAGATTATTATACATGGGCTCAAAACTCAAAATGCACAAAGCAGCTGCAATAAATCACTGTCTAGCCAAATGCTCATGTTTTTTTAAAAAAGAGAAGTATTTTATTTCTACCACTAACCACACAAAGGAAGAATAGAAAATTCACAGACAACTACACAGTCCTCTGCTGAGGTCGGGCTATAATGTTTCTCTGGAAAGTACCTGTTTCATTCACTCCTCGCGTTAACAATTGTGGTTATTCCCCATTCACTACTGGTAACATCCAGGCTATGCCTCACTAGCAGTCAGAGTCACAAGAGTCCACTATGTCTATGATATAAAATCAATAGTTTTCTCTGTGGGTTAAAATGTTTGGCCATGATAATCCTGTTCTTCGTCCCATGCTTAGGTGAAGAGGGCCCCACAGCATTTTCTCTTTCCCTGCAGGGTAGGAGAAGTTGCAGTCCTTGGTGCTTCTGATGATCTCTTCTGATACACGAGGTCACCACGACTTCCTGTCCACAAGCTGTGGTCAACACAACAGTTATCCACTGCAGCCCCTCCTGGCATACGGAGTTGATGACTGGTACCACCCAAAGCTTCAGCCCTCACCACATAACAGCCTTTCACATGGTGATCCCTCCTGGCATATGGGGTCACTGCACCTCTACTGCACAAGGCTTTGGCCTGGACTGTACAGTAGTCTATACCGCGGCGTCCCCTTCCGGTATACAGAGTCGCTACACCGATACCGCACAAGGCACAGCCCTCTCCTGACATAGAGAGAACGCGGACTCAGTCCTCCACATGGGCAACAACCCGATCAGTGCAGCAGCTGTTTCCTCTCTCCTCGCACAGGGAGTCCACTTGACAGGGCTAACTATGGGGCATTGTTCTCTCCAACACTCTCCTCTTCCTTAGAGGGCACAGTGGTCTTGGGAAACAGGCAAGCGCTGCTGCTCCAGACTCCAGGATAGGTGGTCTTGGATTCCCTGGGTTATGTCCCCTCACCCAGAAGGGAGAGTAGTAGGCCTAGGCCTCCAGACTTGGTTACAGGCAGACATCTTGCAGAGCTTCTGCTCCTCACACAGTCCATCTGGCTGCTTGACAGATGACAGTTGTTGGTGTCTCAATCTCTGCTTCTTATCCAGTCCCTTTCCAGACACCAAATGAAATTAAGGGACTGAGTCCTTGAAGTTTTTTTTTTGTGGGGTTCTGCTTCTCTTGATGTGCATGCTCCTCTGCTCCTTCTTCCTCTTGAAAAGCAGTCTGTCACAGCAAGGATGTGTCTGAAGCTGATAATCCCACAACACAGGCCATGGGAGTGACTAGAGTTCACATCTGGATGTCAGACACTGATATGTGCATCAAAAGGTTAGCTCATCGCTCCCATCCCTACTCTACGATTCTCTTATGAGCCCCATCTCCTGTGATGTGCCCAGGCCCCTTTCTTGTAACCTCTCACTGAATCAAGTTGCACCCTTTGAAGTGTACAAGGGAGGCCTGGTCCTCCCCTCCCCTGTGTGTGTCCCACCCCGCGTTCAGGAATGCAGTAATCCACAAATCTGTCTGGGGTGATCTCTCTAACTCCACTCCATGTTTCACCATGCAGGTCTGGGTCTCCCAAAATGGAACCCAGGGCCCTCCATGTATTGTAACATCCACAGGCACACATGTCCATAATGTATGTTTACAGCATAAACGCACTGCACAATACTGCATCCTTCATGTACTATACCATTCAAAGGTATACATCCAGCACTTGCATTCAACATGCGCACACTGCCCAGCACTTGTACTGTACTGCTCTTAGGCACTCAAACATCCAGCACAAGCACTTATCCTTCATGCACTACACTCTTATTTTTCTGTACCACTCACAGGTACACATACACTTAGCACATGCACTTATCCTGCACACACTGCATAGCACTACATCCTTAAGACACTGTACCATTCATGGACACATATAATTCCAGCACATGCATACACCATGCACCCACTGCTCAGTACTGCACTATCCTGGTATGGTACCCTTCCCAGGCACAATTTATACTCAGTGCAGATACTCCACTTCTGTGCTGTGCAGCACTCACACCACCTGATGTGTGCCAAGGATGAGTTAAGATTATAGCAATGGAACGTTCAAACGTGAATAAGCATGTAGGCTCATTCCAAGGATACAGGCTAGTAAGGAACCCTACAGGGTATGCTGCCACTTCCATGCTTGTGCTGCTTAACTTCTGGTGAAAGCAGTAGCCTTCCGCCATTTTGAAGGCAGCACTTTGGGTGCCCCTCCCAGTCCAATAAGACTGCAATCCATGAGACAGGCCCATGTCATGGCATACACGCATCATCGGTGTTCGCCAGTACTTGATTTGCAAAAAAATAATAGTAATTGCCGAGGCCCTTGCCAGGAGGCGCCTCCACTGACAGAACCAACACAACTACAGACTATCAGACCCTAAAGGTGTGACAATTCAGTCTATTCCAGGCCACCAAAACTACAAGAATAGCTTAAGTGGCAGGTATTAGTCCATTTAATGTATATTGGCTTAATAAACAACTGTTGTTGTGATCATCTGTAATTTATACAAACAGCGCCACCATGTAGCAGACTGTCATAAGTGCCAGCTTTGACAATTAAGTGCCAGTTCCGAGCATCAGTAACCACCGGCTCAAATTAAGCGGTAGTGGCTGCCCAAGACACCAAAAAATCAGCATTAGGGATCCAGACATCACTACAGTTAGGCACTCAGGGCAGGGGTACATGTCCATTACCACGTGTAGGACTTTTCCATCCCAACAAGGATATTGGTGTGCACTTGATTACTCCAAGCTGTAGGGGCAACATCAAAGCTTTTATTAATTATGCACATAATCACAATTCCTAGTTGGGGTTTCAGTAGACGTGTGGAATCCCTTTCCCATCTGGAGGAGCCCAAAGTCCTGCACCATTCCAAGGGTATACTTTGATTCTGTGTACACTGTTACAATCGTTTTCTCTGCAAGGATTGCGTTAAGGCAGTGAGTTCAGCAACAGGAGCAGATTTAACATTAATTTAGCCTTAATCAGTTTGATACACAGTACCGACAGCATAATCTGTGACAAGACACCATCATTTCTGAGACATTGACCATCAATAAAGTATATCAACTCGCAGCTTGGTATGGAGGTGTTAGTTAAATCAATACGGGATTTGGTGACACGAGCAGCTTCAAAGACATTCATTTGAATTTAACATTTTTCCCTTTGTTCCTGGGAAGCTCGACAATGTTTTGCAACAATCACTAGTTCTGCTAACGTTTTTGTTTGTGTCATGCGATACATATAATCATCAGCTACCTCCTCACATTTGACAACAATCCCTGCACAAAAGCAGCACCTACTGCTTCTTGAGCTATCTCGGTCGGACGGACAGGAAATGTCCAAATATCTCTCAAACACATTGTTAAATCTGTCTAGATAATTTGCTGGCGACTCGCCCTTATTTTGTTTGAAATTCGAGATCTTAGTCCAATCTGTTTTCTACGGGCACACATCTGCTACTACATCCAACAATGCCTCCTTTGTCGTATAAAGTGCCTAGTTGTTTCTGCGGTCCTGTCCCGGCATGCCAACTTTTCTACCAATGAATCTCACTATAATTGGTACCACTAACTACAACAATTGATTCACAACTGCCCAGTTCAGTCCTTATACTTCTTCACAGATCTGGGTTGGGTTTTCTCTAATGCTTATGGAACTGTTCTCTAATACTTAATAAGGGGGTCCACAGAACATGGACAGTAATCCTAACCTCGGTCACTGGCAGTTACTAGGTGGAAGGAGGATATGGGAGCAGGCAGGAAGTGATCTTCCATCTTGCTAGAATGAAGGGAAGGGAAGCGTCTCCTGGCCAGTCACTCCACTGTCCACCTTAAGCTTTCGCTTAGTGATTGTGCAGCTGCGCTCTCGGGTTTCTTTATGCCCAGCTGGGACTGAGTATGCTTATGCTCTTGACTGATCCACAGTAGTGTGGGTCTGCATCTTGTATAGTCGTTCGCACCCTTCTATCTGGTACTTAGCTGTCAGTCAGTCACATTGCAGTACTTGCTTTCTTGTTACAACGTTGTGCTCCATCTGCCAGCAGGGTGCTGCTCCATTTCTAGATATATCAACTGCTGAAACTCAAACTTTGTCCTTTGACTTGGGGAACATGTGCAGCAACTTCTCCTTCCTTTGGCCTTTACTTTCTTTCTCTTGTGGTACAGTGGTCTTGGGAAATAGGTATGTGGGAGCGAGCGAGAACACGAGCCCTAACTCTGTCCATAAAGTGCTTTATTTGTTATTCGTTTCTTCTGGGTGTTATTTCTACCACAGAATTGGAATTTCTGTTTACGTATGTGGGTCTCCTCGTGCCTTTGCAAAAAGAGTGGCTACTGCTCAGCATATATCTTGTTTTGGGGATACTTTAATTTCTGATGGATACACCTACCTGTGGATTCCTCACCAAAAGAATTCTCCCCTCGCGCCAGCCTCGATGGAAATTTCTTCTAGCTCTGCACGTCGACGATGACGTCACAATCACCCGACTCCACGCGACGCCGTATGACGTCATCCAGGCAATAAGAAGCCCTCGCCGACGTGCAGACGTCAGTTCCCTTTTTTCCGTGCCCGAATAACGGTTACTTCTTCGAGGCTCACAGGGAGCTACTGTTTCCAACGGACGGTTACAATGTCGCAGCCTAGAAAATCCGGCTTTAAACCTTGTAGCCAGTGCGGGGGTCGAATGTCTGTTACTGACCCCCACGAAAACTGCCTCTGGTGCCTTAGTTCCGACCATGAGGTCGAGGCATGCGGTTCGTGTCAACGCATGAACCCTAAGGCATTAAAAGAAAGGGAGGCGAAATTGTTCTTGGCCCGGTCCAAGAAGAAGAAGGAGAGGCGTCATAGGAGGGAGTCTTCGTCGAGATCCTCCAGGTCTCGCCACCATCATAGTGGCTCTCGGCGCCGTCATGGATCTCGGCGCCGATTGAGCAAGGGACGGTCCAGACCTAGATCGGCTTCGGCGTCGGCGTCGGCTCGGCGTCGGCCGACGTGGGAGATAAGCCCGACCGTCACCCCTCCGACGACCCCGACGTCACCCGGGTCGGTCTTTGAGGTCGAGCCTTCCCAGAGGCCTGAAGGTTCTCCTGGCCAGGAGTTACCTGGACCTTCTTCGGCAGCTTTGCCGGCGCCGGTGCAGCAGCAACAGTAGCCGGCTTTCCCGACTCCGGGGTCGGATCCTGCAGCGTTTTTTAACACTATGTATAACATCTTTGCTTCCATGACGCCGGGTCATGTAGGTCCGTCTGGCCCTTTGGCCTATGATTTGGGTGTTCCGGCATCTTACAGGTTGGCGCCGTTCACCCCATTTATGTCTGCTGCATCTGAAGCGGCGCCAATGCCTACGACGTCGCTCAGGATGGCTACACCTGTTACGGCGCCGTCGGATTCGCCTCGGATTCGATCGACGTCCAAGAACACTTTGGATCCGGAGCCTCTGGCTTCGGACGAATCCAAGGTTCGGCGCCGACGAAGATCTTCGGCGTCGGCCGACGCCTTGTCGACTCCAGGCTTGGAGTCAAGACTTAGGTCAAGACGTCTGGCCCTTTGTCTCTTGGAGGAGGAGGAGTACGCGAGGCAACACCTGGAGGAAGGAGAAGTTGTAGAGCCGTTAGGTGACTTCCAGCTAGTGGCCTTGACACTACCCCGGAATGGGATCTGGCTTCCCCTGGAGAAGTCATCCGTAAGGCTGCAGACTTTTTGGATATTCCCCTTCCTACCGCGGAGGTGAAGAGAAGTTTATTGACAGAAGTCATCCATCCGACGTCTGCTTCTGCTGAGCCTCTTCTACCATTCAATGAGGCTCTGCTGGACCCTATTAAGGACATCTGGCTGAAACCTGTATCCACCGCTGCAGTCAACAGAGCGGTGGCTCGGCGGTATAGGACGGCGCCTGGGGATCCGGCGTTTCTTTCCAGGCAACCAACTCCGGAGAGTCTAGTGGTCCAGGCTTCATGTTCCTCCAGATCCTCTCCTGGCTCGTTTCCTGGGGCCCCTGCGGACAGAGAGTCAAAAAAGATGGACCATACTGCTAAAAAGACATTTTCATCTTGCAGTATGGCCCTAAAATCATCCAATGCCACATGCATACTGGGGCGTTACATCCATGCCCATATGGAAGAGGCGAAGGGCCATCCTAATTTGTCCCAGGAGATGCTGCAACTATTAGCGGATGCTCAGGCGGCTGCGATGCAAGTGATCCAGTCTGGTTTGGACACTTCGGATTCGGTGGCTAGGGCTATGGGCACGACCATAGTCTCTAGGAGGCAGTCTTGGCTTCGATCATCAGGCTTCTCGACGGACGTGCAGGCCACACTCCTTGATCTTCCGTTTGATGGGGAAAAGCTCTTCGGCTCTAAGGCTGACTCAGCCTTGGAACGTTTTAAAGAGAGCAGAGCGACAGCTAGGTCTTTGGGACTCCAGTCGTCGGCCTCATCCACCTTTAGAGGCTTTCGGAGATTTAAGGGGTTTGGACGTGGTTCCTTTCGAGGAAGATTGCAAGGACCACAACAATCTGCTTCTACCCTGCCTTACAGATCCTTCAGGGGCAGGGGCAGAGTCCGTACGAGAGGAGCCACCTTGCAGCACTCTGCCTCTTCCTCTTCCTCGGGAGGGGTGCAGCAAGGAAAGCAGCAGTAGTCCTCCACCATTCCCTGTCCATTCGTCTCCGGTAGGGGGGAGACTTGCCTTTTTTCTTCCAATGTGGGAGGTCATAACATCGGACTCCTGGGTCATCGACATTGTGAAGAGGGGGTACGCTCTTCGCTTTCGGGAATTCCCTCCGACCTTCCCTCCCCGCCCCTCCTTCTGTTCGGAAGACCATCTTCTCCTGTTACAGAAGGAGGTATTATCCCTATTACAAAAAGGTGCAATAGAGTTGGTTCCCGAGCAAGAGAGGGGTCATGGGTGCTATTCAAGATACTTTCTGATTCCCAAAAAGGATGGTCGGCTGAGACCGATTTTGGACTTGAGGATTTTGAATTGGTTCCTCAAACAGGAAAAGTTAAAAATGCTGACCCTCTCACAGGTTCTTTTGGCGTTGAACGAAGGAGACTGGATGGGGTCGGTCGATTTGCAGGACGCATATTTTCATATTCCGATCCTCAAATCGCACAGGAAGTATCTCCGGTTTGTAGTGGGATCGCAGCATTATCAGTTTGCGGTCCTTCCCTATGGTCTTACTTCAGCACCTCGAGTTTTCACAAAGGTGATGGCGGTGGTAGCAGCAGAGCTCAGAAGGAGGGGGATAGCTGTGTTTCCCTATCTGGACGATTGGTTAATTAAGGCCAAAACTCCGGAGCTCGTGCAGTGCCATCTCCAGTCGACGACTCAATTGTTGTACGACCTGGGTTTTTCAGTCAATGTACCCAAATCTCACCTGGAGCCCTCTCAACGCCTCCTGTTCATAGGGGCAGTATTGGACACAACATTGAATCGGGCCTTTCCTCCGCCCCAGCGGGTTCAGGACATACAGGCTTTGATTCCAATGTTTCGAAATGGAGCGGTAGTTCCAATCCTCAAGGTCCTTCGACTGCTCGGTCTGTTTGCTTCTTGCATACTGTTGGTCACTCATGCACGCTGGCACATGAGGGCTCTCCAGTGGTGCGTCCGCAGGCAGGGGTTTCAACACAAAGGGGATCTCGAAGATTCAATAAAGATCTCCAGAGACACTGCGGAGGATCTTCGATGGTGGGCAGCGGTTGACAACCTGTCTCAAGGAAGGCCGTTCTCGCTGCCTCCTCCAGTGGCCACGGTGGTAACGGATGCTTCCACTCTAGGGTGGGGGACCTGGAGATCAAAGGCCTTTGGTCTCCAGGGGAACAGAAGTTGCATATCAATCTGTTAGAGTTGCGGGCAGTACGTCTGGCACTCAAGGCCTTCCTCCCTTCCATTCGCGGTCAATCAGTCCAAGTTCTAACGGACAACACGACCGCGATGTGGTATATAAACAAACAGGGAGGAGTGGGGTTGTATCTTCTCTGCAGAGAAGCTCTTTGTCTCTGGTCTTGGCTTCAAGACCACAAGATCTGCTTGATTGCACATCACTTGGCTGGAGTCCTGAATGTGCGTGCAGACATTCTCAGTCGACGCAGCTCGGTCGATCACGAGTGGCGTCTTCATCTAGATCTAGTTCTGGGTATCTTCAGGGTGTGGGGATATCCGCAAATAGATCTGTTTGCCACTCAAGAGAATGCGCAGTGCCCGCTATTTTGCAGCCTCCAGTATCCGGTGCAAGGAGCTTTGGGGGATGCGTTTCAGATGACCTGGAAGGGTCAGTTGCTTTACGCGTTTCCCCCCATACCCTTGATTCCTCGAGTTCTCAGGAAGATCTGCCAAGACCGAGCCCAAGTCATCCTAATAGCTCCGGATTGGCCAAGAAGGGTGTGGTATTCAGACCTACTCCAACTCTCTCAGTGCCCTCCGCTCCGTCTCCCTTGCAGGGAGGACTTCCTCTCGCAGTCGCAGGGGCAGATTCTACACCCCCACCTCCAGAGCCTGCATCTTCATGCGTGGAGATTGAACGGGGTAATCTGAGTTCCTTTTCTCTCCATCCAGATGTGGTGGAAGTTATTTTAGCGGCCAGGCAACACTCCACCAAGTCAATCTATGCAAATCGTTGGGCTAAGTTGACAAGCTGGTGTGGAGAGAATAGTTTAGATCCTTTAAAAGCTGGTTTATCTGATACTTTGTCATTTGCGCTCTATCTAGCACAGAAAGGTTTTTCATTTGCCACTGTTAAGGGTTATCTGTCTGCACTATCTGCTTTTCTGTGCCTTCCTGATCAACCATCCTTCTTTAAATCACCAATTGTTTTAAAGTTTCTAAAAGGACTCACTAATAATTATCCGCCCACGCCATTCGTTATGCCTCAGTGGGACCTTAACTTAGTTTTAACTTTTCTTATGGGGGCCCCGTTTGAACCTATGCACTCTTGTTCTTTACGGTTCCTAGTATTTAAAACTGTTTTCCTGGTGGCCATAACATCTGCCAGAAGGGTTAGCGAGCTTCAGGCTCTTACTGTGGAAACCCCATACCTTTCTTTCTTTAAGGACAAAGTGGTGTTGAGGACCAAGGCGGCTTTCCTACCGAAGGTTGTTACACCCTTTCACCTGGGGCAGTCGATTACTCTCTCTTCCTTTTACCCTCCACCTCACCCATCCAAGGAGGAAGAGAGGCTCCACCGGCTGGATCCGCGAAGAGCACTGAGCTTCTACGTCGCCAGGACGAAAGAGTTCAGACAGGATGAACAGCTCTTCATTGGATACGTGGGGAAGAGGAAAGGTAGAGCGGTCCACAAGAGAACGCTATCCAGGTGGGTCATTCTATGTATTAAGATCTGCTATTCTTTGGCGAAGAGAGATCCACCTGTGGGGCTTCGTGCCCATTCCACCAGGGCCAAAGCAGCTTCGTCGGCTTTGGCTAGAGGTGTTCCTGTGGCTGACATCTGCAGGGCAGCGACCTGGGCATCCCTCCATACTTTTGCCAAACATTACTGTTTGGACTCTGAGGTCAGGAGGGATGGCCATTTTACTCGCTCGGTGCTGCAAGATTTCTTGGTTTGACCATTTGGGCACCCGCCACCGGAGGTTATACTGCTTGGGGACTCTATTCTTTTGGTGAGGAATCCACAGGTAGGTGTATCCATCAGAAGAATAAGTTACTTACCTTCGGTAACGCTTTTTCTGGTGGATACAGTAACTACCTGTGGATTCCTCACAGTCCCACCCACCTCCCCGTTGCCTGACTGGTCAAACCAGGATTTATTTGGGTGCGCATCCTTGGACTTGTGTATAAATGTATATAGCTGTTTCATGCATATAGTTGTGTTCATGGTTTATCCTTTTCCTTTACAAATTAAGGTAGTGAAAAGGATATTTCGAACTGGAATTGTACATATATATATATATATATATATTCATTTATTTTTGTATCAAATTGAAAGTTCATAATTGTGATTTATATTGAGTTTTATATTAAATGTTATATTTTCACCTATTCTGGATGAGTGTGTACACTTTAGGTTTAACCTGTTCGCCTCTATGGCACGTAAAAAATGGTGACAACTGACGTCTGCATGTCGGCGAGGGCTTCTTATTGCCTGGATGACATCATACGGCATCGCATGGAGTCGGGCGATTGTGACGTCATCGCCGACGTGCAGAGCTAGAAGAAGTTTCCGTTGAGGCTGGCGCGAGGGGAGAATTCTTTTGGTGAGGAATCCACAGGTAGTTACTGTATCCACCAGAAAAAGCGTTACCGAAGGTAAGTAACTTATTCATCTTGTCAATTCTCTAATCTCTCTATATCAAAGGTACCATGCTTATAAAAGGACGTTTTCCTACCCATTGTTCTAGATACATGCATGTGACTTTACCGTACTGGTGGTACATCATGTGAACAGGAATCCTTTTCAGTTGGGGCTCTCTATGTTTAGATTTTTCAGTCCCCATCACTGTTTTTTGTTGTTCATGCACACAAAGACACCAAGAAAAAGGGTCTGTTTGCCTTAGGTGCTCCCGTAGGGGGGGATAGCATAAAAGAAACATAAATCAAGATATGAGTTCCCACAATTATTTCTTTAACTGATCTGGTGGAGGGGTTAGGGAAGGTTTCATACACCCACACCCAAAGATCCCCTTACATTTGGCTCACCTGCAATTGTACAGCCAAAGAGGCTAGCAAAGGAGCTGCGAGTGATAGAGCACAGGGCCTCTTTCTCCTGCACATTCATCCTTCAGGGGTCTATTTTTAGACCGTGCTTGCTCTAAACTATGGTTTTACTCACACATTCTTTGTCTTTGGAGTCCTCCCATTTCTACCTCCCTACCCAGTCTATCATCCTGTCATCTTCTACCCAGATGACATCTTTTTGTGAACCTCTAACACATTTCAGACTAATCTAAGACAATACATTCCATGCAAGCAGGCAAGCAAAATACTTAAAGTGCAATTTGATTTCACCTAAAATTTGGTTCAACACGCATAACCTGTTCATCCCTAATCACTATGTCCAGCATGGGGCAGGGCTCCACCCCAGTTCCCCTGCAGAAATCTCTCCCTTACTTCTGGTGCCTGGGATCAACATTAGAAATCTGGTCCAGCACTCTACTATTTGACTAGCAAATATGACTTGGGTGCAAACAAACACGTTTTATTTGGTATAAAGTGTTAAAAAGCAAATGTCAAAATAGCGAAATGTGCAGCAATAGTTGTGTGATGTTTAAATTTGTGCCCTCCTGGCATTTTTCTCCACCTATATGAGGTCTTTACAATCTGAACTAGTTCTCACTAAATCCTCAGAAGTTTGTGATGCTAACTTAGCAGCTAGACAGAACAATGACTAGCTGTAACCTTGGGACCTGCAAGATGCTTACTTCAATACATGTCCATCAGAAGCACAGGAAGTACCTTTAAAACCAATACATAACTAATTCAGCTCTTTGGCAGCTCCTCTGGTCTTTACCAAGATTATGGTCCCCTTGGCAGTTTTTGTACAGCTCAGAAATGTCTACCACAATCCAGCTGGATGACTATTGCATCACAGCTACATCAAGAGAGGAAGCACATTCCAGTGTCACCCTGATACTTAGGAGCCTATACAGCCTTCTGTTCTCCATTAATTATCACCAATGATTATTAGTACCTTTCAATAGGTTACGTTCATCATGACATTTCTAGACTCTTGACTGGCAAAGGTCCTTGTCAACCTAGTATTTCTAAGGTTTCTGGGACAAGACGTAGCCTCCACAGGTTCCCTCCTCTTAATAAGGTCTACATGCAACCCCAGCAGATCAATCTGCTGGAACATTTGGATCAGTTGCTAAATAGTCCAAGTCTGTGTCAGTCCCAAACTTTTGGTGGAATATCCCTTCAGTCTGCCCTGCCAATGTGCCTGGTCACTGTAGGAAGCTGGCCTTTTATATGATAGATAAAAATGAGATATATTGTGCAAAGAGTCCAGGGAGTCCCTTACTAGTGGACAGGGGCTTGCTCTAGCAATCCCAAGTGCTCTTTTCAGGGGGCAGTGTAGTTGAGCAGCCTTAGGCTTATCAGAGAGGAATGTTAGACATCTGCAAATACACACAGAGACAATAAATGAGACACACAACTCAAGAAGGAGATCCACACCAATTTATAAAAATAGCAAGTATCTTTAAGTATGTTTTGGCACCAGAATCAATATGATCAGGTAGGTATGTTTTGCAAGACAAATCTTTACAGTTTTGAAAAGTCAACAGTGCAATTTCTGAAAAGCTTGCATGTTATCCTATGGGGAGAAAAACAAGTACTGCATTCAGGTATAGTACAGCAACTTATGGGACCAATCTCCTGGACTTAAGGTAAGTATTGGGCAAGGGTCAGGACCACACCAACAGATCACACAGGACGGCACCGGGGCGGCCGGTTGCAGAGGTGTAATACAGTATCAAGTGCCCAATGTTAGTCAATGGGGATCGGTCCGGTTGAAAAAAGGCTGCAAGTCTGGACAGGGAGTCCAGTCGGGAAGATCCAACAGGTGGGTTCAAGTATTGAGATGCTGGGGTATGGAGGAGCACCTTCGGTCCTCTTCTCTGCGGGCCAAAGGTGACAGGTGCAGAGGTGTCCTGAAACGTCAAGTCTTCTCCACCGAGAGCACTCACGGTTGAGGTGGCCTGCGGGCAGAGGCTGCAGGCTGTGGCGGTGAGTCCACAGTGGTCAAGTCCAAGGTGGGCTTTGTCTCTGTAGAGCTGGGGGAACATGCTGGCACCGATGATCCTCTTCACCTCGAGCTAGGCAGTGAGGGTGCAGGGGTGCTTTCCAGTTTTGGGTTTTCTGCAGGTCCGAAGCCCTTGCAGTTGTCTTCGAGTGCCTGCAAGATGCAGAGAAGCAGCTCTGCTGCTCCACAGGAGTTACTGGGTATTTGTTGAAGGCAGACAGGCCTCCTGCGCTTTAGAAGGCACAGCAGCTTGTAAGACAAGTCGACTTTGGCACAAATCAGCTGGGACAGCAGACAGGCCGACAGGTCTGGGGTCAAGTCTGGTGCTTATCCCTCAGGCTTTGCTTGTGAGGCTCTTGGGTGTCCTTCTACGTCAGCAGGAATCTGATTTTCTAAATGCTGAATTTAGGAGTGTTTTGGGAAGTGTATGGTAGTAGTGAATGGGCTACTTACCCTGGGGTCACTACCCCCCCTATATGATCACGTCCTATGGAAAGTGGCGATAACCCTGTCCCAGAGTTCCTAAATCTGTCAACAACAAGATGGCAGATTTCTAAATGTTTGTGTCGACATCAGGCAGCACACTTTAGAGTTCAGACTGACCTGACAGGTGGACACTCTTCTCTGAATACTAAATTTCCCACCTGTCCAGATGCCAAATGGGCCCTGGGGTAGGGGGATTGGATTTGTTCCTGTGACTGAAGCCAAATGTGCATACCAAGGGTGGTGTGCTTTTTGGAAGCCCCTGCCTTAGAATGCAGGTTTGCAGGTCATCCTGTTGGGTGGGGTGTGTAATGAACTTTCCCAGAGCAGGCTTTGTTTATGACCGCCCAAGAGCAATGGCTCTCACCCTTGGGGGGTCAGACTTGTGTCTGGTGGTGGCAGGCTAACTAAAACTGGACATCCCGCACATGGGTAGATGGCAAGTTTTCAGGGGGTACCTCTATGGTGCTCTCTGGGTGCATGTATTATTAAATCAATCACTGGCATCAGTGAGGGTTTATTTATATGAGATGCTTGATACCAAGCATCTCTAGTTTCAGTAACGCCATCATGTAGCTGGTGTACTCGTAGTGGCCAGTGGCCAGCACATGTACTTAAAATGGCTTCCTTGTTCAATCACTATGCCTAAGCATCAACAAAGACATAGCAGGGGCATATCCGCTCATGCAGATATGCTCTCACATGCAATATAATGCACCCTACCTTAGTGCTGTAAGCCCTGCTTTAGGAGTGACTTACATATATTGCACGCAGTGTTAGGGGACATGGTACACAGGTTGTGTGCCATGTTGTGTTTTTACTATTAGCTGCACCAAGACATGCAGCATGCAATGGCAGTCTGTATCTACTAGGTAAGGGGTCCCTGTGGGTGACTCAACACATACTGCAGCCCTTGGGGACCCTCTTTGGTACCCATGCCCTAGGTACCGGGGGTACCATTTACTAGGGACTTATAGGAGGACCAAAGGTACTGCGGACTGGGGAACAATTGCACAGTTTTAGGAAAAGAGATCTGGCATGGGGGACCTAGTTAGCAGGGACCCAGTGCACTTTCAGTCAAAATTGCATCAAATATCAGGCAAAAAGTGGGGGTGACCATGTCAAAACAGGGCACTATTCTACAGTCACAAATATCTGTTCGGTGTATTGGGATGGGAACTCTCAATCGCTGCTTAGAGGAAAAGAACAAATCCACCCTCCCACCTAAAAATGTGGTGGGGCTGAAGACACCCTTCCTAGCAATGAGAGCGTTGCTGCCAATAGTGATATCCATGAGGACTAAGTGGGAACCCTGCTCCCTACTTCTGTGTCCACTGGCAGTAGAGCTATGGGAAAGGGCAGTATCATATAACATGTTCCTCTTTTCTCTTACACTGTGGGAATAGACTGTTTGATAGTTTGATCAGGTGCCTCCATTCTACAAGAGTGGGAGATTCACTAGATAGTCCTCAACTCCAACTTTGCGATCAGGGGTCCAGGCAGAAGACACCTACACAACCATCCTGATTTCCAAATGTGAACTGTTTACCTCTAGGATAGACAGGGAAACTGGGGAGGAGGCGGATGTTCGACTGCATACTTTTCCCACATTTCCTCTAATTGTAAAGGGCCTTGGAGAAAATCAGTCAATTATCAAAAATGATGGTTCCTATTACAACATTATCAGATCATCAAAGAAATAATACTAGGGGAGACGCCAGCAACACAAGCTTAGGGCTCACCTTCTGCTGGCTTGTAAACTTGTATACTCTCAGTTAATTCCTGGACTTCTCCGGACACCAGATGATAGAGACCCTGTGCAGATATCTTTGTGGGTTAAGGCAGGGTTTCAGTTTCCAATGCCTATATCTCTCTATCCAGTGACACATCCAATAGAGGTACCTCATTAACTCATGGGCTCTACTAGTTACATTCCTTTATTGTTCCCACTCCCTTCTCCTGCTTACCCCCACACGAGAGGCCCCAAAATCACTTGCATGTTTGTTGTTATCAGCCATGAAATACAAACTGCCTGAAGGAGTGTTTATATTTTAAGGGGCGAACTGGTAAACCACTGACAATGAGACTTCATTTGTGTAGTTATTTGGGAGCTGGGTGGGCAACAGTGGTTCCCCTCTTCCTAGGATCATAAATCACAGCTATTACGGTCAGGGAATTATGACGTTTGCTGTCTCTTTCTTCAATAAGTAATTAAGAGAAAGGGTGGGGTTGTGACTTTGTTTTCTAATCACACCATTTTGTTAGAGTCACTTTTAGGTCAAGTTTGGTAGAAAAACTGTTTGTAAAACCTATTACTTATGATAAACTTAGAGTGGGCTTTGGGCCCGCACCTTTAAATTACTGCTTTAAGACAGCATCAATCACATCTTAGCTTCGATCAGCTAAGAGAAGTACACAGCTCTCATTTCGTGCTGTTGGCTGCTTGGTGCATCATTGTGCATAAGGGATCTGGTCGCATTCCCCTAGGCAATGAATGAGGTACTATTTTACAACAAAAAATGTCACCCAATCATCGCACCTTTCATTACGTTTAGTTATTTTTTCGCATAGTGGTTAACTTTTTGGCACAAAAAAATGATTTGCTGTGAAAGGCTAGGGTTTGTTCCTTTAACGGTTGCTAATGAGCTTCGCAGTGTCCAGTAGCCTTCCTGATCCTGCCACAGAGCCAATACGGTAGATCAATGTGGTCTCAGTCTAGTTTACAAAGAACCTGGATGGAGAGGTGTCAGAATAAAATAATTAGTTGTCTCAACTGCAGGAGTGGTCCTGCCACAAAGTGCTTATAGCAGTAACCATGAAATGTGGCTGCAATCACAATCAAATTAGTCACTCATTGCGCAACAATTTTCGTGGAGGGTGGTCAGATAAATCCCATGGAAGGATGCACATGCCTACCACTGTGCAGAGGTCAGATAATGGGAGAAAGAGATAGTATAGGCAAGAAAAGGATCCGTGTCAGGATGAAGAGGATGCACATGCTCCCCCTTGTGCCAAACTCCTCAGGCATCGCTCATTCCTCACCTGTCCTCCCAGCTGAAAAGGTGATCAGTCCCGTGAGAGTTCTCAAACTCTATTTGTCTCACTCTTCATACATGACTGCATATGTCACCTGCTATAAGTCACCTGCTATTACAGTCAGTCATTGGGGTATCAGTCAGTAAATCCATAAGGGTGCGTAGAGAACTGTCTACAAATGTAGGTGGGGCATAAATGATAAGGGGTGTCCATATGCGCCCCTCTAGAGAACTAGTCACTAGGACTATGTGCTAAATTATCCATCTGTACCTCTTTTACCATGGGTGGAAACGATCTACAAAAAAGTGCTATTCCCCAGAATCCCTAGTGATCCAGGAATTAAATATCTGAGTGTCAACATATTGCCCCAGAAAACCACACCTTGTACCCTTGATGTGCATCTCTTGTAAAGCAATATGTCCGGGAAGAGGCAGTGTAGGGCAAGGCAGCTGAAGTTCGAAAATTGCCTTTACCCTTTGTAGAGATTAAGGCCAATATTTTAACCAAAATCCGATAACTAGCTGTTTAGTGTCAGAATTCTTATTACCCCTTAATGAGAAATTGTTAGAATCAGGTGTGCCAATTTGGAGTAAATGAGCTTCGGGGCAGACCGTCCATTATGAGGTGGGTCATAGTCATGGGCCAATTCCAGGCGATCTGATATTTATGTCCTTTCACTAGTCTATGGAGAGCTTTAGGCAAGAGGTAGGTGGGTGTATGGTTATTGATGCTGACCCTTCTCCCTCCTCCCCTACTGATGGGGAGTTTTTATGGACGCCTGGTGATTAGCCGCACTCGCTAAATTTGCATAACATAACAAATATAATGTAACATGGACAGAGGTGGTGTCCTCGGGTGTCTGAATCTTTGCTCCAGCAGTACCACACTCTAGGAGATGGCACAGCAGTTGGCTCCTACTTTGAGAGACTGTGTGAGGGGTCACTTTGCTGACGTAGTTCAGGATGGTTTTGGGCCACCAGGCAACTTCTTTGATGCAATCTTGACACTGTGGATTCTGTGGCCGAGTCTCTGGGCTCTTTGATGGTCCTTCATATGCATGCTTGGTTAGTCTCTGTGTAACCACAGGCATGATCAGGCAAACGTGCTGTTTGCAGCCTCTGATGGTTCTCATCTCTTTGGTGAACAAGCTTTCTTTGGCATAGGTGACACTGCTAGGGGATGCATCACTGCCCGATCTTTAGGGTTACATTCTGTAGTGAGCATCTCCCACATGCAACACAAGAGACTAAGGGCCTGATTACAACTTTGGAGGAGGTGTTAATCCGTCCCAAAAGTGACGGTAAAGTGACGGATATACCACCAGCCGTATTACGAGTCCATTATATCCTATGGAACTCGTAATACGGCTGGTGGTATATACGTCACATTTGGGACGGATTAACACCTCCTCCAAAGTTGTAATCAGGCCCTTAGAATCTTTATGGGGCTACAGCCTGAGAGGTATCACCATAATTCCTGCTCTGTTTATCAGCTGTTTCCACCTACCCACGACAGTACTGGCATAGTGACTTTGAATGGTACTGAGACTACAAAAGACAGTTTTTGTTTTCGTCATCCCCAGCTTCTCGTCAGGTCATATTGAATACCTCCTGGTCCTGGAACAGTGGGTGCTTGAGAAGGACGCAAAATTATTTTGACTATCTTTGTGCTGCTAACCCTTTAAGGGTGCGCTGCAGTTTATTTTTGCAGTACGGCCCACGTGTCAGGTTGCCTTCCTTCAAGCTTTCTGCCAGTGTTATGCAGTTCCCAGGTAAATGACTGTGATTAACTTTCGTTCTTCTTCAATTCGGTGCTTCTCCAGTGTCCATTACTGGGCTCTTGCCCTATGTTTGGGTATGTTAGTCTTGTTGATTTTCTGTTTTCTTCCCTGTAAGGGATTTTTTAGGTTCTACTTTAAGTACCAGCTCAGTTTCTGTTTTGCATACTGTGGTACAAAGACTCCTTGTCCTTTTACATTTGTTGTTCATTAATGAATGGTTTGGACTTTTCAGGTGTGCTGCTGGGAAAGCACTGCTTATATGAATAGAGCGATTTCAGTTTACAGGACTTTCTTCCCTGAAACTATGGCCCTCATCACAACCCTGGGGGTCGGTAATAAAGTGGCGGTAATGTCACCAAAAGGCTGGTGGTAAATACCGCCTAATTATGACCATGGCAGAAAGAGCTCAGACAGACAGCCACTTTACCACACCGACTGCCAGGACTAAATCAACAGGCACCACGGCGGTAGCTGCCTACAGCCTGGCAGAAGACAATGTTCTGCCCACTGTATTAAGACACAGGAAACCGCCACCTTTTCCGGGGCGGTACTAATGACAATAAAAGCTTGGCGGAAACAATGCACAGAAGAGAAACGACTCACCTGTGGAGACTCAGGGAAGAACCACGCCGCCATGGAGCCTGAACTGCATATATTCTCAATGATTTTCTACGTCCTGCTCCACCACGAACACCAACGACGGCGAAGACGACCACGGTGAGTACAACTGCCTAGCACACAGGGGAGGAAAAAGAGAGTAACACACACACACACAACACCCCCAGCACCATACACACAAGCAGATGCAGTAACATAACATATTTACCCTGTACCCCTCAGGAATAATGCAAGGACAACACGAATAGATCAAAGTGAGTGTAATAAGATAAATACAGTAGTAATATGTACATCCAATGTAAAAGTATATACATATTTACAAATCAAGGGACACTGTCCAGTCCTCAGTGTTCGTGTGGTCACAGGGCCACATTACAATGTCCAAGGCCCAACTTGACTCCTGCAACAACACGGAGAGAACACTGCAGGGGCATCAGTTAGAAAATAGGCAGGTACCTCAGGGGGACGGGGAACGAGGGGCACCTCAGCTGGCAGATGGAACAACACTGGTCCTGGAGGGGGCAACATGCCCTATGCTTGGTCCTGGGGAGTGCAAGGCCACAGTCTCTCAAGTGGGTGATTTGCCCACATGATCTGGAGGGGGTAACATGCCCTGTGCTTGGTCCTGGGGAGTGCAAGGCCACAGTCTCTCAAGTGGGTGTCTTTACCACTGGTTCTGGAGGGGGCATCATGCCCTGTGATCTTCATCCTGGGGAGGATGGAGTGAGTGGATGGCTTCTCCACTGGTTCTGGAGGGGGCATCATGTCCTGAGATCCTCATCCTGTGGAGTATGGGGTGAGTGGATGGCTTCTCCACTGGTTCTGGAGGGGGCATCGTGCCCTGTGATCTTCATCCTGGGGAGGATGGGGTGAGTGGATGGCTTCTCCACTGGTTCTGGAGGGGGCATCGTGCCCTGTGATGCAAATCTTGGGGAGTGCAAGGTCACAGTCTCTCAGGTGGGTGTCATACCCACAGGATTTGCAGGGGCAGGCCGCCCCACAGCCCATAGACGCAGGACTACACACTGTACGCCGGTGGTGACGGCTGCTCAGTGGTGGTGATGCTGATGTTGCTGCTGGTGGTGGGGGGAAGCTGCAGCCCATTCCCTGCAGCCTCGGACGGCTGCCCACTGGTGCTGCTGGTGGTGGTGGGGGGAAGCTCCTGCCCATCCCCTGCAGCCTCGGATGGCTGCCCACTGCTGGTGGTGGTGCTGCTGCTGGTGGTAGTTGTGAGGGGAAGCTCCTGCCCATCCCATGCATCCTAGGACGGCTGCCCACTGCTGGTGGTTGTGCTGGTACTGCTGGTGGTGGGGGGAGGCTCCAGCCCATCCCCTGCAGCCTCGGAGGGCTGCCCACTGCTGGTGGTGGTGGTGGTGGTGCTGCTGCTGGTGGTAGTTGTGAGGGGAATCTCCTGCCCATCCCCTGCATCCTAGGACGGCTGCCCACTGCTGGTGGTTGTGCTGGTGCTGCTGGTGGTGGGGGGAGGCTCCAGCCCATTCGCTGCAGCCTCGGAGTGCTGCCCACTGGTGCTGCTGCTTCTGGTGGTGGTGCTGCTGTTGGTGGTGGTGGGGGGAGGCTCCAGCCATCCCATCCCATGCAGCCTCAGATGGCTGCCCACTACTGGTGGTGGTGCTGCTACTGCTGGTGGTTGTGGGGGGAGGCTTCTGCCCATCCCCTGCAGCCTCGGACGGCTGCACCACCATGGTTGGTGGTGGGGGCTCCGATTGAGTCCCAGCACCAAGCCCCTTGTCCTTTTTGTCTGCTGGTACAGGCCCCTTGCCCTTCCTGGCAGCAGCTGGGGATGACTTCTTGCTCTTCTTGGCAGGAGCTGGGGATGGCTCCTTGCTCTTCTTGGCAGCAGCTTGGGATGGCTCCTTGCTCTTCTTGGCAGCAGCTCGGGTGGCACCTTGACCTTCACAGTAGCAGCTGTGGGTGGCACGTTGACCATCCTAGCAGCACTTGAGGTAGGCACCCTTTCCGCCTGGTGCCCAGGATCCTTTCCAACCACGACTTGCTGTGGACACTACTGGGCCCGTGGACTGGTGGCTGAGGTGCTTGCCTGGGTGTTACCCACCCTGGCCAGAGGTGAAGGACTGGGGGGAGGGGAGGGAAGAGGCCAATGGTGGAGAGTAAAAGCTGCTCAGGAACATTGGGGCGGGGAGAGGGAGAAGGTCTGGGAGTGGAGGAAGAGGGAGTGGTTGTAGGAGGTGTCTGCTGTGTTTGGGTGCAGGTGCATGGGCTGGATGCTGTTGGAAGTCTGAGTGCTTGCGTTTGTGTAATTTGGGAGGAGGGGGCACAGACACAGTGGGAGAGGACTCGGGGACGTGTGCATGGCTGTTGGGGTGGCGACTGCCAGTGAGGTGTGTGTTCTGATAGGTGCGCTGGTGATGGCAGTAGTAGATGAGGATGAAGTGCATGCAAGTGTGAGTGTAGACACAACTGGGAGGGAAGTGGAGGACGAGGAGGAGGGGGCCACAATGGAGGCAGTGGATGTTGGTATGTCTGCTTCTGGATGGTGTTTGTGTGAGTGCCTGTGGGATGAAGTGTGGTGCCTGTGTTTGCCTGTGCCGATCTTGCGTGTTGTCCTGTGTGCATGCTCGTCTGTCTGTGTGCTTGGGATAGGTTGGGGTTGAGGGGAATGGGATTGGGTAGAGGAAGTTGGAGGGTGGAAACAGGGACCATGGCTGCCATCAGAGAGGAGCCTGGATTGATCTCTGTTGGGCCGCCTGAAATGCATTGGTCTTTTGCATTTGGGCTGACAGCCCCTGGATGGCATCCACAATGGTTGACTGCCCAACAGAGATGGAACTCAGGAAGTCAATAGCCTCCTCACTCAGGGCAGCAGGGCTAACTTGGGCAGGGCCCGAGGTGCCTGGGGCGAAGGAGATGCCCACCCTCCTGGGTGAGCGGGCACGGGCAACTCAATGAGGGGCTGCTGGGAGGGCGGTGCTGGTACAGGGGTGATGGCTGTACCTGTAGCTGGGGTGGGCAGAGAGGTGTCCGCCACTACCAGGGAGCTTCCATCGGAGGAGGTATCTGTGTCCAAACTGTCCCCTCCAGTTTCTGCTGTGGTGCTCCCCTCGCCCTCCATCCCACTGGTGCCCTCACCGTCGGTGGACTCTGTCTCCTGGGTCCTGTGGGATGCAGCTCCCTCCGTCGCCAGTGCCTCTGCTCTTCCGTCAGATGATGCTAATGCACATAAGGTCAGGATGACAAAACAAAAAGGGGGGGAAGAGACAAAGGATACACTTGGTCAATGGCTGCAGCAACACCACCGTTGGCATACACAGCACCCTCACACACAGGGAACAGCCCTACGCACTATACAATGCACTACCAGTAACAATGCTAGTCACCAGGGCATGGGGAGGGGCACATACCGCCAACTGCAGCATACCTGGGACCCACACACCCCTGCCCAGTAGTAGATGCCTACTAGGTAGGTTGGAGCAATTTCACATCAGAACCCTGCCCAACATGGGACCTACTCTGCAATGTCAGCCCCGGCCTAGGGGCACCCACAGGCACACATCCCCCACCCCGATACCACCCCACCAGGCATAAGTGGTAATGATGGGCACTGTACTCACCCCCTTGTTGCTGCTGTGGTGCCCCCAAGTGCCCATCCAGCTCCTGATAGGCCACCGCCAGTATGCGGGCCATCAGAGGGGTCAGGGTTCGACGGGCACTCCTTCCTCGTTGGGAGGCCATCCCCAGCTGGGCCTCCGCCGTTTTCCGTGCCCAGCATCTCAGGTCTTCCCACCGTTTCCGACAGTGGGTGCTCTGCCGTAGACCCCCAGGGTCCGCACGTCCTTGGTGATGGCACGCCATATACCCTTCTTTTGATGGGCGCTGACCTGCAGAGGAAATATACACAGGGAAAGGTATTAGTTAGACCGTCCTGCCTGTTACACTCATGGCCACCATAGCCCATCCCCCTATGCACAGACATGACCCAGCATACATGCTGCACACTGCCCAGGGCCCATCCACCAACCCCACCATACATGAGGCCTTCACACACACCACTCCATGCATTCATGCCCCATGCATCGTGCTCACAGTGTACTCACTTGTTGGTCTGGAGGCCCATACAGCAGTCCGTACTGGGGTAGGACCCCATTCACTAGTCTCTCCTACTCCGCAGAGGTGAAGGCATGGTCCCTTTCCCCAGTCACACCGGCCATGGTAGGTTCCAGACACAGGTCACAGCAGCACATGCAGTGTAGGTCCTCTCCTGTTGAAGGTCAGGTAGCAAGTGAGTGAACAGATAGAAAATGGCGGTGACGTCCGCGGCAGTGCATACCGTTACCGCCGGCGTACATCACCATTGGCCATTGTACCCCTTAGGGCCCAATAATAACCAATGAGGAGTTGCACCGCGGTTCACAACCGCCTCCCACAATGGCGCACGTCAGCGGAATTACCTCATGTCCACCTGTCCCTCCATACAGGACATGCGGACACCATTTAAGTGGGGGGAGGGCATGGATCACAACTGCATCACAGATCACAATTGTACATACAGGACATATACCACTGATACATTTAAAAAATCACATCATGCATTGAACTGTGTACTGTAGAGACTACAATGTACAGATTATGACCAGCTCCTCACTCTTTTGCCCCATAGATTGCAACCTGCGGATAAATAGGAGATGGAGACATCTCCCCGTGTACAGAACCCTGGTGGACTTGGCAACAATGGAGGACAGGCACATTATCCTCACCTACAGACTTGACAGGGCCACAATCACAGAGCTGTGAGCCCAACTGGAGCCTGACCTGATATCTGCTATCCGTCACACCACTGGGATCCCCCCTCTTGTGCAAGTGTTATCAGTGCTCCATTTACTGGCAACTGGTTCTTTCCAAGTGACAGTGGGCTTGGCAGCAGGAATGTCACAGCCAATGTTCTCAAAGTGCTGAGCAGAATGTTGGCTGCCCTGATTAAACACATGTGCAGCTAAATTTTTTCCCCCAAGTGGAGGATTTGCCCACAGTGAAGGCTGACTTCTATGCAATGGGACATATCCCCATCATTGGGGTGATTGATGGAACACATATTGCATTTGTCCCCACCTCCTGGCAAAATGAACAGGTCTTCAGAAATCAAAAAAGTTTTCACTCGAATGTGCAGATGGTGTGTTTGGCGGACCAGTACATCTCCCATGTCAATGCTAAGTATCCAGGCTCAGTGCATGATGCTTTTATGCTAAGGAATAGCAGCATCCCAAATGTGATGGGCCAACTACAGAGGCACATGGTGTGGCTAATAGGTAGCCCTGGTTCCCACCCGGTGGATGTTGGTGTATGGGTATGGTGTGGGCCATAAGGGTTAGTGTGTGGCTAACAGTTGTCCCTCGATATTTGCAGGTGACTTTGGTTACCCCAACCTCTCATGGCTACTGACCCCTGTGAGGAATCCCAGGACAAGGGCAGAGAAATGTTACAATGAGGCACATGGGCGAACAAGAAGGATCATTGAATGTACATTTGGCCTCCTGAATGCCAGGTTTCGGTGCCTCCATCTAACAGGTGGATCCTTGTGGTACTCACCAAATAAGGTCTGCCAGATAATCGTGGCATGCTGCATGTTGCATAACCTTGCCTTGAGACGCATGTGCCTTTTCTGCAGGAGGAGGAGGATGGAGATGGCCGTGTGGCAGCAGTGGACCCTGTGGACAGTGAAGATGAGGAGGCATAGGATGAGGATGAGGACAACAGAACTGCAATGATTAGACAATACTTCCAATGCCACACAGGTAAGACAGTGTAACTTCACATTTAATTGGCAGTTTTTGTTTGACATTGTCACTGGCAGGCTGTGAATTCCCACTTCTATGCCCACTCACTGTACACTTTGGCAACTCTTTTTGCAGATGTTGGTGCCCCACTAACGCTCCTGGTGTATTCACTGCAGCCAACTACAGGTCTTTCCTATGTATACATTACTGTACAGTTGAATTGCAATGTTGAAACCTTGTTAAACAAATACATACTTAAATCATTTGACATACTCCATACTTGCACTTTTCAAAGTGTGTTTATTGCAGTGCTCTGAACAAAAGTGGGAAGTGCAATGAGCTGGGGTGTTGATGGAGGAAAGTCAAGGGTAGAGTCCAGTCTATTTGTAGCACAGATGCATTGTCCAAGGGGGCATAGGAAGGGGAGCAATGGCAGTTCAAGGTGGACAGGGTGACAGAGTGGGACACAGGGGTGACAATCAGGAGAGTCTCATTTCCTGGCAGGGGTCTTGGCAATAGTCTCTGGCTTCTGCCTGGATCGCAGGGAATGTTTGCAGGGTGGTTCTCCTTCTGCAGGGGGAGGGCTGCTGGTGACCTGTTGGTCCTGTGTCGGGGTCTCCTGTCCACTAGCAGTAGAGGAGGTGGAGGGCTGTTCAGTAGTCTGGCTAGTGGCAGGGGCCCGCTGTTGTAACACTGCCTCCCTCATAATGTTGGCGATGTCTGCCAGCACCCCTGCAATGGTGACCAGGGTGGTGTTAATGGACTTCAAGTCCTCCCTGATCCCCTGGTACTGTCCCTCCTACAGCCACATGTTCTCCTGCAACTTGTCCAGGATCTGGCCTGCATATCCTGCGGATGTTGGTATGCTCCCAGGATCGTGGTGAGTGCCTCCTGGAGAGTCGGTTCCCTGGGCCTGTCCTCTCCCTGGCGGACAGCAGTCCTCCCATCTTCCCTGTTGTCCTGTGCCTCGGTCCCCTGAACCGTGTGCCCACTGCCACTGACCCCAGGTCCCTGATTGTCTTGGGTTTGTGGTGTGACCTGCGGTCCCTGTAGTGGTGGACACACTGCTGATTGATGTGTCCTGGGGACAGAGGTATGGGCACGCTGGGTGGGTGCTGTGGTGGTGTTTCCTGAGGGGGGAGGCTCTGTGGTGGTGTGGGACTGTGCCTGGGTAACCGATTGTCCGGAGGTCCCTGATGGGCCAGGTTGGTCATCCAGATTCAGGCGAGCAGAGTCGCTGTCATCACTGTGGACCTCTTCTGTGGGGGGACTGGATGTTGCTGGCACCTCTTCTCCGGTGACATTGGCTGGGATACCTGTGGGGATGTAAATGCAGTGTTATTTTTTCTGTGTGTGACATATTGTGCATGGGTGGGATGCCCTCTATGGTTGTTATTGCCCTGGCAGCTTTGACTTGTGTGAGTTGTTATGTGGTGGGCTAGCTGATTCTGTCTAGTGTGCATTCTTTAGTGATAGGTGTCCATGCAGGTCTGTGAGTGGTGTCCATGCATTGGTATGGCATGCTGGGCTTGCCATTGGGATAAGTGGGTTGTGATGGTGGGGTGTGTGGGAAGTGGTGGAGTGATGGGAGTGAGAGTAAGGGTTGGGATATGTGATGGCATTGCAGGTAGGGGGGTGATCGCAATAGAGAGTTGACTTACCAGAGTCCACTCCTCCTCCTACTCCTGCCAGGCCCTCAGGATGCATGATTGCCAAGACTTGCTTCTCCCATGTTGTTAGTTGTGGGGGAGAAGGTAGGGGTCCACTGCCAGTCCTCTGTACTGTGAGCTGGTGTCTTGCTGCAATGTAACACACCTTCCCCCGTAGGTCCTTCCACCTCTTCCTGATGTCATCCCTTGACCTTGGGTGCTTCTCCCACGGCGTTGACCCTGTCCACGATTCTCCGCCACAGCTCCATCTTCCTAGCAATGCTGCTGCACCTGTGATCTAAATAGCTGTGGCTCTACTCAGATGATTTCCTCCACCATGACCCTTAGCTCCTCCCCAGAGAATCTGGGGTGTTGTTGTGGTGCCATGGGTGTTGTGTGAGTATTGTGGGTGAGGGTGTGTAGGGTGATATGTTGGGGTGTGTAATGTAAGGTGCGTGGGTGGTGTATAGGTGATGGTGGTATGTGGCTCTGGCTGTGTGAGTGCTCTTGCTGTCTCTCTGTTGGCAATTATTTGTAGTCATAAAGGGTTGTGAGTATTGTGGGTGGGTGTTTTATAGTGGTGTGGGTGTGTTTGGGTGTCAGGTGTGTGTTGTTTGAATTGTTGAAAGTTGTGTTGTTTTGTTTAAGTGTATGTATTTTGAGCGCGGCGGTATGTACCGCCAATGGTTTACCACCATTGAATGTCCGCCGTGGTGATTCATGGGTCATAATGTTCTGGGCGTTGTTCTGTTGGCGTAACGGTGTGGGTTTAGATACCGCCAATTTATCACTGACCTTTGGGCTGGTGGACTTGTGTGTGTGGCTGAATAGTGACGGATTGGGATGTGTGTGTCATAATATGGTTAACGGATATCCGCGGCAGCGGTATGTTGGCGGCAGTCAGCATGGTGGTAAGTGGGATTTACCGCCAGTGTCATAATGAGGGCCTGTGTGTTTTGTCTCTGGTTTTGAGTGACAAGGTATCTCTCGATTTTATAATTATTTGCATCGTCCTAAGACAGCCAGTAGGGAATTGGGACTCACTTGTAGGGACTTTGGGCAGACAGACTTATAGTAGGTGAGGGTACTCAGATACTTTGCGGCATTCTGTCATTGTTTGGGGTACCTGCCTCTGTAGAAGCTCAGTTCTGTCTAAGATTTCTTTGGTGTTTGTATTTTCTACCATTGTACTGCATACGGTTCTGTTGGTACTCGTTGAAAGTTCTTCCTAAGGGGAAGCCCTTGCTTCTGCCTACACATTTTCTGCACTCAGGCTGGATGTTTTCATTGGCACGGCCCAAATGCTCTTGGTGCAACAACAGACATTCTAAGAGGAGAAAGGCACTTCTACCACTTTTTCTTCTGTCTTTGTCTACTCTTCCGTCACCTAGGAGTATCCCTTGTTTGGAAAGATTAGCTTCCCCCACTGGTGTGGTTGCCTGGTTTTCTTGTCCAGATAGTGGTGGTGACTTAGGATGTTTTGATTCGGTGTAGGTCATCACCTTGGTGCCGGCTATGCTTATGCCAGAAGGGTGTGTGCTCTGATGGTTTTTGCCTTTTGGTTGCCAAGGTAGGGATGCTTTACACAGGGGCACTGTTCCGTGTTGTACAGTCTTCCAGATTGTCCTTTTCTTAAAACTTGCTGCTTCAACTTTCCCCTAGTCAAAATTTATTTTCTTCCTGTTATGGACCTCAGTATGGCCTCCTTAGCCCTGGTTGCGTGCTGTGTTCTCATCTCGATCCTGTTCAGGTGCATTTTGCTCGATATGTTCTGTGCCACCCCTTCTCTACTGTGGGTTGGTTGGCATTCCACCTATTTTTCAGCTGTATATGATAGTGCTTCAATGTTGGCAGTCTTCTGCTTCTTCAGAGTTTTCAGTGTGCAACTTTGGTCATAGGGATGGTATGGGGGAATGTTCTGCCAAGCATTTCCCAGTTTTGCATGTGGCATTGTTCATCTTTATGGCACTTTGGTTTTCATCTACTGTCAATTACATTGGGGCTTTGTGGGTTGGTGACCTATGTCGAGCTGTTTCCTTCTGCATCTTTTGTGTTTTTTAAGGAAAAATCATAGACATTCCTTTTGTTGTGCATTTTGTGTCACCAGCCCGCATGCAGGGGTGAGATCAGTTCTTCTCCATCCCCTTACTTGCTGCCAGCAAAATTGTGACTTGGGTTGCATTGGGAGGTTCATTCTGTTCTTGTTGTATTGTATTGTATTGTATTGTAGTAGGCACGTATAGAGCACATAGCTAGCTTAGCGCATCCCAGCGCTATAGTGTACTACACAATACACAGCTGTGACAATGTTAAAAATCTGTCATCAGAGCCAAGCGATCAACAAGATTGTGCGAACAGCCAAGTCTTTAGCTGTTTGTGAAATGGCAATTCCAATTCAGCAGTCCACAAGGTAGTAGGCATAGAATTCCATAGCTTGGAAACATTGTACCAGAAATATTGGCTGCCTCTTCTCACTCTCTGGATCAGTGGGACCATGGCTAGGCAGGCTTTGGAAGACCACAAGTGTTTTGTAGGGACATAAGGAGTGATCCATGCATTCCCAATATTGGTATCCGTCTAGGTGAGTGATATGCCAGCAATGCATAGGGATTTAAATTTCATTCTTTGAGCAACCGGCAGCCAGTGTAGCGACTTTTAAGCTTGTCAGGCGGAGTGAAATTTAGAGATGTTACATAGAAGACGGGCAGCAGCATTCTGCACCACTTCTAATTTGTCAACTTTTGATTTGGAAGTGCCCAAATATAGAGGATTTCCATAGTCCAGTTATGCCAGAATGAGTGCTTGGACTGCTAGTCTTTTGGACAGGGACAGAGAAGTTATAACATTTTCCTACGAGCTCTCAACATCTCAAAGCAGGTAGCAGCTACTGCTGTTGCTTGGATGTGCATGGTCAAGTCTTTGTCCAGCCAAAAGCCTAGACTTTTTATCTCCCACTTTGGTGTTGGCAGGGCGCTTAAGTCATTAGTCCATCCTGGATTTATCATCATATTTGGAGAGGGGTTACATAGAATGGGCCACTCTGTTTTCTCCCCATTGAGTTTCAGAGCTGAACCGTTCATCCAGTTAGCTACATCTGTAAAGCAGGAGCCACAAGAGGAAGGTCAATTGGCCTTTACATGGCTCACCGAAAAAATACGTTGGGTATCGTAAGCATACCATATGCAAGGACGACCTCTGCCAAATGGAGCATATAAACATTAAAAATGGGGGGCTCAGCGAGGATCCCTGAGGGACCTCACAGTTGAGCAGCATGGAATCTGGTCTACACTCACCATTGAATACGTGGAACATTCTCTGATTGAGGAATGATTTAAGCCAGAGAAGAGCTTGTCCAGTCACTCCGACATTTTGGAGCCTCTCCAAGAGGATCTTGTGCTTTACCAAGTCAAAGGCAGCACTAAGGTCCAGGAGGATGATAGCAACCACACATCCTTGATCTAGAAGTATTTTTGCATCTTCCACTGCTGCCACAAGGCAGTTTCTGTACCATGGTGTGGTCTAAATCCTGTTTGAGTATGATGAAGTGAGTCATGTTCCTCAAAAAAATCTAAAAGCTGTTTATTTACATATTTCTCAAGGATTTTACTTGGCACAGGCAAGAGTGAAATCGGCTTATAATTCCTGACCTCCAGCGGGTCCAGATTGGGCTTTTTAATAGGGCTCTTATCACTGCATGCTTCCAGGTAACTGGCACCATTCTCTTAGCCAAGGACAAATTAAGGACCGCTAAAAGGGAGGGTCCAATCACATCAAAGATTTTGAATAAGACAGAAGGAGGAGCCAGATTGAGCGGCGAGCCTTACTTCAGTTTATTAAGGAGCAAAGACAGCGATTACAGAGTGATTTCTTGGAAGCCTGAAAGTATTGCCTTGTCATTTAACTGGACCATACTATAAACCTTGGTTCCAGGGGCTGAGTCTTTACCTGGGAGTGTGGAGAGAGTATCATCTATCTTTTCCTTGAAGAACTTGGCAACATTATTACAATGCAGGGTCAAGGGTGGTTGAATTGGAGAGTTACAAACAGGTTTTAGAAGAGATTTTATAATCTGGAATATCTCTCTCAGCCCATTCGAAGCTGTCTGTATTTTACTATCATAGTATGCTTCTCTAGTGATCAGGATTTCCCCATGGTACTTCCTAGAAGCTTCCCCATAGTTGGCCTTTGTCATCAGTGAGTAGTCCCTTCTCCAGCGTCTCTCAGCTCTATAACAGGCTTGTTTTAAAAGTCTAAGTTGAGGAGTATACCAAGAAGCTGAGCTGGCACACTGATGTGTGGATTGTTTATTGGTAGGACACATTAAATCCAGAGATTGAGTGAGCCAGTGAGTGAACTCAGCATTGGCTATGGAAGGGTTTGTATTCATATCAATGCTAATATTATTAAGAGCAGAGGTTAAATCAACAATGTTAAGCTTAGGCCATCTTTGTCTAAATGACGAGGAGGACGGGACCATGGGGGGCGCTGAGGACAGGTAATCCTAAAAGGAACTAGCAAGTGGTCCAACCAAATAACTGGCACAGGTTTTACGCTTAAGTTGTCCTCAGTAGAGAAAATAGGGTCAAGGAGGTGGCCTTTTGAGTGTGCTATTCCGGATACTCTCTGAGCAAGCCTGGTTGCCAGTAGATCTTGAGTAATCCCAGTGGCTTTCTTGACTGCCAGATCCTCGAATGAAAATTTAGGTCACCTACAAGTCTGAAGCTAGATTTTGAAGCTACAAAATTGGAAATCATCTTGGGAAAGGAATTTTTAAACTCCTTGCCCTTTCCTGGTGGTTGGTAAATTATATAGAACACTAGATTTTCACAATCATGGAGTGGATAAGAGTTGGTCAGTCATTTGAAGGAGGATTTAAAAATTATAGTCACCCCACCTCCTCCTTTATTGGTACAATCTTTCCTACAAAGAGTAGTTGTCAGGAAATGCCTGAGCAAGGTCAGGGCCAGAGTCTTCCTGGAACCAAGTTTCGGTTAAGAACAGTCCAGCCAGTTGCTCGTCCGCTAGGAGGGAGTATAAATCAAATTTATGTGCGGGAATAGACCTACAATTGATTAAAAAACAACTTAAGACTGCCCTCAGAACGAAGGGACAGTGTTGGCAGGTCAAATTAGCATTCCTACAATCAATGGAATGATAGCAGTCACCCATAAGGGAACCCTGTAAGGCAAAGGGCTGAACAGAAGTATAGCTTCTCATACCTGTATCTTGACAAGCAGTATTCCTGGCCCCGGCCAGGCGCGGACGGGGGCAGACGGGCTTGCCTTATGCCATTGTATCCAGGTTTGTATATTGACTTGTACAATTAGGTTTTCAAAAAACTCTTTTGTAGCTTGCGTTGGAAAACGAGTTTAAACAACACCTTCCCGCACTTCAAAAGATAGATGTTTCTGAAGGAATTTGGAGTGTCTCGCTCATGAAAATATGGTTGGGCTAATACCCATGACCGTCACAAAGGTTAGTGTGCATGCGCACATACCACATTGAAAGATTTAGGCTCGCACATGTCACTTTGAAAGAATAGGGATGGTGCTTCACCCTGGTGTTTTGATTTCCCCCAATCCACCTGAAAGAATGTTTCCACCATTTTTGGTCTTTCAGGGACGGAGTGTTTACCTCACCATTTTGTTGAGCGTGCACGCATTAGAGTGTTCACTTCACCGCATTTTGTAATCTTTTATGAATAATGTATATGTTTTTATGTGTCGTTTTGAACAAGCACCAAAGGAGCTTTGTTTCTTAGAACAAGGCGGAATTGCCCACAAGGTGAAGAATATACTTGTTGGTTAACAGGGTGCATTGTGACCCTGGTGGTGTTGCTGACAACATATCTACAACTACAATAATGCGCATACACATTTGCAATTGTATATATAGGTTCCGCTTCCTATGTCCTGATGAGGCCCATAGATGGAGGGCCGCAATGCATCAACCAACAACTTGAGGAGTGTTATGAATTTATGAACTAAAAGACTATGATCGGGGATTATACCGCATCTAACTGGTACGAACAATTATCTACTAGTGACGGTATAGATCATCACTACCTCATATAGAGGACTGCTCTTGGAAAAAGTGTTTGCCAGCCCACAGTTGCAAATATCGTTGGAAGTTTAGAGTTCAATATTCATTGCACTCAGTACTTGCTTTTTGAAAATTGTGATGTATATATTTGAGTGATGTGACGTGTACTATGTTTCAATGTCGTGCATTGTGTCAATACTGTATATTATATGAATTGGATCTTAAGAGGAGGAGCGAGACAAAGGGAGACGAGTATAAATTTGTTCATAATAAAGCATGAATGTCAGAATTAAAAATCTTTCCAGTGATCAATTAATGTCTTTACTGCGATGTATAATATATGTGTATTTTTCGCTAATTTATACCAGTTTTGTATCAGCGGTGTCAGATAGCCTGGGTACAGTGGGGTTACAAGGTCCTTCCCCCATGATTATGTATATTGTATCCAGCTTGGGCATGGCTGTTTGCATTCTTCAATCCATATAGCACTAATCTTTATTATTTCTCCTTTGACCCTCTTTTTAGGATTTATTGTTTTGCTACTGAGTCATGAGCAGAAGAAACTACAGATGGAAGTATTCATTAGAAGAACAAGTGATGTACCTTTGGTAACAGTGATAATGTTTCTGTTGTATAGATACCCTAAGTACTTACAGATTCCTCACCTGATCACTTACCTCCCGCTTCTGAGGAGAATTGTGTACTTATTCATGCTCCAAGCTAATTTTATACAACACATTTCTGTAACCTTCGTCAATCTCCTCTTTGCCTCTAAGGGTTTGGAAAAAACTGAGAACAGACGTCAGAGTGCCTGGGTAGAATATACAGTTCCATGATGTCACATCCAGTGTGGTACCAGTGTTCAGTTTGGACCTTTGTTGTCACCTACTGGTGCAGGAGAGCTATTTTCAACGTTTCCACAGCCAGTGTGGAATCTGGGGAAATTCATTAGGGGAGGAATCTGTAAGTACATAGAGAATCCACTAGAAACCTTGTTACTGAATGTAAGTAACTCATTTTTGCCTCCCCCACCCCCCCTCCCCCGCCACCCTTCCCTCTGCTCAGATCTTTGGGGTACCTGTTTCTTGAGATATCTTTTATAGAGACACACAGAAGAGTGCAGGAATGTATGTGGGGTGAAATTAGTTATAGAGAGGAGAGAAGAAATGAGTGAGGGGTCTGCTGGACTCTTAGATTTCCAACACAACAATTTGAGAGCTCGAACTTTGCGAGCACAGTGAGAGATTGCATCTGTCTGGTGTGAATCCATGCTCAGTAAGATGTTTGCAAAAAGTGTCACAGCAGTTCTAAGACCTAGCTCCCTGGGACAAGTACAGCCTCTAGAAACAGGAAAGGATGGGGTTTAAAAAGTTCTTACACCTAGCGGAATAGAAGTGGCTATGGATCAATTCAGGGCAGACTGGAGTGTAGAAACACTGTTTTTGACAGTCGTTGTAGAACGGAAATAAATCATCTTTTCAAACAATTGACAAACCACTTGCTTTTTTACATTTGTTTTTCTGAGAACCGCTACACCATGGAGAGGAACCTGCTTTTAAAATGTTAGGAAGCCGATATGTGCCTGCCAAACGGAATCTGTCAGACAGCTGGAGGCAGCTGTCTTTTGGTTGCTAGAAACATCTTGTGCATTTGGTTCGAAGGAGTGAACTGAACTGGAAATTTTGAGACTTATGTGACATTGAATGTTATTTTGGGAATCAGTTCCGGAGGGAGTAAACTGGGAGAATGCAACATAATAACATTTTCCACACACTGGCGCTGATAAGTAGTTTGCAGCCACTGAAATTGCTGAGCCCCACCCTGTGTGAGGGCTACAGCTCACAGAGGTTGCTTAGAAACTTTTTTTGTGGTGCCCTGCTACCTGCTTGATGGACTGCTTGATGACTGTGTATAACAGACTCACTCCTCTGCTGCAGCAAAGGCCATTTAACTCCCCTTCTTTATTTCCATATTGGGTTAAAACTCATTTTGTCAGAATTTTTATTTAGTTTTCTTCATTGTTCTATCATTTTTCTTATTGAACATTTATTTTTTTACTTAGCTTGGTGTGGATATTTTACGTACTTTGGTTTTACAGTAAAACAACTGTTTGGTGGCTTGTTTCAATACACCACATGCACTATTTTCTCAAGGAGGTGCTTGATGCTCAGGCTTTCAGGGAAAAATGAGCTAAGCCATCCTATGAGGCAGGGAGGGCGCTTCATTACGGCTCTGTGGTAAGTGGAAAATTCTCATCTTGTTTAATCTCATGTGGAATGTGGAGCTTGTGTTTGTTCCATCCATAGGGATTCTGTCTCTCGTTCTGTGGTTTGGCAGTTGCAGAGATGGAATTGCTTGGATGGATGTCTTCTTCCGTGTGGGTCCTTGTAAGATAGAAATATCACCAGCTTCTAGTGTTTCAGTCAGAAAAAATCAGCTTCACATCACACATTGACGACGATTTGACCAGTGTGGAGAACCCCTGCGTTACAATCTCTGCTGACCAGTTTTGTGTACTGCAAAAGGGTTTCTGTTGGCATTGTGGTGCCCCTACACTTCTGCCTGATGTTTGGAGTTTTGTGAAGCCATTAAGATTTTGAAACATTAAGGAAAGGAGCCACCGGGAATAAGGCAGCGCGAACAGAGACACACTCCATATCGAATTCCATCGCACGCTTCTCCGGGTCACACATGTACTTGCCCCAGAATGCAACGCAAGTGCATGTACGTGTAATGTCAGCGGCAGCTGCAATCTTTTGGGGTACTTTGCATCGAGAATCAAATATTAATTGTTGGTTGCTTGCTTGCTTTTCAGCGAGTAAACTTTTAATTTATACACCGATTCCCTAAATCTTATATCAGCAAGATGTCAACGCTTAACATTTGACTGACTTAAGGGAGGCTTTCAGGTAAGAAAATAAGATTTTAACTAATTTATATCTCATTTGCTCCCTGGTGCTGGCCTGTTTCATTAAGCACAGTCTTGCACACAATTATCCTCACCACCCAAGAAAGGAGCATTTCACTGAACGTATTTACATCTTCATATTGATATCACCCCATTCATGAAATTAAACATTATAAAAATTAGTCCATTACTTACCGATAGTGACATTACTCTTAGTCCTATTTCCTCGTCTTCCTTCTTAATCAATGAGGCTGAGACAGAAACATCCACAAGAAAGAGAGGCCCCAAAACATACACAGAGATACACCTACACCCCCATAGAGGACAAACTCTGAAACCCAACACAAAATCCAGACATTCCCACTCACTAATCCGAAAGAGACAAACAAAAGTGAAAGGGGTAGCCCAAGGCGCAGCCCAACAAATCCCCACCACTGAGGTCCCCTGCAAGTCAGCCACCATAGTGGCCACCAGAAAACAAAGATGAAAAGCCTAGAGCATCCAATCAACCTGAACAACGGGCTCAAATAGAGGACTAGGCAAGGCCACCAAGACCAAATGCAAATTCCAACCACGGAAAGAAAGCACCATTGCAGGAAACAAAGGCAACAACCTTAGGAAAAACCTAGGCAGTAGCCCAACCACATCATCCTGAATACGCCAAGAACCACAAAACTCCATAATCGCCGCCCAGGGAACCCTCAAAGTAGCAACGGACAGACCCATGTAAGCCACACCCTGCAAGAACTGCAAAAACAGAAAAAGAACTGCTAAAGTCGGATCCACCAGCTTCCCCGAACACCAGACTGAAAACACAATGCAATGCCAGGCATAAGAATGCTGGGGAAAAGACCTCCTCGATGCCTGGAAAGCCAGTGCCAACCATGAAGGAACCCATAGAAAAGCAAAATTGCACCTCCTAACCACCATGCTGCCAAGTGCCAGCACGCAATGATCCCAGAGGAAGAGCTGGAAAGAATAGAGGAGACGGGACAGCTTCAAGAGCCCATTATAGACTGCACACCAACAATGCCAAAAGGGGGAACAAAGTCTCCGGGACCACCGTGGAGCAATCAAAATCATTGAACCCCCATATTTCAGCCCGCATCAGAAATGCCCTGAACAACTGGAAAGGCAGAAAAGCATACAACAGACCCCAAAGCCAACGACAAGGCAACTTGCCTGTCACTCAATCCTGATGAAAACTTCCCCTTGAGCACAACATATGCCTCGAGGTAGTCTCATGAGAAGCAAGCAGGACTAACACCAGAACACCCCACCTCCGAACAACGATATCGAACAGGCCGGGGTTCAGGGAGAAATACTTGGAGTGCGGAAAAGTCCAGCCTAAAAGGCCCCCATGTACATTCACCACCCTCTGAAAGTACACACCAACAGATCAGAGCACACCACACCCTCCCGAATGTCCACAGCCAGCTTATCAAAGAACTGTACCAAGGAATGCGCCACAGATGCAGAGAAAAGACCAGCTGACAAAGCCAAAGTCCCAGCAGTACACACTCCTAAAAACAGAGTCCACCAGTATATCCATGGCAGCACAGAGAGCACAGCACTCCAGGGTTAATACTGCCAAGCAGGGTAGGCAAAATAGGGGCCAGACGTACAGAAGAAGGAAGAGCAACCTCCCCCATAAAAGGGTACAATAAGTGTAGAAAGTGAGGGATATGAAACAGAACAACAACCTGTCCTACCATCAGAACCATGACTCAACAGGAACCAGAAAAGGCATGGTAAACCAGAGATCTGAGCCTATTAGAGAAACAGATGCAAAAAGAACAGATGATGGATGGAATGCTGAACAATGCAGACATTCACACCCAATCACAGATATCTGGGTTTAATCCATCATTTTTTGCTCACCCTGCCACCCCAGTTTGGACCCAGCCATATGCAAATCAGTCTTGATTCTCTTCCTCATAGAAACAGTCCAGCCTGAACTGCCAAGCCAGGTCCTCCCTGGACTGGAAACAAGCATCTTAGGACCGGTTTCAGAGTATCAACCTTCATCAGCCAGGCTAGCTTGAATCCAGAGGCGCAATGAGCATGGGACCCACGTCTGTGCATACCCTTCCCACTTAGGGCAACAAATGACTGATGACGGACAGAGTGCTGAACAATGCAGACATTCACCCCCAGTCACAAAGATCTGGGTTTAAGCCATCATTTTTTTGCTCACCCTGCCACCCCAGATTGGACCCAGCCATATGCAAATCAGCCTTGGCTATCTTCCTCATAGGAACAGTCTAGCCCAAGCCGCCAAGCCAGGTTCTCCCTGGCCCAGAAACAAGTATCCTAAGGCTGGTTTCAGGGTTTCACCCTTCATCAACCAGGCTAGCTTGAATGTAGAGGTGCGGTGAGCATGGAACCAACATCTGGGCATACCCTTCCCACTTAGGGTGACAAATGCAAAAAGAACAGATGATGGATGGAACGCTGAACAATGCGGACATTCAGCGCCAGTCACAAAGATCTGGGTTTAATCCATCATTTTTTTGCTCACCCTGCCACCCCAGTTTGGACCCAGCCATATGAAAATCAGTCTTGATTCTCTTCCTCATAGAAACAGTCCAGCCCGAACTGCCAAGCCAGGTCATCCCTAGACTGGAAACAAGCATCTTACGACCGGTTTCAGAGTATCAGCCTTCATCAGCCAAGCTAGCTTGAATCCAGAGGCACAATGAGCATGGGACCCACGTCTTTGCATACCCTTCCCACTTAGGGCAACAAATAACAGATGATGGACAGAATGCTGAGCAATGCAGACATTCACCCCCAGTCACAAAGATCTGGGTTTAATCCATAATTTTTTTGCTCACCCTGCCACCCCAGATTGGACCCAGCCATATGCAAATCAGTCGTGACCATCTTCCTCATAGGAACAGTCCAGCCCAAACTGCCAAGCCAGGTCCTCCCTGAACCAGAAGCAAGCATCCTAAGGCTGGTTTCAGGGTATCACCCTTCATCAACCAGGCTAGCTTGAGTGTAGAGGTGCGGTGAGCATGGGACCAACATCTGGGCATATCCTTCCCACTTAGGACGACAAATGCAAAAAGAACAGATGATGGATGGAAGGCTGAACAATGCAGACATTCAGTGCCAGCCACAAAGATCTGGGTTTAATCCATTGTTTTTGTGCTTACCCAGTAACCCCAGTTTGGACCCAGCCATATACAAATCAATCTTGACCCTTTTCTTCATGGGAACAGTCCAGGCCAAACTGCCAAGCTAGATCCTCCCTGGACCGAGAACAAGCTTTTTAGGGCCGGGTTCAGATTCTCACAGTCTATCAGGCAGGTTAGCTTGAATCCAGTGGCGCAGTGAGCACGGGACCCACATCTGGGCATACCCTTCCCACTTAGGGCGTCAAATGCAAAAAAAAACAGATGATGGACAAAACACTGAACAACGCAGACATTCACCCCAATCACAAAGATCTGGGGTTAATCCATAGTTTATTTGCTCACCACACCACACCAATTTGGACCAAGCCATATTCAAATCAGTCTTGACCCTCTTCCTCCATGAGAACAGTCCAGCCTGAACTGCCAAGCAAGGTCTTCTCTGGACCAGAAACAAGCATCTTATGACCGGTTTCAGGGTATCACCCTTCATTAGCCAGACTAGCTTGAATCCAGTTGTGCAGTGAGCACGGGACCCACGTCTGGACATACCCTTCCCACTTAGGGCGACAAATGCAAAAAGAACAGATGATGGGCAAAATGCTGAACAATGCAAATATTCACCCCCAGTCACAAAGATCTGGGTTTAATCCATCATTTTTTTGGTCACCACGCCACCCCAGTTTGGATCCAGCCATTTGCAAATCAGTCTTGACCCTCTTCATCATGGGAACAATGCTGCCCGAATTGCCAAGCCAGATATTCCCTGGACCAGAAACAAGCATCCTAGGACCAGTTTTAGGGTATCACTCTTTATTATCCATGCTAGCTTGAATCCAGTGGCGCAGTGAGCACGGGACAATGTCAGGGCACACCCTTCCCACTTAGGGTGACAAATGCAGAAAGAACAGATGATGGACGGAATGCTGAACAATGCAGACATTCACCCCCAGTCACAAAGATCTGGGTTTAATCCACTGTTTTTGCTCACCACGCCACGACCCAGCCTCAGTCTTCACCCTCTTCCCCTTGGGAACAGTCCAGCCCAAACTGCCAAGCCCCAAGTGGGAAAGGTATGCCCCAACATGGGTCACTTGCTCCCCATGGCACTAGAGTCAAGCTAGCCTGGCTGATGAAGGGTGATAACCTGAAACCGGTCCTAGGATGCTTGTTTCCAGTTCAGGGAGGATCTGGCTTTGCAGTTTGGGCTGGACTGTTCCCATGGGGAACAGGGTCAAGACTGCTTTGCATATGGCTGGGTCCAAACTGGAATGGCATGGGTAGCAAAAAACACAATGGATTTAGGCCCAGATCTCTGTACTGGGGTGAATTTTGACATTGTTCATCACTTGTTCTTTTTGTATTCAGAAAAAAGAGCACCCCCAAGCTTTACAGCCAGAAAGTATGGAACACCCCGGGAGGACCCTCGCAGGTGCCAGAATATCACACCACTACACGGTAAACAAACATACCCACAAAAGAAGTAGAGAGTGCCCCAAAACTGAGGCAGAAGAATTATGTACATTCACACCGTCTTAGGCATGGCCGTCACAACAAGCCATGCAGCCTGCAACTAATGGCTCCTGCCACCACAACCATGAGCAGCAACTCCTTCCCAGACATAACGGACACACTTGTCCAAAACGCAGTGTCATGAGCCGTGTTGTGGGGAAGAGGAATATCCTCTGAGCCAGAAGTAAGTAACAGTGCATGCCACTGAAAAGGAGGGAACTGATCACTGACACACCAAGACTGGAACACTCAATCTGCACCGTGAGTGTCTGGGACCTTAACCACCAGGCCACAGATTAACCCGAACCCCATCTGAATGCCACAAAACCAACCAGGCCACAGATAAGAAAGGAAACTGGCAACTATCATTGGCAAAGCCAATAAATCTGTGTCACTGTAGGCACAAGTTTAATGTTGTGTGACAGGACTGAACTAAAAACTCATAGAAAGAGACTCAAATACAGCCAAGGAAAACACAGTGTGAAGCATGGGGTTTCCTTCCCAAGCAAGCATAAGGTCCAAACACAGTCCCCACGAGTCTATAACATAAAAAGAAAAATGGGCTCAGACTCAATCGTACCACCCATTCAAATCGCCTCTGATATGCGACGAACCCCGCCAAGGCACCGACCCGGAAGTGCAGCCACATCAGGACTGTTGGACTGTGAGAAAGTAGCCTCTTTCTAGCATAGTTACCCCCACTTTTGGCCTGTTTGTGAGTGTGTGTCAGTGTGTTTTTCCTGTGTCACTGGGATCCTGCTATCCAGGACCCCAGTGCTCATAGTTTGTGGCCTAATGTATGTATTGTCAGTAGTGCTTTACTGTGTCACTGAGGCGCTGCTAACCAGAACCTCAGTGCTTATGCTCTCTCTGCTTTTAAATTAGTCACTGTAGGCTAGTGACTTCATTTACCAATTTCAATTGGCATACTGGACCCCCCTTATAAGTCCCTAGTATATGGTACCTAGGTACCCAGGGCACTGGAATTCCAGGAGGTCCATATGGGCTGCAGCATTTCTTTTGCCACCCATAGGGAGCTCAGATAAACCCTTGGCCAGTCCTGCCATTGCAACCTGTGTGAAATAACCAACACGTTATTTCACAGCCATTTTCACTGCACTTAAGTAACTTATAAGTCACCTATATGTCTAACCTTCACTTGCTGAAGGTTAGGTGCAAAGTTACTTAGTGTGAGGGCAACCTTGCATTAGCAAAGATGCCACCACATAGTTCAGGGCCATTTCCCGGGACTTTGTGAGTGCGGGGACACCATTACACGCGTGCATTACAGATAGGCCAATACCTATGTGTAGCTTCACAATGGTAACTTCGAATATGGCCATGTAACATGTCTAAGATCATGGAATTGTCCCCCCATTCCAAATCTGTTATTGGGGAGCCAATTCCATGCATCCTGGGGGCTCCACCATGGACCCCCAGTACTTCGAAACCAGCTCTCTGAGGCTTGCACTGCAGCTACAGCTGCTGCCACCTCACAGACAGGGTTCTGCCCTCTTGGGGTCTGGGTAGCCCAGTCCCAGGAAGGCTGAACAAAGCATTTCCTCTCAGAGCAGGGTGTTACACCCTCTCCCTTTGGAAATAGGTGTTACGGGGTGGGGAGGGGTAGCCTCCCCCAGCCTCTGGAAATTCTTTGAAGGGCAAAGATGGTGCCCTCCTTGCATAAACCAGTCTACACCAGTTCAGGGACCCCTTCTCCCCTGCTCTAGCGTGAAACTGGACAAAGGAAAGGGGAGTGACCACTCCCCTGTCCATCACCACCCAAGGGGTGGTGCCCAGAGCTCCTCCAGTGTGTCCCAGACTTCAACCATCTTTCTTTGCAAGGTGTGGGGGCACTCTGGAGGCCTCTGAGTGGCCAGTGCCAGCAGGTGACGCCAGAGACCCCTCCTAATAGGTCCATACCTGATAAGGTAGCCAATCCCCCTCTCAGGGCTATTTAGGGTCTCTCCTGTCGGTTCTCTGCGGATTCTGCTTGCAAGTTTCCTTCAGGAATCCTCTGCAACAACTTCAGCATCCTCTGACCTCGGATCAACTGCAGCCTGCTCCAAGAAGTGGTGTAACTGCAACAAAGTATCCACAAGAGATACTTTTCTTCTGCAACCTCAGCTCAAGTCAGCAACTGCAACAGTTTCCACGGTGTGCACGCTCTGGGGACTCCATGTCTTCATCCTGCACCAGAAAGGCCGAAGAAATCTCCAGTGGAGTGACGAAGTCACTCCCCTGCTCCAAGCAGGCACCTTCCAAGATGACGACCGGTACCCCTGGACTCCTCTCACAGCGACGAGCGTGCTCCTAAGGACACAGAGGGTGGACATCATCCACATAGACTGTTCTGAGGTCCTGCTGATGCAATTTGGAGGAGGTAAGACCTTGCCTTCCCTGAGAGCGACGGTACCCCTGTGTCTTCTTCATCTCCTGAGGCCTCTGTGCACTATTTGCAAATTCCCTTCGTGCACAGCCTGGCCCAGGTCCCCAGTACTCTATCCTGTGATGCTCAACTCACTGAGTTGTTCTCCGGCGGCGTGGGACTTTCTTTTGTTGTGCTGCATCAACCGCGTTTTGCACCTCTTTTGTCCCCAGATCCTGCGACTCCTGGGGGTGCTGGTTGGCATCCTGAGGGCTCTCTAAAGTGCTGAGAGCCCCTTCTTTCTCCTCACACAGAGTTGAGGCCCCCAGGTCCCTCCTGGGTCCATCCAGTGCCATTTTGACGCAAAACGCACTTTTGTCGTAGCCAAGACTTGTTGGCGAATTCCAACACAAATTCACGTCTGCAATGATCTTCATGTCGTGGGACATCATTCGCATTATGCAGGAACCAGCTGGCATCTTCCTAGGGTGCATACCCTGCGGTTTTCAACTAACCAGGGACTCTTCTTTTGCACCCTCTTCTGGGTTGGCAGGGGCTCCCGTCCTTCCTGGAACTTCTTTTGACTTCAGGACTTGATCCCCTTCTTTTGCAGGACTTCAGGTCCAGGAATCCAACAGTTGTTCTTAGCAGACTTGGTTGGTTGCTGCAAAATCCCGATCACGAGGTGTAGTGTGTGATGAGGAAACTTGCAGTACTTTACTCCTGCTTTTCTGGGCTCTGGGGTGGGGTCATTTACTTACCTTTACTGTATTCTTACTCTCCCAGCGATTCTGCACACACTACACTTGTCTAGGAAGGAATTTCTGATTCGCATTCCACTTTCAAAGTTTATGGTTTGTATGACCCATTTTCTCCCATTGCATTCTATAGCATTTCCTAATGTTTGCATTGTTCTATGACTATTTACTTGTCTAATTTTGGTGTCTAATGTATATATTGTGTATAATACTTACCTCTAGAAGGAATGTTGTCTCTAAGATATTTTTGTACTGTGTCACCCAAATAAATACCTTTATTTTTGGTAAAACTTTGTATTGTTTTTACTTGTGTATAAGTACTGTGTAACTATAAGTGGTATTGCATGAGCTTTGCATGTCTCCTAGTTCAGCCTAAGCTGCTCTGCTATAGCTATATATATATACTTTTATTCGGTATGAAAAAAAATTCATCCATTACAATAAATAATCTCCAATACATTTGTTAAAATTAGCAATAAAACCATAAATAATAAGAACACCCATCAGAAATAAAAACATATATAAACACATGCATAGAAACAATAAAATAAAAAGATTCATTCTAAAAACTCTACATTGTTACGCCAAGTAATAGCTCCCTTCAGGAATGACCCCAGCCCCTTCCACACCAATACATCTGAGGCCATCTGCAGCCACATAAAAGCAGGACGATATTGCACAAAACCCTTAGGCCTTAGGAGAGGTAATAAAAAACGAGTTCTGAATGGTGCATAAAAAACACAAAACAAAGTAAAATGGGGCAAGGTCTGTTGGGACACCCCATCACAGGGGCAGGGTCTAATACATTTGTCCCCATACTGACCTAACGGGAAACACAGGTTACTTCTGATGATCCCGAAACGGAAACGGGTTATGAGAGACCTTTCCCGCACATCCTTTATCTCTAAGAGATAGCGCTCAGGGTCTACCCACATCTTTAACATAATGAAACCCCTGATCGATTTGTTCCCTAAAGCCTCACCCTCCCTCCTATTCTTCTGGATTCTTAAAAAATTCTCCTTGACCCATTTCTTATCACACCTGGTCAGGCCTTCAGGATGATCAACCAAATCAGGCCACCCCAAATCACGAGCCATCTTCCTTATGTGAATCAACCAGGGAATATTCTTTACATTGGCACAAGCCAGACAATCCTTTAAGATATCCCTATTCAGAGTGGCATGTTCGTTAGTCCAAATTGAGATCCATAGCAGAAGGGGAGCCAACTGAATAGTGTCCTGGACAAACTCAAGCTCCAACTCCAGATGAAGGCTAAAACCAGGGAATAGGGCGGTAGGACTTAGGATCATTTTGGTCGCCCTTTTTAAACACTGGGACAATACATGCCAGTCTCCAAGAGGCAGGGGTACCCACAGTAACTGCTGCATTAAGGACATTTAAGAGAACAGGTGCCCATAACTGGGGGTTCGCTTTATATAAGTCCATAGGGATCGAATCGGGGCCCGGAGCTTTATTGCTCGCACTACTCTGTATCGCATCCATAACCTCCTGGAGCGAGAACCTAATTGCTAGGTTAGGAGCCATCTCATACTCGTTCTCCCGGTTATTTCTTAGGGGAGAACCCTCAAAAATACTACAAAAGTGAATTACCCATGCTTCCGGAGCGATGTTACAGCCAAGGCCCTCAGTTGTATCTGTTCCAAAGGAACCTCTATTTATCACTTTCCAAAACAGGCCAGGATCCTTCAGAGCTATGGCACGTTCTAATTCTTCCCAGGCTTTATCTTTATGTTTTATCTTGCTATCCCTCAGGACCCTCTTATATTTCATTCTAGCTTCTTTTACGAGGACCCAATCTCTAGGGTGTTTCTTAGTGGCCATCCTCAGGTTTGTCCTTGCAACATAGCAGGTCTTATCGTACCAACCACAATTACGTTTGCTAGGTTGACTGCTTACTGAGAAAAGGCAATCTCTCACTGCTGCATTTACTCTTGTTATTGCATTCATAACAGTTTTAGGATTAGGAGCCTCTATCAAGAGTGTGTCCATAAATAAATGTAAATTTTCCCCCACCACCCTTTCTACCACTTTTAGGGAATCCACTTGCTTCCACCCAAGCCGCCTACCCTGGTCCTTTATCTCCACTACTACCGGCCTACCTCGTCCTAAATTACGTAGGGCCCCAGGGAGTTTAAAAGATACTATAAGTAGATTATCATCACTGAAACTCTCACCCAGCACCTCCCCCCCAGTCACCAGGTCTTTCAAAGATGGAGACATAAACATATAGTCAATAGTGGATTCAGATCCTCTACCCACATAGGTTGGGAGTTGATGGGTGCCAACAGCTTCTATATCACACACATTCAGAAGGCCCATCTTCCTGAGTTCCTTAATTAGAACCCTGCCTCTGGAGTCCTGCAGACCATCTACTGAATAATCCTCGCAGTCAATAATAAAGGGATTAACCACAGTACTGAGCCCCCCCAACTTAGCATTAAAGTCTCCAGAGACAATAACACAGAATTCTAACCCCATCTCCTCCATTCTGAGTTTCAAAACCTGAAGAACGGAGAACAGGGCCCCAATTTGGCATCCCATATCCCACACAGCGTTATAAAAGTTAACCAGTAAAATATTAAAATTATTAGAGAAAATTACCCATACCAGCAATATACCTTGGTGATTGCAATTAATTTGAAAAGCACCCACTATCTTAGACAGGCGGATTAGGGTAACCAAGCCACCTTTTGAGCGGCCACCGAGAGACTTCACAGCTGGAATTGCAAATCTGTGGTACCCATCCCACACAGACAACCCCTCTGACCAGGTTTCCTGAAGCATGATCACATCAAAATTAGTCACACACCTAATCCACGCCTGATCAGATAACTATAGCTACCTCTGTCAGCCTAAGCTGCTAGAACACTACTACTTCACTAATAAGGGATAACTGGACCTGGTATAAGGTGTAAGTACCCAAGGTACCCACTACAAACCAGGCCAGCCTCCTACACGGACTCCGTCATGGTGTCAGCAGGATGTGCCCCATCTATAGCCATGCTGAAGAACAGGAAACACCACAAAGCCGGGAAACCGCCACCCAGAGCTCCGCTCACAGTCGGGATCTAAACAACAAAGCCCCCAAGTAACGCCGTGAAGGGAGAAAGAAGGTAAGTCTCTTGGGGGACAAAAAAGAACAGGAAAAGGAGGGGGACAGAGGGTGTTTTTATTTTGATGAGGGAGAGGTCTATTGGAGGCAAGGTAGCTTCATTGGTTAAGAAGGAAGGCGAGGGAGGAACGGGAAGTAATGTTTATATAGTTTCTCCCTTATCCTCTGATAGTCATGTCACCTAATAATATGCAACTACCTCCTTTTTCACTAAACCCTGGCAACCCACAAATCAAATGGAGGCAGTGGATTAGAATTTTTGGAAACTATTTGATGGCTATCCATGTTGTGAAATTTGATGCAAAAAGGAAAGTTGTGATTTTATGTAATATTTTGGGCAATGCAGGAAAATAGGTCTTCAAACTCTTACCCAAGGAAAAAGCTCCCACTGGACAATTCGGCATGTGGGATGAATATCAGGAAGCATTGCCAAGGATATAGAAGCAATTTTGTGATGAGACAAGCATGTTATTGGAGAGGCAAATTTTTTCAGGCTACAGCTGGGAAAAACATATTGCTGAGCATAGAGTATTGGCAGCTTCATGTTATAGGGAGAGGAACATTAACAAATACATTCATGACTACTCTTTATTCAATTGTGTAGGAAAGTAGCCTCATTTTAGCATGGTTACCCCCACATTTTGCCTGTTTTTCAGTGTGTTTGACTGTGTTCACTGGGATCCTGCTAACCAGGACCCCAGTGACTATGCTCTCTCCCTTTAAATTTGGTTACTAAAACCACATACACCCCACATTTGGCATACTGGTGCCCCCATGTACGTCCTGAGTATGGTACCCAGGGCACTGAGGTAACAGGGGATCCCCATGGGCTGCAGCATGTATTATGCCATTCATGGGGAGCCCATGTTAAGTGTAACTGCGGGCCTGCCATTGCAGCCTGCGTGGAAGGGTGCATGCACCCATTTCACTACAGGTCACTGCACCAGGTCACTGTAAGTCACCCCTATGGCAGGGCTTCCTAGCCCAGAGAGCAGGTGGCAAGTACCTGCGTGTGAGGGCACCCCTGCACTAGCAGAGGTGCCGCCACAAATTCCAGTTCCATTTTCTTGGACTTCGTGAGTGCGGGGACACCATTTTATGTGTGTACTGGACATAGGTCACTACCTATGTCCAGCTACATAATGGTAACTCCGAACCTAGGCATGTTTGGTATCAAACATGTCAGAATCATACCCCAATACGGTTGCTAGTATTGGAAGTCTGATTCCATGCACTCTGGGGCTCCTTAGAGGACCCCCAGCATTGCTCCTACCAGCCTTCTGGGGTTCTCCAGGCAACCCAAGCTGCTGCCATCCCTCAGACAGTTTTCTGCACTCCTGCTGCTTGAATAGCTCAAGCCCAGGAAAGCAGAACAAAGGATTTCCTTTGGGAGAGGGGGTAACACCATCTACCTTTGGAAATAGGTGTTACATGGCTTGGGAGGGGTAGCCTTCCCAAGCCACTGGTATGCTTTGAAGGGCACATTTGTTGCCCTCCGTGCATAAACCAGTCTACACCGGTTCAGGGACTCCCATTCCCTGCTCTGACGCAAAACTGGACAATGTACTTGGAAGTGCACACTTCCCTTTCCATCACTACCCCAGAGGTGGTGCCCAGAGCTCCTCCAGAGGGTCCCTGGGTTCTGCCAGCTTGAATCCAAGTTGGACAGTGACCTCTGGGAGCATCTGAGTGGCCAGGTCAGGTAGGTGACATCAGAACCCCCTCCTGATAGGTGGTCACCTGGCTAGGGGACCAATCCCCCTTTCAGGGCTATTTAGGGTCTCTCTCTTGGGTGGGTCTTCAGATTCGGCTTGCAAGATTCCCGCAGGACTCCTCTGAAACCTCTAGTTTGACTTCTAAACACTGGAACCGTGACTGGACCCTCCAGGAACTGACAATCTGCATCCACGCTGAAGACTCTGCTTGCAACATTTATTCCACGGCTCCTTCCAGCTTCTGCAACATTTCCCCGGCTGTACATTCTCTGAGGACGGCAAGTCTTCAGTCTGCACAAGAAGGAAGAAGGAATCTCCCTTGGAGTGAAGGAGTTACTCCCTTGCATCCACAGGTGCCAACTGCAATGACGATTTGCTTTGTGGATCTCCTCTCATACTGAGCTGCGTGGATCCTGTATCACGGGTGGTGGTCCGGATTAGTCCTCTTGGTCCTCTATGCCAGCTGTCCAACTTTGGTGGAGCTAAGCCCTTGCCTTCCCACGCAGGACAGTAACCCTGTGTTTCTCGTCTCTTGCAGCTATCAAGGCTTGTTGGCATCTCCTCCAAGGGATCTTCAAGCTCCATGTAGCCCGAGCCCCCATCCCTCATTCCTGTGACGCACAGCCCTCTGCATGCATCTCTTGCGGTGTGGGAATCTTCTCCAGTTGTGCTGCGTGGGCTCCTCTGCGACTCCTGGTTCCTCTTCCAGTGGGTCTCCTGTGATGTTTGCCTTTTCTTCTGTGTACTCTCTGCCTTGCTTAGGGTTTGATAGGACTGCCCTCATGGGTTGATTCCTCCTGGACCTTGCTGGTCCCCGGTAGCTCCACTTTTGCTTCACCATGCCTTCTGCCTTTGCTAAGGCTTATTGGTTGCTTTTCCACACCACTGACCGACTGCAATCATCCATTCGGCGTGGTACATTGACTGCATCCTCCAGGAACTCTTCACCTGCTCCAGGGCTGCATTCCTGACTGACTTTGTCCTACTGTCTACCAACTCCTGCAACCACAACTGGGTGGGTAGTGGCTCCTGCCCCCACTGGACTCTTCTGTGACTTCTGGACTTGGTCCCCTTCTTTCATAGGTCTTCCTCTTCAGGAATCCACCGCTGGTTTCTTGCCGTCTTGTCTGGGTGTTGCATTTTCTTCTTTTGCTTCCTTTTGGGTGGTTTGGGGAAAATCAAATAATTTGCTCCTTTCTTCCTGGTCGCTGGGGGGCACTGTGGTACTTACCTTTGGGGTTTCCTAGTTCCTCCAGCTTCCCTCTACACATTACACTTACCTAGGTGGGGGTCCTGCATTTGCATTCCATTTTTTTAGTATATGGTTTGGGTTCCCCCTAAGGTCACCATTGTCTATTGCTATTTGCACTGTTTTCTATTGCTATTTATGCCATTTCTGATTACTAGTTTACATGTCTAGTGTGTTACTTACCTCCTTTTGGAGGGTTGCCATGCTAGTACTTTTTGGTAATTATGTCACTAAAATAAAGTACCTTTATTTTTGTAACACAGAGTATTTTCCTTCATGTGTGGAACTGCTGTGTGACTACACTGGTATTGCATGAGCTTTGCATGTCTCCTAGATAAGCCTTGCCTGCTCATCCACAGGCACCTCTAGAGAGAGCTTGGCTTCTAGACACTGCCTACACTACACTAATACGAGATACCTGGACCTTCTATAAGGTGAAAGTACCATAGGTACCCACCACACACCAGGCCAGCTTCCTACAAATAGTTTTTCAAAATCCAACTTTGTTAGTACAGATTTGTCATGTAGTATTGATAGATCTTTCTTTTAATTGTTTTTTTATTAGCATATAGTAATACAAAACATTACAACCACTGGGATCACAGTTCCACGCAGTACAGGACTATTAGAGTAATACACAAACAGTTTACCTAACATTCAGAGAGGAAACAAAAAGAGCACCGGCTGGGGGAAGACACAATAACAAGTGCACACATCAGTTTACATCTTAATATCCCACACTGGATGTAGTTGTTTAGTTTGATCTGGGTCTACCATGAACGCTGCATCACAGGCACCCAGAAGTCTACCCTGTGTAACTAGCAAAGTTAGGAGATCCCATGATAGATGCTGGTGTTTATTCGCCCATACCAATGTCATCAGCTTGGACCTGAGACGCTTGAAGAACTGAACTGTCAGTGGGAGTGGGATATTGAGGAATAGGTAGAGAAATTTTGGAAGTACTATTATTTTAGCTATAGCAATATGTCCTGCTAGAGACAATGGTAGTTTGGACCAAACAGGGATTCGACCTTCCAGCCAATCAACTGCACAACCGTAGTTGGCACGCTATAGTACCTTGAGGGTCCTGGCTAAGCAAGATGCCTAAGAGCCAAACTCGTTCCAACCCCTATTTGGGGGGATATTCTGTTTGGAATGGGAGCATTCTGTTCATAAGAGTAAATTGAATGGATCTGGACCAATTAATGAGTATACCTGAGTAGCCACCAAAGCGCACCACCTCTTGTGTCAAGGGGGCCAAATTCTACCATGGGTCTATGGCGTATAATGTAATGTCATCTGCTTACATCAAGACCACCAGACCTCTGGTGGTGAAGCCAATACCCTTGTTCGCATGATATTGTCTAAGCCTTGCTACCAGCGGCTCCATCGATATCGTGAATAGGAGTGGCAGCAGTGGGCACCCTTGGCGCATACCGCAAGTGATCGGGAAGGAATCAGAAAGTATGCCATTCAGCCAAACACATGCGGAGGGCTGGGTCTAAAGGAGTTGTATCTGCCTAATGAATTGCGTGCTGCAGCCTAGGAGTGCTAGCAGAGGAAAAAAGGTACGTCCATCCCAAGGAGATGAACACCTTGGTGGCATCTAGGAAAGCAGCAATAGCGGGGATCTGGGGATCTAGGTAGTACATGAGTGCAAAAATGGTGCACAGGTTGTGTGACGTAGAGCATCCTGGGATAAATCCCGATTGATTGGGCCAAACTACAAGAGGCAGTATCTGGCACAAACGATTGGCAAGAATCTTAGCATAGATTTTGTTATCAACATTATTAAGGAAAGGGTTGGTAGGAATTGCATTGGTTCGCCGGTTTATCAGGTCTGAGAGTGGTATTATTACTGCCTCCCTCAGTGTGGGTCGCAAGGTCCCTGCACTCAGAGAGTCCTTAAACATGCCAAGCAGGTGTGGGGCCAGCAGGGAGGAAAATTCCTTAAAAAGGACCATGGTCACACCATTGAGGCCAGGCGCTTTGTCCCCGGGCAGCCCCACGATAGCCTGATCTATTTCCTCTGCAGTGAAGGGTGAATCTAGGTAGGCTCAGTGAGGGTGATCTAGCCATATCAGTTGTATGGTATAAAAGTATGCAGTTAACTCATCCAGCCTCATAACTGGGGTAGCAGTATATAATGAAGAGTAATATGAGGACATCACCTCTAACAGGTCCAAGGGTGAGGAAACACGATGAGACTCCCCTTCAAAACGTTCCACCACATATTTGGAGGTACATAGTCTGCACAGCATACCCACAAGAGTACTTCCCGGGCGGTTGTCGTCCCCAGATCGCCAAGCTTGTGCTTACAGGTGTAAATAACAAGTTTCCTGGACCGCTTTTTCACGGAACTTAGATAGCGCTTCTCGGATGTCGGCAAGGATAGTGGCATCTTTGGAGTGAAAATATTCCAACTCGTGCACTTGAATGTCTTCCTCAAGCCGATAAAGACGGCCTTGAATAGCCTTTAGGACTCCTGAGTGTTTAGAAATATATGCTTCCCAGGTGACCACCTTAAAAGCCTCCCATAGCGTGGAGGACAATTTAACTGAACCCACATTATGGGCAAAGAATTCCACTATGTCCCTGCAGATGTCCTGCCAAAATACTGCATTGTGCAGTGCAACCGGCGGTAGATGCCAGGTGAACACACGAGGCATCCCCTGGGGAAACTGTTATTCTAGAAGACAGGAGCATGGTTGAATAAGGTGCAGGTGAGGTGGGCAGCCCTGGCGGTCCATATTAGGACATCTTTGGAGGTTAACCAGTAGTTTGTCCTGGACTAGACATTTAGATGTGCTGATACTCATGTGCCTTTCGAGGTGAGTGTGTTGCCAGATGTCATGTAAATAGTTATCGGGTATAATGGTGTTAAGGGCCTGTGCTGCGTTGGGGTGTGGGCGTCTGGAGGTGCCAGAGCAGTCTAGCTGGTCGTTTAGGGCTACATTAAAATCCCCACCCCAAATTAGAGCATGAGGGCCGAGGCTCGAAATCAATCTACAGACGCCAGACAAAAAGTTTGGATCGTCCATATTCGGGCCGTAAATAGCAGCGAGAATTATAGGTTGCGTATGCAACAGTCCTGGATGCTTATCGCCCTTCACTATTCATAAGGGATTGTGACAGCTGCCATGGAAGCCCTTTGGGCAACAGAATGGTGATGCATCTGGCAAAACTGGAATATAGGGAAGTGTGTGTTTCCCCCAGCCAACGTGAGCACAGATCCGGCATAGTCAAGCTTGTTAAATGGGTCTCCTGCAAAAAGCAAACGTCGACTTTGTGCTGAATAAAGTACGCATGGACCAGATGTGCTTTTCTGTGACCATTAAGTCTGCATAAATTCCATGTAATACAGGTGGTGGCAGTCATGGTACCTTGGATATTGGGTGAAGTGTTTGTCTAACCCCTGTTGTGCAGCATAGCTAAAGTGAGTGAAGTAACATCTGTAATCCCGTAAGGAAAAAAATAACATACCATAGGCAAACTTTCAAAACTATGAGTCTCTCCCATCTCCCCATTCAGAACAACCTGAGAAACCCCATCCCTCCCCCCTCCCCAACACTCCCCCCATATCATAGTGGTTTGAATGGGAATCATCTCTGACAGAAGGGAAAGTCTAGGTGAACAACCTTGCCGAGTACGGCGAGGTGGCTGAGCTGGGGGTAACATAACAGCAATCAATAACGTATGAATTACATGTGACATCCACGTGAGCAACATTGCAAAATAAGACAGTAGTGATGACGCACCCACATGGGATCGCCTGGATGAGGACTAACACATAGAAATCAAAGAAGAACAATGCAGGAGAAACAGCGGGTGAAGTCACCTGGAGTATACGGAGTAATGTTTAATGTGTTATCAATCATTATCACTCAGCGGGTTTTCTTCCGCCACCTCCACATGGACCCGGGGTTAAAGCATCCCAGTGGCAGTGTGCTTGGCAAAATTCAGAGCGGATTTGTCATCCGTGAAAAAGTGCAGTCTGCCCCTCCAATGTGATTCGCAATATGACTGGATACAATAATGCATAGGGGATGTCCACATTCTGGAGTATTGGTTTAACAGGCATGAATTCACGGCAGGCTGCCTGCACTGATACTGTGAAGTCTGCATAGAATGACAGGCTGTTTTCCTGGTACTGCGAGCTATCGGACTGTGTCTTGGTTCCTATAGTTCAAGAGACATGCAATCATAGGGTGGGCTGGTGTAGGAAAGTACCATCTTGCCTGGCATGTTACCCCCATTTTTCACTGTATATATGTTGTTTTAGTTGTATGTGTCACTGGGACCCTGCTAGTCAGGGCCCCAGTGCTCATAAGTGTGCTTGAATGTGTTACCTGTGTTATGACTAACTGTCTCACTGAGGCTCTGCTAATCAGAACCTCAGTGGTTATGCTCTCTCATTTCTTTCAAATTGTCACTAACAGGCTAGTGACCAATTTTACCAATTTACATTGGCTTACTGGAACACCCTTATAATTCCCTAGTATATGGTACTGAGGTACCCAGGGTATTGGGGTTCCAGGAGATCCCTATGGGCTGCAGCATTTCTTTTGCCACCCATAGGGAGCTCTGACAATTCTTACACAGGCCTGCCACTGCAGCCTGAGTGAAATAACGTCCACGTTATTTCACAGCCATTTTACACTGCACTTAAGTAACTTATAAGTCACCTATATGTCTAACCTTTACCTGGTAAAGGTTAGGTGCAAAGTTACTTAGTGTGAGGGCACCCTGGCACTAGCCAAGGTGCCCCCACATGGTTCAGGGACAATTCCCCAGACTTTGTGAGTGCGGGGACACCATTACACGCGTGCACTACATATAGGTCACTACCTATATGTAGCTTCACAATGGTAACTCCGAATATGGCCATGTAACATGTCTATGATCATGGAATTGCCCCCTCTATACCATCCTGGCATAGTTGGCACAATCCCATGATCCCAGTGGTCTGTAGCACAGACCCTGGTACTGCCAAACTGCCTTTCCCGGGGTTTCACTGCAGCTGCTGCTGCTGCCAACCCCTCAGACAGGCTTCTGCCCTCCTGGGGTCCAGCCAGGCCTGGCCCAGGATGGCAGAACAAGGGACTTCCTCTGAGAGAGGGTGTTACACCCTCTCCCTTTGGAAAATGGTGTGAAGGCAGGGGAGGAGTAGCCTCCCCCAGCCTCTGGAAATGCTTTCATGGGCACACATGGTGCCCATTTCTGCATAAGCCAGTCTACACCGGTTCAGGGACCCCTTAGCCCTGCTCTGACGCGAAACTGGACAAAGGAAAGGGGAGTGACCACTCCCCTGACCTGTACCTCCCCTGGGGGGTGCCCAGAGCTCCTCCAGTGTGCTCCAGACCTCTGCCATCTTGGAAACAGAGGTGCTGCTGGCACACTGGACTGCTCTGAGTGGCCAGTGCCAGCAGGTGACGTCAGAGACTCCTTCTGATAGGCTCCTTCAGGTGTTGCTAGCCTATCTTCTCTCCTAAGTAGCCAAACCCTCTTTTCTGGCTATTTAGGGTCTCTATCTTTGGGGATTCTTTAGATAACGAATGCAAGAGCTCATCCGAGTTCCTCTGCATCTCTCTCTTCACCTTCTGCCAAGGAATCGACTGCTGACCGTGCTGGAAGCCTGCAAAACTGCAACAAAGTAGCTAAGACGACTACTGCAACTCTGTATCGCTGATCCTGCCGCCTTCTCGACTGTTTTCCTGGTGGTGCATGCTGTGGGGGTAGTCTGCCTCCTCTCTGCACTAGAAGCTCCGAAGAAATCTCCCGTGGGTCGACGGAATCGTCCCCCTGCAACCGCAGGCACCAAAGAACTGCATCACCGGTCCCCTGGGTCTCCTCTCAGCACGACAAGCGAGGTCCCTTGAATCCAGCAACTCTGTCCAAGTGACTCCCACAGTCCAGTGACTCTTCAGTCCAAGTTTGGTGGAGGTAAGTCCTTGCCTCCCCACGCCAGACTGCATTGCTGGGAACCGCGACTTTTGCAGCTACTCCGGCCTCCGTGCACTTCCGGCGGAAATCCTTTGTGCACAGTCCAGCCTGGGTCCATGGTACTCTAACCTGCATTGCACGACCTTCTAAGTTGTTCTCCGGCGACGTGGGACTCCTTTGTGCGACTTCGGGTGAGCACCGTTTCACGCATCCTCGTAGTGCCTGTTTCTGGCACTTCTGCGGGTGCTGCCTGCTGCTGAGAGGGCTCCTTGTCTTGCTCGATGCCCCCTCTGTCCCCAGACGCAATTGGCGACATCCTGGTCCCTCCTGGGCCACAGCAGCATCCAAAAACACTAACCGCACGATTTGCAGCTAGCAAGGCTTGTTGGCGGTCTTTCGGCAGGAAAACACTTCTGCACGACTCTCCACGGCGTGGGGGATCCATCCTCCAAAGGGGAAGTCTCTAGCCCTTGTCGTTCCTGCAGAAACCTCAGCTTCTACTGTCCAGTAGCAGCTTCTTTGCACCCACAGCTGACATTTCCTGGGCATCTGCCCATCTCCGACTTGCTTGTGACTTTTGGACTTGGTCCCCTTGTTCCACAGGTACCCTCGACTGGAATACCATCGTTGTTGCATTGTTGGTTTGTGTCTTTCCTGCAGAATTCCCCTATCACGACTTCTATGTCTTTTGGGGAACTTTAGTGCACTTTGCACTCACTTTTCAGGATCTTGGGGTGGGCTATTTTTCTAACCCTTACTATTTTCTAATAGTCCCAGCGACCCTCTACAAGGTCACATAGGTTTGGGGCCCATTCGTGGTTCGCATTCCACTTTTGGAGTATATGGTTTGTGTTGCCCCTATCCCTATGTGTCCCCATTGCATCCTATTGTAACTATACATTGTTTGCACTGTTTTCTAATACTATTACTGTATATTTTGGTATTGTGTACATATATGTTGTGTATATTTGCTATCCTCATACTGAGGGTACTCACTGAGATACTTTTGGCATATTGTCATAAAAATAAAGTACCTTTATTTTTAGTATATCTGTGTATTGTGTTTTCTTATGATATTGTGCATATGACACTAGTGGTACTGTAGGAGCTTGACTCGTCTCCTAGTTCAGCCTAAGCTGCTCTGCTAAGCTACCATTATCTATCAGCCTATGCTGCTAGACACCCTATACACTAATAAGGGATAACTGGGCCTGGTGCAAGGTGCAAGTACCCCTAGGTACTCACTACAAGCCAGTCCAGCCTCCTACATTGGTTGTGCAGCGGTGGGATAAGTGCTTTGAGACTATTTACCACTCTTGTCATTGTACTTTTCATAAGAGAAAAATATACAAAACAAGTTCAGTGTATGTACACCTAACCAAAAAGTTTAGCATTTCTTTTCTCACCTCTTTGCTAAAGTGCTGAAAAGTACCTCTAAACTTTCTAAAAAGTTCTTAAAAGTTTAAAAAGTTTTTTTCTGTCTTTCTAAAAGTTCTGAAAACTTTTTTCTCTTTTTCTATCACTTAAACTCTTTCTAAAAATGTCTGGCACAGGCCAAAATGTTGATCTGTCCAAACTTGCATATGACCACCTTAGCTAGAAAGGAGCAAGGAGTCTCTGTGTAGAAAGAGGTTTGAGTGTAGGGAAGAATCCTTCCTTGGAATTATTGCTTAACATGCTTAGAGAACAAGATAAGGCCACAAGGGCCCCATCTGTTGAAAAAGTAGCTAATGGTTCCCAATCTGATCCAGGGACTCCCCTAGGAAAAGATTCAGGAAAGAAACTTCAGAGCCTGCCCATTACTAGGCAGTCTAGCATAGTTGGTAGTGATGTAGAGGTACACCATACAAATAGTGTTATCTCTCATCACAGCAAAAGTATTGTTTCTCACCACAGTAGAAGTGATGTTTCTGTTAACCAAGCTGTTGGGGTGACTTCTGTAAGGGACAGGTCTCCTTCTGTCCATTCTCACCACACTTCTGTTTCAAGGAATGTCCCGCCCACCCACCCTGATGACTGATTGTTAGAAAGGGAGCTCAATAGATTGAGAGTGGAACAAACCAGACTGAAGCTCAAGAAGCAACAGCTGGATTTGGATAGACAGTCCTTAGAAGTAGAGAAGGAGAGACAGAAATTGGGTTTAGAAACCCATGGTGGCAGCAGCAGTATTCCCAATAGTCATCCTGCAAAAGAGCATGATTCTAGGAATCTGCACAAGATAGTTCCCCCTTATAAGGAGGGGGATGACATTAACAAGTGGTTTGCTGCACTTGAGAGGGCCTGTGTTGTACAGGATATCCCTCAAAGGCAGTGGGCTGCTATCCTATGGCTATCATTTAGTGGAAAAGGTAGGGATAGGCTCCTTACTGTGAAAGAAAGTGAAGCCAATGATTTCAAAATTCTTAAGAATGCACTCCTGGATGGTTATGGCTTAACCACTGAACAATACAGGATAAAGTTCAGAGAGACCAAAAAGGAGTCTTCACAAGACTGGGTTGATTTCATTGACCATTCAGTGAAGGCCTTGGAGGGGTGGTTACATGGCAGTAAAGTTACTGATTATGACAGCCTGTATAACTTGATCCTGAGAGAGCATATTCTTAATAATTGTGTGTCTGATTTGTTGCACCAGTACTTGGTGGAGTCTGATCTGACCTCTCCCCAAGAATTGGGAAAGAAGGCAGACAAATGGGTCAGAACAAGGGTGAACAGAAAAGTTCATACAGGGGGTGACAAAGATGGCAACAAGAAGAAGGATGGTAAGTCTTCTGACAAGGGTGGGGACAAATCTACAAATGAGTCTTCATCAGGCCCACAAAAACACTCTGGTGGGGGTGGTGGGCCCAAATCCTCTTCAAAACAAAGAAAAGAAACCATGGTGCTATTTATGTAAAATAAAAGGCCATTGGACAACATATCCCAGTTGTCCAAAGAAAAGCACCAAGCCTCCTACCACTACAACCCCTACTGCTACACCTAGTGTCCCTACTAATAGCAGTGGTGGTGGGAGCAAACCTACTAATAGCCAATCCAAGGGAGTAGCTGGGCTCACTTTTAGTAACTTAGTTGGGGTTGGTCTGATTAGGGAGACCACAGAGGCTGTGTTAGTCTCTGAGGGGGCTATTGATTTAGCCACCTTGGTTGCTTGTCCCCTTAACATGGATAAGTACAAGCAACTACCCCTAATAAATGGTGTTGAGGTTCAGGCCTACAGGGACACTGGTGCCAGTGTGACTATGGTCATAGAGAAACTGGTCCACCCTGAACAACACCTACTTGGTCACCAGTACCAAGTAACCGATGCTCACAACAACACACTTAGCCACCCCATGGCTGTTGTAAATCTCAACTGGGGCGGGTTACTGGTCCAAAAAAAAGTTGTGGTAGCCTCAGATTTACCTGTAGACTGTCTACTAGGAAATGATTTGGAGACATCAGCTTGGTCAGATGTGGAATTGGAGGCCCATGCAGCAATGCTGGGCATCCCAGGGCATATTTTTGCTTTAACCAGGGCTCAGGCCAAAAAGCAAAAAGGACAGGGTAACTTGGATCCTGGAACAATGGACCAAGTGCTCCCTAAAGCTAGGGCTAGTAGAAGTAAAGCACTTCCTACTATCCCTCCCTCTACAGTGGATTCTACTTCTAAGGAAGAAGAATTTCCACCCTGTGCAGAACCTACACCAGAGGAGCTGGAAGCAGACACTGCTGAGCTTTTGGGTGAAGGGGGGCCTGCCAGGGAGGAGCTGAGTGTGGCACAGCATACCTGTCCCACACTAGAGGGTCTAAGACAGCAAGCTGTCAAACAGGCTAATGGGGATGTCAGTGACTCTCACAGAGTTTACTGGGAGGACAACCTCTTGTACACTGAAGCAAGGGATCCTAAACCTGGAACTGCCAGGAGGTTAGTGATTCCTCAGGAGTACAGAAAGTTCCTCCTAACTCTAGCCCACAACATTCCCCTAGCTGGGCATCTGGGACAAATGAAAACTTGGGACAGGCTTGTTCCCCTGTTTCATTGGCCTAGAATGTCTGAGGACACAAAAGAATTTTGTAAGTCCTGTGTAACCTGTCAAGCCAGTGGCAAGACAGGTGGCACCCCAAAGGCACCCCTTATTCCACTGCCTGTGGTTGGGGTTCCCTTTGAAAGGGTAGGGGTTGACATAGTTGGCCCCCTTGACCCTCCTACTGCTTCAGGCAATAGATTTATCTTGGTGGTAGTAGACCATGCCACAAGATATCCTGAAGCAATTCCTTTAAGGACCACTACAGCACCTGCAGTGGCAAAGGCCCTCCTGGGAATATTTTCCAGGGTGGGCTTCCCAAAGGAAGTAGTTTCAGACAGGGGAAGCAATTTCATGTCTGCTTACTTAAAGGCCATGTGGAAGGAGTGTGGTGTGACTTACAAGTTCACTACACCCTATCATCCACAAACAAATGGACTGGTGGAGAGATTTAACAAAACTCTCAAAGGCATGATTATGGGACTCCCTGAAAAACTCCGCAGGAGATGGGATATCCTTTTACCATGCCTCCTTTTTGCCTACAGGGAGGTACCCCAGAAAGGAGTGGGCTTCAGCCCCTTTGAACTCCTCTTTGGACACCCTGTTAGGGGTCCACTAACACTTGTCAAGGAGGGTTGGGAACAACCTTTAAAAGCTCCAAAGCAAGATATTGTGGATTATGTACTTGGCCTCATATCAAGGATGGCTGAGTATATGAAAAAGGCCAGTAAAAACCTTCAGGCCAGCCAAGAGCTCCAGAAGCAATGGCATGATCAGAAGGCTGTTTTGGTTCAGTACCAACCAGGGCAGAAAGTGTGGGTCTTGGAGCCTGTGGCCCCAAGAGCACTCCAAGATAAATGGAGTGGACCCCACATAATTGTTGAAAAGAAGGGTGAAGTCACCTACTTAGTTGACTTAGGCACTGCCAGGAGTCCCCTTAGGGTGCTCCATGTCAATCGCCTGAAACCCTACTATGACAGGGCTGATCTCACCCTGCTCATGGCAACTGATGAGGGACAGGAAGAAGACAGTGATCCTCTACCTGATCTCTTCTCTTCCACAGAGCAAGATGCTCTGGTGGAAGGTGTAGTTTTGGCTGATTGTCTTACTGCTGAGCAGAAAGACCATTGCATAAATCTCCTGGGTCAGTTTTCTGAACTCTTCTCTACTGTGCCAGGTACCACTTCTTGGTGTGAGCACACTATAGATACTGGAGACAGCTTGCCTGTCAAAAGTAAGATCTATAGGCAGCCTGACCATGTCAGAGACTGCATAAAGCAAGAGGTGCAGAAAATGTTAGAACTAGGAGTGGTTGAGCACTCTTAAAGTCCATGGGCTTCTCCTGTGGTACTTGTACCAAAACCTCATTCCAAAGATGGAAAGAAGGAAATGTGGTTTTGTGTAGACTACAGAGGTCTCAACCAGGTAACCAAAACTGATGCTCACCCTATACCCAGGGCAGATGAGCTCATAGATACACTGGCATCTGCCAAGTATCTAAGCACTTTTGATTTGACTGCAGGGTATTGGCAGATCAAATTATCAGAAGATGCTAAACCTAAAACTCCCTTTTCAACCATTGGAGGCCATTACCAATTCACAGTAATGCCTTTTGGATTGAAAAATGCACCTGCCACTTTTCAGAGGTTGGCTGAACACAGTCCTGCAAGGGCTGGAAGCTTTTAGTGCAGCATGTCTGGACGATATAGCTGTCTTTAGCTCCAGTTGGGATGATCACCTGGTCCACCTATGGACAGTTTTAGAGGCCCTGCAAAAGGCAGGCCTCACTATCAAGGCTTCAAAGTGCCAGATTGGGCAGAGGAAGTTGGTTTATCTGGGACACCTTGTTGGTGGGGAACAGATTGCACCACTTCAGGGGAAAATCCAAACTATTATAGATTGGGTTCCCCCTACTACTCAGACTCAGGTGAGAGCCTTCCTAGGCCTCACTGGGTATTACAGGAGGTTCATTAAGAACTATGGCTCCATTGCAGCCCCTCTTAATGACCTCACATCCAAGAAAATGCCTAAAAAGGTATTATGGACAGCAAACTGTCAGAAAGCTTTTGAGGAGCTGAAGCAGGCCATGTGCTCTGCACCTGTCCTGAAAATCCCTTGTTACTCTAAAAAATTCTATGTCCAAACTGATGCATCTGAATTAGGAGTAGGGGCAGTCCTATCACAACTTAATTCTGAGGGCCAGGATCAACTTGTTGCTTTTATTAGTAGGAGGTTGACCCCTAGAGAAAAGCGTTGGTCTGCCATTGAGAGGGAGGCATTTGCTGTGGTCTGGGCACTGAAGAAGTTGAGGCCATACTTGTTTGGCACTCACTTCATTGTTCAGACAGACCACAAACATCTACTTTGGCTAAAACAAATGAAAGGTGAAAATCCTAAATTGTTGAGGTGGTCCATATCCCTACAGGGAATGGACTATACAGTGGAACATAGACCTGGGAGTAGCCACTCCAATGCAGATGGACTCTCCAGATATTTCCACTTAGACAATGAAGACTCATCAGGTCATGGCTAGTCTTATTGTCCTTCGTTTGGGGGGGGGGGGTTGTGTAGGAAAGTACCATCTTGCCTGGCATGTTACCCCCATTTTTCACTGTATATATGTTGTTTTAGTTGTATGTGTCACTGGGACCCTGCTAGTCAGGGCCCCAGTGCTCATAAGTGTGCCTGAATGTGTTACCTGTGTTATGACTAACTGTCTCACTGAGGCTCTGCTAATCAGAACCTCAGTGGTTATGCTCTCTCATTTCTTTCAAATTGTCACTAACAGGCTAGTGACCAATGTTACCAATTTATATTGGCTTACTGGAACACCCTTATAATTCCCTAGTATATGGTACTGAGGTACCCAGGGTATTGGGGTTCCAGGAGATCCCTATGGGCTGCAGCATTTCTTTTGCCACCCATAGGGAGCTCTGACAATTCTTACACAGGCCTGCCACTGCAGCCTGAGTGAAATAACGTCCACGTTATTTCACAGCCATTTTACACTGCACTTAAGTAACTTATAAGTCACCTACATGTCTAACCTTTACCTGGTAAAGGTTAGGTGCAAAGTTACTTAGTGTGAGGGCACCCTGGCACTAGCCAAGGTGCCCCCACATGGTTCAGGGCCAATTCCCCGGACTTTGTGAGTGCGGGGACACCATTACACGCGTGCACTACATATAGGTCACTACCTATATGTAGCTTCACAATGGTAACTCCGAATATGGCCATGTAACATGTCTATGATCATGGAATTGCACCCTCTATACCATCCTGGCATAGTTGGCACAATCCCATGATCCCAGTGGCCTGTAGCACAGACCCTGGTACTGTCAAACTGCCTTTCCCGGGGTTTCACTGCAGCTGCTGCTGCTGCCAACCCCTCAGACAGGCTTCTACCCTCCTGGGGTCCAGCCAGGCCTGGCCCAGGATGGCAGAACAAAGGACTTCCTCTGAGAGAGGGTGTTATACCCTCTCCCTTTGGAAAATGGTGTGAAGGCAGGGGAGGAGTAGCCTCCCCCAGCCTCTGGAAATGCTTTCATGGGCACACATGGCGCCCATTTCTGCATAAGCCAGTCTACACCGGTTCAGGGACCCCTTAGCCCTGCTCTGGCGCGAAACTGGACAAAGGAAAGGGGAGTGACCACTCCCCTGACCTGTACCTCCCCTGGGAGGTGCCCAGAGCTCCTCCAGTGTGCTCCAGACCTCTGCCATCTTGGAAACAGAGGTGCTGCTGGCACACTGGACTGCTCTGAGTGGCCAGTGCCAGCAGGTGACGTCAGAGACTCCTTCTGATAGGCTCCTTCAGGTGTTGCTAGCCTATCTTCTCTCCTAAGTAGCCAAACCCTCTTTTCTGGCTATTTAGGGTCTCTGTCTTTGGGGATTCTTTAGATAACGAATGCAAGAGCTCATCCGAGTTCCTCTGCATCTCTCTCTTCACCTTCTGCCAAGGAATCGACTGCTGACCGCGCTGGAAGCCTGCAAAACTGCCACAAAGTAGCTAAGACGACTACTGCAACTCTGTATCGCTGATCCTGCCGCCTTCTCAACTGTTTTCCTGGTGGTGTATGCTGTGGGGGTAGTCTGCCTCCTCTCTGCACTAGAAGCTCCGAAGAAATCTCCTGTGGGTCGACGGAATCGTCCCCCTGCAACCGCAGGCACCAAAGAACTGCATCACCGGTCCCCTGGGTCTCCTCTCAGCACGACGAGCGAGGTCCCTTGAATCCAGCAACTCTGTCCAAGTGACTCCCACAGTCCAGTGACTCTTCTGTCCAAGTTTGGTGGAGGTAAGTCCTTGCCTCCCCACGCCAGACTGCATTGCTGGGAACCGCGACTTTTGCAGCTACTCCGGCCTCCGTGCACTTCCGGCGGAAATCCTTTGTGCACAGTCCAGCCTGGGTCCACGGCACTCTAACCTGCATTGCATGACCTTCTAAGTTGTTCTCCGGCGACGTGGGACTCCTTTGTGCGACTTCGGGTGAGCACCGTTTCACGCATCCTCGTAGTGCCTGTTTCTGGCACTTCTGCGGGTGCTGCCTGCTGCTGAGAGGGCTCCTTGTCTTGCTCGACGCCCCCTCTGTTCCCAGACGCAATTGGCGACATCCTGGTCCCTCCTGGGCCAGAGCAGCATCCAAAAACACTAACCGCATGATTTGCAGCTAGCAAGGCTTGTTGCCAGTCTTTCGGCGGGAAAACACTTCTGCACGACTCTCCACGGCGTGGGGGATCCATCCTCCAAAGGGGAAGTCTCTAGCCCTTGTCGTTCCTGCAGAAACCTCAGCTTCTACTGTCCAGTAGCAGCTTCTTTGCACCCACAGCTGGCATTTCCTGGGCATCTGCCCAACTCCGACTTGCTTGTGACTTTTGGACTTGGTCCTCTTGTTCCACAGGTACCCTCGACTGGAAATCCATCGTTGTTGCATTGTTGGTTTGTGTCTTTCCTGCAGAATTCCCCTATCACGACTTCTATGTCTTTTGGGGAACTTTAGTGCACTTTGCACTCACTTTTCAGGGTCTTGGGGTGGGCTATTTTTCTAACCCTTACTATTTTCTAATAGTCCCAGCGACCCTCTACAAGGTCACATAGGTTTGGGGTCCATTCGTGGTTCGCATTCCACTTTTGGAGTATATGGTTTGTGTTGCCCCTATCCCTGTGTGTCCCCATTGCATCCTATTGTAACTATACATTGTTTGCACTGTTTTCTAATACTAGTACTGCATATTTTGGTATTGTGTACATATATCTTGTGTATATTTCTATCCTCATACTGAGGGTACTCACTGAGATACTTTTGGCATATTGTCATAAAAATAAAGTACCTTTATATTTAGTATATCTGTGTATTGTGTTTTCTTATGATATTGTGCATATGACACTAGTGGTACTGTAGGAGCGTCACTCGTCTCCTAGTTCAGCCTAAGCTGCTCTGATAAGCTACCATTATCTATCAGCCTATGCTGCTAGACACCCTATACACTAATAAGGGATAACTGGGCCTGGTGCAAGGTGCAAGTACCCCTAAGTACTCACTACAAGCCAGTCCAGCCTCCTACAGCCGGCATACCCAGAGGGGGTCACGGGCCCAACGAGTAGTGTGCACACTCAACGATAAAGACTGTGGACAGACGCTCCTCAAACAGATTTCACAGCATTCCACAAAATCTTCCAGTTTTGTGATTGAGATGGACTCCGGGACACCCGTGATCTGCAGGTTGTTGCGTCAAGAGCATGCCTCAGGGTCTTCATTTTTGGCCTTTATGAGTTCTAGAATCCTGTCCATCCTCACTAATTGTTTCTTGGAGTCTAAATGCGCATCATCCACGTCTGACACACGATTTTCCAGATGATCCAGGCGATCCTCATGCCTGTCTACACGTTGTTTGACTTGGTCTAAACAGCTGATGAGAATGTCCATCTTAGCATCAATAGCCTTCAGACTCAACTTAACATCCACCAGGAGCTCTTTTATGTTGACATCTTCGGGCCTGTCAGGTCCCGATCGCTCCTGGGAGGCTTCAGTTTGTACCCCATCTTCAACCCACCGGGTAAAGCGCCTGCCCTCAAACGAGAGTTTTGATTGTTTGATATAATGTTTGCCCATGTTGAAGTGTTGCAGTTGTGCCGGAGAGCCTTCCCAGAACCCGCGGCAGTAGATTGCGCCAGACCAAATAGGCAGTCCCTAGAGGCCATGTAGTGTGAGTAGGTTAGATGGAAAGGGGCGAAGAGACAGATGGCTGCGATTATATCTTTTGGGGCCACAGCCTGCAAACCGTTCCAGCCAGGGGGCACGAGCAGGCCCCTGTTCGACCACAATGCAGGGACTTTCGCAATCTAAAACACCAAGGAGGCCATGTAAGGCACAGTCCAGCCCAGTGATGTGCTCCGATACCAGTGGCGGGTGCCTGTCTGGCGACCCACAAACACAGGGGGGGCAGGTTAAGCATGCAGGCTCCTCAGCAACAATGCAGAGGTTAGATTTACTGTGGGTCGTGGGCATACTCTCCGTGCGAAGGTCACCAGCAGCTACACCATCACAGCAGTCGAGTCCACCTACCCAGCACCAGGCCAGTCTCAGTTCTCCATAAGCGCGGCCCCTCAGGCATCCATGCAGTGACTCAGGGAGATGGAGAGCCCAAATGGCGAGATGGGTGGCAAGACCGGTCTGCGGCTCGCAGAGGGGCAGTATATCAAATGCATCAATAGGGCTTGGCGGCCGCACTCACCACTTATCTGGACATAAAGTCCTGGCGTGTGTACCTCTGGCCAACCGGGGAACCTAAACACCCCCTTCTGTTTGTATGGCGATCTTGGGCCAGGTGGGCCCCCTCACGTCGTCAGCCAGTCTGGGGGGTCCAGATCATCAGGACAGACTGCTGGCCAGGTGGGCTGCAACACGGGCAGCCAGCAGAGCACAGCGCAGCCCGCAGGGAGTAGCCCAGAGGCCTGACGCCTGTCACAGCAAAGCAGGCTCTTTAGCAACTGCTTCTGGCCCGGCAGATGATTATGGCTACCGGGAACGCTGCCACAGCCAATACCGGAGGGAGGGGCTCAGTAGTGCACGGCAGGCCTTGCTGCACCACTGACAGGCCTCCACTCTCCACCAGCAAAGCTGTCAGCAGGCATCGACAATCGCGGCCTATCCAGCTCTGGAGGTGCGCCAAATGTGGGGGTCACTACAACGGGTCACAATATGTGTAAATAGCCCCGTATGTTGCAGATGGCTAAAGGATTTTAGGCTCGGCCAAGACGGTGGGCCAAACACACATGCGCTCTGAGGGGGAGTGCTGAGCACCCTCCCAGTGCACGTCACCCCTGCTGCCCCGCACCCTATTAAACAACGTTTTGTTTAAAAGGTTTTGCTGCTGCTGGCGGAGGGGCAACGCTCCTCTGCCCATACAGAGGAGCCGCCACTGCTCCTTAGACCAAGATAGATACTGCCCTCTTGTACTGGGTACACAGGTGATCAGGCTGGCAGAGTGGTTTGGCTCCTGGTTGCAGCAATGAGGGCTCTCTGATGTAAGGCAAGACCATCACACAGGGAATGTACACACTACTCCCCCGTGAATGACATACATTCTCGTTTGGACATGTTCCTTTGTTCTATAAGCTTTCTAGGGCAGCACACTACACAGAGCTGTTCTGCCGAACTATCTCAGACCACAATACGATTCTTCTGCACATGAAATGGGGTAGCTCATCCTTCTGTAACTCCCTGTGGTGATTTCAACCCAGGACCCTGCCTGATGCCCCCTAGCGGGACTAAATAAGAGCTCACAGCTCACATTACGTTGATGAAAATAACAGGACTGTTGGGATCTTTAGGTCTGAATGGGAGGCATTAAAGGTCTATTTATGCTTGGTGTGTATGAACTCTTTTTATGATGTACATAAGTTATTAACTAGAGATGCCCTGAAACTCATATCTGAAATCAGTTAGAAATAACTTATATATGCAATCAAATTATATTAGACCATTATTGCTGAAAGCTAAAAGAACATATACAGATACTACTGATCGTTGGTCAGTCATAATTATGAGCAATATCTGTTTTTATGACACTCTGATTTAGAGAAAGAGGGGCGTCTGTTTTCCCATCTGCTGTGACACGAACACCCCACTGCCCAATCATGACCATTCGCTCATTGTCTAGGATTATAGGAAATACTCAGGTTTTGATCAATAAGGCATTATGGGCCAGATGTAGCAAAGGTTTAGCAACTCGCAAACGGCGAAAATCGACGTTTGCGAGTCGCTAAAGCCACTTTGCAATGTAGAAATGCACTTTGCGAGTCGGAACTGACTCGCAAAATGCATTTCCGACTCGCAAATAGGAAGGGGTGTTCCTTTCCTATTTGCGACTCGCAATGCAATGTAATTCCATTTGCGACCGCGAATGCGGTCGCAAATGGACTCGCAGTTACCATCCACTTGAAGTGGATGGTAACCCAGTCGCAAACGGGAAGGGGTCCCCATGGGACCCCTTCCCCTTTGTGTCTGGCATTAAAAATAATTTTTCAGAGCAGGCAGTGTTCCAATGGACCACTACCTGCCCTGAAAAATACCGAAACTAAAGGTTTCGGGGTTTTTTTCAAAGTGCAGCTCGTTTTCCTTTAAGGAAAACGGGTTGCACTTTGAAAAAAAAAACTGCTTTATTTAAAAGCAGTCACAGACATGGTGGTCTGCTGTTCCCAGCAGGCCACCATCCCCGTGAGTGCCCTGAATCGCTATGGGGTCGCAAATTGCGACCCACCTCATTAATATTAATGAGGTGGATCTTTGCGACCCCATTGCGACTCGCAGAAGGTGTCTGAGACACCTTTCTGCATTCCAAATTGCGAGTTGCAATTTGTGAGTCGCTGGGACTCGCAAATTGCAACTCGCAATTTGGAACAATGCTACATCTGGCCCTATATGATTGTTATAAAGACCAGTATTCGAGTCATAATGTGGCCTCTGCCCAGGACGTGGCAGACTTCCTGGACTACTTGACATTAGTCTTTTTGCTATGCGAGCAAGTGGAGTCTATTGATGGCCTAATTTTGTCAGCTGAAAAAATGGGGCAATCAACGAACTTGCCATTGGCAAGTCTTCTGGTACCAGTGGCTTCCTCTCAAAATTTGCTAAAGAGTATATGACTCTACTGGTGACCCAGTTGCTCGCCATGTATACGGAGGCCGTTGAACGGGGCAAGTTACCTCCTACTTTCAGGGAAACACTCCTAGTCTCCTTGTTGAAACATAACTTGTATCCACTAAACATGGTCTCCTATCGTCAACTATCAATAATCAATACAGACTATACGGTACTGGGTAAAATCCTTGAGAACATTTGGCTCAATCTGGATTCGGCCCCCACAGGTGCACAGCATTGAATATGAGAAGATTGTTTCAGGTTCTGATCCTCAAAACATCCCAGTAGTGGTATTGATAGATATGCAGAAGCCTTTTGACTCTATTGAGTGGACCTATATGTTTATGTTCCTTTCTAGGCTGGGAATAGACCTCGGGCTAATAAAATGGATCTGTTTAATGTATGTGAAGTCCAATGCAAGGGTCAGAACTGGTGATTGTTTCTTTAGACAATTTACAGTGGAATGTGGCAGAAGGGGTTACCATTCTCCCCTATTCTTTTCTCTTTCGCAGTGGAGCCCCTTGCTGCCTTCAGAATAACCGTGGATACAAGTTGTGTGCAGTGTAGACGTTCCCTCCATGCTACTGCATTATACACAGACGAGGTTACTTTATTTACAGGGCACAGTTGCCTTCCTGCCCGGCTCCTGCATACCGTACAGTCGTTTGGCGCACTTACTGAACTCCACATTAACTACGCCGAATCCTGCATTTTCACCTGAGGCCACCTACACCTAAGGAGTCTTGACTGACTGACTGCCCCCGCTGCCTCTATGTTGGGTGCTGGCGTGTAAGAATATTTCACGCGCACACTGACGTAATAGATGTCAACTTGCATAAATCATTGTCAAATACAACAGCATCTATAAGGTTTTGGTGAATTCTCTCTAGTGATAATGGGAAGAATTACCATAACTAGAATGATATCATCCTTCCCCGTTTTCTCATTTTTTTGTAATGATTCCCTTACACTTATCGGCCCACTTTTTCAGGGACCAAGACGCCCTTCTTCTGGAATTCCTGTGGAACAGGAAATGACATAATTTGATCCTTTGACAGAATAAGCTCCTTAGACAAGTGGAGACTTGCGGTCCGGAATTTTGAAATGTATGACTTTGTGGCACAGCTGCAGTGGAAAGCACGCTGGTTGCTGACCCTATCGCAAATTGAAGGAGGGTGCCTTTGTGACATGCTTGGAGACAAGCTTCTCATGTTGGTGGTCTTATCGCTCTATGATATAGGCCGAAGGTCAAACTCCTTGTGGAATAGAACGCTTCGAAAAAATACTACCCAAATCGCATTTCATCTCATTTATCAATATGGCACCTTTCACACCTTTGGGGAATGTTCTCCACCTCTGATAAGCCAGCATGGAAAGAATTGGATACTCCAACCCCCTACGACCTGTTTACAGAGCACGTATACCACATGTCTGAGACACTGAGACAAGACTCCTTAATTGATCCGGGCAGTTCCTATGCTTTCTGACAGTGACCAACACAATTGATGCTCTATGGCCCCCCAACCTGAACCACTTGCGACACATCAGGTCTTAGAAACCCTGCTGACTATGGGGGATGCAAAGAAAGCCATTTCAATGTAATATGTTGCACGTCAGTGAATGACGGGCTTTGACTTATAAGGCTTGAAAGAGAGGTGGGAACATGATCACAATAATGTCACAGATATGCACTGGGCCCAAGTATTAGCCTACCCTAAGATGGTATCCAGGAATGCCCGATTTAGGGTCAGTCAACACCGCACTTATATGGTGCCTCTACATCTACATAGGATGTTTCCCCCACACACAGACATGTCCAAGATCTCTATGCCCGAGGGTAGACCTCTCCCATATGTTTTTGGAATGCAATGAACTACGGAAGCTCTTAAAACATATCACATCCACTGTTAACACAATCCGAAATTTCCAAGGGACTGCAACCCTGTCCTCTTTCTCATGAGTATAATGGTGTGCTCGAACAGACGCAAAGATCAAACTCGGATAATTGACCCGGCCCTGAAATTGGGTAAGATTCTAAATGTATTAAGATGGAAATCTTCACACTCCCCATCACGTGAGACTTAAAAGAGAGAACCGTGTAAGTGGGTGGACATCAAAAGAAATTATACTGCCTCCCAGCAGAGGCAACTGGATGGCCATGTTTCCCAAACACAATGGGATACGATGATGTTGCTGCTACCAAGAACTAGGGATACAGATGGTTCTCCCTGACCTAGTGCCCCCTACCTAGACTATAGTCACCTCCATATTAGCTATCAATTAGATAGTTATTACTCCAAGACCAATGTGTCTTCAAGACCTTTGAGGACTTTGGTTACATTTCACTCTTTAACATGTGATCATGGATGAGCATTCAAACAACTTGCGTGGACTAAGATAAGTAACAGCTACTGTAACTGGCCGCCACCTACGCACCTACCTAGGTTGATGATCTGTTAGACCAGCGTGAACTAACTGTCTCCCTTTCTTAACGCCTCCACTACCTCCATCATAACTTTCTTTTCACTACTTTTGTACTGAATTATCTTGTGCTTATTACAGGATTAATGCAACTATTACCAATGTTATATGCAATGTCAATTACCATATTTTTGCATGTTTGAAAATTAATACAAATATTTTAAAAACAATGCCAAGCTGTTTGTGCATTAATTATAACCAGTGCCCCGAAGTGTTGAAAACAATTTAACAAAAATATTGGCTATTCTGTGAGCTGAAAATATTATCCAACCTTTAGACTCAGCTGAATGGATTTTTCCAGAGTTATAACGAAGAAAAAGGTATGGAAACTTTGTTTTTGTGCTGACTTTTGCACATTAAATGGTAGCATACTAGTTAATTGCCACCCTATGCCCAAGATTCAAAACATGCTGGCCAACAATGGAGGTTCAAAGTATTTTTCTTTTATGGATTAGCACAATCTGCGCTCTGCATATCACAAGGTTTCCTTGTCTGCAGAGTTGCAAGATTTAACAATTATAGCACTGGTCAATGCATTTAAGTACCTATGGTTACCTTTTGGCCAGCCTCTCCTGCAAACCGTTTTGAGAAACTTATGGATTGCTTCTTTAAAGTGGTGACTGTGGTGCAGGGTTTCTAAGATATCTTGATATTTTCTCGCACACCAGATAAACACAATTAAATTCTCTTTAAAGTGTTAGGGATGCTCAGAGGAAAAGGCACTAGGCCCAGCGCCACCATTCATAAATCTGGGAGCGGTATTGAGTCAAACTGTTGATGAACGTGAATGTACCATCACTTTTGCATCAAGTTCTCTAGATTTACTTTGACATTAACTACATTACCAGAAGCATTAGGCAGTTTAACATAATTTGGGGTGTCAGGTTTGATATATTCACAGATCCTCAAGCCACTTGTCTTTCTTTTCGATGGCAAAGGTGTGTGAAAGGTGGCGGCAAGACAGGTGAGACTCTTGCCTAAGTTTAACTAAGAATACAAAGGGCTTTTAGGTCAGAAACACAACACTAACTTTATACCCCAATAGGACAAAAATACTTTCAGTTTATAGAGTGGATGTGCATCTAATCCAGGCAAGAGTCATTGAACCTAGTTTTAAGCAGTTTAAAAAAACAAAGAAGGTGGGCATGCCACAAGAACAATTGTTGTATTATTGCTTAATCCAATAAATATTAATGGTTATATGATTTGTAAATGTATTTATATAGCGCTTACAATCCCTGACAAGGCACTGAACGCTTATAAGCACTATAAGAATTGTTTAGTATAAAGTAAATATGTTTAATTACTATAGTGCATACATTACTTATTCATTGTTGTGGTCTCATGACCACAAAGTGTACACAGTCAACCAAGTCCAAACTATGCACAGTCAGACACATTCCCAACAAACAGGCCTAGGGCTTTTTTGAAGGCTTGCACAAAACTGAATATCCGCATCAATACTACCCGCCCTGAAGCTCGATAAAATGCACACCAATATGGTGTGGGAAGCTTGATTTTACCTCAGTTTGACGTCTTCAGTTTTGAGCAGGCCTTGAAAAAGCTCTAGGCATGCGAGCCACCGAACAGGGCGAAACATGTGTTGGCTGCTTGTTATAAATACAAATGTGGCTTGGTCATGAGGTTGGAGTTTTTTCCATAGACTCTTGGGCTCATGAGAGCTGACAGGCTGCAGGCGATGGGGCCATAGCAATACTTTTCAAAGTCTCCTATGTATATATGTGAAGCTGTTCCAACTTGAGGCTTATATAGTGCAGGAAATGAGGGGGATCCAGTTGGCTCCCACAGCTATCATTGAACGACATCCCCCCCACCCGGACCCAGTGAAATACGGTGAATTTGTCCCAATGTAATATGCTGACACTGGAACACAAGTGATGGACAGAATGCAGAGCCAATTAAACATTAACCCCCAGATCACAGATCTGGGTTTAATCCATCAATTCTTTTGCTCACCACGCTACCCCAGTTTGTACCCAGCCATATGAAAATCAGTCTTGACCCTGTTCCATATGGGAACAGTCCTGTCCAAACTGGCAGGTCCTCCCTGGACGGGAGACAAGCATCCTGGTTCCGGTTTCAGGGTATCATCTTCATCAGCCAGCCTAGCTTGAATCAAGTGACATAGTGAGCCCGGGACTGAAAGTCTGGGCATACCCGACGCACTTAGGGCAACAAAAGCAAACAAATACAAATGATGGACAGAATGCAGAGCCAATCAAACATCCACCCTCAGTTACAGATCTCTGTTTAATCCATCAATTCTTTTGCTCACCATGCCACCCCAGTTTGGACCCAGCCATATGCAAATCATTCTTGACCCTGTTCTCCATGGGAGCAGTCCAGCCCGAACTGCCAGGACAGGTCCTCACTGGACTGGAAACAAGCATCCTGGGACCAGTTTCAGGGTATCACCCTTCATCAGCCGAGCTAGCTTGATTCAGTGGCATAGTGAGCTCGGGACTTACGTCTGGGCATACCTGGCGTAATTAGGGCAACAAAAGCAAACAAAACACATGGACACTGTGTTAGACCTGGCAGCTTTTTGGCGTGTCTCCCCTGTCTTTTTGCCTTCTGACCTCCTGGTTTTAGACTCTGTTTTTGCTGGTTTATTGTCTCTGCGCACTTTACCACTGCTAATCAGTGCTAAAGTGCAAGTGCTCCCCATATAAATTGTACCGTGGACTGGGTTATCCATAATTGGCATATTTGATTTACTAGTAAGTCCCTAGTAAAGTGCACTAGAGGTGCCCAGGGCCTATAAATCAAATGCTACTAGTGGGCCTGCAGCACTGGTTGTCCCACCCACATAAGTAGCTCTGTAATCATGTCTCAGACCTGCCACTGCAGTGTCTGTGTGTGCAGTTTTTTGTAACTTTGACTTGGCAAGTGTACCCACTTGCCTGGCTTAAACCTTCCCTTTTCTTACATGTAAGACACCCCTAAGGTAGGCCCTAGGTAGCCCCAAGGGCAGGGTGCAGTGTATGGTTAAGGTAGGACATATACTAATGTGTTTTATATGTCCTGACAGTGAAATATTGCTTAATTTGTTTTTCACCGTTGCAAGGCCTGTCCCTCTCATAGGTTAACATGGGGGCTACCTTTAAATTTGATTAAAGTGTAGATTCCCTTTGGGAGCGGATGGACATGTGGAGTTTGGGGTCTCTGAGCTCACAATTTAAAAATACATCTTTTAGTAAAGTTGATTTTAAATTTGTGCGTATGAAAATGCCACTTTTAGAAAGTAGGCATTTTCTTGCTTAATCCATTCTGTGACTCTGCCTGTTTGTGGATTCCCCGTCTGGGTCAGTTAGACAGTTGGGCTGTTCACACCTCTCCTCTAGACAGTGACATAAAGGGGGCTGGGGTGTAGCCTGCATATCTTGATTAGCCGTCTGTGTTGGAGGGGAGGGGAGGGGAGGAGTGGTCACTCACACCTGAAAGAACTGTGCCTGCCCTCACACAATGCTGTCTCCGACCCCCTGGTGAGTGTCTGGGGCCTGGCCTAGACAAGGAAGGATCTTGCAAACACTTGAGACTTTGCTTTGAAGTTTGGAAACATCAAAGGCAGAACTGGGTATAAGAAGCAGACCCAAAATCCTAGACTTTTAGAATCTTTCTGGAATCAAGAGGAACCTCTGCCCAGGAGAAGAGCTGAAGAGCTGAAGGAGGAGTACTGTCCCTTTGCTGTGTTGCTTTGCTGGACTGGCCTGCAGTTGCTGCTTCTGCCTGAAAAGAGTACAAAGGGTGAACTTTGCTGTGTGTCCTGCTTGAGAAAATTCTCCAAGGGTTTGGAGTAGAGCTTGCCTCCTGTTGGAAGTCTCAGGGACAGCAAAGACTTCAACTTCCTCGACCTGCAGCACTGGGAACTGTGCTGTTCAAGAGGAGAAACCACTGCGACGCCACCAACGATGCCGCTGGCCTGCACCGTGACCTGCCGCCGCACGGAGTCGCATTGCCCCACTTCGCACTGCGACACTGGTCTCACCGACGCCGTCATCGGATGACTTCACCGAGCCGCTGCTCGCACCACGACCTGTGGGCCCCGCACTCCGGCGTCACCTGCTCACACCGCAGCCTGGGCATCCCCGACGACCTCGCTCCTGCTGACATCGGCGCTGCTGCCTGCACCGTGGCCTGTGGACACCGCTCGTGAGGAGCACGAAGCACCGTTCCGTCCCGCGCCGCAGCCCCGGTCCACCGATGCCAGCACCATCGGCTCCATTGTCGTCACCAGGCATCCTTGCCTGCACCGTGGCCTGTGGACACCACTCGTGAGGGTCACAAAGCACCTCCGCCGCTACCTGCGCCATGACCTGTGGACACCGCACATTGCACCGCCCCGCTTCACACCGCAGCCCTGGTCTCATCCACGTCGCTGGACGCTGTCACTGAGCCGTTGCCTGCACCGTGACCTGTGGGCACCGCACGTCGCATCGTCCCGCCTCACAACGCAGCCCCAACGCCATCCACGCCAGCGCACCTGATTTCATCAGCCCGGAGTTCGATTCCTGAGGTCCGGGACTTCAAGGGTCCGACGACTCCGGAACCGACTCCGGAACCGACGCCGGTGACGCCGCTCTCTGGAGCTCACCGCGAGGATCGCAACGCCCTGCGAATCCAAGGTACTGTTTGTGGGTCTTCCCAACACTGCAGCTGGCCCGCGACGCTGAGGCCAGCCTGAACTTTTGGTTTTGTTGTTCACGACGCCGTGATAGCCCTAGGTGGAGTTATCGACATCAAGGAACTGTATTGTTAAGTACATCTTGCAGCATTCATATTTTTATTACTGTATGTTGGATTTTTATAGTATTTGGTCTTGTTTTATATGGATAAATATTGGCTATTTTTCTAAAACTGGTGTGGTGTCCTTTTGTAGTGTTTTCACTTATTACTGTGTGTCATGTGCAAATGCTTTACACATTGCTTCTGAGATAAGCCTAACTGCTCGTGCCAAGCTACCAAGGGGGTGAGCCGGGGTTATCTGAGCGGGTATCTCCCTTATCCTGACTAGAGTGAGGGTCCCTACTTGGACAAGGTGCAAACCAACTGCCATCTAGGGACCCCATTTCTAACACAATGGAACGACTGTACGACGAAACAACGACTGCAAAAAAAAACTACTGCCTTAACAACGAGGTCGGAACACCGACCTCGTTGCTACTACTAATGATTTTACCACGAATGCCTTAACAACGATATTTCGTTGTAAAGGCATTCCTGATAAAATCATTAGCCATAGGCACCATTCACCCTACATCCCTCACCCCACCCCCCCAAACCCACCCCAAAACCTAAAACCCCCTGAACCCCCACCCACTCCACAAAACCAAAAACGCCCCACCCCCCCAAACCCACCCCAAAACCGAAAACCCCCTGACCCCCCCACCCACTCCCCAAAACCAAAAAAGTCCCACCCCCCCAACCCCACCCTAAAACCTAAAACCACCTGACCCCCCACCCACTCCCCAAAACCAAAAACGTCCCACCCCCCAACCCCACCCCAAAACCTAAAACCCCCTGACCCCCCACCCACTCCCCAAAACCAAAAACGCCCCAACCCCACCCAAAGGCACTCTGATTGGCATCGCTTAAGAGAAAATTATTTAGAAGCAGGTTTTTGAGAGATGTGCATGAATTGTGAGAATGCCAGACATGTATCTTTATCAGTAATTGCATCAATAACCATTTAAATAGCATTTACTACTTTTTGTATTTCATTACTTTTATAGCACTACCCATCCCATTGTGAAGTGTCAGAGTGCTTTACATCACAAACACGTATTATGGACAATGGATCATACAAATGTGTAAATCAATTTACAGGAAGTGTTACATAAGACAATGGGGGTTACAATGTGTAGGAGTTACATATCAACCATTCTGGTAGGCACCATATGTTTAAAAGCTTTTGATCTGGACAAACACGCAGGGCTGAAAATATAATGCAGTTGTTGGAGTTGTTTGCACTAATAAGACTTTATTACTGCTCTATGGAACACTTTTTTAGTAATCTTAAAATAACAAAACTTTGAGATTTTGAACGTATGCTTTAAAATTTCCATGCAGCTCCTTGAAGCTATTCATAGATCACTATGGATTCTGACTTATAAAATGCAAGTAAGAAAAGGTTCTCTGGCAAACCTGACAAAAAAAGTAACCCTCTGAGCTAGCTACATAATAAGCAAATCTGTGATCTGCACGTAACACTTTGTGCTCTGCAGCAGCCAGGTTAATCCATTATGCTATTTCATGATTAGTGTAACTGTGACTAGACAAAACACAGAGGTCTTCAGCATGTGGATTAATTGTTATCCCCTGAAAATTGCTGGACGCACAAAGATCTCTGCAACATGTGCCTTAATCTCATAATTATTTCGCAATGCTCCTTTGTCTTTGAAAAATTTAGTAAACCAGGGCAATTTTACTTTTTCATTTGTAGTTGATGCCAATTGCTTTGTGGAAGAGTTTTTTTTTAAAAAAGTAAAAAATTCACCATCAGCTTCTGCTTTTCATTACTCCGCCTCTCGTGACTCTACCCCCTTTTTTGCTGTCACACCTTGCCCACCTATGTATGCGATCCACTGTCATTTTTTTTCATTTCCAGCATTCGTTTATTTTTTGTAGTGGCTTAATAAAGGCCCACGAGAGAAATACAACCCTTTTAATTACGTTCATTTGATTTACCTGTCTGACTTATCCTGCCAGTATTAAATTGTATGTGAACAATAAAGCAGAAAATACGTTAATAGATGGACAAGTCCACAAGGTAACAGACAATACAAATAAACCGCAGTGCATAAAATAAACCGGTCTTCCTGCCGGCCGGTAGGTGGCACCACTGCAGACAGTATTTTATTTCAGCCTCGCCCTCTTTTGCCGCAAGATTTACACAGTGGGGCGGGCACGTGCGGCTGGCTGTGTTACAAAGGAGGGGGTTGGGCCCGAGCAGCAGCCATACCAGGGTCAGGCAGCGCCTCGGGTCTTCGGGAACCCTCCACGGGCGGAGACGCATAAGGAAGCCGCCCTCATTCATTCATACTTCTACGTGGTGGAGGTTGAGTAACCCGGCTCCCTGTGTCCTCGCTCGCCTCTGGCTCTGCCTGGTGAACTTTCTAGAGGCTCAAGCCATCATAAACCTGACCGCACCCAACCCAAGATATACCCCTAGTTGTACGATGGCACCCATGCGTGCTCACGTGAAAAACTGCGACAACTGCTCTCCGATCTACCGCGCGCCAATGAACCCTCTTCTTATTTTTATATAATGCTTTATTTCATGTATGTCTTTAGACGATCCCGGCGAAGACTTAGTGTTGAGTGAGGATTTGGATGTAAAGGTTGTGGTGGAAGAGGTGTCGCAAAGAGGGACGTGGCCTAAAGCTGTAAGAATTATTTTAAGAGGCGGGGCCTGTTGTATAATTAGGGTGTGACCTTAAAAGCTCGTGAACTAAAATCCGTCACTTTCCATGGCGTGCTTTCTGGTGTGCATTTTGGTGCTTTCTTTTTCTTTGTGCTTTCTGTTATTGCATCCAGGTGCATCACGCGATTTTGCCAGTGATTGTTAGCTGTAACAGACACACGAGTTGTGAATACTTAGGATAGTTGTTTAAATTCTAAAAATATAATATTGTAAATTAAATCTTACGGAGGACTGTGGAAAACGTAGTGGTATTCACAATTCGCAACCATTCCTGTTTTCCCCTTTAAACCTTTTTTCTCTGGAGCCTCTATAAAACGCATCTTTTCCCCCCACATTTTCTAAAGTTCTACCATCTGTTTACTTCACACCTCACTGCTTTCCTCTTATGCCCCCATTTTACACTCTCCTTGCACTTTCTTGCATACTCCTCCTCTCACCACCCCCCTACACATACTATGTCCCCTCTCACTCGTCTGGAGGCATTGCATTTTCATTTGCTATCGCACTATAAATAAGTTGACAGCTGTGTATCTTCAGCGCATGCTTTTTCCTAGAATCCCAATAACAATTGCTATTTAAGACCATTGCTCTATGCGATCTGTTGAGAAGCTATGCACTGGATGAGCATGTTTACTGATCACCTTTATGGCCCACTGCCGGGCACTGTGAGAAACCTGGTCTTCCTTTAGCCTCAACAAGAGGGCTCTCAAATGTGGTGCATTACAAAGACCCACAATCTGACTCATTCAGATACCTAGTGGCGGCTCCTCCGTTTGGGTGGAGGAGCATTGCCCCCGCCAGCAGCAGCATCTGCAAACCTTTCACAAGGAAGGGACAATAAACTGTGTTTATTGTCCCTTCCTTGTGAAAGGGGCGGGACCTTAGGGTGGCAAACAGTGAGGGGAGTGCACTGTCCACTCCCCTCACTGCACATGTATGTTTGGCCGGTCGGCGCAGGCCGGCCAAGCATACATGCACAGTAGGCTCTCTGCCTGGAAGCGCCCTAGCTGGGTGCTCCCAGGTGTTATGTTCGCGGACCTCCCCAAGTTTTGTTTGACTGACAGGGGTGTTTGTTCCGACATCCTGTGTCAGGATATGCTAAATGTTGACCTCCCCTGCGAATGGGGCTGGAAATGGTTTAGACCTCGTGACGGGAGGCGGAGAAAATAAAGTGGCTGGTTTCGGCGGACAGAAGTTAGTTGGGACGCCGGGCAGCCGAGTATACTGCTAAATGCGTCCCGTGTGTTTTATTTACATAGCGCGCGCGGCTGGGAGAATGCGCGCATAAAGCCTGGGCCCCCTACCGCTATCACTCGATAGCAGACCGAACAAATTGGCGACGAGGCCGGAGGCGAACCCACGTGGGGGCAAGAGCGGCGGTGCGAGCACGGCAATTTGTGGGTCGGAAAGCACAAAAAAAAGAAAAGTTAAAGATCAAAAAATAAACCGCCCGAAGCAAGGAGACGCGAAAGGAAATGTGTTTCACTCAGGGCATACTGGAGTGAGCCCTGAAGGGAAGCACGCTTCGAAGACAACATTTTACAGTGCCCCCAGAACGACCCCAGGAGACTGGCTAACAGACAAGCACGGAAAGGAGGTGAGGGGGAGAGTGAGGCCCATAAACGAAGGGGCACAGAAATTTGGGTTAAAAAAAAAAACAAAAGCCAGAAAGAAAAGGGGACAAAAGAAAAAAAAAAACACTAAGAGAAAAGGAAAGATACACAGGAGAAACAAAAAGGGACAATAAGAAAGTATATGAAAATCAGACAGAGGCCAACGAAGTAAAAAAAAAAAAAAAATGGCCACTTTCCCGGTCATCGAGCCTTTTATTATGGAAGGACCCCCATCAGCACAGGCCGCAAAATGGAAGTCATGGGTGGAACGTCTAGAAAATTATTTTGCAGCCGTCGCACTAGACCCGGATAGACAAAGACCGATGCTACTACACATGGGAGGAGCGATGTTGCACAGGATCAGCAAAACAGTGGCTGAAGAAGGGCCCCCTTTTACATACCGAACGCTAAAAAGGGCGATAACTGCATATTTTGAACCCATGGCAAATCCCGACTACGAACGATTCCTCCTACGACAAGCCAGACAAAGCTCAGATGAATCAGTAGACACGTATTATGCAAGGTTAAAGGAACTAGCAAGCACATGCACATTGCCTGACCCAGACGATGAGATAAGAGCACAATTTATCCAAGGATGCCACTCAACAAAATTAAGAGAGCACATCCTTCAGGTCCCAGGCATGACGATGGCTAACATGCTAACGATGGATAGGTCAAAAGAGTTGTCCAGGGTAAGAGCCGCACACATGGAATCGGCGCTCACACAAACCATTAAGACAGAACCGATAAACGCCATAGCTTCAGGCAGTACGACAAGAAAGAAGGACAAAACAAGACCAACAGGTGCACACCGCTCATGCTACATGTGCGGAGGAACATTTCCACACCAAGGGAAGTGCCCGGCACTTGGAAAACAATGCACAAACTGCCAGAAACGTAATCACTTCGCGAAAGTTTGCCGGTCAAACACCAGAACAAGAGGAGAGAGACAAAGGACGAGTCAAGGAGCTAAAGCGATACAACCACCAGATCTAATCCCTGACATGGATGATGATGATGATGAACCAGAAGGAACTGTGTATATAATCCACGCAACGGAACCAGGGTGTCAAAGCCGGAAGAAGATTCCAAAGTGCCAAGTCAAAGTGGCGGGGCACCAAGTAACGGCCCTAATTGATACGGGAGCTTCCATTAATATACTGGCACAATCTGACTTTGACCAAATGCCGCATCACCCCCCTCTACGGCACACTACTGTACAAGTATTTGCATTCGGATCGAAAAGACCACTCCCAACGGCGGGAGTGTTTGTGACGGACATCAATCATGATGATGTGACGGTACGATCTAAGGTGTATGTCACCAAGATAGGAACAGGGATGCTGCTCAGTTGTCGCACTGCCGAAGAGTTGAAATTGGTAACATTTGCGTTCAGCATCCATGTGGGGGAACTAGAAAGCCTACAGGAAGAGTATGCAGACATATTCAGAGGAATTGGTTGTCTCAAAGACCGTCAAGTAAAACTACACATCGACAAGTCCATAGAACCAGTCGCGTTGAAACACCGACGGATTGCGTTCCATCTTCGCCCACAAGTGGAGGCCGAACTGAGGAAACTGGAAGAAGCGGACATAATTGAGAAGGTAGAAGGACCAACCCCATGGGTGTCACCCATCGTGGTCACCAGAAAGCCCAAGCAACCAGGGGAGGTACGCATATGCGTAGATATGCGCCTCCCAAATGTAGCCATCAGAAGGGAGCTTCACATCACCCCGACAGTCGATGACATAGTGGCCGAGGTCAGTGGGTCCAAATGGTTCTCAAAAATGGATCTAAGAGCTGGATATCACCAAATAATGTTGGATCCGGAGTCTCGAGCTATCACCACGTTCTCCACCCACGTGGGACTAAGACGATACCGACGCCTGAGTTTCCGGATTGCCAGCGCGGCCGAAGTTTTCCAAGACACTATAAGAGGAATCCTCGCTGGCCTGGAGGGAGTCATAAATGTGAGTGATGATATCCTAGTACATGGGCCCACAATTGAGGCACACCTACAGAGGTTACGAGCAGTATTCCAACGATTACACACAAGTGGACTAACATTACATCGTGAGAAGTGTGAATTTCTGAGAAAAGACATTGCATTCTTCGGATGTCACTTCTCAGAAAAAGGAGTTCGACCTGACCCAGAGAAAGTGGCGGACATAAAGTCGGCACCACCACCCACATCAGTCACGGGTGTGCGAAGTTTCCTGGGAATGGTAACTTATTGCGGGAGGTTAATTCCCAATCTAACTTCCCTCACTGCGCCTCTAAGGGAGTTAACCAAGGCTCACACTCCGTGGGAATGGAATACTACGCAGGAAAATGGTTTTCAGGACACAAAAAAAGCACTATCGGCAGAGACAACCCTGGTCTTCTTCGACCCAGCCAAAGAAACAGAGCTATCAGTGGATGCGAGCCCAACAGGCCTAGGAGCGGTGTTGTCCCAAAGGAAAAAAGAAGGCGACTGGGCCCCCGTGGCATACGCCAGTCGAGCATTGACAGAAACGGAACAAAGATATTCACACATAGAGAAGGAGGCGCTAGCAGTCAACTGGGCCTGTCGCCACTATCATCTGTACATCTATGGCCACCCATTCGTTGTCTACACTGATCACAAGCCGTTGATACCATTATTCAACAGAACAGCCTCACAGCCCCCCCGAGAATTGAAAAATGGATTCTCCAATTACAAGGATATCAATTCTCTGTGGTGTACCGCCCTGGGGCACAAAACCCAGCAGACTATCTGTCTCGACATGCAAGACCGATTACCGTGTTTGAAAAAGAGGAGATTGAGAGCACGGAGGAGTATGTGAGGTTGATAGTGGAGAGGTCGCGACCACAGCCCATGTCCCTGAAAGAAATACAAGACGCAACAAAAGAAGATGAGGTATTGCAATTGGCAATGTCCTGTGTTAGGGATGGTAGATGGCATGTGTTGAAGCAAAATCTGAATCTCAGAACAGAGGAAGCCAACCACAATATACAAGCGCTATTTCGAGTCAGGCACGAGCTGGCGGTGTCACTTGAAAGCTGCCTGTTAAGAGGAAGTCGGCTGGTTATCCCGGACAGCCTGAGGAAAAGAACAGTAGACTTGGCCCATACAGCCCACCAGGGCATGGTAAAAACAAAAGCCCGGCTGAGAAGCAAAGTGTGGATCCCAGACCTAGACACCTGGGTGGAGAGGACCATACAGAGATGTCACGCATGTCAACTGGTGGGGCCGATGGATCCTCCACACCCCATCATTACTGAGTCCATTCCAGCAACGCCATGGCAAAGAGTAAGTGCGGACCTGGGAAGTCTACCGGATGGAAGGCATATGCTAGTAGTGATTGATGATTTCTCAAAATATCCAGAGGTCGAAATCTTAGAATCCACGGTCACGGAGAAAGTGATACCCTGCATAGAGAAAATAATGGCCACGCATGGGATGATACAAGAACTACGAACCGACAATGGTCCTCCATTTTCGAGCCATGATTTTGCAGCATATCTGGCATCCCATGGAATCCAACACCGAAAAATCACTCCACGATGGCCTCAAGCCAATGGAGAGGCCGAAAGATTCATGAGGACCCTGAACAAAGTGCTGAGGATTGCAGTAGTGAGGGAGAGAAATGTAGACTGTGCGATTTTTGAGTTTTTGAGAGAATATCGCCTGACCCCTCACAGTACAACTGGTGTATCCCCGAGCCACCTTTGCATACAACGACAAGTAAGGGACACCATTCCCCAAGTGTAAATTATGGCAGAGACACCAGGACAGTTAAAAAGTAAGCAAAGCCAAGCGGAAGCGAGACTGAAACAGAGACATGTCCAAAATGATCAGATGTCAAGAAAGAGGAGGGCGTGTACCCGACAGCTGAGCATAGGTGAGGTGGTACTCATGAAGAATCGACATCCCGCAGGAAAGTTCAAAACAACTTTTGAATCTGGCCTGTGGACTGTCACTCGAGTAAAAGGAACGCTTGTGACAGTTACAAGAGGACCTGAGGTGGTGACAAGGAACATCTTTTGTTTCAAGGCCTATCATGGAGAGCACCCGGTTTGTCAAAGGAGCGAAAAAAACAGCAGCAGAGAGAGAGAAGATGAAGACTTCGAGAGATCAGACGTTTTCAGTGAGAGTGGGTTGAAGAACAGTCCCACATCTACCCGGGACGATCGTGGAGAGAGAGAAGTGGCACCTATGAGGGCCCCAACCCAGATTGAGGAGGATCAGCCTGCAGAGGTGCATGTGGAGGAAGACAGCCGGGAGGTGATTCAAGGCAGAGGGAGGGGTAGATACCATTTGCGATCCCGCCTATCACCCCCGGAGAGGCTGAAGGACTATGTGTGTGAGTAAAGGGGACATTTTAATGTATTTGGACCATCTGTGGAAAGGTAATTGTGATAACCATTGAACTGAGCATTGGGAGGGAATTTAGTTTTTCTGTCTAGTTGTCAGTTGTTTCATAGTTGAGGAGGAATGTTATGTTCGCGGACCTCCCCAAGTTTTGTTTGACTGACAGGGGTGTTTGTTCCGACATCCCGTGTCAGGATATGCTAAATGTTGACCTCCCCTGCGAATGGGGCTGGAAATGGTTTAGACCTCGTGACGGGAGGCGGAGAAAATAAAGTGGCTGGTTTCGGCGGACGGAAGTTAGTTGGGACGCCGGGCAGCCGAGTATACCGCTAAATGCGTCCCGTGTGTTTTATTTACATAGCGCGCGCGGCTGGGAGAATGCGCGCATAAAGCCCGGGCCCCCTACCGCTATCACTCGATAGCAGACCGAACACCAGGCAATCCTGATGCTGCTGTGAGCAGCGCCAGGTTTGGACGCAGGGCAAACTAGGAGCCTGTGCCTGCACTGCAGGACAGAAGAGAGGAGCGGTGCGGCGAGAAGCGGTGTGGAGGTAAGTATATTACTTTTTTAATTAAAATTCCTTAACCCTCCACCACCCCACCCTGCCCCCTGAAACCCTGGCTAGCCGCTCCTGCAGATACCAACAGTAGATCGAGTTCACTGTACATCCTATTAAAGAGTAACGCACGAAAAGAACATTGCAGAACATCAACATCCTGAAATAAGTATTTACTCTTGGTAAAGAAATTAGGTTAAATGTGAAACGTAATCGGAAGCTACGCTGGTGACATGATTTGTCATAATAGTTAAGACAACCATTATTCAAAAATCGTTCTTTTCTCTGTAGTGCTAAAGATAGACTATAGGGCCAACTTTTAACTGCCGGGTTTCGAACCTAGAGAGACCCACCCCACTAAAAGCGGTGGCTGTACCCAGAATACATTGTAAGGTGGGGAGTGAAGACAGTGAGCCTCAGAATTGCAGAGAATAGAGGCACTTGAATGAGAATAAGCCCAAACAACCTAGGATTTAGGGGAGTAGACTTTATAAACTCCGGTACAAGATGTAATCCCTTAAACTGTGGCAAAAGCACAGACTTTAATGCAGAGAAATATTTTGGCATTTATATAGTGCATGAGCTATCAATATTATTCAATTGCAGTGCATTCAAGAGCTCTGGATTCTCCTGCCAAACAGTTCAAGGTTTCCATCGCAGATAGGACTTCAGTAGTCTTATGGATATTTGTTCTATTGTGTGTAGCTGTGTTGTGTACTCTCACTATTTGTATGGTCATGAAGTGCTATCAGAATCTTTGCCTTTTATGTTTCTTGGATTCTTTTTGACCAGAATCGAAGTGTTTTTTTTACATTGTATTTGGCTGTTGTATGTGTATTTGGTTCATTTTGATTAGGGTTTAGTTAGAAAAGATTGGTTGCCACGGTTGGAGTAGATTCATTTGTTGTTTAGGTATGGGTTGTATTAGATAGTGACTAGCTTGATATTACAAATAAGTGTGTCATTATGTGCCTGGATGTGTTTCTGGAGACATGCTTTGCCATTTGTTTTCTTCTGCTGGACTGCATGGTTCTACATAGCGTGGCCTCAGGTTGTTATGCTGAAAACCCGTTGCCCCTTGAGTTGTGATGCCATTCCTTGTAGGTTTGGTAGGTTTCTGTCCATGTCACAGAACAGTTAATATGTACAGTGGTGGGCTGCCTCGCTAAAGCGGGGAATATACTTTCACATTTGAATGCTGGTGTCCACATCACTGCTCTAAAATTAATTAGTCATGCATTTATAGCTCTGGCCACCCACCCGACAAGGCGTGCTAATACCATTCGGTCTGAGCAGCATACTTAGCACGCTTATTGGCTTCCTCTGCCTGCTGCCATGATGTATTAAAAAGGTATTTTCTGACTCTGTACCATATTTGTCTCTTAAGTTCTAGCATTGGTGGTCTCAAGGTATGCACCCATGCAAGCAGGAGCCTGGCCTCTATACCCGGTATGTGGTCTGACTGCCATACACTCCCAGGGAGCACCGAGCAGCGTGAAAGTGAAACATTTTAACAGCCTCATGCAGCAGCAGACGTGGAGGATACAGGCAATGCCTTGCCTTGTTATTTTGCGACAGGCACCAGCCTGTGACCGCAGAAGAGAGGTTTGGCCCACCCATCCCACTGGAGGACATAGAGTCGGGAAGGCAACTTTGTTCTTTTCGTTGCTGTGCCTCCAACTGGAAAATCATTATGCCACAGCCCCCAGCAGTTTGGCTCAAACTAGCATCTCCTGTCATTGTGACTCCTTCACCTGCTGTTTTTCTCAGTTCCAAGTCTGGCAGCTGTTCTTGAGGAGTCCTGCCAGCTGGCCAGGGCCACACCTCTTCAGCCCTCCAGGCATGCTGTATCCCCATACCAGCATGCCAGCAGGGGGCCATCTCCTGCCCCCAGGATGAGTTCAAATATGTGTGTTTGTTGTAGGGGCAGGAGGATACACAGTGTCCGGTACCGACATGCACAACATAATTTAAAACAGGCCTGACAAGCCCAACACTGCCAGCAGCAGGCCTCGTAGGCCCTTCCTGAGGTCTCTAAATAACTGCCACAGAGTGGACTGAAACCTGACTCAGAGGTTCCTGAACGGAGTCAGCAGATTGAAGCTGTTAAGAGTGGGGAGGCAACAGAAGTAATTTGTGGCAGACTGACACAGTGAGCAATCAGCGCTGTTCTTTCTTGTGATAACTGCAGAGGTGGCACCTGCCTGCAGCAGTTAAACGTCTGCCCATATAGTAAGCAGCTTTTCAGATTCTTATGGTGATGAGCTGGAAGGTGTGATAAGAGCTCTCTTGCAGCATTTGGTTACTAGCTCTATCAGTGGTGGGGAAGTCGGAGACTGGCAGTGTCATGAGGTGATTGTGGCAAAGGGGGGGGGCTGGGCTCTCAGTGTCATATCATGACACCAAGGACTGTGTTATGTAACATGGTCTCCATCAATCACTTACAATGCTGTTAGAAATTGTGTTTCTGGTTGGCAGAGGTATGTACCCTATCCAAGCAGGAACCACAATCCTAGTCAGAATAAGTCAGATACACACTATAAATTAACCCGTGCTCACACTCTGATAGCTTGGCACAGCAGGCAGGCTTAGCTTAAGAAGCAATGTGTAAAGTTATCGTGTAACACTTCGAACAGTAACTCAGTGAAAACACCACACCAGATCAGGAACATAGATTATATTTCTCTGAACAAAACGACAAAAAAAAACCAGTAGAGCTATAGGCATGAATGTTTAAGGATTAAATGAAATGTAGTGCTCAAAGCATCAACTGGGGCTATCTGGTCGCGCTAGAGTGTGGTAGATCCATAAGTTCAGGCCAACCGCAGTGAAGCATGGGTTGGATACTGGGGCCAGCCTTGGTCCACTGAATTAGTACCTTGGTTCTTGGATACGCCGAAATTGAAATGCGGAGAGAATTTGGGGGAGGGGGTCGTCGTCGTCGATCCTTCGGATGTTGGCTATGTGTCACTTCTGAGCCACGCAAAGTCGGAGACACGTCGGAAACTGGTGCTGATGCGCCGGTTCCAATTGGTGCAATGGCATCAATGTGCAGGTTTTGGTAGTTGCAACACTTTATGCCCTCTTCCAAGGGTCCACAATTGGATTGCACCACTTGGCAGGGCAAGACTTGAAGCAAGCAAGTGTAGGTGCTGTAGCAGGATGATAAAAAGTCTTTGATTTCCCTGAGAATTAGAAAAGGGGCAAACCAAAATGCCCTTGGAGTCATTCTGGGTTCAACTGAGATGGGTCCAATCCTTCCTCATCGGGGCAGGGGGTAGCAGGGTAGCACATCAGAAAAGCAGCTTTTCTAGAGCAGCAGTCCAGAGTGACAGTCCTTGTAGCAGCACAGCAGTATTTCCTCCTGGCAGAGTTCTTCACAGGTCCAGTAGTGTACTGAGGTGGTAGGGTCGGAGGTCTAGTACTTATACCCAGTTGTGCCTTTGAACTGGGGGTGACTTCAAAGAAGGGTCTTTGAAGTGTAAAAATTTCCTTTTTCCTGCCCTGGTTCCAGGCTCACTACGGGGGGGATGTAGCCCTTTGTGAGGGGCAGGGCACTGTCTAGTCAGGTGTAAGTGTGAGTCTGTTCCCAGCTCCTCCCTGCTATCCTATCCAGGGTGGCCCATTGGGATGTTGATGGCCCATCAGTCACACCTAAGCTCCCTTTTAGTGCGGCTGTGTAGAGGGAATGCACATGCCCAGCTGTCACACTACCCCAGACATATATTGGAGACAAGCTGCAAGCACACAGGAATAAGAGCAGGAAAATGCCAGCTTTCTAAAAGGACATCACTCTTAGAGGCAACTCAATATTCCCCTAGGAACTGAGTACAGACAATGTTTCACTTAAAAATGCTCCTAGAGGAATTGTTTAGATATCATTTCTGTGCATAAAGTCCAGTCTTCAATTAATGAAGAAGACAGCTCCATACTGTTCAAATCCATTATATTAATCAGTGGTATTCAGGAAGTTCACAAAATGTACAACAAATACAGTAAATGTCCATCTCATAGACAACAAAACTGTATATAACTCCCCCAGAACACACGATTGTATCCCAACAGAAGATCCAGGAAGTTTTTTTAACCCTCCTATTGATACAGTCCTGCACAATAATTGCCTGGTTTTCAGTCCCAGTTCAAGCTGTACCATGGTCTTTCAATTCAGCTTGTCAAATGAAAAGGTAATGCTGACGTTTCGGTCTGTGATGGCAGTCAGAGGTCTGCCAGACCATCATCAGGACTCAGTACATATAAGAAAAATTAATTATAAAACAGTACATGCAATCAGCCAAATCACACCATGTGCACCGCCCGTTGAACCCAAGAAAACAATACAAACACAGGTATGGATACTAATATAGGCCACCACCTACTTGACAAAGAAAGTTCAAAAAGTACCTAAAAAACATAAAAAGCATGCACCATATAATACACTCTGTCAGGCTCACAACCAAAATAACTACAGTCTGCTACTTACAATAGGTTGCAAACATAGACTGTAGCAACACACAGGTGGACTTCAACCTACAAGCCCAAGTAAAAAAAATCCACAAAAATGTAAGAATTGAAACCGCTTAACTGTCATACACCACAAACTGTAGAAAAACGCTGCCTCCACTGCAGCGTATTCATACCTTCTAAATATGGGACAGCTAGCGTCTGTCTCCATCCTCACCTGCTCAATCCATGTGAGTTGGAATTAAACATTGCGGGTCTTCCTGGCGTGTTTAAATAAGGAAGTGACAAATCATGTGACCATTCCAGTGACTATGTCGGCCATCTTGAAATGGTAAAGATGCCTAACTAATACCCAGAGTTTAGAGATAGTTGTAATTTTGGTATGTTTACTGTATACAATCGTGATCTAGTGGGGGGTTATATACAGTACAGTGTTGATGTCTGGACATTCATTGTATTTGTTGTACATTTTTTGAACTTCCTGAATCTTATTGATTAATATATTGGATTTGAACAGTACGAAGTTGTCCTATTCATTAATTGAAGACTGGACCCTATGTACACAAATTATATGTAAACAATTCCTCTAGGAGCATTTTTAAGTGAGACGCAGCTTTCTAAAAGTGGCATTTTCAAAATTGTAACAATAAATCTGACTTTACCATTAAAGAGGGTTTGTTATTACAATTTCGTAGGTACCAAACATGATAGATCTAATTCTTCTCTTTTAGGAATTACAGCTTATTAAGTGTAGTAATGAATCCCCAATGTTAACCTATGAGAGGCGTAGGCCTCATAGTAATGAAAAACAAACTTGGGAGTTGTTCAGGATCAGGACACTTAAAATGTAAAAATATATGGCCCGCCTTTTAATTACATAGCGCCCTGACCTATGGGCTACATAGGGCCTAATTTAGGGTTGACTTACATGTAATAAAATGGGAGTTTAAGACTTGCCAAGAGGCTTTAAATGCCAAGTCGACATGGCAGTGTAAACTGCACATTGTGCTCTGCAATGGCAGGCCTTAGACATGTTTAAGGGCTGTTTGAGTGGGTCGCTACAGTCCCAATGGTAGCACTTAATTTACAGTCTCTGGGCACATGTAGTGCAATTTACTAGGGTCTTATAAGTTAATTAAGTATGCCAATTGGGGATGTACAAATAAAACCATTTTAGGGGAGAAAACGTGCACTTTGGCACTGGTCAGCAGTGGTAAAGTGATCAGGGCCCTAAGGCCAAGGAAAAGAAATCAGCAAAATATGAGGTAAGCAGCCAAAAAGTTTGGGGGGGGAACCACCCAAAGCCTGTCAAAGTCTAACACCTGCTAACAAGTACTAACAATGCCAACAGGTCTGGGTTGTTGTAGAGGTATATTTATTGTTGTGATATGTGGGGTACAATAATAGAAAACTAAGAAACAAAGACCCAAATATTGGTCATTGGTTTAATTTACATACAAGAAAGTGTCATTCAAAATGTCACATAGTTGTCAGCAGAATGTCAATTATACACACAATGAACAATAGAAAAGTCGCGCATAAGCAATCTGCAAACTTGGCAGTTACGGGTGGGTGGATAGATATAATTCACAATAATGATGCACTTACATATAGTCATAAAGAACACTTCTGATGTGATATTGGGGTTGTACCCCTGATGATCTTCTTAATATAATTTTGCCTTATGCGGGGTTTGTTTTTAGGTCCTATTAGTGGAAACAGCTAGAGAAAAGTAATGTCTCCAAATTGGACATTAGAACCTAAAGATGTTTGGGAATTTTTCCAAATGTAAGTAGCACCTCAAATAATTGTTGGTGATGTAAACATGAATGCGTCATTCTTTGAGTGGTAGTTCATTAATGATATTCTACCTACCGGTAGGTGAGCTAGGTGAAAGCTAAACTGCAAGCAAACCATAGAATATAAAGCGTATTTACATTACTGAATCGTTTCCCTCTCATAAGCAAGATTCCCAAGAATTTTATTCTTAAATGTATTGTCAAATTTTCTGCCTCCACATTGTTCCTGTAGATAGCTAAGCCAGAGCAATGGTGTTTGAGCGAAGTGCTAATGGATTTTATAATTAATTATGTGCTTCACCACGAACCAGCTCAGACAATTATTCTGAATAAACCTTCAATACTGGATAATGCAACCAATCAAAAATCTTCCTTCTGTAGTAAGTGAATTGATCACAACAAAGTTGCTCATGGATTTCCTTGTAAATGTACAATTGTCCTATAAATACTACATATTTGTGTCACCATGTGCATGCCCCTACCTCTGGTGTGTGTTGGCCCTGTGCTTTACTTATACTTTCACAAATGGCTGCTTCTGGTGTAAAAGATACCATTCGTTACTGAGACACCATACATCATAACCATTACACAAACCTCTGCAAAGCAAACTTTTATTCAAGATGATCCTCTATGAACAGGAGATTGACAGGGGAGAGTCTCTTTTGAAAGATTCTTTGCCCATTTAAGAAAAAAGTCGGTCCAATGCACAAGATTAATGGAGAATATGGACTTTCAATCACATAACTATCAAATATCAATTGATATGAGTGGTTTCACTGCAGGAACTTCTGTTGCCCTGTAACTCCCATTCTTCCTTTCTCACCCACAATATCTGTCATTTTGTTCTTTGTTCTCCCTGCCGATCTTTCACTTTCTTTACAGCTCTTCTGAGTACTCCTTTTGTGTTTTTGGGGGGGTGTCGTGAAGAGCTCCAGACTCAGGCAAAAGAAAGGGAGGCAGGTGATACATTTACGGAGGTGGGCCACAGCCCACACTCATAGCCAGGATTGGTTCTATACCCTGCCTCAGCGTTGAGGCTCTCCTTTTTCCCTTTGAAGTTTTTTCTTTTTTTTACTGTAGTGCTTGGCTTCTTTCCTGTATTCTTGCTTCAACCTCTCTTACTGAGATTTTAAACCTAGGCATTCCGTTTCCAGCGCTTCCCACCTACTGTTTATGTTGTCTTTATTTTCAATTATTGTAGGAGGCTGGACTGGTTTGTAGTGAGTACCAAGGGGTACTTGCACCTTGCACCAGGCCCAGTTATCCCTTATTAGTGTATAGGGTGTCTAGCAGCTTAGGCTGATAGATAATGGTAGCTTAGCAGAGCAGCTTAGGCTGAACTAGGAGACGTGTGAAGCTACTACAGTACCATCTAGTGTCATATGCACAATATCATAAGAAAACACAATACACAGTTATACTAAAAATAAAGGTACTTTATTTTTATGACAATATGCCAAAGTATCTTAGAGTGTACCCTCAGTGAGAGGATAGGAAATATACACAAGATATATATACACAATAGCAAAACTATGCAGTATAGTCTTAGAAAACAGTGCAAACAATGTATAGTTACAATAGGATGCAATGGGGAAACATAGGGATAGGGGCAACACAAACCATATACTCCAAAAGTGGAATGCGAACCACGAATGGACCCCAAACCTATGTGACCTTGTAGAGGGTCGCTGGGACTATTAGAAAATAGTGAGAGTTAGAAAAATAACCCTCCCCAAGACCCTGAAAAGTGAGTGCAAAGTGCACTAAAGTTCCCCTAAGGACAAAATAGTCGTGTTAGAGGAATAATGCAGGAAAGACACAAACCAGCAATGCAACAACTGTGGATTTCCAATCTAGGGTACCTGTGGAACAAGGGGAACAAGTCCAAAAGTCACAAGCAAGTCGGAGATGGGCAGATGCCCAGGAAATGCCAGCTGCGGGTGCAAAGAAGCTTCGACTGGACAGAAGAAGCTGAGGTTTCTGCAGGAACGAAAAGGGCTAGAGACTTCCCCTTTGGTGGACGGATCCCTCTCGCCGTGGAGAGTCGTGCAGAAGTGTTTTCCCGCTGAAAGGACGCCAACAAGCCTTGCTAGCCGCAAATCGTGCGTTTGGCGTTTTTGGACGCTGCCGGGGCCCAGGAGGGACCAGGAGGTCGCAAATTGGACCTGAAGAGAGAGGGGACGTCGAGCAAGACAAAGAGCCCTCACTGAAGCAGGTAGCACCCGGAGAAGTGCCAGAAACAGGCACTACGAGGATGCGTGAAACGGTGCTCGCCGAAGTTGCACAAAGGAGTCCCACGTCGCCGGAGACCAACTTACAAAGTCGTGCAATGCAGGTTAGAGTGCCGTGGACCCAGGCTTGGCTGTGCACAAAGGATTTCCGCCGGAAGTGCACAGGGGCCGGAGTAGCTGCAAAGTCGCGGTTCCCAGCAATGCAGCCCAGCGAGGTGAGGCAAGGACTTACCTCCACCAAAGTAGGACTGAAGAGTCACTGGACTGTGGGGGTCACTTGGACAGAGTCGCTGGATTCGAGGGACCTCGTTCGTCGTGCTGAGAGGAGACCCAAGGGACCGGTAATGCAGCTTTTTGGTGCCTGCGGTTGCAGGGGGAAGATTCCGTCGACCCACGGGAGATTTCTTCGGAGCTTCTGGTGCAGAGAGGAGGCAGGCTACCCCCACAGCATGCACAAGCAGGAAAACAGTCGAGAAGGCGGCAGGATCAGCGTTACAGAGTTGCAGTAGTCGTCTTTGCTACTATGTTGCAGGTTTGCAGGCTTCCAGCGCGGTCAGCGGTCGATTCCTTATCAGAAGGTGAAGAGAGAGATGCAGAGGAACTCGGCTGAGCTCATGCATTCGTTATCTGAAGTTTCCCCAGAGACAGAGACCCTAAATAGCCAGAAAAGAGGGTTTGGCTACCTAGGAGAGAGGATAGGCTACTAACACCTGAAGGAGCCTATCACAAGGAGTCTCTGAAGTCACCTGGTGGCACTGGCCACTCAGAGCAGTCCAGTGTGCCAGCAGCACCTCTGTTTCCAAGATGGCAGAGGTCTGGAGCACACTGGAGGAGCTCTGGACACCTCCCAGGGGAGGTGCAGGTCAGGGGAGTGGTCACTCCCCTTTCCTTTGTCCAGTTTCGCGCCAGAGCAGGGGCTAAGGGGTCCCTGAACCGGTGTAGACTGGCTTATGCAGAATTGGGCACATCTGTGCCCAACAAAGCATTTCCAGAGGCTGGGGGAGGCTACTCCTCCCCTGCCTTCACACCATTTTCCAAAGGGAGAGGGTGTCACACCCTCTCTCAGAGGAAGTTCTTTGTTCTGCCATCCTGGGCCAGGCCTGGCTGGACCCCAGGAGGGCAGCTGCCTGTCTGAGGGGTTGGCAGCAGCAGCAGCTGCAGTGAAACCCCAGGAAGGGCAGTTTGGCAGTACCAGGGTCTGTGCTACAGACCACTGGGATCATGGGATTGTGCCAACTATGCCAGGATGGCATAGAGGGGGCAATTCCATGATCATAGACATGTTACATGGCCATATTCGGAGTTACCATTGTGAAGCTACATATAGGTAGTGACCTATATGTAGTGCACGCGTGTAATGGTGTCCCCGCACTCACAAAGTTCAGGGAATTGGCTCTGAACAATGTGGGGGCACCTTGGCTAGTGCCAGGGTGCCCTCACACTAAGTAACTTTGCACCTAACCTTTACCAGGTAAAGGTTAGACATATAGGTGACTTATAAGTTACTTAAGTGCAGTGTAAAATGGCTGTGAAATAACGTGGACGTTATTTCACTCAGGCTGCAGTGGCAGGCCTGTGTAAGAATTGTCAGAGCTCCCTATGGGTGGCAAAAGAAATGCTGCAGCCCATAGGGATCTCCTGGAACCCCAATACCCTGGGTACCTCAGTACCATATACTAGGGAATTATAAGGGTGTTCCAGTAAGCCAATGTAAATTGGTAAAATTGGTCACTAGCCTGTTAGTGACAATTTTGAAAGTAATGAGAGAGCATAACCACTGAGGTTCTGGTTAGCAGAGCCTCAGTGAGACAGTTAGGCACCACACAGGGAACATATACATGCACACCTATGAGCACTGGGGCCCTGTGTGACAGGGTCCCAGTGACACATACATATAGGCCACAAACCTATGAGCACTGGGGTCCTGACCAGCAGGATCCCAGTGACACATAACAACCATACTGAAAATATAGTGTTTTCACTATGAGCACTGAGGCCTGGCTATCAGGATCCCAGTGAGACAGTGAAAACAGTGACAAACACCCTGACATACACTCACAAACAGGCCAAAAGTGGGGGTAACAAGGCTAGAAAGAGGCTACCTTCTCACACAACCCCCCCCCAAACGAAGGACAATAAGGCTAACCTTGGCCAATTGAGACTTTATTGTCTAAGTGGTGATAAGTAGAGAGTAGCTCTGCAATAGACTGGTTACTCCCTTTATCATCCACTATGTGGTAACTTCCCTGTGGGGATGTAAACCACCCTGTTTGAAGTTTTTTAGCTAAGCAACAATGTGAAGATGTATTTTCAGAGTTTCTATCAGTAAGTTTTAGTTTAGAGCAGTGGGAATTGTCCACTGAACCTATTTGTAGTGATGGAAATGCCAGACAGGGATGCTGTCTCAGAAAAGCCATAGCTGGGCAAAAACTTTGTCCATCTGGCTGGAAGAGAGAACAGGGATGCTGTTTCTCTTGAGTTGGAGCAGGGCAGGGATGCTGTCCTATGAGCTCCACACTAGGGCAGGGATGCTGTCCTAAGTGTTGTGAGGTAGTGCAGGGTTTCTGCACTAAAGTTTCTCTGGGAGGGTTGGAGGGATGCTCCCTGTTAACTAAAATGGTGCTCTTTTTCTCACCAATGTTAGTTATCCCACAGAGAGGTACTTCCACCTCAGGGAGTCCAGCTTTGCCAGCTGATGATTCCCTTGGAACAGGTGCCACCCCAGGAGAGGTTTCTCCCACCACAGGAATAGTATCCTGAATGGTAGGGTGGTTAGGGGATACTGTGATACCCTTTTTACCTGTTGATGGAGAGGGATCCTGAGTTTTCAGGCCTTCTCTCCTTTGCTTTTTCATTTCACTTGAAATGAGAGGGAACAATTCCTCAGGGATGCCTAGCATGGCTGCATGGGCATAAAACTCTACATCAGCCCAACCTGAGGCCTCTAGGTCATTACCTAAGAGACAGTCTACAGGTAAGCTAGGTGATACCACCACCTGCTTAGGGCCAGTAACTCCACCCCAACTAAACTGAATTATAGCTAAGGGAAGAAACTTAGTGGAGTTATGGACATCAATAATCTTATACTGTTGTCCAATGATGTGTTGATCAGGGTGCACTAGGTTTTCAGTCACCAAAGTAAAACTGGCACCTGTGTCCCTGTAGGCCAAGGCCTCAACACCATTTATTGAAACTGTCTGCCTGTACTTATCCATTGTAAGGGGACAAGCAGCCAGTGTGGCAAGGCCAATGCCACTAGGTGTGACAGAAACTGTCTTGGGACTGATTACATCAGTTTCCACTATGGACCCATAAGTGAACCCAACTACACCCTTTGCTTGACTGTTGCCAGCAGTCCCACCACTAGTACCACTACTGCTAGGGGCACTAGAGCTTGATGTATTAGTGGTGGTAGGCTCAGGGGGTTTACCTGGACAGGACTTATCCCCTGGCCTATGGCCTCTATTTTTACACACAAAGCACCAAGGCTTTTTAATGTGTGCAGGTTGGGAAGAAGAGGAAGAATTTGTTTTATCCCCACCCTCTGAAGAGTGTTTAAGATTTGAAGTGGGATCTTTGGTTTTACCCTTATCCCCATGCTTATCTTGAGATTTTTCACCATCTTTCTTCTTATTGCCATCTTTGTCACCCCCTGTATGAACTTTTCTGTTCACCCTTGTTCTGACCCATTTGTCTGCCTTCTTTCCCAATTCTTGGGGAGAGGTCAGATCAGAGTCTACCAGGTACTGGTGCAACAAATCAGACACACAATTATTAAGTATATGCTCTCTCAGGATTGTGTTATACAGGCTTTCATAATCAGTAACTTTACTGCCATGTAACCACCCCTCCAAGGCCTTCACTGAATGGTCAATGAAATCAACCCAGTCTTGTGAAGACTCCTTTTTGGTCTCTCTGAACTTTATCCTGTACTGTTCAGTGGTTAAGCCATAACCATCCAGGAGTGCATTCTTAAGAACTTGGAAATTATTAGCATCATTTTCTTTCACAGTAAGGAGCCTATCCCTACCTTTTCCACTAAATGATAGCCATAGGATAGCAGCCCACTGCCTTTGAGGGACATCCTGTACAACACAGGCCCTCTCAAGTGCAGCAAACCACTTGTTAATGTCATCCCCCTCCTTATAAGGGGGAACTATCTTGTGCAGATTCCTGGAATCATGCTCTTTTGCAGGATGACTATGGGGAATACTGCTGCTGCCACCATGGGTATCTAAACCCAACTTCTGTCTTTCCTTCTCTAATTCAAAAGACTGTCTATCCAAATCCAGCTGTTGCTTTTTAAGCTTCAGTCTGGTTTGTTCCACCCTCAACTTATTGAGTTCCCTCTCTAACATTCTGTCATCAGGGTTGGTGGGAGGGACATTTCTAGAAACAGAGCTATGATGGGAATGAACAGAAGGAGACCTGTCCCTTACAGAAGCCACCCTAACAGCTTGGTTTACAGAAACATTACTACCAGTATGGTGAGAATAAATGCTTTTGCTATGATGTGAGACAACACTATTTATTTGGTGTGGCTCATCATCATTACCATCTATGCTAGATTGTCTAGTAATGGGCAGGCTAGGAAGTTTCTTTCCTGAATCTTTTCCTGGGGGAGTCCCTGAATCAGATTGGGAACTATTAGGTACTTTTTCAACAGATGGGGCACCTATGGCCTTATCCTGTTCTCTAAGCATGTTAAGTAACAGTTCCAAGGAAGGATTCTTCCCTACACTCAAACCTCTCTCTATACAGAGACTCCTTGCTCTTTTCCAGCTAAGGTTGTCATATGCAAGTTTGGACAGATCAACACTTTGGCCTGTGCCAGACATTTTTAGAGAGAGTTAAAGTGATAGAAAAAGAGAAAAAAGTTTTCAGAACTTTTGGGAAAGACAGAAAAAACTTTTTAAACTTTTAAGAACTTTTTGAAAGTTTAGAAGTACTTTTCAGCACTTAGAAAAGAGTGAAAAGAGGAAATGCAAAACTTTTTGGCTATGTGTATATACACTGACCTTGTTTTGTATATTTTTCTCTTATGAAAAGTACAATGACAAGAGTGGTAAGTAGTCTCAAGCACTTATCCCACCACTTCACAACCAATGTAGGAGGCTGGACTGGTTTGTAGTGAGTACCAAGGGGTACTTGCACCTTGCACCAGGCCCAGTTATCCCTTATTAGTGTATAGGGTGTCTAGCAGCTTAGGCTGATAGATAATGGTAGCTTAGCAGAGCAGCTTAGGCTGAACTAGGAGACGTGTGAAGCTACTACAGTACCACCTAGTGTCATATGCACAATATCATAAGAAAACACAATACACAGTTATACTAAAAATAAAGGTACTTTATTTTTATGACAATATGCCAAAGTATCTTAGAGTGTACCCTCAGTGAGAGGATAGGAAATATACACAAGATATATATACACAATAGCAAAAATATGCAGTATAGTCTTAGAAAACAGTGCAAACAATGTATAGTTACAATAGGATGCAATGGGGAAACATAGGGATAGGGGCAACACAAACCATATACTCCAAAAGTGGAATGCGAACCACGAATGGACCCCAAACCTATGTGACCTTGTAGAGGGTCGCTGGGACTATTAGAAAATAGTGAGAGTTAGAAAAATAACCCTCCCCAAGACCCTGAAAAGTGAGTGCAAAGTACACTAAAGTTCCCCTAAGGACAAAATAGTCGTGTTAGAGGAATAATGCAGGAAAGACACAAACCAGCAATGCAACAACTGTGGATTTCCAATCTAGGGTACCTGTGGAACAAGGGGAACAAGTCCAAAAGTCACAAGCAAGTCGGAGATGGGCAGATGCCCAGGAAATGCCAGCTGCGGGTGCAAAGAAGCTTCGACTGGACAGAAGAAGCTGAGGTTTCTGCAGGAACGAAAAGGGTTAGAGACTTCCCCTTTGGTGGACGGATCCCTCTCGCCGTGGAGAGTCGTGCAGAAGTGTTTTCCCACTGAAAGGACGCCAACAAGCCTTGCTAGCCGCAAATCGTGTGTTTGGCGTTTTTGGACACTGCCGGGGCCCAGGAGGGACCAGGAGGTCGCAAATTGGACCTGAAGAGAGAGGGGACGTCGAGCAAGACAAAGAGCCCTCACTGAAGCAGGTAGCACCCTGAGAAGTGCCAGAAACAGGCACTACGAGGATGCGTGAAACGGTGCTCGCCAAAGTTGCACAAAGGAGTCCCACGTCGCCGGAGACCAACTTAGAAAGTCGTGCAATGCAGGTTAGAGTGCCGTGGACCCAGGCTTGGCTGTGCACAAAGGATTTCCGCCGGAAGTGCACAGGGGCCGGAGTAGCTGCAAAGTCGCGGTTCCCAGCAATGCAGCCCAGCGAGGTGAGGCAAGGACTTACCTCCACCAAACTTGGACTGAAGAGTCACTGGACTGTGGGGGTCACTTGGACAGAGTCGCTGGATTCGAGGGACCTCGCTCGTCGTGCTGAGAGGAGACCCAAGGGACCGGTAATGCAGCTTTTTGGTGCCTGCGGTTGCAGGGGGAAGATTCCGTCGACCCACGGGAGATTTCTTCGGAGCTTCTGGTGCAGAGAGGAGGCAGGCTACCCCCACAGCATGCACAAGCAGGAAAACAGTCGAGAAGGCGGCAGGATCAGCGTTACAGAATTGCAGTAGTCGTCTTTGCTACTATGTTGCAGGTTTGCAGGCTTCCAGCGCGGTCAGCGGTCGATTCCTTATCAGAAGGTGAAGAGAGAGATGCAGAGGAACTCGGCTGAGCTCATGCATTCGTTATCTGAAGTTTCCCCAGAGACAGAGACCCTAAATAGCCAGAAAAGAGGGTTTGGCTACCTAGGAGAGAGGATAGGCTACTAACACCTGAAGGAGCCTATCACAAGGAGTCTCTGACGTCACCTGGTGGCACTGGCCACTCAGAGCAGTCCAGTGTGCCAGCAGCACCTCTGTTTCCAAGATGGCAGAGGTCTGGAGCACACTGGGGGAGCTCCGGACACCTCCCAGGGGAGGTGCAGGTCAGGGGAGTGGTCACTCCCCTTTCCTTTGTCCAGTTTCGCGCCAGAGCAGGGGCTAAGGGGTCCCTGAACCGGTGTAGACTGGCTTATGCAGAATTGGGCACATCTGTGCCCAACAAAGCATTTCCAGAGGCTGGGGGAGGCTACTCCTCCCCTGCCTTCACACCATTTTCCAAAGGGAGAGGGTGTCACACCCTCTCTCAGAGGAAGTTCTTTGTTCTGCCATCCTGGGCCAGGCCTGGCTGGACCCCAGGAGGGCAGCTGCCTGTCTGAGGGGTTGGCAGCAGCAGCAGCTGCAGTGAAACCCCAGGAAGGGCAGTTTGGCAGTACCAGGGTCTGTGCTACAGACCACTGGGATCATGGGATTGTGCCAACTATGCCAGGATGGCATAGAGGGGGCAATTCCATGATCATAGACATGTTACATGGCCATATTCGGAGTTACCATTGTGAAGCTACATATAGGTAGTGACCTATATGTAGTGCACGCGTGTAATGGTGTCCCCGCACTCACAAAGTTCAGGGAATTGGCTCTGAACAATGTGGGGGCACCTTGGCTAGTGCCAGGGTGCCCTCACACTAAGTAACTTTGCACCTAACCTTTACCAGGTAAAGGTTAGACATATAGGTGACTTATAAGTTACTTAAGTGCAGTGTAAAATGGCTGTGAAATAACGTGGACGTTATTTCACTCAGGCTGCAGTGGCAGGCCTGTGTAAGAATTGTCAGAGCTCCCTATGGGTGGCAAAAGAAATGCTGCAGCCCATAGGGATCTCCTGGAACCCCAATACCCTGGGTACCTCAGTACCATATACTAGGGAATTATAAGGGTGTTCCAGTAAGCCAATGTAAATTGGTAAAATTGGTCACTAGCCTGTTAGTGACAATTTTGAAAGTAATGAGAGAGCATGACCACTGAGGTTCTGGTTAGCAGAGCCTCAGTGAGACAGTTAGGCACCACACAGGGAACATATACATGCACACCTATGAGCACTGGGGCCCTGTGTGACAGGGTCCCAGTGACACATACATATAGGCCACAAACCTATGAGCACTGGGGTCCTGACCAGCAGGATCCCAGTGACACATAACAACCATACTGAAAATATAGTGTTTTCACTATGAGCACTGAGGCCTGGCTATCAGGATCCCAGTGAGACAGTGAAAACAGTGACAAACACCCTGACATACACTCACAAACAGGCCAAAAGTGGGGGTAACAAGGCTAGAAAGAGGCTACCTTCTCACAATTATGTTGTAGGAGGGAAAGATAGTGAAGTGCCAGTAGTGAATGTACTATCGGTGGGAATACGGTAACAACATTGGTAGCTAACCACATCTAGCAATAAAGCCATAACTTTTGGGTGCAATCTCTTTACATTTCACATCTTGGCAACACCTGTTTTGGCTTCAAATGTGGTCTATTATTTCTCTTACAGCCTTTTCTTACTCTGGACTGTGCACACAGAGTGGCCAAGGGTTCACAGGAGCTTCTCCCCTGACTTGGTTGTTTCTTCATTTATTCTGCAGATGTTCAATAAAGCACATACATGAGCGTTTGTTCTCTCGAGAAACTTCTCGATTCTCATGGAAGTAAGTTATAGTATTCAGCAGCAAGCATCACAAATTGGAGACCCTGGAGCAGAATAGCTGACAGCTACAAGGAGGAAAGTCAACAGACTGTCAAAACTGAAGTATGTTGGGCGAAACGCTAAAGAATAAAGCAAGGAAAATTAGCAAGAAGCAGTAAGTAAAGGTTTGAGAAAAACAAGTTGTGTAAGGCAGGCTACAAGGTGTTAATAGCAGAATCACGAGGGCTGCAAAAAGGCGAGTTGAAGCAATAAAGAATGTATTCAAACCAATTGTCTGAAGAAAGTGGATCAGTCGCCCAGGGACCGTCGTATTGCACCTGTCAGCTTGTTCTAAACATCCTAAATAGCTCTGGAAACAGAACTGATAGAACTTGATTTTGTGCACAGTGCACTCTGGTTCCACTGAACGCCAGTAACAAGCTCTTGGATGCATCTAGCCCAGAGTGCATATGCCACCCGATGCAGCTGGACACCGTGCAGTACCTAGAAAACAAACTTGAAACTGTCTTCACCCCATTGCCAGAAAAGGCTCAGCTAGACGTGCAGGCTTAATCTGAAGACTGCAGTGGACTCTGCAGTGGATCACTGTTATTGGTGGATTTCTAGAACCATTAACTGACACAAAAATATTTTTACATTTCAGACTCGCCCTACTATTCAAAACACTTTCGCTGAATCACAGAGCATTCCCATATACCAAAATATCGTGTTGTGCAGAAACCAGGGAGTTTTCCAACCTTTCATATGCCTTTACCTCTTGAATGCATTCGGTGGTGGTATCCCTGTTGGTCCTTCTGACCGTCAGAACATCATTTGACACAATTGATCTTCAACTACTTTTTCAAATAGTGAATTACTGAATGAGAAAATATCTGAGCCTAATAAAATTCGACCGGGGCAAAATGTTAATTTCACTGGTGTTATTGTGCGTATTTCAGGCATTCTGCGTTACAGTTGTTGCACACAATTCCCCAAATTATGTAATTAATCCTGGACATGCAATTAAAGACCATTAGTTAAAATATTCTATTTCAGGAGCACGAAAACAGTGCGAACGACCAAAACTCAGTTGTTCATAGCAGTTGTGTTTTTTCTTTTTTTAATTTTAGCTCAAAATGCGTACTTGCATCCAAAATGGACAACTTGGGTATTCCAGTCACTGGTTCTCAAAGGATCACTGTTATACCCCTTCTCTCCAATTTATTTTGGAGAGTTTTTGATGAAAGACACATTTCCATTCATACATACATTGATATATTGTTGATAACCACTTATCCCTGGGTAAAATCAGTCAAAAGGGATGTATTACGGTGCTGTGTGTCAGTCTCAGAGCAACAGAACTGAACACCAGCCTGCATCTGCACAGGTTTACTTCATTGGCCTTAAAGCATTTTTTTAATTTTATTTTTTCCCCATATTAGTCTTTTCAGCTTTGTGGCCTGGGGTGGGGTGTAACCATTTTGGGCCATATTGCCCCCTGTTAAAACATTGTGACTTAAGTGGCTGTGATGATGATGAGAATGTGGTAATTTAACACTCCAAGAGTGTTTTCTGGATGGTATATGAACTTGACAGTTTTGCATGTGTGCTCTGTCTTTGAATGAAACCCCAAACCCATCAGAGAATGGCATATAATGGGTCTGTAACGTTTCTAGAGAGTGTTCTTTGTTCCAAGGATCTTAGGCACCACAGGTTATAGCTATCTATTGCTTCACTCTACTTACAGAAGAGTGTGGTCACAATGATTTTTTCCTCCGAAAAGTGACTGGGGCAAGCTTCTCATTTCCTCAGTCAATTTTGGTTGCATAATGTTCCTCATGAGCCATCCTGCTCAAAGCTCTCTTGCACATCTTCACTGTTTCATCCTTCCGTACAACAGTGATCAAGGCCCACACCTTAATTTCACACCTGTGCCTGGCAATTATAACAAGCCTATCAGCTTGTCACTAGCTTATTACTCTCCTGATGATTCAGAGTAGACAGCAAAGGGTTCCGTTGGAGCTGGAAGTGGGCTGCTAACTTTAATATAGATGGTCATTAGAGTTTACCTAATACTTCATATGTAGCTGTATGGACCTATTTTCTACAACAGATACAGTCTTTCTTTCTTTCCCTGGAAGGGAGATAGGGGAATTATCCCCAGTCTGACCTCCCTGGGTTTCAAAAAACCCAATAGAAACAATGGTGTTTAGAATAAGGAATTTGAATGGTAGTCTGCCAGACCAAGCATTGGCCATGTCCCCACCCCTTTAGGTCTAAGCAGTCTTTCTGCATCTCCTAGGGGTAGAAAGCTCATTTGATATCAAGGATAGACTATTTTTTTAATGGTGTTGGGTCGGCAAGATTCTGCCATTGGGCAATATCCCATCCCTAAAACCTCTAAGGTCTTTCCACCTTCCTTGATGTGGAGGGAATCAGAAAATTTCCCCCCAGTCTTTCCCCCAGAGGGACAGAAAGCCTATTGGATGCCAGAGATTGATTGATTTAAACTAGTGGCATGGGGGTCAGCCACACAACCAACTCATAAAGCTACATGTGATAATGTGAATATGTGCATGTGATAATATTGGCTTACTCATTAGAAGTCTTGCTTTTAAGGGACATATTAGGATTATTACCCCTTTCAGGTCTATTTTAATATTCCCATCAAGAACTGTAACTAAATTTTTCAGCATTCTAAATGACCACCAGTAATACAAATGCCTGCCATTTGGCCTCAAGTTATCTTAAAAAATGGCCACTTGCCATCAGGGAATTCACGTGTACCCATATCTGGGCAGAACATTTTGCATGTGATAATGTTGGCTTATTCAATAGAGGTCTTGCTTTTAAGGGACAGATTAGGATTATTACCCCTTTCGGGGCTATTTTAATATTCCCATCAAGAACTAGCACAAAATATTTCAGCATTCTAAATGACCACCAATATTACAAATGCTTACCGTTTGGCCTCAAGTTATCTTCAAGAATGGCCACCTGCCATCAGGGAATTCACGTGTATCCATATCTGGGCAGAACATTTTGCATGTGATAATGTTGGTTTATTCATTAGAGGTCTTGCTTCTAAGGGACAGATTAGGATTATTACCCCTTTCAGGGCTATTTTAATATTCCCATCAAGAACTAGCACAAAATATTTCAGCATTCTAAATGACCACCAATATTACAAATGCTTACCGTTTGGCCTCGTTATCTTCAAGAATGGCCACCTGCCATCAGGGAATTCACGTGTATCCATATCTGGGCAAAACCTTTTTGCACCACAAAGAGGACAGTTTTGGGGGTTTTCTCCATTCTTCCCTCCTCAGAAGGGGTGGATGGGCAAGCAAAAAAGCCCACTAGAAAGCCTCAGCAATTAGTTTCTTTGGGGAAATCATGAGAGATTTACACAAATAACTCCTTACTGTATTCCAAATGGTGTCTACTTTTCAGAAATGTATAGCTTCCTAGGGGTTTCACACCTGTTTCCACCGCAACCTGCAAGTAGATAGAATCTACAAGAATAGAAAAAAACGACTACCACCTTGAAATTCTAAAAACTGTGGAAAATGTTTTTTGTACAGCCCTGACCGCTCCTGAAATGTGAGAAAAGGGTGAACATAGCAGAGCAACCCTTTTGCTGATGCCATTTTTAGGATAAAAAAAAAAACTTTCTTGCAGAACTTTTTTCCATTGTGTCTATAAAAATGCTGTATTATGGCTGTTTTCTTGGTTCCTTCCAGGAGAACCCACAAATCCTTGATTCCTTTGGAATCCCCTGGGCACAAATGTGGCCTGAATAACTTCTGTGGAAAAAAGTTAGGCTCCAAACTTCAAAATAAGGGCTCAGTACTGATGGTAAGCCACACAGCGTGTAAGGTGTTAATGCTTCTTACAAGTTTGTGATGCTGTCAAAGCAAGGCATTTACTGAGAGAAATGTAGGCCCATATTTATACTTTTTTTGCTGCACATTTGAGTCATTTTTTGATGCAAAAGCGGTGCAAACTTACAAAATATAATTGTATTTTGTAAGTTTGTGCTGCTTTCGCGTAAAAAAATGACGCAAATGCAGCGCAAAATAAGTATAAATATGGGCCGTAGTTTGTTCAAAATCCTCACTAGCTCAATTTTTCACAAATTGTGTGAATGGCCTACTGAGCCATCTACTGCTGTTAATTCCATGCGTCAAGAGAAGAGAAGGGCTCCCACCATGTTGCCTTCAGTGGGAGAGGATTATGAAAGATCATTGAATGCTGAGCATAGACGTCGTGTAGGAGTCACTAGGGGTCACAGCAGTGACCCCTGGGTTGCCCCTTGTGAACCCTGGCACTGCCTTTTTGACCCCTGATCTCAGATGTGACAAAATGAGTGCCAGGAACACAAGGGCAGCTCGTCCCCATGGGCATCAGTTGGGGTCCGCTTTCCATGTTTTCTGTCGGTGTTTTATTACATTAATAGAGAATGATATATAATTAACTATTAGTGTAATAAAGAATGGAGTATGATTAGCTGGAATACGACCCTCCCTGACAGCTAAGGTAAGTAAAAAATGCTTTTAAATGCATGTTGTATGCATGCTTATGTGTGAGAGTCTGTTTATGCGAGAGCGAGTGAGTTTGGATGTGTGTATATATGTGTAAGCATGTGTGTGCAAATAAAGGTCAAATGGCGTGTAATGTCACTTCCGCTACCCCTGGCATTTCGGTGAATTGACGTTCCTAGTGCTGAGGAAGGAAAGCTTACACTTGGATTCTTCCTCCCAGCCCGCCTGCATCACCACCACGGTTTAAGGTTACTCTTTTCTTGTGAATAAATGGTTTCAGTTGCCAAGTACATGAACACCAAAATGTATTTGAGATGTTATGATCCTTTAGTTGGTTGTTGAGAAAAAGTATGGTACTCTAAGAACAATTTTAGATGTTATTCGTTCAATCACATTTTCATGTAAAATATGTTCATGTGATAATGTTGGCTTACTCATTAGAGGTCTTGCTTTTAAGGGACAGATTAGGAATATTACCCCTTTCAGGGGCTATTTTAATATTCCCATCAAGAACTAGCACAAAACGTTTCAGCATTCTAAATGACCACCAGTATTACAAATGCCTACCATTTAGCCTCAAGTTATCTTCAAGAATGGCCACCTGCCATCATGGAATTCAGGTGTATCCACATCTGGGCAGAACTCTCCCTCAGGATCAGTTGGTGTCCAGTCTCTGGCGCTCTTTGCTCTGTGCATCGCAATGCTCCACTCCAAATTTCAACATGTATCTACTAGATGGTTCTTTAAGAACTGTCCTAATCGCTTCTTTGGTTCTGGACTTTTTTACTGGAAAGACTTTTGACCTTGAAACAGTCAACAGCTAAATAAACAGTTGATGGACGGAATGCTGAATAATGCAAACATTCACTCCAGTCACAAAGATCAGGGTTTAATCCACCTAGCCTGGCTAATGAAGGGCGATATCCTAACACAGGTCCCAGGATGCATGTTCCGGTCAAGGGAGGACCTGGCTTGGCAGTTCAGGCTGGACCGTTCCAATGGGGAACAGGGTCAAGACTGATTTGCATATGACTGTGTCCAAACTGGGGTGGAGTGGTGGGAAAACAAATGATGGATTAGACCCAGATCGTTGTGACTGGGTTGAATGTTTGCTCTGTTCAGCATTCCGTCCATCATCTGTTCTTTTTGTTTTTGTTGCCCTAAGTGAAAGGGTATGCCTAGACGTGGGTCCCCTGCTCACTGCGCTTCTGGATTCAAGCTAGCCTGGCTGATGAAGGGTGATACCATAAAACTGGTCCCAGGATGCTTATTTCTGCTCCAGGGAGGACCTGGCTTGGCAGTTCAGGCTGGACTGTTCCAATAGGGAACAAGGTCAAGACTGATTTGCATGTGGGTATGTCCAAACTGGGGTGGCGTGTTGGGCAAAAAAACAATGGATTACACCCAGATCTTTGTGACTGGTGGGGAATGTTTGTATTGTTCAGCATTCCATCCATCATCTCTTCTTTTTTCTTTTGTTGCCCTAAGTGGGAAGGGTATGCCAGGACGTGGGTCCTGTGCTCACTGTGCCCCTGGATTCAAGTTAGCCTGGCTTATGAAGGGTGATACCCCGAATCCAGTCCTAGGATATTTACTTCCAATCCAGGGACGACCTGGTTTGGCAGTTCGGGCTGGACTGTTCCCATGGGGAACAAAGTCAACACTAATTTGCATGTGGCTGTATCCAAACTGAGGTGGAGTGGGAGGCAAAAAAATGATGGATTAAATCCAGATCTTAGTGACTGAGAGTGAATGTATTCAGCATTCCGTTCATCATCTGTTCTTTTGCTTTTGTCGCCCTAAGTGGGAAGGATATGCCCAGACGTGGGTCCGGTGCTCACTGTGCCAATGGGTTTAAGCTAGCCTAGCTGATGAAGGGTGATACCCTGAAACTGGTTCAAGGATGCGTGTTTCTGGTCTAGGGAGGGTCCGGCTTGGTCATTGGGGCTAGACAGTTCCCTTGGTGTTCACCTTCAAGACTGATTTGCATATGGCTGTGTCCAAACTGGGGTTGCGTGGTGTGTATAAAACGATGGATTAAACACAGATCTTTGTGACTGGGGGGAATGTTTGCATTGTTCCTCGCTTTGTCCATCATCTGGTCTTTTTCCTTTTGTCGCCCTAAGTGGGAAGGATATGCCCAGAGGTGGGTCCCATGCTCACTGCGCCACTGGATTAAAACTAGCCTGGCTTATGAAGGGTGATACCCCAAATCCAGTCCCAGGATACTTGCTTCCGATCCAGGAAGGACCTGGCTTGGCTGTTCGGGCTGGACTGTTCTCATGGGGAACAAAGTCAACGCTGATTTGGTTGTGGCTGTATCCAAACTGGTCTGGCGTGGGGGGCAAAAAATTATGGATTAAACCCAGATCTTTGTGACTAATGGTGAATGTTTCCATTGTTCAGCATTCCATTCATCATCTGTTCTTTTGCTTTTGTCGCCCTAAATGGGAAAGATATGCCCAGATGTGAGTCCTGTGCTCACTGCACCACTGGATTTAAGCTAGCCTGGCTAATGAAGGGTGATACTCTGAAATTGGTCCCAGAATGCTCGTTTCCGGTCCAGGGAGGTCCTGGCTTGGTCATTCGGGCTGGACAGTTCCCTTGGGGAACACCATCAAGACTGATTTGCATATGGCTGTGTCCAAACCGGGGTGGCGTGTTGTGCAAAAAAACGATGGATTAAACACAGATCTTTGTGACTGGTGGTGAATGTTTGGATTGTTCCACATTTTGTCCATCATCTGGTCTTTTTGCTTTTGTCGCCCTAAGTGGGAAGGGTATGCCCAGACGTGGGTCCAGTGCTCCCTGTGTTACTGAATTCAAACTAGCCAGGCTAATGAAGGTTGGTACTCTGAACCCAGTCCTGGGATGCTTGTTTCCAGTCCAGGGAGGACCTGGATTGGCTGTTGGGGCTGAACTGTTCCCATGAAGAATAGGGTCAAGGCTGATTTATATATGGTGGTGTCCAAACTGTGGTGGCTTGATGGGCAAAACAATTATGGATTAAACCCAGATCTTTGTGGCTGGGGGTGAATGTTTGCATTGTTCAGCATTCTGTCCATCATCTGCTCTTTTTGTCTTTGTCCCCCTAAGTGGGAAGGGTATGCCCAGAAGTGGGCCCCATGCTCACTGCACCATTGGATTCAAGCTAGTCTCGCTGATGAAGGCTGATACCATGAAACTGGTGCCAGGATGCTTTTTTTCAGTCCAGAGAGGACCTGGCTTGGCAGTTCGGGATGGACTGTGCCCATGGGGAACAGGGTCAAGACTGACTTGCATATATATGGCTGTGTCCAAACTGGGGTGGTGTGATGGAATAAAACTATGGATTAAACCCTGATCTTTGTGACTGGGGTTGAATATTTGCATTGTTCAGCATTCCGTCTGTCATCTGTTCTTTTTGCTTTTGTTGCCCTAAGTGGGAAGGGTATGCTCAGACGTGGGTCCCGTGCTCACTGCGCCACTGGATTCAAGCTTGGCTGATGAAGTGTGATACCCTGAAACCGGTCCCAGTCGGTTTGTTTGCTGTTGAGAGAGAACCTGGCTTGGCAGTTCGGGCTGGGCTGTTCCATTGGGGAACAGGGTCAAGACTCATTTGCATATGGCTGTGTCCAAACTGGGGTGGTATAGTGGGCAAACAAACTGTGAATGAAATCAGATATTTATGACTGGGGGTGAATGTTTGCATTGTTCAGCATTCTGTCCATCATCTGTTCTTTTTGCTTGAAACAATCAACAGCATGAACAAAATGCTGGCGGAACCCGGTATTGTTGGCCTGTTCGATTCATGTGCTCCTTTTACAATATTAAAGATGAAAAGTTGAAATATGTTTCCATTTGATGTTAACAGAGCAGTGAAATATTGAGAAGCTTATACAGAAGATGTCTGGCATACAATTGCTGGAAATTTGTCATACTTAAATTGGTTGATAAGTGTGTTGAGAACTTAAAAATATTTAGAAAAAGTATTGAGAAGCATTGTGGATCATTCCCCAAAAATCAGACAGCTTGGGATTGATGGACTCAGAACCTCAACGTTATGACTGTTTATACCTTTCAAAACCTGTCACCTCAGGTTTGAAGTGCCACAAACTTTTCAGAGTACAGTTTTTCTGTTCTTCCTTCAAGGGGAGTCTTGACTTCCTGCCTCATTATGGATAGCATTGCAATATTGCATTCAATGAAGGGTAAAATGTCTTCACTTTGGAGATTAGCCATGTATATTTGGAAATAAATATTATTAGTGATCTCGTCCTTGCGCGAGTGCTCAATTAGGTTGTGGGAGCTGTTCAGTTGGACAAAGTCGTCAGGCACCCTCACTTGAGTAACTTGTTCGGCAATTTCTTCTGTGCATTAATCTAATTTCTAGAAATACTTGGGGCTTTGCAGAGTTCAGAAAAAACAGCTGGGTCACTCAGATTTTCTGTTAATAGTTGGACTTTTTTGGTACTGAGACGTGCTACACTTGCCAGGAAATGTAGCTCTGTACCTGCCAAATTATGAATATCTATTTTATTGGAGGTGGGTTGTGAACGGACCATTCCCCCACGGCTTCCTCCATTCAGTTATCTGTAGGCACTAATCTTTTGGATTGGGCACTGTACATCATGTAAGCGTATACCACTAAGCATTCTTACCCGTTTTTACATATGCCTGACTGTTAACAGACCAGAATAGAGATGGTGGTGATGGTGCCTCACTCCTTTGTTGGAGCCCGAGTTGATAATTTTTTTTTTTTTAAACATGCCTTGGCAGTGAAAAATGAATCTTGTCTAAATTATTATCTGTATAATGCCGTTCTGTTCCTTTCTCAGAATACTGCAGACACAAAAAACGGTGCTTCTACTACATGGGGTCATGAATATAGGAGGTAATAGAGACAATGCAGTACCTTATATATGCCACATAGGGGCATATTTATACTCTGTTTGCACCAAATTAGTGTCATTTTTTTTTTACTCTAATTCGGTGCAAAACTAACTCCATATTTATACTTTGGCGCTAGACATGTCTAGCGCCAAATTTATGGAGTTAAAGTCATGTTTTAGACTTGGAAACCTACCTTGCCTTAATGAGATGCAAGGTAGGCGTTGCCGTGCAAAAAATGACTCTATGGCCTTAACGCCATATTTATACTCCTGTGCAAAAATGGTGCATGGGAGGGAGGAGGGGTCAAAAAATGGGGCAAAGCTTGCTTTGCCTCATTTTTTAACGCCTAGGTCAGGGCAGGCGTTAGGGGACCTGTGGGCCTATTTCCATGGTGGAACACCAAAGAATAAGCCCACAGGTGCCCTCCCCAGGCCCCAGGGACACCCCCACCCACACCAGAGGGACATCGGAGGATGGGGGACCCCATCCCAGGTAAGTACAGGTAAGTATTGTATTTTATTTTTTAAAGTGCCATAGGGGGCCCTGAAATAGGACCCATGCATGGCACAGGGTGCAGTGGCAATGCCCAGGGGACCCTGGTCCCCTGTGCTGGCCATTCGGGTGGTGGGCATGACTCCTGTCTTTTCTAAGACAGGAGTCATGTGGTATGGATGGTTTTGTGTCAGAAAATGACTCAAGGCAGGTTAGAGTCATTTATTTTACTCTAACCTGCGTAACGTCATTTTTTGGTGCAAAACCCCCTTCTTCCATACTGCCAGCCCCACCCGACTAATGTCATTTCTTTTACGCTAGCCTACCCTTTGCACAAGGCTTGCACCATTCCATAAATATGGTGCCTGGCTGGTGCACAGAAATTGTGCAAGCCGTTGCTAAACTTTTTAGTGCAAAACTGCGTTAGTGCAGTTATGCACCAAAAAGTATAAATCAGGGCTTTAGTATGTAACTCTGAGGGGGAGGACAAATGGCACTGTTGGCAGTGGCAAGTTAGGTGCTGGCCTAAGTGACACTAAAGTTGCAAGGGAAGTGACACTTGCAAAGTGGAGCCACTGTGGTTCCTGTGTCAATGACACTGCAAGGCTGGGTCACTAACAATGAGGGTGGAGGAGGAACAACACTAGTGGGAAGGGAAACATTTCAGTAAGAGGAGTATGGAGAATGACATTTGAGGTAAGCGAGACAAGGAGCTGTGGCTTAAGTTAAGTGGGTAAATCACACCTATGGTGCACAGTCGTCTCCAGTGTATACTCAGAGGACTATGTTTTGGGCACAGCTGTTGCTACCAATGTCGTTGTCACCCCTAACTTAATTCATTGTAAGAAGGCCCCAGTGTGAATGCCTATGCAGTGACTTGTCATGGAATGTTTGTTTCTTAAACAAAAGAATAAGCATTATAAGATGCCCCCTTGTATGGCACACAAATCATTCAAAACCGAACTTGAAACTGGTGACTTAGAAGCTGTCTTTTTTTCTAAATATTACCTTTGCACAGAGGATTCTGCTTGCTCCTTTTGTGACCCTGAAACCGTTTTTCCTTAATATCAGGATTGTCCCTGGGATGTACCCATATTTCGACCAAAGATTTGTCAGATTACCATATGAATTTCTACTTCCTCCATTCCCAACCTGTTGGCAGACAAGGAAGAAAGGTGCAAAACATAGTTTAGGGGCGCACATAAGGTCCAATTATATTGCACAAAGACCATCAGTAGCTCTGACTGACTATTTCTGATGGATATTTCTAACAGCAGGTTCCTCACCTTATGAATATTCTCAGGCTCCAGACCGGTATTGGAAATCCCAAAAAGCAGTGCTCCTGCATGCTAGTAAGTGGTGCTGTGCGACTGTGTCGACTACGGAAGTGACGTGCAGAGACACATATAGGTGCCATCCATGTGCTCAAATGTAAATTCCTTTGTTATGGCACCTTCAGATGCAGAACTGGATCTCTGCTCCTTCTTTTCTTTAAGGGACATTTTCCTTCAATTTATTTCCCCTGTGTGCAAGGGAGCATGTCACTCCACAAGACTACAGGGGTTTAGCCTTATAGGGACAGTTGCAAATAGATGTCTGTGACAGATCCACACAAGGCGTGTTTCTGGTGTTTGGGTTCATCGCATGACTCCAAGGTCTGCAGTGAAGGCCCACAGATGAATCCAAAAGCCATTATTGAATGCAAAGCAAAGCTCTACATCATGAAACAGCAAAAGACTCCATGCAGGTCACACTCCAGGTCGAAGTCAAGAGTGCGCACCTGCTCCCGAAGTCGTTCCCACAGCAGATCTTCTTAACAGTTGAAGTCTGTGGGAAAGTCCATAGAGAAACATGAGAAATCAAGTGGGACTCAACTCCTTCCCGCCACTCTTGTTCTGAGATGATGTGTGAGCATCACTGTCCCTCGGATGGCCCTGCTTTTCCACTGATGGGCTGAATCCATCTTTGGTCCTGATGCACCCCGAAGTTCTGGGTCTGTGTGCAATGTCACAGCAGGTAAAAGCCTTTTGAGAGGCCATTCTGCACCACTTTAGCATGCTTCAATCTCCTTCTGGTGCACTTTTCGGCTACAAGGATCCATAGAGACCTTCAATCAGGTCATTGCCAGTGGGTCTTCCCTCTGAGCTATCTGTGCCCTTTGAGCACTATGTTCTGCACTGGCATCAGTGCCAGCTTGGGTCTGGAGCTGAAATCTGTACCAGACAGTCAGACGTCGATGCTTGCATGGACACCACTTGTGTGAAAAAAGGAGCCACAACCTATTGTGGTATCGGATTCTGAGCCAAATTTATCTCAAACACTGCTGTGTCCAGGTCTCGATGTGGAGCAGCCAATACTCATTCCGTCAGACTCACACACTATTCAATTGCCAGGCAGTCACACACAGACACTACATCAACTTTTTGGCACAGACTCCCACCATAGCCATCCATATGGCGACAACAATGGAGGGGATGGGGAAGAGTTTGCCCCCCTCACCCATGACGAAGACAGTTGTCACATGTGTAGTAAAGTACCCTCTTTTTGGCATGGTTACCCTCACTTTTTGCCTGCTGTCAGTGTGTTTTGACTGTGTTCGTTGGGATCCTGTTAACCAGAACCCCAGTGACTGTGCTCCCTCCCTTTAAATTTGGTTGTCCCTGACTTTGTGCAACCAACAATTGGCATACTGGTGCTCCCATATAAGTCCCTAGTATATTGTACCTAGGTACCCATGGCATTGGAGCTCTAGGGGTTCCCAAAGGGCTGCAGCTTGTACCATGCCACCCATGGGAGCCCATGCAAAATGTATCTGCAGGCCTGCCATTGCAGCCTACTTGAAAAGGTGCATGCACCCTTTCACTACAGGTCACTGCACCAGGTCTCTGTATGTAACCCCTAAGGCAGGCCTTTCTAGCCCAGAGGGCAGGGTGCAAGTGCCTGTATGTGAGGGCACCGATGCATGAGCAGAGGTGCCCCCACAAACTCCAGTTCCATTTTCCTGGACTTCGTGAGTGCGGGGAAGCCATTTTACCCTTGTACTGAACAAACGTAACTACTTATGTCAAGCTACATAATGGTAACTCAAACCTAGGCATGTTTGGTATAAAAAATGTCAGAATCATACCCCAATACTGTTGCCAGTACTGGCTGTATCATTCCATGCACTCTGGGGGCTCCTTAGAGTACCCCCATCTTTGCCCCTACCAGTTTGCAGGGTTTAACCAGGCAGCCTGCGCTGCTGCCATCCATCAGACAGGTTTCTGCCCTCCTGCTGCTTGAACAGCTAAAGCCCAGGAAGGCAGAGCAAAGGATTTCCTTTGGGAGAGGGAGGCAACACCCTCTCCCTTTGGGAATAGGTGTTACATGAATTGGGAGGGGTAGCCTCCCCAGGCCACTAGTATAGCGACTCTTGCAGCTGCCAAGGCTTGTTTGCTCTTCTTCCAAGGGATCTTCAGGCTCCGCGTAGCCCCGGCCTCCATCACTCTTCCAGGCAAAGCACAGTCTCCTGCCTACTGCTCCAGCGAAGTAGGACTTTTCTCCAGGTGTTCTGAGTGGGCTTCACTGCGACTCCTGTGCCTGATGCCTGTGATTTGCCTGATGCCTGTGGGGGCTGCATCCTCGACTTCTGGCTCTCCTCACTGCTGAGGGTCACCTGGGACTCCCCTCCTTGGGTTGAGACGTCTCAGACCTTCCTGGTCCCCAGCAGCTGTGCAACTCTTCGTCTGTAACTCTTGCCTTTGCAAAGGCTTGTTGGTGGTTTTTCCACACCACTGACGGACTGCAACTCTTCCAAAGTGGGACATCGACTGCATCACTTCTGGAACTCTTCCTCTGCTCCTGTGCTGCATAGCCGACTCCTGGTCTTCATCGTCGACCGGGTCCTGCATCTCCAGAAGAGTGGTTAGTGGCTCCTGCCCCAACCGTACATTCCAACTAGAATTGGACCTCGTCCCCTTCATTTGCAGGTCCTCTTCTGTCTGGATCCGTCTTCTGTTTCTTCCAGTCTTGCTTAGGTCTTGCACAGTCCTTTTACAAACATTCTATGTGGGTTTGAGAAAAAACAGGTACTTACCTCTTCTCTCTGGGCCCCTGGGGGGGGGGCACTCTGGTACTTCCCTTTTGGGGTCCCTAGTTCTTCCAACTCTCCTCTACAGATTCCACTTACTTGGATGGGGGTCTGACTTTCGCATTCCATATTTTTTAGTATATGGGTTGGTCTCCCCCCTAAGGTCTCAATTGCTTACTGTTATTTCACTGTTTTCTATTGCTTTCTATGCCAGTTCCCGATTACTAAGGTGTATATAATAGTGTGTTTACTGACCTGCTAATAGAGTATTGCCCATATCGTATTTTAGTACCTGTGTCACTAAATTAAAGTACCTTTATTTTTGTAACACTGTGTGGTTATTTCATGTGTGTAAGTGCTGTGCGATTATAAGTGGTATTGCATGAGCTTTGCATACCTCCTAGATAAGCCTTGGCTGCTCATCCACAACTATCTCTAGAGAGCCTGGCTTCCTAGACACTTTCTACACCTCACTAATAGGGATACCTGGACCTGGTATATGGTGATAACACTATACGTGCGTTCCACACACCAGGCCAGCTTCCTACAACGTGGACATACAAGTGGCCAGTGGGTTGAATACTTTACCTGATACTGAGTTGGTGTCCATGCCTGGACCCGCTATGGAACCAAGCATGTCTTTCACCACTGTCATAAGAAGGGCTACTGATATTCTTGACTTCCACCTACCACTGTGGAGGTAAAAATGAATGTCCTCACTGAGGTCTTTCAGCCTGGCCAGGCACTGACAGAACCTCTTCTGCCTTTCAGTGATCCCCTCACCAACAGGCTAATGTGGCCTTGGGCAAATCATATTGTGTCCCTCAGATCAATCAGTAGGTTTCCTGTCACCATAGACCAGCTCCAGGCGACCCTGACTTTTTAACTCAGCATCCAACTACTGAGAGTTTGGAGGTGCAAGCCTCCATCAGCAAAGTCAACCCTAATACCTTCCTGACTACTCCTGACAGAGAGCCCAAACACATGAAAACATTTGGCAAGAGAATGTTCTCTTCATGCAGCCTTGTCTTGAGGTTGGTCAGCACCAACTGCCTCTTTGGATGCTACACCTATTCACTTTGGGACATGGTTAATGAGATCCTGCCAGCAGTCCCAGAACACTTATGGACTTCCTTAGAACCAACCATTCAGTATGGCCAGGATGCAGCTATGCTTGTCATCCACGTGTGCCTAGACTCTAATGATTGTCTAGGAAGGCCTATTAGGACAAGCATGATGCTCTGGCGCCATTCATGCTTAAGATGCATGGATGGGTTCCACAGGCTTCTCCGGGGATGTTCAGGTGTACTTAATGGACATGTCCTTCAATGGTACTATGAGATCGCATCCACCTGACCCCACTTCTTACCTGCTGTAGAGAGGCAACATCCGGCATAAGTGTATCAGCAATAACCCCTATGAAAAGACAATGGTGAGTACAAAGTTACAAAATGAACGGCAGCAACTCCAGGTATGTTTCTACACAGAAGGGTGAGCATGGAGACTCCCCACCACATCTCAGGAGAGCTGTGGCCACAGTGGAGAGTGGCCGGGGCAGGCTTAATAAGATAAAAGGGGGTTTGGGCTGGAGGTCCTAGGAGGAGGTTATCAGTGGGAAAGGGAGGGGATAAATCAAACACCTCAACCTGCGTGAGAGCACTTATTCCCCAGCCTCAGTCACGGTCATATGTCTGTCCCCACCTGCACTGCGGAAAGGAGGAAAAGAGATGCCTTTCCTATACGGCACGCAATAATTTCCCAGGCCTATAGTGTCATTACAGGGGATAACTTACCTAAATATATATTTTTTTTTTTCCAACTTCTTTCTATCTCACAATGTGCTTTTGAGTCACTTACCTTAGACCACCAGTGACAAAACCCGGAAAAGAGACCAGACATAGGTGGTCATTACAACCCTGGCGGTCGGTGTTAAAGCGGCGGTAAGACCGCCAACAGGCCGGCGGAAAAAAAATGGAATAACGACCGTGGCGGAAACCGCCAACAAAGACAGCCACTTTAACACTCCGACCGCCACGGCGGTACAAACAAACAGCTTGGCGGTCACCACCAACAGATAGGCGGAGGACAATGTACCGCCCACAGTATCACAACCTACCAATCCGCCACCTTTTCCGGGGCGGATTCACCGCGAACAAAAACACGGCGGAAACAGGACTTTGAAAGGAAAACGCTCACCTCTGCACACCCCACCAGGAACCAGGACACCATGGAACCAGAGCTCCACATTTTTCCAGCCTTTATCTTCTTGCTCCTCTACCAGGAGCACAAACGCCGGCGGTGAAGACCACGGTGAGTACTGCACCTACGACACAGGGGACAGGGGAGGGAAAAAACAGTGACACACACACACAACACGCAACACCCCCACCCTCACCCTCACCCACGACAACACACACACTAATACATCATGATACATTACAGTTACACCCCCCAACTCCCCCGGAAGAATGCAAAGACAAAAGGAAATGAGGTGAACGATTGTAATATATTAAAATTCAGTAGTCAAATAATATACATACACTATTCACAAATATATACACCAAGAATATTAGTCCAAGGTATTCCAACCTTAAAGTCCGTGGACCACTGGGCCCACACTGCATGGGCGAGGCCCACACAAGATACCCGAACAAGACAGAGAGAGCACTGCAGGGGCATTAGATAGAAATAAAACAGGCACCTCAGGGGGAAGGGAAAGGGTGGGCACCTCAGCCGGTTGAGTGCACAACGCCAAATCCACGAGGGGGCCCTATGCCCACTGTTCAATCCTGGGGAGTGCAAAGCCACAGTCTCTCAAGTCTCTACAGTGGGTGGTTTGCCCATTGTGCAATCCTGGGGAGTGCAAAGCCGCAGTCTCACAAGTCTCTACAGTGGGTGGTTTGCCCACTGTTCAATCCTGGGGAGTGCAAAGCCACAGTCTCACAAGTCTCTACAGTGGGTGGGTTGCCCACTGTTCAATCCTGGGGAGTGCAAAGCCACAGTCTCACAAGTCTCTACAGTGGGTGGGTTGCCCACTGTGCAATCCAGGGGAGTGCAAAGCCACAGTCTCTCAAGTGGATAACATTCTCCACTGGTTTCTGGAGGGGGCTTTGTGCCCAGAGTGCTTCATCCTGCCAAGGACTGAGGTAGTGGATGTCTTTCTCCACTGGTTCTGGAGGGGGCTTTGTGCCCAGAGTGCTTCATCCTGCCAAGGACAGAGGTAGTGGATGTGAATCTCCACTGGTTCTAGAGGGGGCTTTGTGCCCAGAGTGCCTCATCCTGCTTGTGGCAGCCTCAGTTGCGTCAGTGCTTTTGGGGCTCATGGGCCTGCGGTACTTGTGGCGGTGGTGTCTTTGACAGCGGTACTTGTGGCGGCGGTGTCTTTGGCAGCGGTGCTTGTGGCGGCGGTGTCTTTGGCAGCGCTTCAGGTGATGGCGGTCCTGTCTTGGGCAGCGGGGCTGCTGCTGGCCAGCTCCTGGGCAGCGGGGCTGCTGCTGGCGGTCCTGTCTGGGGCAGCGGGGCTGCTGCTGGCGGTCGCCTCCTGGGCAGCGGGGCTGCTGTTGGCAGTCCTGTCTGGAGCAGCGGGGCTGCTGGCGGTCGCCTCCTGGGCAGCGGGGCTGCTAGTGGCGGTCCTGTCTGGGGCAGCGGGGCTGCTGGCGGTCGCCTCCTGGGCAGCGGGGCTGATGGCGGTCTTCTCCGCCGTGCTGATCTTCCCAGACTTGCCAGGTTTCTTGTGCCCATTCCCCACCTTGGAAGGTGTCGCAGCTGACTCCACACTCCCACCTGTACCCCTGGGAGCGGCTTTGGTGGCTGGTGTCTTCCGCCTCGCCCGCCGGGCACTGGCCAACTTTTGATGCTTGACAGGTGGGGGACTGTCCGTGCTGTGGTTCCTTGCCACACTGGCTGCCCTGCTGCCTGGTACATTCCAGAATCCAGTGACTACTGGCACCACTGTTCCCGCCGATGTTGTGGCTGAGGTGCTAGGTTGGGACCTGGAGAGTCGGGCCCTAGGAGACTGACGGGGTGGGGGAGGTGAGGGAAAGAGGTCAAGGATGGCCAGGAAAAGTTTCTTAGGAACACTGGGACGGGTAGATGGAGGGGGTTTGGGAGTGGAGGAAGAGGTTGTGGTTGTAGGAGGTGTCCGTTTGGTGACTTTGGGTGAAGGTGCATGCGCTGGAGGCTGTCGTGAGGTGGATGGCTTTTGGGTGGGTGTGTGGCTGCGTTTGTGTACCTTGGGAGGTGGCGTCACAGACACACTGGGAGAGGACACAGGGGATGTGTGAATGGTAGTGGGGGTGGTGAGTGCACGTGAGCGGGGTGTGGTGGTGTGTGTCCTAGTGATGGAAGTAGTGGCTGTAGATGTAGTGCATGCAGGTGTGAGTGGAGACGAGACAGGGAGGGAGGAGGGAGACGTGGAGGAGGGGGACACAGTGGAGGCAGTTGATGTTGCTATTTCTGCATGTGGGTGATGCTTGCGTGAGTGCCTGTGGGATGTGTGGTGCTTATGTTTGCTTGAGCTTTCTTTGTGTGTTAAGGTGTGTGCATGCTGGTCTGATGGTGTGCTTGGGATAGGCTGACGTACAGGTGATTGGGTCTGGGTGGAGGAAGTTGTAGAGGGGAGGCTAGAGACAGGGACAATGGCTGCCATCAGTGCTGAGGCCAGAGTCTGAAAAGCTCGCTGAAGGGCTGCCTGACCAGAATGAATGCTCTCCAGGAATGCATTGGTTTGTTGCAACTGCCTCTCTACACCCTGGGTGGCATTCAAAATGGTAGACTGCCCAACAGTGAGGGACCTGAGGGCTGAGGGCAGCAGGGGTGACTGGGGCAGGGCTTGAGGTGCCTGGGGCGAACGAGATGCCCGCCCTCATGGGTGAGCGGGCACGGGGCAAAGGCTGAGGGGCTGCTGGGAGGGCGGTGCTGGAGGGGGGCGGGGTGTACAGACCACTGGTGGATCTGTCGACAATGGAGGAAAGACATGTGATCATCACCTACAGGCTTGATCGTGCCACAATCCTGTGTGCCCAGTTGGAGCCAGACCTTATGTCGGCTATCCGCCATCCCACAGGAATCCCCCCTCAAGTGCAGGTGCTGTCAGTACTCCATTTCCTTGCAAGTGGGTCTTTTCAAACAACAGTGGTCATAGCATCAGGGATGTCCCAGCCTATGTTTTCCAACGTGTTGTCCAGAGTGTTGTCTGCCCTGCTGAAACACATGCAGAGCTACATCGTTTTCCCTCCGGTGGAGGATTTGCCTACAGTGAAAGGTGACTTCTATGTCCTGGGACATATCCCCAACATCATAGGTGCCATTGATGGGACACATGTGGCCTTGGTCCCCCCACGCAGGAGTGAACAGGTGTACAGAAACCGGGAGAGTTACCATTCGATGAATGCGCAGATGGTGTGTTTGGCAGACCAGTACATCTCCCATGTTAATGCGAAATTCCCTGGCTCAGTGCATGATGCTTACATCCTGCAGAATAGCAGCATCCCTTATGTGATGGGGCAACTCCAGAGGCACTGTGTGTGGCTATTAGGTGAGCACCTGGAACCAAATCAGTGGGAATAGTTGTCTCAGTCTGGGGATATCCCTAAGAGTTAGTGTGTGTCTAACAGTTGTCCGTCGCCATTTGCAGGTGACTCTGGCTACCCCAACCTGTCATGGCTACTGACCCCAGTGAGGGATCCCAGGACAAAGGCAGAGGAAAGCTACAATGAGGCACATGGGCGAACTAGGAGGATTATAGAGCAGACCTTCGGCCTCCTGAAGGCCAGGTTCAGGTGCCTCCATATGACAGGTGGTTCCCTATTCTACTCACCAAAGAAGGTGTGCCAGATCATCGTGGCCTGCTGTATGCTTCACAACTTGGCTTTGCAACAACAGGTGCCTTTTCTGCAGGAGGATGGTCCAGATGGAGGTGTTGTGGCAGCTGTGGAGCCTGTGGACAGCGAAGACGAGGAAGCAGAAGGAGAGGACATCGCCAACAGGAACTCTGTGATCCTGCAATACTTCCAGTGAGACACAGGTAAGAAGACAAACCTGCCTACTACATGTACTTTAACACTACTAGCTCTCTACTGTCTGTCCTTTTAACCCAGTGTCTGGTCACTGAGTTGTCACTTTCCCTTACGATTTCACAGATGTGGGTCCCACTGTGTGACATCTGCTTTGTTTCCTCATGGACTAGAGCTGTGTGACATAGGTATGTTGACATTACAATTGAAAGAGCATTTTTGTCACTGTAATTGCTAATACACATTTTCGAAATCACAGACAGACTCCAGATTGTTTTGTGCTTTAAGGGTGTTTATTTAAGTGCTCAATATTGGAGGGGGTTGTAAAATGTTGAGGGGTGATGGTGGAGGAATGTCCATGGCAGAGTCCAGTCTATTAGTCTCACAGGTGCATTGTCCAAAGGGGCATAGGAAGTGGAGCTGGGGCAGTTTGAGGATGTACAGGGTGGCAAGGTGGGACAAAATGATGACATTCAGGGTGGTCTCATTTCTTGGCAGGGGTTTTGGCATTGTTCTCTGTCTTTGTCCTGGATCTCAGGGACCTTTTGCGAGGTGGTTCTCCCTCTGCAGGGGGTGGGGTGCTGGTGTGGTGGTCTGTGGCGGTGCCTCCTGTCCACTAGCGCCGGCGGTGGTGGTGGTCAGTTCATCGTCCAGGCTAGTGTCAGGGGCCCCTTGTTGTGCCACAGTGTCCCTCCTGGTGTTGAGAACTTCCTTCAGCACCCCTACGATGGTGCCCAGGGTGGAATTGATGGATCTGAGTTCCTCCCTGAACCCCAAATATTGTTCCTCCTGCAGCCGCTGGGTCTCCTGACACCTGGCCAGTACCGTTGCCATTGTCTCCTGGGAATGACGGTAAACTCCCATGATGTTGGAGAGAGCCTCATGGAGAGTGGGTTCCCTGGCCTGTCCTCCCCCTTTCGCACAGCAGCCCTCCCAGTTCCCCTGTTTCCCTGGGCCTCTGTCCCCTGAACGGTGTGCCCACTGCCACTGCCCCCAGGTCCCTGGTGTTGTTGGGGTGGTGGGTTAGCCTGGGTTCCCTGTAGTGGTGGACACACTGCTGCTTGACGTGTCCTGGGGACAGAGGTATGGACCCGCTGGGTGGGTGCTGTGCTGGTGTTTCCAGAGGGGGGAAGCTCTGTGGTGGCCTGTGACTGTGTCAGGGGAACCGACTGTCCTGAGGTCCCAGATGGGCCGGGCTGGTCGTCTAGATCCAGTTGGACAGAGCTGCTGTTATCACTGTGGGCCTCTTCTGTTGGTGGAGTGGACATGTCTGGAGCCTCCTGTGTGGTGACGTTGGGTAGAGGTCCTGCAGGGGTGTAAAAGCATGATTATTGCATCTGTGTGTGCCATGGTGTGCAATGGGTGGGTGACCGTGTACCCCAGTGCTTGTATTCCTGTGTGGGACCTTGTGTGATGATGGTTTAGGGGGGTGTATGGGTATGTGCAGTGGCCATGCATTGGTGATGGGTGTCCATGCTTTGTTGTTGCATGCAGTTACTTGGTGTTCGGAGGTGTGGTTTGTGATATTGGGACATTTGTGAGGAGTTGGAGTGATATGGGTGAGGCCGAGGGTGGGGGTATGTGATGGCATGCAGGTAGGGTGGGGGGATATAGTAGTAAAGATTTGACTTACCAGAGTCCATTCCTCCATCTACTCCTGCGAGGCCCTCAGGATGCAGAATAGCCAAGACTTGCTCCTCCCATGTTGTTAGTTGTGGGGGAGGAGGTGGGGGTCTGCCGCCAGTCTTCTGAACCGCAAGGTGGTGTCTTGAGACCACAGAACGCACCTTCCCCCGTAGTTCGTTCCTCCTCTTCCTGATGTCATCCCTATTTCTTGGGTGCTGTCCCACTGCGTTGACCCTGTCCACTATTCTTCGCCATAGCTCCATCTTCCTAGCTATGGAGATGTGCTGCACCTGTGATCCGAATAGCTGTGGCTCTACCCGGGTGATTTCCTCCACCATGACCCTGAGCTCCTCCTCAGAGAACCTGGGGTGTCTTTGCCGTGCCATGGGGTGGTGTGGGTGATGTGTGGGATGGTGTGTGTTGTGATGTGTAGGGTGATATTTAGTGGTGTGTTGTGTGAGGTGTGTGGATGTTATGTTGGTGATGGTATTGTGTGCCTGTGGATGCTTGGTTGTAGATTGTGGTGTCCCTCTCTGGCCTTCTATCGCAATTGTGGTCGTAGGGGTTTGTGGGTGTGTGTTCTATATTGTATTGGGTGTGTGGAAGTGGTGTGTGTATGTGTATCAGGTGTGTGTATTTGGAATTGTCCAATGTGGTAGTGTTTTGTAAATGTGTGTGTATTTTGAGCGCGGCGGTGTGTACCGCCAATGGAATACCGTGGTTGAAAGACCGCCGCGTGGATTCGTAGGTCATGATAATGTGGGCGTATTTCTGTTGGCGTGACGGTGGAGGTTTTGTTTTCGCCAGTTTATCACTAACCTTTGGTGTGGCGGACTTGTGTGGGTGTCTAAATTTTGGCGGATTCCGAGCTGTGGGTCAAAATGACCGTGGTGGAATTCCGCTGCTGCGGCGGTGTGTTGGTGGTCTTCTGAGCGGCGGTAAGCGTCTTTTACCGCCAATGTTGTAATGAGGGTCATAGTGTGATGCACCCTGGGTGTTTTATTGAAAGAAATACTTAGTAGAACAGGGCAAATATTCGCCATCGTGTTTTTTTCCTCCTTTCCTGGAAGGCTTCTGGCAGTTGCACATGCAGACCACAGTCCTGCAGCAAAGGAAAAAAAGGAAACAAGATTACGAACACCCTCCTTTTGGTCCAGAGAACTACAACACTCTCACAACCATACCAGAATCAATATATGGAAGAAAAACAATTCTTTTGGATTCAAGATAATTTTGGTAAATAAAGGTGACAACATTTTGCGACCCACTAAGCTTCCGAAGCCCTATTTCTGAACCTATCTCCCACAGCTACCCACCTGCTTGGCAAAAAGTTGGACCTACAACTCTTTAAGGAGAGCTGAGCCACATCATGCATTTTGAGCATTTTGGCACTAGTCTGGCAATCCTCCCAGCAGTTGTGGCTTTTCAAATACCTTTGCATATCATCAGTGTCAGGCTCTGCACCCGCACAACAGGCCTCCCATCCCTTTCAAGGTCCGGCTGTTGGTCCAAAGGACAATAACCAGGCTCTCAGTGGCAGCATATTTCTCAATCGCCCCCCCTCCCCTCCCTCTGGAAGCAACCTCAAAACCTCTTTAGCGCACCCTTAGCGGCACACAGTCATCCGGTAGGAGGCAGGGTCAGCCACTTGCTTCCAGGTTGGCACAGCTTTACATCCAACAGGTAGGTTCTTCAAATTGTCCAAAGAGGCTACTCATATCCATTCCTTTTCAACTCACTGCACCTGCCACCTACATCAGAGCAGCTTTTAGAGGACCATCTGTCCTTTTCGTACAAGGAAGTACAGGCTGTTTTGGCCAAAAGAGCCATAGAAAAGGAACCAGCCTCAGAAGTAAAGACTGGGTGTTATTCTTGCTGCTTTCTTGTGCCAAAGAAGGAGAGAGGCGTTTGTTCTATTTTGGATCTTAGCCCCTCAATGCCTTCTTGCGCAAGACAAATTAAAGGCCCTGGTTCTATCTGCCATGGATCTTGAAAACAGGATGTTACATTGGAACTGCAGGATGACTATTTTCACAGCCCATTTTTAGATCCCACGGGCTCTATGTGCAGTTCAAGATGGGCCATGAGCACTTTGGCCTGCTCTCTTTCATGCTCACCAGTGGCCCTTGGTTTTTCACAAAGGTGATGCTGACGGTCGCTGTACATCTTTGGAGGTCAGGGGTACCAGTCTAACCCTAACTCAACTGCTGACTGAGGAAGGCACCCTTGCCACAGTCAGTGACACACCACATCCACATGATGGTGAATCCCTTGACGTCATTGGGTTTCTCAGTTAACCTGCAGAAGACTCCTTTGCAGAGGCTGACTTTCATGGGAGCCATCCTTAAAATGATGCACCTTCTGGCCTTTCCTCTAGACCAATGAATTCAGGAAATTTAGGCTTTGATCCCAAAGTTTCAGGCTTTGTCCTGGGTCTCTTTGAGGATGGCTCTGAAGCAGCTTGGTGTCCTAGCTTTCTGCATCCTGCTTGTTCACTATGCCAGATGGCACATGTGAACTCTGCAGTGGGATCTAAAGTTTCGGTAGGACCATTACTAGGAAACCTTTCAGATTTCATCCAGGTGTCAAAGGATACTACATAAGATCTCTAGTGGTGGCTGCTTGACTGCAATTGGCCAGCATTAGACCATATGTCCTACCCCACCCAGAATTAATGGTGGTGAAGGACGTGTCACTACTTGGATGATGAGGCCATATGGGAATGATGGAGATCAGAGGACTCTGGTCTCTGGCAGAGACCCTGCTCCACGTAAATCCGTTGGAGCTGTGGGTGATTCACTTGCTGGTGAAGGCCTTCCTGCCAACCATCAAGGGCAGGCTGATTCAGGTTCTCACAGGTAACACCACTGCCATCTGGTACTGCCACAGGCAAGGCAGGGTGGGGTCTTTGGTCCTGTGCCAGGAGGCTCTGTGATACTGGAACTGGCTGACTCCTCATGGCATGTCCCTGGTGGCACACCACATGGCAGGATCTTTAAACATCAGGGAAGACGAACCTGCCCACCAATGTCTAGTGGATCATGAATGAAGTGGCGCAGGGCATCTTCCAGCAATGGGGAGAAACCTGGCTTGATCTTGTCACCACTGCCAAGAACATGCAGTGTCAATACGTCTGTTTGTTTGAGTTTCCAAGAAAGCTCTCCTTCGGAGACACATTCCACGTGCAATGGCGCACAGGGCTCCTGTACACCTACCTTCCGCTACCTCTCCTGCTACAAATTCTAAAGAATATTAGTAATGATTGGGCCCAAGTCACTCAGATGGCTCTGGATTGGGCCAGGAGATTGTGGTAGTCTGAATTCTGGGCCTCTGGGGGCAACTGCAGGGCAGGGTACTGCACCCGGACCTGCACCTCCGTGCATGGAGATTGAGCAGCAACAGTTAATCCCTCTCAAAGTTGTTGATGTCATCTTGGCAGCCAGGTGCCCTTCCACAAAATCTCTGTATGCCCGGCGCTGGTACAGGTTTGTGGCTTGGTGCGGAACTGTGAGCGCGTCTGGTCTTATTTGGTCTCTGGTAATTTATTTATAAGGGGACGCGTTAGAGGTTTGATGGACCTTTTGGCTACGTTTAGAGTGATTTCACCTTGTACACAATCTTTACTCATAGTTTAACCAGCAACAATATGACAAATTCAATGAATAATTGATCAGAAACTTTGAGTCAGTAATTTTTACGCACCATGACCCATATGGCCATAGATAACCACACCTTTTAGTAAAATTAGAAAGTTTATTTCCCTGGATTAACAATGCTAATATCACGTTAATTAATTTCAAGACCAAATTGTATACATTTACAAACAGCACAGGCTAACCAAAGCGGCAAAAGAATCTCAATCTAACCAATGCATTTATCATCAAGCACTCAAGAGTTACCATACAAATTAATAGCAACAATAACTGAACAATAGAGATGAGATACATCTAGATTCAACAGGTGAACAAAAAATCAATTTCTTGTTAATAACATTCGTTATCACATGGCATAGTAACTAACCCTCCAATTAGAATAATACACTTCAAAAGGTGAGTTATTTAAGTCAACAGAAAGAAATACTCTTTTTATCATATATGGGGCATCATCCCAGGGCACTGCGTGACTCACTCCTCTACTCAGAATTTCTCTGGTTTAGGAGGAATTGTTTCTTCAAGGAAGATTCTTTCCAGGAAGCTAAAACTCTCTCTCAAAAATTGATTGCTAGAGGTTATACCCCATAAGCTTGTGAAACGCTCAATGAAGAGACCTTGGTATTGTCCTCATGATGTATTACTTTCGCCTAAAGACAAGTAAATAAAGATCACTTAGTCTGTGTGACAACTTTTTCCACTGTTTCTAATCAATTAAAAAAGTGTATTTTGAAACATTCGTCTATTCTGAATGTGGGTGACCTACATATTGAACAACCTTTATTTGCATTTCGCAAAAGTAAACATTTGAAAGATCACTCGGTAAGGGCAAACCTTCCTCCAAGACCAACTAGCCATACTCTGCATGAGGCCTGGGGCTTACCTCGGTTAGTGGTCACTTTAAATGTGGGTACTGCAGTGTGTGTCAATTGACCATGAAACAAAGGAATTTGTTTATGGCAGTACTAAATTTGCTTTATGTTAATTGTCTAATTTTAATACAATGAATGTTGCTTATGCAATTCTCTATCCATGCCTTTTAATCTACATCCGACAGACAACACAGAAAATCCATTTACACATCTGCCAGCACAGGAGCCACCTACAATGTCAAGTTATCAGCGCTCCCATTGTGAATCAATTGGTGGCAAATAGACATACTGAGAATGACCTTCACTGTCAGTCATTACTGCTATCAAGTTGCCATCGAGGGGTGGAGACATTAATGCACTACTAAACAAAGAGGAACTTCGTGTTAATAGTTTTCAGAGTGGCTTCAACCTTATGGAAGATTGGCCACTCTTGTTTAACTGTGGGTTTGTGCTTAACTGACTCTTACAAACGGACATTAAGGCTCAAATTTAAGAAGGGTCTAGAGCCAATTATCACCACATTAGTGTAATGTTTTCACGTTAATGTGGCGATAGTGCGGCAAAAATGCTTGGCCATATTTACAAAGTGGTGCAAGGCACGCATTGCGCCACTCTGTAAACCCTAGCGCCACATTATACCTGCACCAGGCATAATATATGCAAGGGGGTGTTCCCCCATTAGGGCCTGCAAAAATGGCACAGTGGAAACTATGAGATTCCACTGCTTCGTTTTTAGCAGCATTTTTGACACCTGAACAGAGCATGTGTTGAAAGGAGGCACACCATTAGTTATAATGGGCCTCTATGTACTTTGCAGAATTAGCGCCACCATTTTTGGTGCTAATCCTACAAGGTAAAACAATAGCATCAAAAATGATGATGCTATTGTCCCGAACCTGCGCCATGGTGCGCCGTATGTTAAATACAGCTCACACATGGCAGTGTTAGGAGGGCACAATAGGCAGCAAGAAAAACGGCGCTTCATGACATGAAGCTCCACTTTTCTTAAATCTGGGCCTAAGTCTCATGTTGAGTAGGCATAAAATTCCTTTCTTATTTGCATTGTTTCCCACCAGTGTTTAAAGTAATGAGTGACGACCTTCATGGGCCCCTCTCTCCATTTTCCCTTTCTTTCTTTTTAGGGTCGAGCCTGCGTCGCATGCGCTCGCGCATGCGTATCGCTAGCGAGACGCTTTAGGTATCAGAAAAGGGCTCGGAGCCCCGTCAACGTCATGTCAGTGTCTTTCATTGGCAAGTTGGCTTGCCTGTTAGAATCCGCTTCTTTTGATTTGCGGAAGGCACACATATGTCATGCCTTTTCCAGTGGTTAGCCCTCCTCGAGCGCAGCGACCAAGTACAGAAAACATACGAGGCTCACTGGGTTTGTGGACTACTTTTTCTCTGTTGATAGGTATTATTACTTGTGTGAACTGTAGCAGCACGATCGCGCTGTTTTTTTCTTTTAATGGAAGAAAAATCCGGTTGGGAGTTTACAACCGCGAACAGCTGTAACTCCGACAAATGCGAGACCCTAGTGCATTTTAAATGCTTGTTGTATAACTGTGGTCTGATGGAACAGGTTCATATTGCATTACTCTATCCAGTTTGGGTATTGTGTTTTCCCCATCCCTTTCTGATTATCCAACTGAATGTCCCATTGAGCCCCCAGGAACTAATTGGTTGTTTTCCGTGTTGGACGTACATTTTGTGATTATGTCATTTTGTCATTTTTTCCCAAATACAGCAGCTAGTCATTGTCACTACTTGTTTGTCAATGTTCTCGGTGCCTTCTTTGCTTGCTCTCTTTTCTGCAATTCCTTTCACGATAATGTTTTTCCTTTGGTCCAACATGCTACCCCTATTTTGGCCCATGTATATATATCACAATGTGGTTATGACTACTTGGCCTTAGTATCAGCTCTTGCATGCACACTACTCTGTATTTTTTTTATGCAGGCCTGTATCACGGTGTGGTGTTGTTCATAACCTTTACATGACCTTCGTAATAGTTTTTATTGTGACTCCCAAAAGGAACCTGTTAATTGGCCTTTCCAATATGGGGTGCGCCTACATAGAGGTTCCCCATTATGCGCCATCCTCAGTTGTATACTCCGTCGGAAATTTACCTCACATTTAATTACAGTTTTTCTCTATCTACCTGGGAATCCCCTTTTTGTGCCTTGCAGCAACCATTTGCTCTATTTTTATGCTACCCGATACTTTTGCCTTGTGTACAAGTACTTTCCAAGATGGCAGATGCCATGACAGACTAAGGCCCTCATTCCGACCCTGGCAGTCATAGACCGCCAGGGCCCCGGGTGACGGAAGCACCGCCAACAGGCTGGCGGTGCTTCCTTGCCCAATCTGACCGCGGCGGTAAAGCGGTTTCCCGCCGGATTTCCCCCGGCTGGGCGAATCCGCCATGGCGGCGCTGCAAGCAGCGCCGCCATGGGGATTCTGACCCCCTTACCGCCAGCCTGTTTCTGGCGGTTTTTACCGCCAGGAACAGGATGGCGGGAACGGGTGTCCTGGGGCCCCTGGGGGCCCCTGCACTGCCCATGCCAATGGCATGGGCAGTGCAGGGGCCCCCTAACAGGGCCCCAGCATGCTTTTCACTGTCTGCCTAGCAGACAGTGAAAAGCGCGACGGGTGCAACTGCACCCATCGCACACCTGCAACACCGCCGGCTCCATTCGGAGCCGGCTTCAGTGTTGCAGGCCCCTTTCCCGCTGGGCCGGCTGGCGCTACCTTAGGTAGCGCCCGCCGGCCCAGCGGGAAAGTTGGAATGGCCCCAGCGGTCTTTTGACCGCGGGGCAGCCAAATGGCGGTTCCCTCCAGGCGGGCGGCAACTGCCGCCCGCCGGGGTCAGAATGACCCCCTGAGTCTGCCTATAACGCGGACATCCTGCTTTTCTTTGCCTCCCTTACCAACCTGCATTTAACCTCGTGGCTCACCGGCGTCTCTGTTCCATCTTCATCAGAGACCAGGACATACATACAAGTTGTATTTTGCCTCAATGGTGAATGACATTTTATTGCTCTCTCCTGAGGCGTCGTAGTTATGATTTCCCCCATTTCAGACGCCCGTCGTCTACATTGTGCGCTTTCACCGTCAACGAGCGAGTTGCAAGCCCTTGAGGAGCCCAGGCTTTCGGAGCCTGTAGCTCCGCCCTTTCTTCAACTCGTGTGCTCCCAGGTCAGCGTTTCCTTCCTCTGAGAAGGCGCGGCTTTCACAAGCCTGTCACGCCCTTCCCAATTAATTTTAATACATCTCCCAGCCCTCTCCTGTCTGAAGTCTCCTCCCATTGAACACCTCTTATTTTTAACCCTTCGAGTTCCAGTTTTTTCCCTCAGCCTCTGGCAAAATGGATTTTTCTTCATTTTTTGATGAGAATAATGACAGTATTTGAATACATTTATTCATTACTCTGTCGCTGAGGCTGTGTCAGCCTCAATGAACAAAGTTTCGAAGCAATTTGAAAATACTGTCTCATCTTTTATGTCACAATCTAACCTGGTCCTATCTGCGGGGGAAAGCAAAAAGCGCACAGCCACGGTGGCTTCTCAAAATATGCAGTCTAAGTCAAACTGTGCACTTCTAGATGGTGAGTCTTCCTGGATGAAGTTCCTCACAGGCCTCCTAACCAGGAAGGGAAACCTTTGGGCATTAAAAGTGAGTAAAAAACTAAACATTTACAAACTCCTGCCCAAAAGATTGTGATTTCCACTATTAAAGATACAGATTATGATCTTGATGATCCTGATTCAGACAATGACGCAGATGATATAGGCAATTCCCATTTCTGGTTTGGCCCTACTCCCACAAAACAAACATTTTCTCCCTCTACCGATCCTTTTAATACCAAAACTATTCTGGACTCGGAGGGTAATCCCATGTTCGATCCTATATTGACACACCGTCATAATTCTACGGAGTGGCTTCCTTCAGATCATGTGGGGGATTATATTACTGAAAAGTTACGCTTACCTCTGGATAAGCATGTAAGATCAAAACTCTGGTTGGAGTGTTGCAGGCCTTTCCTGCCCCTTCACATACCTTCCACTCCCGTTATTGATTCTTCTATGATCACATTCTTTGCAACATGCGGCAAGGACCCTCGTAAAGGGGTTGACAGAGCTTGGTCTGTCTATCAAGACAAAATGTTGGATATTGTGGGACCCTTGTCCCACATTTTTGACTTGGCAGAGATAGCCAGATTAGATAATAATCCAATTGACCCAGAAGAACTATCATTATGGGTTCAACAAGCCTTTTGTCTTTTAGAAAATGCGAACTCTGCGATAACACATGAGAGACGCAAATGTTTACTTCTCAAATTGGATTCAAAATTCAAAACTAGCTAATCTAGCCATTATGGATCCAGGCCCTAAAGCTTTTTAGGAGATTCCTTCATCAAGGAATAAAGCAAATAAGTCACCACTTTTGCTTCCTTGGATAAGGCTCAACAGTTGTTTAAAAAGGTTTTCAACAACTGTGTTTTTGCCAGGGCCGGTAGAGGAAGGAGTTGCTTTACCAGTCGTTTTTGCCAGATCCCAAGGCTACAGTGGCTCCACCATTGCTCCCCAGCAAGAATATAGTCCACAATTCTTTCCCCAAAGAACAAGAGGCTTCAGAGGTCAGAATCAGCAGGACTTCAAGTCCTACCAACCTGCAAGTAAGTATCTTTTTTGCCCATCCTTCCATAGGGAGTCGGCTAAAATTCTTTCTTCCCAGATGGGAAAACATCTCTTCAGACCTTTGGATCCTTAGTACAGTTCAGGTTTATTCCATAGAACTTTACGAAAAACCTTTTCAAATGTCTCTTCCACCTCCTCTAGGGTTCTCCACGGATATGACTTCCCTGATTTCACAAGCAATTCAAGCTGTCCTTCACAAACATGCAACCCAAGTCACCCATCAACATCCAACAGGGTTTGTAAGTTCCATTTTTCTAGTTCAGAAGAAAAACAAAAAAATGAGACCAGTCATAAAGTTAAAACAATTCAACCAATTTGTGGGCAACTTCAAAATAGAGGCTATTTTGTATCTCAGGCATGCTTTACTATAGAACGATTGGATGGTATGTCTCGATCTCCAAGACGCATAGCTTACCATCCCTATTCACCACGAACACACGAAATTCTTACAATTCCGTTGGCAAGAAAATGTATACATTTTCTTGCCTTCCGTTTGATCTTTCTTCAGCCCCATGGTGTTTTACCAAGCTAATGAAGAACCCAGGGTATCAGAGTAATTATTTATCTGGACGATATCCTATTAATTAGTCAAAATCTTCAGACCCTTCATAAACAATTCACCTATACTTCTTCTCTTTTATCAGACTTGGGCTTCATAATAAACAGAGAGAAATCTATTCTGACTCCCATCTCAAGTCATGGAGTTCCTCGGTTTTCTGGTAAATTCCACAGAAGTTACTCTTCACCTACCCGAGTCAAAAGTAAACTCAATAAGATCAGAAATAACCCACTCCTTACGCCTTCCTTCTCTCTCCCTCAAGTCTCTTGCAAGGATTGTAGGTCTGCTTTCCAGGACCTCTCCACTATCGGGCCCTTCAGAGATTGAAAAATTGGTACTTAAGCAAGGGTCTGGCTTATTCAAATTGTTCCCCCTAGATCAAGAATCCCGTAAAGCTTCAATGGTGGCTAGATCACCTAGATGCTTAGAACGGCAAGACCATCCTTGCCTCATCCCCAGATGTTGTGTTAGAATCCGATGAAAGCCTAACAGTATGGGGCGCAAGGTGTGGTCAAATATTGACTGTAGTAACATGGTCTCCACAGGAGTCTTCATTGCAAACCAGTTGTTTAGAGATGCTTGCAGACTCCTTTGCGATCAGAGGTTTTGAAAAGAACAAAGTTCAGTGTTCAATCCTTCTGCGGATGGGCAATCTGTCTGCCATCAGATACGTCAATCATCTTGGCGGTACCAAATAAACACCATTAGCAGAACTAGCAAAAAGTTTCTGGAAGTTTTGCCTCTGGCAAAAAATATGAGTACGAGCGGAATACTTACCAGGAGAACTTAATTCAGTAGCAGATTGGTATTCCCGTTACCTACGCGACGCCAATGATTGGAGGCTCCATCCATCAGTCTTCAGCTCTCTTTTCCAGAAATGGGGTCCTCTACACATAGATCTCTTTGCGTCTCATCTAAATTTCCAACTTCCTCAATTTTTCAGTTGGAGACTGGATCTTCTGGCCTTAGCAACTAACGCCTTCTTTCAGGACTTGTCCTTGACAACCAATTATGCCTTTCCTCTTCTCCTGATGATCAACAGAGTACTCACCCAGGTGCGACAACAGAAAGCCACATTAGTCCCAGTAGTTCTATTTTGGCAATCTCAGGTTTGGTATCCTCCCCTTCTAGAACTGGCAATGGACTTCCCAATTCTTCTCCCTTCCTTTCCCGAGCTCCTCCTCAACCCTCGGGGTCTCCCTCACGACCTAGTCCTCAACAACACCCTTCATCTTTCAGCTTAGAAAGTAATGGGTCTTCCCTATCTTATCCAGGAATTTCGGCTAAAGCTTCAAACTACATCAGCAAGACATGGGCACCAGGCACAACAAAGGCATACAAATCAGCTTGGTCGATTTGGTCTAGCCCAATATCACTCTAATTGCAAAGTTCCTTGCTTCCCAAGCTAGTTCAGGCAAATCTTACAGGACAATTAGGCCCATATTTATACTTTTTGGCGCAAACCAGCGCTAACCCAGATTTGTGTCAAAAAGCTTAATGCGGGCTACCGCCATTCCGACGCGCCAGCCGGGCACCTTATTTATGGAATGACGGTAGCCGGCACTGCGGCCTGGTTAGCGTCAAAATAAATGATGGTAACCGGGCAGCGGATGCGTAGGGAAGACTGGGGGTTGTGCCCCAAAGAATGGTGCAAGTCAGGTTAGAGTCAAAAATATTGGCGCTAACCTGACTAGCGTAATTTTTTGACGCACAACCCCCATGGAAATGACTCCTCTCTTAGCAAAGACAGGAGTCATGCCCCCCTGCCCAATGGCCATGCCCAGGGGACTTCTGTCCCCTGGGCATGGCCATTGGCACAGTGGCATGTAGGGGGGGCAGGTTAGGCCCCCATATGCCACTTCTACGCAAATAAAATAATACTTACCTCTACTTCCCGTAGATGGTTCCCCCCATCCATGGGTGTCCTCCAGGAGTGGGCGAGGGTGGCAGGGGTGTCCCTGGGGGCAGAGAAGGGCACCTGTGGACTGCTTCCATGGTCAGAGACCATGGAAATGAGCCCACAGATCCCTTAATGCCTGCCCTGACCCAGGCCTTAAAAAATGACTCTAAACCGGTTTAGAGTCATTTTTTAAGGCCCTCCCGTGCATAGTTTTTGCACGGGGGTATAACTAAGGCGCAAAGGCCTTAGAGTCATTTTTTGTCCTGGAACGCCTACCTTGCATCTCATTAGCGCAAGGTAGGTTTCCACGGTAAAAACATGACTCAAACTCCATAAATTTGGCGCTAGACAGGTCTAGCGCCAAAGTATAAATATGGTGCTAGGTTTGCGACGGGATTTGCGTCAAAAATAAATTACGCAAATTTGGTGCAAACAGAGTATAAATATGCCCCTTAATCTCTATCATTTGGCTATTTCTATCAATCATCCTTTCATTAATGGTAAGCCTGTTGGTGAACACCATCTCATCTGCCGTTTGTTAAAGGGAGTAAAATATTCTAATCCCCCTATTCCCAAATATTGTGAATTATGGGACATTAATCTTGTTTTACAATTGTTTTTGACCTGGCCGGATAATGACTCATTATCTCTCAAAAATGCTTTCTGCTAAACTATGTTATTATGTTTAATTTCTATAAAACGACTCTCCGATGTAAAGGCTCTAGATATTTTGGCCCCTCATTTCACTCCTAATGGTGTTTTTTTAATGTTACAAGACGTACAAAAACCAACATTCCTTTCTTCCCCAGTCAACCAAAACTGTGTGTAGGCAATTTTCTAAAATCTTATGAACAAAGAACTATCCATCTTAGAATGTCCTCTGTTAGCCAACTTCTCATTTCCTTCAGAAAACCCCACAAGCCTGTTTCTTCTCCCACTCTGTCTCGATGGGTTAAATGGGTTATGACCTGAACGGGTATCGATACCTCTAAATTTGGAGCCCACTCTTCCCGGGGGGCCATGGCTTCCAAAGCTTTTTGGGCAGGTTAGCGGTTCGAGGTCATTCTGAGATCAGCAGATTGGTCTAATGATACTATTTTTCACACTTTTTATTGCAAACCTGTTAATTCGGCATTTCCTGTGGTAATTGATATGCTTTTAGCAAGCATAACATGAGCCTCCGTTCTTGACATAAAATGTAGATTTTCCAAGTAAATTATGAAGGAAAGTCTTAAGTTTATTAAAGACACAGAGGTGAGTATTATCCCGACACATGATATCATTAGCTATGTTTATTTCTTTTTCCACACCCGTTATTTTCAGCAAATACAACATCATCTTCCACCTAACAAGCTTCTTCGTTGTAACACTTCTCTGAGTTGGGATTTCCTTGCTGCGTCTGCTTGTCCCAGGGATCCATGTCTTCTGGTTCCTGAAATGCCTATTACATTTTTTCGATTGGACTTTCTTCAAGACTTTTTCTCATCAGTCTTATCTGTCTTTATTATTGCATGTATTTTTCCAATGTTTAATACTTATTCATGATTCTTCTCACACAAGAAAAGAGGGCTACTTACAGTCAAGTTAGATATACCTTACGTTTACTGTCTATATCTGATTGGTGCACTACTTAGTTCTAGTTTCCCATTGGCCGCATGTTCGCTGCCTTCTGGGATTGGTGGATTTTTTCTTGACTGCGGCTGCTATTGAAATAAAGCAGGAAAAGTAAAACATAATACTCACCTCTGTCTCTTCAATAAAATTAAGATTTTCCTAATAATAATTTACTTGGAAAATCTATATTCTGATTGTTTTGGTTAATTTTTCTTGGCAGATTTATCCCTTTGGCTCCGGAGCACTGTCAATTCACAAAACAGCGGCAAGGTATACTTTAGCATGACGCAATTACTGATTGGCTGTTGTAATTATTAGGATAATGTATTTCATTTTTGTCATAGGCACCTTACCAGATCTCATGTGCTGCATGGTATCCCTGCTTAGTCCCCTATTTCTTTCACTTGTTTTATGTAGAACGTGGAGGCCTATTGTGGCCAACATGCAATTGTAAGTGGTCAGTAATTTTTACACCACTTCACCCTCACTTTCCCTTATGATTTGTGCGTGCTGCCCGAGTGCTTTCTCACTGTTTTCTCGCATCTCACTGTTATGTCATTTTACCTGGGATTTTGTGGCACTTTTTGGAAAATAAAAAATTCCTATTTTTTTATGTTTTAAAAAAAGTAAATCTCACCTCTCTTCTAACTATGTTTATCTTTCATATTTTCTGTCCCCTTCCCATTTTCTTTTTTCGTTTCAGCTGGTACATGGTTACAATTGATGGAAACCTGTTTGCCCCTCTGAGACACAATCCTCTGAGTCCTGATGATGATCCCGAGTACCTATCTTTAGGGATTGAAACATCGTCAACAGTTGTACCTTAACTCATTTGTATATTTACAATTTGGTTCTTTGTATGAGTATTGGGACTACCTGGATTGGACACAAAGTTCTGGATTGTATTGTGTCATCTGGTCTTGCTTGAGTCTCACTACTGGTTATTGTAATATGCTGTGATCATTATTTATTACCTACTATTTGTGATGGCAAACATATATATATGTATATATATATATTTGCAAATTGTTTCACCCAGTTGGACAAAAATCAAGACACCAGACGGACAGTTCAAAATATATTAAAGAAAGTCGAAAATGTTCTTCCACCCAACGCGTTTCAGCCGTAGCCTTGTTCAAGGCTGAACAATATGTTATAATATACAATATATATGTTGAACCCGAGACAAATGAGTTTGCTCTCTTCTCATTATACCAGTTAGGCTGGAAGTTGCATACTTTATGCTACTCTCTTATGTGTATGTTCCTGTTACTTCGTTTTTTCATGATTCCTTTATTAATAAATAATCTTACTCTGACATTACACATAGAAATCATTGTATTTCTATGTATGAATTGCTAATTATATTTGACTGGTAAGGGACCCCTGTTCCTTTTAACAAACTGGGTTTATGCAGCTTCAGTCTGCTATGGACTGTGGAAGATGAAGCGGGCCAAGAAGATCCCAATGCCCAGTTTTGGGCATCCTGGGACTCGCATTTAGCGTGCAGGGGCTTACCAAAAGTCTTTCTAGTGCCAGTCTCCCCTAGGCTTCACAGTGCAGATGTTGCTCTTTGAATTTGTTCAGTCCTTCCTCTGATCAAACTCCTCATCTTGCATGCAGTAGGAATATGCTTCCCTTTAAGAACTCTCCTTCTCAAGAAACACCTCCAGCACTTATTTCTCAGAAGCAAGGCCAGGATCACCTTCCAAGGGCAGATCCTCAGCACTTGCAGCACGAATCCTTGAACCCAAAGTGATATCCCTTCACGCATCTTGGAAGCTCGCTGTTGGAGACACAAATCCTGGATCACAGAAATGTACAAGTACATTTATATAACACAGTAAAACTGCTACCATGACTATGCTCGGTAATTAGAAGATACAGTTTCTCCAATAACTTGCAGGGATGTTGTCTTGTTACCTGTCAGTGAAAAGTCCTGGAATACTAACTTGGGGTTTCAGCCCCATTCTTGCATTATGTTTCCAAACAAGCCAGCCACAGTCTTTGTTTTTGAGCGTCAACATGTAGGAGCTGGGATTAGTTTACTCAGACACAGGCACAGAAGAGGAGGCACGGTACTTTTATCATCCTGATGGGCGTAGCCCCTTGGGGGAAGGAAGGGCCAGGGCACGGACAAGTACTTTCTCTGCACTTCAGAGAGAACCATTAACTCCTATTTACACCTGCATTAAATTTAAATTATGCTGACATAATTCTGTAATTTTTTTCTGCATTTCATGTTATTCTTTCTTGCAGAAAATTCCCCAAACTAAGCCGTTGTCACTTTGTGTACTTACACGCCATTTGTGGTAAACAATTACTGTAAACGTGCCATTTACTGTAAAGATTTAGGGGCATATTTATACTCTGTTTGTGCCGAATGTGCGTCAAAATTTTTGACGCACAATCGGCGCAAACCCTGCCCCATATTTATACTTTGACGTCCGACCCCGCGGGCGTCAAAATTCCACCATGTGCGTCATTTTTTGGAAGGGGGAACCAGCCTTGCGTTAATTATATGCAAGGTAGGCGTTCCCTTCCAAAAAATGACTTTAAGGCCTGTGCCCCTTATTTATACTCTGACGTCATTTTGATGCACAGGAGGGGGCAGGCCTTAAAAAACGTCGCACAGCCTGATGGGCGCCGTTTTTTAACGTCTGGGTCAGGGCAGGCGTTAAGGGACCTGTGGGCTCGAAGGAGCCCAGAGGTGCCCTCCCCTGCCCCCAGGGACACCCCCTGCCACCCTTGCCCTCCCCAGGAGGACACCCAAGGATGGGGGGACCCATCCCAGGGAAGGAAAGGTAAGTTCGGGTAAGTATTTTTTCCAGATTTTTTTTGTGGCATAGGGGGGCCTGATTTGGGCCCCCCTACATGCCACTATGCCCAATGACCATGCCCAGGGGACATAAGTCCCTTGGGCATGGCCATTGGGCAAGGGGGCATGACTCCTGTCTTTGCTAAGACAGGAGTCATGTCAATGGAGGTTGGGCGTCAAAAAGAATGGCGCAAATCCGGTTTGAGGCCTGAATTTTGCCTCAGACCTGACTTGCACCGTTTTTTGACGCACAACCCCCATTTTCCTATACGCCGGCGCTGCCTGGTGTGAGTCATTTTTTTTTACGCACACCAGTCTGCAGCGCCGGCTAACGTCATTCCATTAATAAGGCGCCCGCATGGCGCGTTGGAATGGCGTTAGCCGGCGGTAAAATTTTTGGCGCACAACTGCGTTGGCGCAGTTGTGCGTCAAAAAGTATAAATATGGGCCTTACTGTGAACACACAGGAACAACAGAATGTGAGTGGCTCTTGTCCGCAGTGCTTTTTATTATTTGGGCATTATTTTATTCAGTGTGAAATATGACCGTACATCAAAAATTTACAGGAGGTGTATCACATAAAAAATATAGCATGAAATGACAAATTTGAATTTCATACACGTAATTTTGCCAAATTGTAATGTAATTATGTGAAAGCAAACTATGCAAATTTTGCGTATCCCTACTTCTATCCTCCCACAACCTAGAGCCTGGATTTTTCACAAAGGCCTCAGGAATGCAGTGTAGGAACCCAGCAATATACATTACTCATCTGGAAGGTTTAGTTCATCCTCCAATTTGTTCACCATAGCCACAAAGGAAATCCAAAATGAATTCTGTTGTATTTACAGTCACCCATGACACACACACACCCTGCTCATTCTGCTACACAGTCACATGCACACATTTATCATGTATACACACATCTCAACTGGTAAAAGAGTAAGAGTTAGGACCCAAAATTTTCCTTGGGCGTCTGCCACCCGCATTCCTGAATGTGAGGCTTGTTGAATGCCAAGGCTACACAGATTCCACTTCATGCCTCTTTATTTCACCCCCCTATAGTCCCTGCCCCATTATCTCACTCTTGCAGGCTCTTTTCTTTTTGATCTCCACTTTCTTCTTATGGCACTTTTTCCAGTTATCCTCTTCCGATTCTTTCACTCTCTTACACTGGGTCAAAGTCTAATAAAGTTTTTGTACCCCAAAATGAGTCACGGCAAGACTCACTTGCAATCACTGGCTCACTTTAAGCACTGATGCCATCTACAAATGTGACATCCGTACACAACTGAATGGAGGGGGTTGACGCCTCCACTTGGATACGAGTCAGCAGCTGTCGGTTACAGGTTAAAAAAGTAAATAGACCTGCCGTAACAGCACGTTGCTGCCACCACTATCAGTCCACTAGAGTCAGGTAACGGAGAGTGCACCTAACGTGCCCCTCAGGACCTCACTGCCTCACTCTGATTCACAACGATTGTCTTGAGTGCTGAGGCAAAAAAACAAATGCTCTTTGGGTAACTGCGTGACTTTGGGTCATGCAAGGGATGTTACCATGACCATGGCACAACCCTCTCCAGCTTTTAGGCTTTTTATCCAGTTGAATGTCTGAGGGGTGCCTGTGGAGTTCTTGAAAAGATTTTTAATTTCATGTTCTCCCAATAGATTTCCTCTTCTCTGATATTCGGGTGTTTACTTTTCTCTCCGTGGTTGTTTTTCAGTGCTGAGAATCAGATTATCTGACTCCTGGAACTCGGATGCTAACTAAGGGCCAGATGTACGACCCTCAGTGTTTGTGACTCGCAATTTGTGATTTTTAGTGACTCGCAAATTTCCAGTCGCAAACGTTGATGTACAAGAGTGTCTGAGACACTGTTTGCGATTCCCAACCGGGTTGCAAGGGACCTGCCTCAATAATATTTATGAGGCAGGTCGCAAATCACAACCCATTGGGAATGGCCAGCACTTATAGAGATGGTGGCCGGCTGGGGTCAGCAGACCACCATCCCTGTGACTGCCTTTCAAATAAAGCAGTTTTAAAAAAAAATGCAGCCAGTTTTCCTTAAAGGAAAACAGGACACATTAAAATTAAAAAAAATAAAGCCAGTTTTCTTTTCATTTTTTTGGAGTAGGCAGTTATCCATGGAACTGCTGCCTGCTCTGAAAAATTGTTGTTGCCCCCATTCACAAGGGGGAAGGAGACCCTTGGTAACCCCCTTTCCATTTGTGAATGGCTTACCATCCTCCTTGATGAAGTTGGTAAAGTATGAATGTTTTGTGACCACATTCCCAGTCACAAAACATTCATACATACCAGTGCGACTTGCTATTAAGAAGGGACACCCTTTACACGCAGATCCTTATAGTGACTCGCAAACCCTATTTTGCAAGTCGGTAGTAGGTTACCGACTCGCAAAATAGGGTTGTTACATCGGAAAAAGCATTTTATCAGTTGCAAATGCCATGATGGGCCACTTGTGACTAGTAAATGCATCCTACATCTGGCCCTAACATCTTTGAAGATGTGGGGGCATATTTATAATGCCTTAGCGCCACCTTGCACCACATTAACGTCATTATGATTGACTTTAATGTGGCCCAACGAGCCCAAAATCCCTGCGCGGTATGCATTGCGCCACTCTGTAATACTTTGCCCTACATTATGTCTGCACCTGGCATAATGTATGCAAAGGGGGCATTCCCCCGTTAGGGGAGCCGGAAAAAAAGGCGTAAGGAAATATATGAGATTTCCTTGCGCCATTTTTTACGTCACTTTTAACGCCTGCTCAAGAGCAGGCATTAAAAGGGGGCTTACATTCTTTAAAATGGGGCCTTATGTACTCTGCAGGAGTAGCGCCATACTCCTGTAGAGTATATCAATAGCATCATGAGAAATGACACAGTTGCCCCCTACCCTGCACCATGGTACACCGTATTTTAAATACGCCGCACACATGGTGGCGGTAGGGGGTGCTAAGGGGCGCAGGGAAAGTGCAGCACCACTTTCCATAAATCTGCCACATGGGTTTTTGAGTGACTCATGCTTGAATCTGGTAGCGATAGACACAACATCAGATTTGGCAGAGCTGAGACGTCAGGGTTTTACAATGGAGCTTGCTGACACGATGCAAGCTTTCGGTGAGAATGAGTGACGGATAAGGTGCTCTCTCATACTGCAGAGATATCGCAGCCGCAACGAATGGTGCATTGCGGGCGGAATACCATACATCCCCAGACACGAGGACCCCGAGCAGCCTCAGGTGGGAAGCATAAGCGCGCTGTTCTGTTTGCAGCTGAGGTCGTTTTAAAGAAAGAATGGTTCTCACTTCTTGGCTGTTTTCCAACCTTCCAGAGAGAGCGACGTCTTTGTGCTTTCCAGCTTCTATAGAGAAGTAACCTGGGAAAGTACTGGTGCTAACTGCAGGGTGCAGTCAAGCCCCTCTTCAAAGCGATTAGCTTCCATTTCTTTCACCTCTTTCTGCTGAACAGGTTTTAAAAGAGAGCGAATGGGTAGAGCTTTTTGCTGCAGTCCTAAGGTCACATGTACTAAGCATTTTAATGGTCACAAATGTTCTGATTCGACATTTGCAACTGGTAAAATACCTTTGTATGTCCTAATTCTCATTTTAAGAAGGAGAAGATATTTTCTGACTCCTATAATGTGATTTCGAATGGATACTGATTCAGTATCTGGAAGGGACTTGGGCGTCCCTTCCAAATAACGAACCGGTATCTTATGCACCATTCTTTTCGACCGAAATCTGGCTGCATAACATTGGGAATCTACAGACACCTCAAAGGAGATGATAATGAATTTGCAAAAGATAATGTGTCCCCCGGGCCCCCTGTGAATGTAAAAAGAAAAGTTGGCAGTGGTCCGGAGGACCACTTCCATCATTAAAACAAATTAAACTAGCACTTGCCATGCAATAGGTCTCACATTTTTTAGAGTTAGAGCTATTGGCGTTGTAAATGATAATGTCTTTTACCTATGTGTTTTGGTTTTGAGAGTAGTGGACTTATGTCAGGTGCCACAGCAACCCTCTCAGAACTGTTGCAGCAGGAGCGAGGACACAACAAGGCCGCCATGTTAAGAGTGTTTTTGCTCCATTCCTACAGGCTGGCTGTGATACCCTAGAGATGCAACCCTTTCTAGTGGGTTTACCTAAACTTTTATAGTGTCATCACAAGCCACAAAGAGGAACCTTTGTGGTATTTAACCCAAAGAATGAGGTCAAAAGAGGAGCAAAAAGAAAAGGGGGCAGCCATATAGTTCTGTGCATTAAACTTTTTAAGGGATGATTCCTCTGCATTGGCAATACCAGCCCAACTTTTAAAAACATTGACATGTACAAAGAGAATAACAGAAGAGGCATCTTAACTGTAAATGAATTACAGCAAATTTGTAAAGAATGACACCTGCTTTGCAGGTCTATGAAATGGCAGAACCTGTATTACAAAGCGCTATATTAAAAAAAAAAAAGTTATTCCCAGACTGCCCCTACATGCACCAGACAAAGAACCGTAGGGGATGGATGTGGCGTAAGAGCCAGAACTGCTGACCTTGGAGATGGGAAACATGGTTCGAGTCTGCGCCGGCTCAACATCCTGTGTTTATAGGCAAATCACTTAATCTCCCCTTGCTACCAAAAATGAATGTGTTATTGTGTAACGTGGTTGGTGCTCATGTAAAGCACTGTAATACCTTTGTATCAAGTTTGCGCTAACTGAACTCTATTTGAAAAAGCTCACTTTACATCTAAAGGCTAGATTTTGTTTGCTATCAAGCTGGAGGCCGTGAAGTGCTTCTGTCTGGATTTTTCACCACTTTGGAGACAACACCTTTTCCAATCTTCTTGGCTAGAAGTAACCTATGTGCTTGGCTGGTGACCCTCCAGAGGTTATCAAGTTCACATGCTATTGCCTAGTGTAAAGCTGTACTCAAGTCAGTTGGTTAATGCACCCACTGCAGAGGTCTTGACAGATTGAGAATGTCACAGATTACGATTTTAACACAGTTTTTCACTTCTTCATCTCTGCAAGGTCTATGCAAATGAAATAGTGATTTAGTTAAGAATGGCACCTGTTCTGCAGCGCTATGAAATGGCAGAGCCTGTATTACCAAGCACCATATAAAAAAACACGTTATTTCCAGACTGCCCCAACATGCACAAGACAAGAAACCCTAGGTGAGAGGATGTGGCATAAGTGCCAGTGCTGCCGACTTTGGAGCTGGGGAACACGGTTCGAGTGTCAGTGCCGGCTCAACATCCTGTGATTTCAGACAAATCACTTAGGCCCTCATTATGAACATGGTGGTCCAGACCGCCTTGAAATTTCCGTGGCAGAACTGCCAATTTTGTAATTCCGCCACCGCCAGGCTTCTGCCACCAGGCAGCCTGGCGATGGTGGAGTTACATATCTGACAGGGCAGCGCTGCCCGCAAGATAATGTTTCAGGTTCCACCAGCCTCCCCCTGGTGGTTTACCCCCCCAGGGAAAGGCTGGTGGAGTGGGTGCCTTGGGCCCCCCTTGGGGCCTCTGCACTGCACATGTACTTGGCATGGGCAGTGCAGGGGCCCCCATGCACAGCCCCGTCACGCACCGGGCAGTGAAATGCGTGACGGGTGCTGCTGCACCCGCCGCACTGCTACATTGCCGCCGGCTCCATTAGAGCTGGCGTCAATGTTCAGGCCCTGCATTCAGCTGAGCCGGCTGGCAGAAACACTGTTCGGCCTGCCTGCCCAACTGAATGATCTTTAGCCGGCAGGGGGTTCTTTGCGCTGGCGGTATTTTGTTGACCGCCAGTGCCAAACTCAGCAGGTTTTCCCGCTGAGTTCATAATGAGGGCCTTAATCTCCCTTTGCTACTAATAAAGAATGTGTTCTTGTGTAATGTAACCGGTGCTTATGTAAAGGGCTGTAATACCTTTTTATCGAGTTTGTGCTATAGAAAGCCTGCAAAAATAAATAAATATAGCGCTTCAATACCTTTGTGTCGAGTTTGCACTACATAAAACTGCAAAAAATAATAATAATCCTGACGTAGTTTCTTCATCTCTGCAAGGGTAATGCAAATGAATTAAAGCAATTTTGTTAAGAATGGCATCTGCTTTGCAGCGCTTTGAAATGGCAGAACTTGTATTACCAAGCGCTATAAAAAAAATATATATATTCCCAGGATGCTCCAGCATGCACCACACAAAGAACCCTGGGGGAGAAGATGTGGCATAATGACCAGAGCTACCGACTTTGGAGCTGGGGAACACGGTTTGAGTCTCGGCACCGGCTCAACATCCTGTGATTCTGGGCAAATCACTTAATATCTCCTTGCTACCAAAAATGAATGTGTTCTTGTGTTCTATAACCGATGATCATGTAAAGCTCTGTAATACCTTTATTTGGCGTTCGCGCTATATAAAACTGCAAATAAATAATTGAAAATACTCCAATAGCTGTGTGTCAAGTTCGCGCTACATAAAACTGCAAGAAAAAGTAAATTAAACAGCCTATGCAGACATCGCAAAGAAACAGCAAGATGCCTGAGACCAAGGAAGAAGAAGAAACAACATACCACCATGAGCAAAGTGGCGTGGCAAAAATGAAAATAGTGCACCACACTAAGGTACATTCACGATTATGCAATAATTCATGTAACAGTGTCAGTCTCCAAGGCGGTAACAAAACAACCTCAAGAAGGGACAAATGTAAAGCATTTAACAATGACATCAAGGGATTTTTGAAAGGTAGACACAGGAACGACTGAAACTGATGGGCGTGGTTAAAGCCCTCAAAATAGACTACTAGATGTCGAGAAGAGCAGCGCTTGTGCATTGCTATGCTTGACCTAAAAAGTAAACTTTTCTTTTGAAATGCAACCCTGTCTCTTTTAGGAGTCATGTCAAATATTATTTATTCGGCTAAGTTAAGCCATAAAAGTACAACAACGGTTAAAATACATTAAAATTTCAATAAAATTCAACAAGTATTTCATAGTGTAGTACAGTATGTGAACAACAAACTCCAGAAGCAGCTAATTAAACATACGCACAAGTCCTGAAGCAGGTATTCACATTTACAGTTCACCTATGTACATTAGGTAGTAAAAGATTAATACAATTCTAAAATATTTAGAATGAAATTGAACAAGACTAAAAGGTTCGTTTACATCTGGAGCTGATCCTAAAGTGCCGAAGTGCATATTTTCAAGTGTGACAAGCTGAAATTAATTTCCAAAATTACATATACTAAAATTAATTATTTACCAACCATGTTTCTTAGTCCCACCGCAGCCAAAATATATTTGTGTACCATTAAACAGACTGATTCAGTTTGTAAAAGTTGTAGGTACAGCAGCCCAAGAATGCATTTCCTTATATTAGGAGTCTACAGTAAGGACCCAAAACATTTTCCTTGAACTATTTAGCAGTTGCGACAGGTGTTGGGAAAATGTGTCAGGGCAGGGGGGTGCAGGAAGAGGGGACAAAAGAAAAAATAACGTAACTGAATGCCCACGTCATTGCTGCTCTTCTGGCTCACTGCAGGCACAGACCGCCCCGCTGCCAATCTTAACACTACTCTCATGCTGCTGGCAGCATGACAGCAGCGTCAGGATTCGCTTGAGCACCCTCGGTTTGCACTCCCAGACAGACTGGGAGCCTGTGCCTGCTGTCCCCAACCTGGCAATGCAGCTGGGGTTGGGGACAGCTCAGTGAACATGTCAGTTTGGCCATCCTGGTACGGCCGGCCAAAGCCACATGCACACTGACAACAGTGCCCCTACCACTCCCCCTCGTGCCTGTCATCCCCATGGCTCCATCCCCTAAACTCGACACTATGGAGAAAAATAAAACAATGATAAACATGCTTTATTATTGCTTTTTTTTCAGGTTTTGCAGCTGCTGCTTCTAGCAGGAAGCCGACGTTCTTCCGCCATAGCAGAGGAGCCACTGCTGCTATATAGAGGTTACAAAAAATAGGAAATGCAGCATAGATTGTGAAGAGATAGAATCACATGGACAAAGTACCAGGTCCGAGTTTCTGTACACAGCTTTACAATAGGATACAAAAAAAATGAGCTTTATTTAAAGGAAATCTAACCAGAAAAAATCTGTGACAATGATTAGGGACAAAATAAAGGTAAGGTTCAATATGAATAGTAGTTGACAGCAGTTAATAGGCAGCCACTCTACTCTTGCTGCACTTTGTCACTTTCTTACCCCTTTTAACAATGCAAGATTGCTGCATTTGACAGATGCTTTAATAGCAGGGTTAATATGCTCTGGGTTCTCACAAAGTTCAGGCTTCCCTTTTAGAGCAAATTGCTCTTTAACCTTTTTTTGGCTATTTGGGGTAGTTCGCACTCAGGCCCTCTTAACATTTTGTTCACATAAGCTATCCACGCCAAATTTGCGTCCTTTTTTTCCAACATCCTAGGGATTCTAGAGGTACCCAGAGTTTGTGGGTTCCCCTAGAGGAGACCGAGAAATTAGCCAAAATACAGCTAGAATTTCGTTTTTTCAGAAAAATGGGGAAAAATTGCTGCAGAAGAAAGCATGTGGTCTTACCCTGAAAATGTCATCAACAAAGTGTTTGAGGTACTAAAATCACCATCTTCCCAGCTTTCAAGAACAGGCAGACCTGAATCAGAAAACCACATTTTTCAACACAATTTTGGCATTTTACTGGGACAGACCCCATTTAAACTATTTTTTGTGCTTTCAGCCTCCTTCCAGTTAGTGACAGAAATGAGTACGAAGGCTGGATCCCGGACAGTTACACATTTCTGGAAAGTAGACAAAATTCTGAATTGAGCAACTGGTCATTTGTGTAGATCATTCAAGGTTTTCCTACAGAAAGTAACAGCTAAAATAAAACAATATTGAAATTGAGGTGAAAAAAAGAGCAGTTTTTGTCCATGCTTTCTTCTACAACGTTTTCCAGCTATGGCAGATTTTTAAAGTCAATAACATGTTATGTCTGCTGGACTCTTCTAGTTGTACGGATATATAGGGCTTGTAAGTTTATCAAAAACCCTAGGTACCCAGAGCCAATAAATAAGCTGCACCTTGCAATAGGTTTTCATTGTAAACGGGTATACAGAAAATCATTTGGTGAACTATAAAGGGTGACAAATAGGTATCAAGGAAACCTTTGTATTTCCAAAATGGCACAAGATAAAGTGATGAGAAGCAGTGGTTATTTGCACATCTCTGAATTCCAGGGTCCCCATACTAGCATGTGAATTACATGGCATTTCTCAAATAGTCTTCTTTTTTACACACATTTGGAAGGAAAACTGTAGAGAAAGACAAGGGGAAAAACACTTCTTCTATTCTGTGTTCCCCCAAGTCTCCTGATAAAAATAGTACTTCACTTGTGTGGGTAGGCCTAGTGCTCACGTCAGGAAATGCAACATGGACACATCACATTCTTACATTAAAATCTGATGTGTTTTTTGGAAAGTGCCTCGCTGTAGATTGTGGCCTCTAGCTCAGCCGGCACCTAGAGAAACCTAGCAAACCTGTTCATTCTTTAAACCTAGAAACCTAGGGGAATCCAGGATGGGGTGACTTGTGGGGCTTTCACCAGGTTCTATTACCGCAAATCCTTTGCAAACCTCAAACTTTTCAAAAAAACACTTTTTCCTTACATTTCGATGATGGCAAGTTCTGGAATCTGAGCGGGGCCACAAACGTCCTTCCAACCAGCATTCCCCCAAATCTCCCGATGAAAATGGTACCTCACTTGTGTGGGTAGGTCTAGTGCCCGTGATAGGAAATGCCCCAAAACACAACGTGGACACATCACATTTTCCCAAAAGAAACTGACCAGTTTTTTGCAAACTGCCTAGCTGTGGATTTTGGCCTCTAGCTCAGCATGCACATAGGGAAACCTAGCAAACCTGTACAAATTTTTAAACCAGACACCTAGGGGACCCCAGAGTGGTGTAACTTGTGGCACCCTCACCAGGTTCTGTTACCCAAATCCTTTGCAAACCTCTAAATTTGGCAAAAGAAACACTTTTTCCTCACATTTCGGTGATGGAAAGTTCTGGAAACTGAGAGGAGCCACAAATTTCCTTCCACCTAGCATTCCTCCAAGTCTCCAGATAAAAATGGTACCTCACTTGCTTGGGTAGGCCTAGTGCCCACGACAGGAAATGCCCCAAAACACTATGTGGACTAATCAAAATTATCAATTACAAAACTACCTGTTTTTGCACGGGGCACCTGCGATTTTGGTCATGTGCTCAGCAGTCACCTAGAGAAAGCTAACAAACCCGGGCATTTCTGAAAGCTAGACACCCGAGGGAGTCCAGGTAGGTGTGACTTGCGTGGATCCCCCAGTGTTTTCTTAGCCGGAGTCCTCAGCAAACCTCAAATTTAGCTAAAAAAAAAACAGATTTTCCCCACATTTCTGTGTGGGATCACCGCACCGGCACAAATTTTCTACCACCTAACGTTCCCCTCAGTTTCCAGATAAAAATGATACCTCACTTGTGTAGGTGGCCCAGGTGCCTGTGACAGGGAAGAGCCAAAAACATGTTGAAATTGAGGGGGAACCAAAGGGGGTCCAAAAGGGCATTTTGAAAAAAAACGTTTTTGGGCTGACAAGTGGGGCAGAATTGTTACCGGTATAGATGTGGCAATGCTGGGTGGTAGGCATTTGTGAATTCCTGCAGATTCCGAAAGGTTACATCAAAACATTGTTGAGAAAATGTGTGATTTCAAGCAAAGTTGGAGGTTTGCAGGGCATTGTGGGTAAGAAAATGGTATAGGTGCATGTGAAGCACACCACCCTCGACTCACCCATATGTTTAGTTTTCAGGTGTGTCTAGGTCTCGTACATTTTTCTAGAAGGCAGCGTCCCAAAAGTCCAAAAGGTGCAGCCCTCACCATTCCAAGTGGGACGATTTTGACAGTTAGCCAGGCTCTCATGGCCCAAATGTAAAATCAAAACCCAAAATAATCAAATGTCCTCTTGCTTACCATTGGGATAAGATCTTTTAGTGTGCGGGGAGAGAACTGAAAGACTGTTACCCGCTTCAGTTGTGGTGGGGCATAACCATGCCCATACTGGTTGGTAGCCACCACCCCACTATTTTGTTTTTAATTCCCTGGCATCTAGTAAGCTTTCTGCCCCCCGGGGAGTGGATTGGGGGAATTGCCCCATCTGCCCACTGGTGGGCAGAACAACTTTGTCCCCATTTTTTGGGTGGGGGTATAGCCATACCCCCACCCTCTTTTGAAAAAAAAAATCTTCCCTGGTGTCTAGTGGGCTTTCTGCCCCTCTTCAGGGCAGATGGGCCTTACAGAAATAGGCTGATCGGCCCCTAACGGCGGCAGAACTGGCCAACAATGATGTGCTCCCATGGGGAGCTACCCGTGCCCAAGGGGCTGCCCACCCGAAACAAAACACACACACACCAATCCTAAGTGTTTTTTGCCCCCCATGGGCCTAATAAAAATAGTCCGATCTGCCCCGAATGGGGGCAGAAATGGCCTTAAATAATTTACCCCCAAGGGGCCATTCCCCCTCATAAAACAGCACAGAGAAACAAATCCCTGGTGGCTAGTGGTTTCTGCCCCCCTTGGGGGCAGATTGGCCTAATAAAGGTAGACTGATCTTCCCCCAAGGGGGGTAGAAATGGCCTAAAATAAAATTGCCCCCAGGGGAGAGACCCTTCCCTAAGGCGTCACTCCCCATCAGTAAAAAAAAACCACAACAAAAAAAAAACTGGTGTCTAGTGATTTCTTCCCCCCTTAGGCCCATCTGACACCAAGGGGCCCCCTTCACTTGGGGTGGGGGCATAACCATGCCCATGCTGGTTGGTAGCCACCACCCCACTATTTTGTATTTTTTTTAATTCTCTGGCATCTAGTAGGCTTTCTGCCCCCCCCCCCCACCGTGAGTGGATAGGGGGTAATTGCCCCATCTGCCCACTGGTGGGCAGAACAACTTTGTCCCCATTTATTCATACCCCACCCTCTTTTTTAAAAAGAAATTCTTCCCTGGTGTCTAGTGGGCTTTCTACCCCCCTTGGGGACAGATGGGCCTTACACAAATAGGCAAATGGTCAACAGTAATGTGCCCCCATGGAAAGCTACCCTTGCTCAAAGGGCTGCCCCCCGCAAACAAAACGCACACACATACAACAATCCCTTGTGCCTAAGTGGTTTCTGCCCACCTGGGAGGCAGATGTCGCCTAGTAGAAATAGGCTGATCTGCCCCCTTGGGGGCATATTGGCCTAACAAAAGTAGGCTGATCTGCCCCCAAGGGGGGCAGAAATGGCCTAAAATAAAATTGCCCCCCAGTAGAGCGACCCTTGCCTAAGGGGTTGCTCCACCTTGCGTGAAATTGGAGCAAAAGAAAAGCCCTGGTGTCTAGTGGTTTCTACCCCCTTTGGGGGCAGATGGGCCTAATTAACATAGGCTGATCTGTCCACAAGGGCGTCAGAAATGGCCTTAAAATAAATAGCCCCCTTGGGAAGCGACCCTTGCCCAAGGGGCTGCTTCCCTTCTTTGTTAACCTAAGGTAAACAAAATCCCTGGTGTCTAGTGGGCTGTGCGATCGTGCTGCAGGAATGCTTTTAGAGACATGAAAAGGAAAGGAAAAGCCTTTCCTTTCCTCTTCATGCCTCTCCAACTTCCCCTGCCTTCAACCCGAAGAGAAACTAATCAGTTTCTCCTCGGATCTCGCTGGAAGCTATGCTTCCAGGGCGATGGAGGTGACCTCTGATGAGGTCAGCGTGCGATCGTGCGCTGATGTGATCAGACGTCACTGGGGTTGGTGGTTCAGGGGGGTCAGGAGATGGTAGGGTAAGTGATTCCCTTTCTATCCCTGCCCAGGGGAGAGGGGTGGGAGGCCCAAGGGGGCACTAGTGCTGCCCCGTGGGCTGGGTGCAGGTGGTAACGATTACGTCCTTGGCACAGCAGTGCTGTAGCCAAGGACGTAATTGTTACGTCCCAGGCACCCAAGGGGTTAATATACATCAGCCATGTAATACTGCAACCTTTTTCATGCCTCAAGCAGTCTAGTATCACAGATCAATTAAGAATAATTTCTGGTTCAGGCATACAGAAAGCCACAACATCAAAGGGGACAGTTTCACAGAATCCTCCAAGTACAATAGTCCTACCTTAGACTGACATATATATGTATATCGGTGTGTGGGAAAGGACAGATAGCAGCCCTATCACAAATTAATTTTTACTCACCTGGAAGTCTAATACCTCTCAAATGCCCCAGATTCTAGTCCCAAAAGTGGCCACTGAGACACATAAGGCCCTATAAATATTGATCATCAAATCTGTGGGGCTAGAACCCAATTTAGCAGAAAACCTGAACATTGCAGCTATAGACTGTTCCGATTGTGATTTTATAACATTCACTAAGTGTGCCAAGGTATCTTTGTCATCAAAAAAAATCCCTGGATGTGTAAACGTGGGAATGTGTAATAGTCCAGAATGTTTTAACATAATGTGATTTTGCTTTACTTCTCTGTTGACCGTATGATTTGGCTGATGTATGATTTGGAGGTATTGATGGACAAATTCAAGTCATTCATGAACTGGGCAAAATTATCCAATACCCTCTGCAGACCTACCACCTTTCTAGCCATTAAAACTCAGGCAACTGCATACATAACGCGCGTCGGCTTGTAAATTGGCATGTCTTGAACATTGGCATGAAGTGTTTGAAATTGGCAAATTTGAAGCCCTGACCAGGATTGGCTACCATCAGGCCCGTAACACGAGAATTTGAATCAGGAAATTATAACTTAGAATTGGCTGTTATTATGTTGAATTTTATACAATCCAAACTACAACGCATAATTGTAGCATCAAAGCAGTAACTTTATTGTGCTGTTTAAATATCCTCTCATATATGAGGCGGTTGGAAATTTGTATGTATACTATCTTGTGATTTTGTTAGTTCTGTGTTATTTGTTTGTTTTTGCGTATTTACTGGCATGTTATTTATGTTTTCATATATGTATGTTTCATTTAGGTTAGGGGGTTGTATTATATTTTTTTAGTTGATTCTATGTTGATTATATTATGTGCGAACTGAATGTTTAATTAGCTATAATAAATGTCTAAATTGAAATATATTGTATGTTGTATATTTGAATTTAAGATTTCCATTCCTATGTTTGCTATGTTAATGGAGAGTAAACTACGTTATACTCATAGTATTGCTTCCCTGTGTGTTACTCTCTGTATCTAGCTCAGGGACCCTGTTTAGATACGAGGATTTCCTTAAGTGCCCACATTAAATTCCAGTGAGCAAATGAAGAGCCAGCATCACACCTCTTTATGCCATGTAAATTGCTGCAATTGCCCATGGTAGTTAGTAATTCGGCGATTGTACGAGATACAGTATTTTAAGAATTTAATAGATCAACTGGGTCAACCCCAGTCTCCAAACAGACTAGTAGATCATCTCTATTTTTGGGCACCAGTCTATGCAGCAGAGATTGGGAATTTATGCAAGCCCATTTTCACTGGACACCCTATTTAGTATGTGGCTCTAATGGAGGTATAGTCCTGGCATGTTGTAATAGTACACCATCCACTGATACTCTAAGTATCAAAGGGTTAAGATCACTTAAACTAATGTACAAAATGTTAACATCCATAACTAAGTATTCCAAGGATTTTGAAATACTATAAGCAATCATACTAGCACTGCCCTTCCCTGGAAAAGTAGCTTGATTTTGTTTCCTAGCTAGAAGCAAGTCCAATGTAACTTACAACTCAAATCTAGTCAAGATCTTGTTGAACATTTCTCCATATGGGGTGTGATTGAAATGCAAATAATCCACAGTGTTAGCTTGTCCCAGAGTGCTACATATTGCATCACAAGAAAATAATTATATTCTATTATTAAAATCCCAAGCCCAAATTACTGCCGAATCCCCCTCTAAATTGCAAAGTACATTGTTTAGTCCATTGTCTAATGACTTCGAGATTTCAAATTATGCTGATTAAAAGTACTGTGATAGACATTAGCAACAACAATTTAGTGCCTGATAGAAATATTAATACGTAAGATCTAGAAATAAGGGGTGTTACAGTTAATTTCAGTGATCCTGCCCGCTAAAAAGACAGAGATCAAGGTTAACAAACAGCCCTGGAGCTGACCGCTGATAGAGGGAATAGCCGGGGTAGCAAAAGAAACAAACTAATTTATATGTATAGCTTCAAGCGCCCAGGTCTCCTGCAGACATACAATTTTACATTAATTTACCATGGTGGTCTAAGAGGGATCAGTTAACTTGGTAGCAAGATTGGTGACATTCCAGGACATTTAGGTTGCAATTTTGGGCAGTAGCTGCCAGTGGAATTGAGATATTAATCTTGTTAGAGTCTGGAGAAGTTCAATCTATTTTGTAGCAGATCCTTGTAAACTAAACTTCGATGAGCCAGAATTCAAGGTCAGCAAAACAGAAGTATGCTCAATAGACTGAATACTGGGGCTATCATTTACAATGACCTTGTGGGCTAGGACAATCAAAGAAAAAGTAAAATCAGGGACCACAGGCCAATACCTTCCATTAACTAAAGGGGTGTGAACCTGCTATAGGTGTCAATCAAAGGGGTCTCCATTTGGGCCAAAGGTAGAGGCTTTATCAGGAATTGCTCCCTTGATTAGTTTGTAGAAATAGCTTAGAGTTGTCACTTTTGTAGTGCTGTTCAGGATGACAGTGCAATTTCACCTAGATAGCAGAATTCATAACACCACAATCCCCTATCTCCCTTTTAGGACTATTCCCACCCAAGAGACTCTCCATACAGCAATAATATAATTGTATAATCTCCCGTTACAGCTGTTTCCAAGAGCTTTTCCCATTTAGTGTGTGACTTTATTTTTAAGCTGAATATAATCTTGAGTTTGATATGAATGCAGAGGAGGAACAGTTTTGAGAATAATTACCACTCGTGTGGCTTCCTGGTGTAATTTCAGTACCTTTTGTATCTGACAAATGTGATGGCTTATTTAGATTGTCTAGATACATACAGTGGGATAAACAGTTCTGAGGTATATTGGTGTTTGAGTGAGATTCAGTACGCCTCAAATGAGGCCTACCTTGGGCATCTCCAGATGACAGTACAACATTTAAGCAAAAAGCTTCTGCAATGTTACTTATGGAGCGATCAACGGTTGTTTTGCTTGAATGTCCTACACCCACCCTAGGTTCACTGGGTCTGTGATCAGTTCCCATCTTTTAAAGACCACTAAAAGAATATTTATGAGAGAGTTTGTCTGCTAGCTTTTTAAGAGAAGCTTCAATGGTTTTAAGTGAAGATGACATAAGCTCTAAAGAAGATTTTAGCACCCCCTCAAAGAACTTGGCAAACTTATTGTTGTGCCTGGCTTTTTGACAGGGTCATCCCCAAACTTTTTGCCTCCTTCCTCCTATTTTTTCTGACCTGTTGTTGTTGGCTTTTGACCTCTGGCCACTTTTACCACTTCTAACCAGTGCTAAAGTGCATATGCTCTCTGTTTAAATTGTACTATTGATTGGTTTATCCATGATTGGCTATTTAATTTACTTGTAAGTCCCTAGTAGAGTGCACTACATGTGCCTAGGGCATATAGATTAAATGCTACTAGTGGGCCTGCAGCACTGGTCGTGCCACCCACTTCAGTAGCCCCTTAACCTTGTCTCAGGCCTGCCATTGCAAGGCCTGTGTGTGCAGTTTCACTGCCACTTCGACTTGGCATTTAAAAGTACTTGCCAAGCCTAGAACTCCCCTTTTTCTACACATAAGTCATCCCTAATGTGTGCCCTAGGTAACCCGTAGAGCAGGGTGCTGTGTAGGTAAAAGGCAGGACATGTACCTGTGTAGTTATATGACCTGGTAGTGTAAAACTCCTAAATTCGTTTTTACACTACTGTGAGGCCTGCTCCCTTCATAAGCTAACATTGGGGCTGCCCTCATACACTGTTGAAGTGGCAGCTGCTGATCTGAAAGGAGCAGGGAGGTCATATTTAGTATGGCCAGAATGGTAATATAAAGTCCTGCTGACTGGTGAAGTCGGATTTAATATTACTATTCTAGAAATGCCACTTTTAGAAAGTGAGCATTTCTTTGCACTAAAATCTTGTTGTGCCCTTCAATCCACGTCTGGCTAGGTTTAGTTGACAGCTCCTTGTGCATTCACTCAGACACACCCCAAACACAGGGTACTCAGCCTCACTTGCATACATCTGCATTTTGAATGGGTCTTCCGGGGCTGGGAGGGTGGAGGGCCTGCCCTCACACAAAGGACTGCCACACCCCCTACTGGGACTCTGGCAGACAGGATTGAACTGAAAGGGGGCTTGGTGCATTTCTTAGACACTCTTTGAAGTCACCCCCACTTCAAAGGCACAACTTAGTATAAAACAGGGCCTCTGCCCTACCTCATCAGACACTTGCTGGAGAAGAAACCTGAACCAGAAACTACATCCTGCCAAGAAGAACTGCCTGGCTGCTCAAAGGACTCACCTATCTGCTTTTCTACAAAGGACTGCTGCCTTGCTGTTGGCCTGCTGCCTTGCTGAACTGCCTGGCTGCTCAAAGGACTCACCTGTCTGCTTTTCTACAAAGGACTGCTGCCTTGCTGTTGGCCTGCTGCCTTGCTGAACTCTTGTCTGGCTGTAAAAGTGCTCTCCAAGGGCTTGGATAGAGCTTGCCTCCTGTTCCCTGAAGTCTCAGGACCAAAAAGACTTCTCTCTTTCACTTGGACGCTTCGTGCGCCAAAATTTTTGACGCACAGCTTGTTCCGTGGCGAGAAAAACGCTGCACACCGACTCTGATCAACGGGACGCCTTCGGGATGACCGGAACTTCGACGCACGGCCTCGCAAGGACAACGCCGCCCGACTTCCAGAGGAGAAATCGACGCGACGCCTGCCGTGAGATCGAAACTTTGACGCACAGCCCCGCGGAACGACGCGCAGCCGGAAAACAAGCAGGAGAATCCACGCACAGACCCGGGACATCTGGTAATCCCCGCGAACCATAGAAGGAGACGGTCCGTGTGCCGGAAAACGACGCACGTCTTCCCTGTGTGAAAAATAACGACGCAAGTCCGTGTGTGAAGGGGCGTAACCGACGCACACACCATTTTTCCACGCATCTCCTCTTCTGCGGCCCTCTGCGGAGATTTTCCACCAGAAACCAGGTACTTTGTGCTTGAAAGAGACTTTGGGGCTCATTCTGAGCCCGGCGGGCGGCGGGAGCCGCCCGCCTGGAGGGAGCCGCCAAATGACCGCACCCCGGTCAAAAGACCGCGGCGGCCATTCAGACATTTCCTCTGGGCCGGCGGGCGCTCTCCAAAAGAGCACCCGCCGGCCCAGAGGAAATGCCCCTGCAACAAGGACGCCGGCTCAGAATTGAGCCGGCGTAGTTGCAGGGGTGCGACGGGTGCAGTTTGCACCCGTCGCGTATTTCAGTGTCTGCATTGCAGACACTGAAATACACAGTGGGGCCCTCTTACGGGGGCCCCTGCAGTGCCCATGCCATTGGCATGGGCACTGCAGGGGCCCCCAGGGGCCCCGCCGCACCCCCTACCGCCATCCTGTTCCTGGCGGGAGACCCGCCAGGAACAGGATGGCGGTAGGGGGTGTCAGAATCCCCATGGCTGCGGAGCGCGCTCCGCAGCCATGGAGGATTCCCCCGAGCAGCGGGAAGTCAGCGGGAGACCGCCGACTTTCCGCTTCTGACCGCGGCTGAACCGCCGCGGTCAGAATGCTCGTGGGAGCACCGCCAGCCTGTTGGCGGTGCTCCCGTGGTCGGTGGCCCTGGCGGCCACCGGCCGCCAGGGTCAGAATGACCCCCTTTGTTTGCTTTTTAAAGACTTAAGACACTTTATATCACTTTTCAGTGATATCTTTACAAATTCATATTGCATCTTTAATCGTTTTGACCTGCAAATACCCAGATAAATATTATATATTTTTCTAAACACTGTGTGGTGTATTTTTGTGGTGTTATATTATGGTATTGTATGATTTATTGCACAAATGCTTTACACATTGCCTTCTAAGTTAAGCCTGACTGCTTGTGCCAAGCTACCAGAGGGTGGGCACAGGCTGATTTTGGATTGTGTGTGACTTACCCTGACTAGAGTGAGGGTTCTTGCTTGGACAGAGGGCAACCTGACTGCCAACCAAAAACCCAATTTCTAACACTTATGTATTCTTTGATCAATATCAGGCACTTTGCCCAAGGCAGAGGCCACACATTCTTCCACACCCGGAGATAAATGGTTGGCTCCTGAATTCAATTTTTTCATGGCTATTCATTGAGCAAGATGTACTTCTTTTCTTTTTTGAGGGAGCAGAACTCTTCGGATCAAGTCTGCTGCATGGAACTCTAGGCGGGGTGCTTTCAGGTGTAATTAGTAAGTCGCCATTAAAAACACGTGAGTTGGGGGGCTTCACCTGTTAAATCACAATGTGAAGGCTACCTGAGTCTGTTCGCCGCAGTGTGTCAGCGCCTTTGAAAGGACCCCAAGATCTCTTCCACACATTCAATGTCTGAGATTATTGCTCCCATTGCATTACTTAAAACTTGTGATTAACGATGTGGAAGAGCAATCCTTACCCAGTTAAGACAAGGCCATCACTTTCACCTTCCCCAAACGTTTTCTCAGTGGCCTTTAAGAATATTCAGTGTCCAAACGAATGTAGGGCAAGTAGGGGTGGCCCAGCCCAGTTTCGGCTGGGCACAGATGGGTCCACTCTTGGCCCGATCTTCGCCTGAGCGTGTCTGGCGGTGTGTCCTGCACTGTTGCACTAAATGGTGTTTTAAATTGTACCCAGTAAAGCCTGGTGGTTTTGGTCCTGCCCCCCGGAAAAGAGTGGCACATCCCCAGAAAAAGAAAAATGGCTGCATTCTAAAAAAAGGTTTGGTTATTGGGAAAGCTTCTCAGGACACCCTATATTTGGGAATAACCAAGAGGGTGATTTAGAAAATTGGGGGACTTCAGCTTCCCTGTTATCTAATATTGGAGCAGAGTCAATATTTAAAAGGATTTTAGCTTGAAAAACAGAGTGTGCCACCATATATGTAAATTTAACAATACACAATTGTCTTACCTAGTAGAAATGTCAATGCATACAAATTAGACGTAAAGGTACAAAAAGAAGTCAGGAGTGTTTGCATATATGAACATTGGGCAACAGCCAGCAATGAAGGAACAAAAAACTAAACCACCTCAACCAGAAGGATAAAGGTGAAGAAAACCTGTTCTGTGGCCATAGTAGTAAAGATAAAGGAGAAACAAAAGAAGTTATCTGCAGACTAGACATCTGTAGTCACGAATAAAGTTTTCAGCAGCAAAAATATAAGATATTATTGGCCTCGTGACTAAATTCACTGACACCAGGTGTCGAAGGATAAATGCCAAGGTTAGCCAAGGAAAAGGACAAAAACATGGTGGTGCCAGTGCACATGCAGTCTACCCACTGGTAGCCTAATAATGAGGGCAAACAACGGAGAAGCAATGCAGTTTCAACTTCAAAAGTAATCAAGGGCTCCACTTAGAATCTACATAAAAGCAGGAAAGTGCCAAGTGAGTGAAATACTCACTGCTGACAGATTCAGTGATGTGCTTGTCACAAGTTTGAATCCTGCTAGTGCCAATTTTGCCTTTCACTCATTCTAGGTTGGTAACTTGAGTACCGTTGAGTAAACAAGGGTTAAACCTATTCCGTTGCAGCATATGTGTAGGAGGCTGGACTGGCTTGTAGTGAGTACCAAGGGGTACTTGCACCTTGCACCAGGCCCAGTTATCCCTTATTAGTGTATAGGGTGTCTAGCAGCTTAGGCTGATAGATAATGGTAGCTTAGCAAAGCAGCTCAGGCTGAACTAGGAGACGTGTGAAGCTACTACAGTACCACCTAGTGTCATATGCACAATATCATAAGAAAACACAATACACAGTTATACTAAAAATAAAGGTACTTTATTTTTATGACAATATGCCAAAGTATCTTAGAGTGTACCCTCAGTGAGAGGATAGGAAATATACACAAGATATATATACACAATAGCAAAAATATGCAGTATAGTCTTAGAAAACAGTGCAAACAATGTATAGTTACAATAGGATGCAATGGGGAAACATAGGGATAGGGGCAACACAAACCATATACTCCAAAAGTGGAATGCGAACCACGAATGGACCCCAAACCTATGTGACCTTGTAGAGGGTCGCTGGGACTATTAGAAAATAGTGAGAGTTAGAAAAATAACCCTCCCCAAGACCCTGAAAAGTGAGTGCAAAGTGCACTAAAGTTCCCCTAAGGACAAAATAGTCGTGTTAGAGGGAAAATGCAAGGAAAACACAAATCAGCAATGCAACAACGATGGATTCCTGACTGAGGGTACCTGTGGAACAAGGGGACCAAGTCCAAAAGTCACAAGCAGCTCGGAGATGGGCAGATGCCCAAGAAATGCCAGCGGTTGGTGCAAAGAAGCTCTTACTAGGCTGAAGAACTGTGAATACTGCAGGAACGACAAGGGCTAGAGACTTTCCCTTTGGAGGATGGATCCCCCACGCCTTGGAGAGTCGTGCAGAAGTGTTTTCCCGCCGGATGGACGCCAACAAGCCTTGCTACACGCAAATCGTGCGTTTGGCGTTTTTGGACGCTGCTGGGGCCCAGGAGGGACCAGGAGGTCGCAAATTGGACCTGCAGAGAGAGGGGACGTCGAGCAAGACAAAGAGCCCTCACTGAAGCAGGTAGCACCCGGAGAAGTGCCAGAAACAGGCACTACGAGGATGCGTGAAACGGTGCTCGCCGAAGTTGCACAAAGGAGTCCCACGTCGCCGGAGACCAACTTAGAAAGTCGTGCAATGCAGGTTAGAGTGCCGTGGACCCAGGCTTGGCTGTGCACGAAGGATTTCCGCCGGAAGTGCACAGGGGCCGGAGTAGCTTGCAAAGTCGCGGTTCCCAGCAATGCAGCCCAGCGAGGTGAGGCAAGGACTTACCTCCACCAAACTTGGGCTGAAGAGTCACTGGACTGTGGGGGTCACTTGAACGGTGTCGCTGGATTCGAGGGACCTCGCTCGTCGTGCTGAGAGGAGACCCAAGGGACCGGTAATGCAGCTTTTTGGTGCCTGCGGTTGCAGGGGGAAGATTCCGTCGACCCACGGGAGATTTCTTCGGAGCTTCTGGTGCAGAGAGGAGGCAGACTACCCCCACAGCATGCACAAGCAGGAAAACAGTCGAGAAGGCGGCAGGATCAGCGTTACAGAGTTGCAGTAGTCGTCTTTGCTACTATGTTGCAGGTTTGCAGGCTTCCAGCGCGGTCAGCGGTCTATTCCTTATCAGAAGGTGAAGAGGGAGATGCAGAGGAACTCGGCTGAGCTCATGCATTCGTTATCTAAAGTTTCCCCAGAGACAGAGACCCTAAATAGCCAGAAAAGAGGGTTTGGCTACCTAGGAGAGAGGAAAGGCTACTAACACCTGAAGGAGCCTATCAGCAGGAGTCTCTGACGTCACCTGGTGGCACTGGCCACTCAGAGCAGTCCAGTGTGCCAGCAGCACCTCTGTTTCCAAGATGGCAGAGGTCTGGAGCACACTGGAGGAGCTCTCGACACCTCCCAGGGGAGGTGCAGGTCAGGGGAGTGGTCACTCCCCTTTCCTTTGTCCAGTTTCGCGCCAGAGCAGGGGCTAAGGGGTCCCTGAACCGGTGTAGACTGGCTTATGCAGAATTGGGCACCTCTGTGCCCAACAAAGCATTTCCAGAGGCTGGGGGAGGCTACTCCTCCCCTGCCTTCACACCATTTTCCAAAGGTAGAGGGTGTCACACCCTCTCTCAGAGGAAGTTCTTTGTTCTGCCATCCTGGGCCAGGCCTGGCTGGACCCCAGGAGGGCAGATGCCTGTCTGAGGGGTTGGCAGCAGCAGCAGCTGCAGTGAAACCCCAGGAAGGGCAGTTTGGCAGTACCAGGGTCTGTGCTACAGACCACTGGGATCATGGGATTGTGCCAACTATGCCAGGATGGCATAGAGGGGGCAATTCCATGATCATAGACATGTTACATGGCCATATTCGGAGTTACCATTGTGAAGCTACATATAGGCAGTGACCTATATGTAGTGCACGCGTGTAATGGTGTCCCCGCACTCACAAAGTTCAGGGAATTGGCTCTGAACAATGTGGGGGCACCTTGGCTAGTGCCAGGGTGCCCTCACACTAAGTAACTTTGCACCTAACATTTACCAGGTAAAGGTTAGACATATAGGTGACTTATAAGTTACTTAAGTGCAGTGTAAAATGGCTGTGAAATAACGTGGACGTTATTTCACTCAGGCTGCAGTGGCAGGCCTGTGTAAGAATTGTCAGAGCTCCCTATGGGTGGCAAAAGAAATGCTGCAGCCCATAGGGATCTCCTGGAACCCCAATACCCTGGGTACCTCAGTACCATATACTAGGGAATTATAAGGGTGTTCCAGTAAGCCAATGTAAATTGGTAAAAATGGTCACTAGCCTGTTAGTGACAATTTGAAAGTAATGAGAGAGCATAACCACTGAGGTTCTGGTTAGCAGAGCCTCAGTGAGACAGTTAGGCACCACACAGGGAACATATACATGCACACCTATGAGCACTGGGGCCCTGTGTGACAGGGTCCCAGTGACACATACATATAGGCCACAAACCTATGAGCACTGGGGTCCTGACCAGCAGGACCCCAGTGACACATAACAAACATACTGAAAACCTAGTGTTTTCACTATGAGCACTGAGGCCTGGCTATCAGGATCCCAGTGAGACAGTGAAAACAGTGACAAACACCCTGACATACACTCACAAACAGGCCAAAAGTGGGGGTAACAAGGCTAGAAAGAGGCTACCTTCTCACACAACCCCCCCCCAAACGAAGGACAATAAGGCTAACCTTGGCCAGTTGAGACTTTATTGTCTAAGTGGTGATAAGTAGAGAGTAGCTCTGCAATAGACTGGTTACTCCCTTTATCATCCACTATATGGTTACTTCCCTGTGGGGATGTAAACCACCCTGTTTGAAGTTTTTTAGCTAAGCAACAATGTGAAGATGTATTTTCAGAGTTTCTATCAGTAAGTTTTAGTTTAGAGCAGTGGGAATTGTCCACTGAACCTATTTGTAGTGATGGAAATGCCAGACAGGGATGCTGTCTCAGAAAAGCCATAGCTGGGCAAAAACTTTGTCCATCTGGCTGGAAGAGAGAACAGGGATGCTGTTTCTCTTGAGTTGGAGCAGGGCAGGGATGCTGTCCTATCAGCTCCACACTAGGGCAGGGATGCTGTCCTAAGTGTTGTGAGGCAGTGCAGAGTTTCTGCACTAAAGTTTCTCTGGGAGGGTTGGAGGGATGCTCCATGTTAACTAAAATGGTGCTCTTTTTCTCACCAATGTTAGTTATCCCACAGAGAGGTACTTCCACCTCAGGGAGTCCAGCTTTGCCAGCTGATGATTCCCTTGGAACAGGTGCCACCCCAGGAGAGGTTTCTCCCACCACAGGAATAGTATCCTGAATGGTAGGGTGGTTAGGGGATACTGTGATACCCTTTTTACCTGTTGATGGAGAGGGATCCTGAGTTTTCAGGCCTTCTCTCCTTTGCTTTTTCATTTCACTTGAAATGAGAGGGAACAATTCCTCAGGGATGCCCAGCATGGCTGCATGGGCATAAAACTCTACATCAGCCCAACCTGAGGCCTCTAGGTCATTACCTAAGAGACAGTCTACAGGTAAGCTAGGTGATACCACCACCTGCTTAGGGCCAGTAACTCCACCCCAACTAAACTGAATTATAGCTAAGGGAAGAAACTTAGTGGAGTTATGGACATCAATAATCTTATACTGTTGTCCAATGATGTGTTGTTCAGGAGGCACTAGGTTTTCAGTCACCAAAGTGAAACTGGCACCTGTGTCCCTGTAGGCCAAGGCCTCAACACCATTTATTGAAACTGTCTGCCTGTACTTATCCATTGTAAGGGGACAAGCAGCCAGTGTGGCAAGGCCAATGCCACTAGGTGTGACAGAAACTGTCTTGGGACTGATTACATCAGTTTCCACTATGGACCCATAAGTGAACCCAACTACACCCTTTGCTTGACTGTTGCCAGCAGTCCCACCACTAGTACCACTACTGCTAGGGGCACTAGAGCTTGATGTATTAGTGGTGGTAGGCTCAGGGGGTTTACCTGGACAGGACTTATCCCCTGGCCTATGGCCTCTGTTTTTACACACAAAGCACCAAGGCTTTTTAATGTGTGCAGGTTGGGAAGAAGAGGAAGAATTTGTTTTATCCCCACCCTCTGAAGAGTGTTTAAGATTTGAAGTGGGATCTTTGGTTTTACCCTTATCCCCATGCTTATCTTGAGATTTTTCACCATCTTTCTTCTTATTGCCATCTTTGTCACCCCATGTATGAACTTTTCTGTTCACCCTTGTTCTGACCCATTTGTCTGCCTTCTTTCCCAATTCTTGGGGAGAGGTCAGATCAGAGTCTACCAGGTACTGGTGCAACAAATCAGACACACAATTATTAAGTATATGCTCTCTCAGGATTGTGTTATACAGGCTTTCATAATCAGTAACTTTACTGCCATGTAACCACCCCTCCAAGGCCTTCACTGAATGGTCAATGAAATCAACCCAGTCTTGTGAAGACTCCTTTTTGGTCTCTCTGAACTTTATCCTGTACTGTTCAGTGGTTAAGCCATAACCATCCAGGAGTGCATTCTTAAGAACTGTAAAATTATTGGCATCATTTTCTTTCACAGTAAGGAGCCTATCCCTACCTTTTCCACTAAATGATAGCCATAGGATAGCAGCCCACTGCTTTTGAGGGACATCCTGTACAGCACAGGCCCTCTCAAGTGCAGCAAACCACTTGTTAATGTCATCCCCCTCCTTATAAGGGGGAACTATTTTGTGCAGATTCCTGGAATCATGCTCTTTTGCAGGATGACTATGGGGAATACTGCTGCTGCCACCATGGGTATCTAAACCCATCTTCTGTCTTTCCCTCTCTATTTCTAAAGACTGTCTATCCAAATCCAGCTGTTGCTTCTTGAGCTTCAGTCTGGTTTGCTCCACTCTCAATCTATTGAGCTCCCTTTCTAACAATCTGTCATCAGGGTGGGTGGGAGGGACATTTCTAGATACAGAGGTGTGATGGGAATGAACAGAAGGAGACCTGTCCCTTACCAAGGGCACCCTAACAGCTTGGCTATCAGCATAATGTGAGAGCACATCATCAGTATGATGTGATTCAACCTCTGTACCAACTATGCTAGACTGTCTAGTAATGGGCAGGCTGAGAAGTTTCTTTCCTGAACCTTTTCCTGGGGGAGTCCCTGGATCTGATTGAGAACCATTAGCTACTTTTTCTACAGATTGGGCACTTATGGCCTTATCTTGTACTCTAAGCATATTAATTAACAGTTCTAAGGAAGGATTCTTCCCTACACTCAAACCTCTCTCTATGCAGAGACTCCTTGCTCCTTTCCAGCTAAGGTGATCATATGCAAGTTTGGACAGTTCAACTTTTTGGCCTGTGCCAGACATTTTTAGAGAGAGTTAAAGTGATAGACAAAGAGAAAAAAGTTTTCAGAACTTTTTGGAAAGACAGAAAAAAACTTTTAAAACTTTTAAGAACTTTTTGAAAGTTTAGAAGTACTTTTCAGCACTTAGAAAAGAGTGAAAAGAGGAAATGCAAAACTTTTTGGCTATGTGTATATACACTGACCTTGTTTTGTATATTTTTCTCTTATGAAAAGTACAATGACAAGAGTGGTAAGTAGTCTCAAAGCACTTATCCCACCACTGCACAACCAATGTAGGAGGCTGGACTGGCTTGTAGTGAGTACCAAGGGGTACTTGCACCTTGCACCAGGCCCAGTTATCCCTTATTAGTGTATAGGGTGTCTAGCAGCTTAGGCTGATAGATAATGGTAGCTTAGCAAAGCAGCTCAGGCTGAACTAGGAGACGTGTGAAGCTACTACAGTACCACCTAGTGTCATATGCACAATATCATAAGAAAACACAATACACAGTTATACTAAAAATAAAGGTACTTTATTTTTATGACAATATGCCAAAGTATCTTAGAGTGTACCCTCAGTGAGAGGATAGGAAATATACACAAGATATATATACACAATAGCAAAAATATGCAGTATAGTCTTAGAAAACAGTGCAAACAATGTATAGTTACAATAGGATGCAATGGGGAAACATAGGGATAGGGGCAACACAAACCATATACTCCAAAAGTGGAATGCGAACCACGAATGGACCCCAAACCTATGTGACCTTGTAGAGGGTCGCTGGGACTATTAGAAAATAGTGAGAGTTAGAAAAATAACCCTCCCCAAGACCCTGAAAAGTGAGTGCAAAGTGCACTAAAGTTCCCCTAAGGACAAAATAGTCGTGTTAGAGGGAAAATGCAAGGAAAACACAAATCAGCAATGCAACAACGATGGATTCCTGACTGAGGGTACCTGTGGAACAAGGGGACCAAGTCCAAAAGTCACAAGCAGCTCGGAGATGGGCAGATGCCCAAGAAATGCCAGCGGTTGGTGCAAAGAAGCTCTTACTAGGCTGAAGAACTGTGAATACTGCAGGAACGACAAGGGCTAGAGACTTTCCCTTTGGAGGATGGATCCCCCACGCCTTGGAGAGTCGTGCAGAAGTGTTTTCCCGCCGGATGGACGCCAACAAGCCTTGCTACACGCAAATCGTGCGTTTGGCGTTTTTGGACGCTGCTGGGGCCCAGGAGGGACCAGGAGGTCGCAAATTGGACCTGCAGAGAGAGGGGACGTCGAGCAAGACAAAGAGCCCTCACTGAAGCAGGTAGCACCCGGAGAAGTGCCAGAAACAGGCACTACGAGGATGCGTGAAACGGTGCTCGCCGAAGTTGCACAAAGGAGTCCCACGTCGCCGGAGACCAACTTAGAAAGTCGTGCAATGCAGGTTAGAGTGCCGTGGACCCAGGCTTGGCTGTGCACGAAGGATTTCCGCCGGAAGTGCACAGGGGCCGGAGTAGCTTGCAAAGTCGCGGTTCCCAGCAATGCAGCCCAGCGAGGTGAGGCAAGGACTTACCTCCACCAAACTTGGGCTGAAGAGTCACTGGACTGTGGGGGTCACTTGAACGGTGTCGCTGGATTCGAGGGACCTCGCTCGTCGTGCTGAGAGGAGACCCAAGGGACCGGTAATGCAGCTTTTTGGTGCCTGCGGTTGCAGGGGGAAGATTCCGTCGACCCACGGGAGATTTCTTCGGAGCTTCTGGTGCAGAGAGGAGGCAGACTACCCCCACAGCATGCACAAGCAGGAAAACAGTCGAGAAGGCGGCAGGATCAGCGTTACAGAGTTGCAGTAGTCGTCTTTGCTACTATGTTGCAGGTTTGCAGGCTTCCAGCGCGGTCAGCGGTCTATTCCTTATCAGAAGGTGAAGAGGGAGATGCAGAGGAACTCGGCTGAGCTCATGCATTCGTTATCTAAAGTTTCCCCAGAGACAGAGACCCTAAATAGCCAGAAAAGAGGGTTTGGCTACCTAGGAGAGAGGAAAGGCTACTAACACCTGAAGGAGCCTATCAGCAGGAGTCTCTGACGTCACCTGGTGGCACTGGCCACTCAGAGCAGTCCAGTGTGCCAGCAGCACCTCTGTTTCCAAGATGGCAGAGGTCTGGAGCACACTGGAGGAGCTCTCGACACCTCCCAGGGGAGGTGCAGGTCAGGGGAGTGGTCACTCCCCTTTCCTTTGTCCAGTTTCGCACCAGAGCAGGGGCTAAGGGGTCCCTGAACCGGTGTAGACTGGCTTATGCAGAATTGGGCACCTCTGTGCCCAACAAAGCATTTCCAGAGGCTGGGGGAGGCTACTCCTCCCCTGCCTTCACACCATTTTCCAAAGGTAGAGGGTGTCACACCCTCTCTCAGAGGAAGTTCTTTGTTCTGCCATCCTGGGCCAGGCCTGGCTGGACCCCAGGAGGGCAGATGCCTGTCTGAGGGGTTGGCAGCAGCAGCAGCTGCAGTGAAACCCCAGGAAGGGCAGTTTGGCAGTACCAGGGTCTGTGCTACAGACCACTGGGATCATGGGATTGTGCCAACTATGCCAGGATGGCATAGAGGGGGCAATTCCATGATCATAGACATGTTACATGGCCATATTCGGAGTTACCATTGTGAAGCTACATATAGGCAGTGACCTATATGTAGTGCACGCGTGTAATGGTGTCCCCGCACTCACAAAGTTCAGGGAATTGGCTCTGAACAATGTGGGGGCACCTTGGCTAGTGCCAGGGTGCCCTCACACTAAGTAACTTTGCACCTAACATTTACCAGGTAAAGGTTAGACATATAGGTGACTTATAAGTTACTTAAGTGCAGTGTAAAATGGCTGTGAAATAACGTGGACGTTATTTCACTCAGGCTGCAGTGGCAGGCCTGTGTAAGAATTGTCAGAGCTCCCTATGGGTGGCAAAAGAAATGCTGCAGCCCATAGGGATCTCCTGGAACCCCAATACCCTGGGTACCTCAGTACCATATACTAGGGAATTATAAGGGTGTTCCAGTAAGCCAATGTAAATTGGTAAAAATGGTCACTAGCCTGTTAGTGACAATTTGAAAGTAATGAGAGAGCATAACCACTGAGGTTCTGGTTAGCAGAGCCTCAGTGAGACAGTTAGGCACCACACAGGGAACATATACATGCACACCTATGAGCACTGGGGCCCTGTGTGACAGGGTCCCAGTGACACATACATATAGGCCACAAACCTATGAGCACTGGGGTCCTGACCAGCAGGACCCCAGTGACACATAACAAACATACTGAAAACCTAGTGTTTTCACTATGAGCACTGAGGCCTGGCTATCAGGATCCCAGTGAGACAGTGAAAACAGTGACAAACACCCTGACATACACTCACAAACAGGCCAAAAGTGGGGGTAACAAGGCTAGAAAGAGGCTACCTTCTCACAATATGGAGATGGCAAGGTGCCATACATGCCAACATTTTAGAACAAGAAAGTGGGAGATTTCGAAAAACAAATCAGGGGGCTGTATTTTCCCCATTGACTTCTAGCAGAGCGGGAGACTACTAAAATGAAGCCATTTTCTGTTTTGAAAATGGTGAGACTCCCACCTGAATCGGGGTCTGTTGGCATGTCTGGGGTGGTGCATATACACATCATATACAAAGGTAAGATCAATACTCCAAAATGATTGGTTCACAAATAAAGGCACTAGAAATTCTGATGCAGTGCTGAAGAGCATCTATACCTTCACCTGTAACAATCAATAGGCCAGCCATATGGGTGGGGATGAACAGGAAAGCAGTGTGAAACAAATGATCCTGGGTGAAAAAAGATTGGTGCTTAGCATAGTTAAGTGCAGCAATCAGCAATGTTACAGCAAACAGTGTCCCAACACCATGCCACCATTGTTGCAGAGCGAGCATTACAAAACCTGTCTCCAGTAATACAGACCCATGCAGCCTCAAGTAGAAGAGATGGTTGGACATCTTTCTCGAAGTGGCAGAAGAAACAAGGCTGCAGCTTTGGGTTGATCTAGTGTGGCATGACGACCAGCCTCTAATCAGGATGTCCTCTGCAAGGAAGGAAGTTGCACTCAAAAAGCTCAACGCTCGAAGAAGCACTGTGTACACACTTTGTGCCAAGCAGAATGGCGACCAGTGGCGTCATGCTTTCAATTCAGCATGCATCGAGATTCTATGGAATCTATAGTTGCAAGTTTCGAAAACTTGGTACAACATTGCTCCTTCAGCAGGTTCACCAACGAAGACGCAATTGGAATTTGTGTCATTGAAGGCTTCCTATCAACAACCATGCAACGCAGGCTCCTCAAAAGGTCAATTTTGTTCATCCTTGAGAGGGCCAAAGCCAATGAGCTGGCCAAAGGCAAGGTATCTCTCTTTGATGCATGGGAGAAGAGCAGGAGAGGAGGGGTGAAAAAATACGAGAGACAGAGAAAATCAAGGCAGGTTGAGGGCAGTGAAAAGCTTCATAAGAACAAGAATTGACCAGAAATTAGGCATTAAAGCTGGGAACTTAACTTGTAATTCATTGTCAAATGAAGACATAAACCAGAAGAGGAAAATAAATGGGAGACCTGGTCATACTGGCACCGTGCAGCGAGAGCTGTGAACGCACCAGGGAGCTACTTGGCACATGGGGCAACAAGCATATCAGATCAGAGGTGGTGGTAAGCCGCTGTGCAGTCTGTGAAAGTGGCACTTCAAGGAGATGCCCCTGAGGAGAGAGGAGGGTACCAATGAAAGCAAAGCTACTACACATCACTCAGCTGTGGCACAGATCGTAAGAGTTTCCAACCGAATGAAAGCTGGCAAGACTTCAGGAGCCAGATCTCGTCAGCACAACTACACTCATAAAATCACCTCACACACATATATCAGAAAATTACATAAAATAGATGGCTGTGAACAAGTGATCACTACCAAAAGAAGAGAAATTACTCACCCCAGAGGATCGAAGCACATGGCATAAATCAGCTATGTCATACCCAGGACAGGCAACACTAATAGGACATGGAAGAGCTCAAGTCTGTCAGATCTAGCAAGACTCACCAGCACCGGGCAGCATCCTAGCAGGAAGACTGTGTGATAACAACCAAAGGTATTGCAAAAGGAAACACGCACTTGGGATTGTGCACAGAAGCCTAAGCGTGTTTAATGCAAACATAGACAGCAGGCATAAAATATATGTAAAGGCAATCTGCCAAAACAATGGGCCAGAGCTTCCCCCACTCGTCAGTTAAAACAACGCAAAGCTAGAATCCATACATTGTGGTGCTACATTTATACACATTATGCAAGTTAATGGAAGCAGGAATGCATGACTAATAGATACCTACATATAGGCACTATTGACAGTGCTTAATTTGAGCCGGCGGTTTCCAGTGCGGGGCACCGGCACTTATTTTTGAGGGTCGGCACTTATTTTTCCGCCTCAAGCATTTACTGTGAGTAAAACATAAATATGGGAAAGAAGAAGGAACAGAAAAACGAAAAGGCGTCACAAAGGGAGAAGGCAGAGGGCACTGCAAGAGTGAGCTGAAGGGGCAGGGAGTGATTGTAAATGAATTAAAGAGGCCCGAGATGGCTTCAAGATTACCTTCCTCAGTGTTCTCTGCTCGCACATTCAACTGCAGCAGCCGCGTGTTTCAGAGGAGAGCTTTGGGCACCAGCACGTTTTTATTTACAAATTAAGCACTGACTATTCAACAGGCGCTCTTGTACGAAGAATTATGAAAACCCTGAAACGCTGTTACATATTACTTAAACAAAAGACTGACTGTATACTACTTTTTCTCCACCCCTCGGTTTGTTTTATAAATCATCCTAGTAATCTACGCTTACTAGGATGATTTGGCTACAATGTACAGTGTACAAAACAGGATAACAAAGTGGTTGTTTGTTTAACATACGTGTAAATGTGCAATAATGTAAAGGCTCTAGTGAGCTTCAAGCGAGTACAAAACCAAACCTCAGGTAATTGATAAACAGTATATTTTTAGCACGTTAAGGCATATTCCTTGATTTACACTCTCACAATGTCCAATCAATCATTAAGGCATATATGTGTTGATTTATTTTCTCAGTATGATTGTAGAAGACATTTCCCAAGGGCACATAAGATCTGAACAGTATTTCCCGTGGTCCTTTGAATAAACTGAATCACTTATCACACGACGGTCAATAGAACCTCCATAGAGAAAACCACCTGCAGACGCATGGGATCCAGAGGACATTTCACCATATTGCTTTGCATCACCCTCATCACAAGTCACACAGTGGTCTGGAAGCCTCTACATTGAAGGCCACCTAAAGAATCATGTGGAGTTGAGCTCTCCCAGATGTTTTTCATGTGCACCGCTGCCGGTCCCAGTCCAGATTTTCAAAGGGAAGGGATGGCTGCTGCAAAGTATCTTAAATGAGATGATAAAGCCAGTGGCCTACCATGGTCCTGTAGTCTAAGGAGTGCACTGGAGGAACATTTATGTGAGGTGTGGCCTAATACATATGGATCAAAGTTATATACTTAATAAATTCACCAATAGGCCTTTTCTTTAAAAAAAGTGCCTCTAGTGTTTGGGCTTGGGGCACAACTCGACAGCGTGTGACAGATGCTACCTAAAGCACTCAAAGGCAATCCAGAACCAAGAAGTGAAGCTGTACTTTGCTGAATACAAGAAGAAGTTGCAGGTTTCGTATAAGTCCCTCTTTACGTTGAGGGAGCAGGCTCACTTCCAGTTCTGAAGTTGCTTCCTTGCGAGGTGTACTTCACGTCAAAGTCCTCCAGTAAGTCCAAATTGAAGTCCACAGATAAACGTAAGAAAGTGAAGCAGGACCCAATCCCATACCGTCACTTTCAATGTAAAGAGGAAGTGTGAGCACTTCACTGTGTCAGTCTGTCTCCCTTCAGATCTCTGATTGTGGATCTGGTTCTACATGTTGGTCCAGGTGCACCCTGAATTTCTTAGGCCATCAGCGATGCCACAACAGATCCAGGTCTTTGAAGCTTTAATGAGGCCATGTTGCAGATAGTTGGCACTCTTCTGGATCCCTCTGGCATGCCTTCGGTCTGCAAAGATCCACAGGGACCCTAAGTCAAGTTACCACCAGTAACTCTATCCTGGGCGCTGTCTGACCCCCTTCAGCCTGTTACTGACTCCGAAAAACTTGGGCAGAGTCTTTCATCCTAGCTGCATGACCTGTATTGGTCCATCCCTCGTCGAAGCCAGTACCGAATGTACCTGAGGAGGATCTGATGTCTGACTCCAAATTGATTTAACACGATCCTGACTGATACCGTGCTGCAAAATTACTAAAGTGCAACCGGACCCCACAGAGCCTGAGTCTAATCCTAAGCCCTTACTGGAGTGGACACACAACCAGAGGCTGCAGTATCTTTTTTTTTTCGCTTTGATTTTGCAAAGCCACCACCCAGAAATGGTGATGGAGAGAATGGCCATGAAATACCCCCGCATTAAGATGATGAAAATTTTTTAACAGGCTTACAAGAGATCAGTGGGCTTAATACTTCCCCTGATACAGGGTTGAATTTACCATTTGGACATGTCACAGCTCTTGATGTTAAGATACATTTCCTTACAGAAATCTTGCAGCCTGCTCCGGCTACATCTAAGCCTTTGCATCCCTGCAATAAAGCCCTCACTGACACCTTAATGGGCACCTGGTCAAACCCGTGTTTTTGTCCATCCGTGAATATGCAGGTGGTCAGAATTCATAGATTGGCACATGAGGACCCTGATTTTGTCACTAAACATCCTACTCCAGAGAGTCAGGTTGATCAGGCTTCGACTAGAAAGGTGAACCCCTTTGTATTCCCCATGACTCCACTGGATAGGGGTTCTAAGAGGTTTTAGCCATTCGGAACATGTATGTCCTCTCTGGCTAGTCTAGCATGGATAGTGGTCAATGCAGTTTGTTTATTTGGCTGTTATATGCATGCCCTCTGGGACATGGTCAGCAAAATCTTGACGGCTTTCCCGGAAGAGATTAGGGCCTCACTAGTTCAAGCCATTCAGGGTGGTCAAGATGAGGCCTAACATGTGAGTTGTGCTGGCCTTGATAGTACTGGTTGTCTGGGTAGGTTGGTTGCACCAATTTGGTGCTCCTCCACCATATGTGGGTGCGTTCCACAGGATTCTCTGGAGAATTTCAGGCCTCTCTCATGGATATGCCTTTCGATGACTTATGTCTGTTTGTTAAGAAAATCACATCTGCTTTAAAAAGTTTCAAAGAGAGTAGGGCCACAACACACTCTCTCGGTATTTTGATCCCTGCCAAGCAATTTGCTCACCAGCTTAGGAAATTCTGAGGCTACTCTAGGGGGTAACATATAGCAAACACAAGTCTCCCCAGCCTCTGATGCTCTCACACCAGCAGGGGTAGTTCTTCCTTAAGAGTGGAGAAGCGTCACCCCACCTGCTGCGAGTGCAACAGGCAAACACAAATAAATAAAATAGCATAATAATGCCATTTTATTTGCCACCAGCTTGCACTGTGTACAGCATGAGCGTGAGGGCATGGGGCGGGGATGAATCATGCAATTGCAGAATGACTGCTACTTGTTTCAGTGTGCATGTCAGGTTGGCCGACTGTCTAGCTATGGCCAGCCCAACATGCGCACTGTAGACCCAGCATTCCCAGGGCTGTCAAACAGCCGGAGGATTGCTGGCACAAGCCCCAAGCCTCAACATTAGTGCTGGGATAGCCTGCTCCCAGCAATCCTGCAGCTGCACTCATGCTGAAAACAGCATAAGAGCAGCCCGAGGATTAGGTGGATTTGCGTTATGACTGAGCAGGAAGGAAGTCCTTTCATTCCTGCTCGTGGATGCCAGGGGAGAATTGCCACGCCAGTGGAGCCACAAACATGTGAGTTTAGCACCGTCGCGCTCCACCATATATTTGTCTAACAGGCCGCCACTGCACTCCAATCCTTTCAAAGTTAGGTTACTTGTTCTTGTGAAAGTTGCCAAGCCCTCACCAGTAGTAAAAATAAGTTGGAAAAATGTGGAAGTATTTTTGGTCTCAAAAAGCACACATTAACATAGTAATCCCTGACACTGAAGGAAACTCCTTTGTATGTGGATGTGCTCATTTTGAAAACTTGTGAAAGGACAGAATGTTGCCATTCACAATGGAGTTAGATGGTGGCTGAAGTGGGGTGATCCATTGACCCATATTATATGCTGCAGTGAGCAAACTAAAATGTGAATGACACAACAAAACACCGTGGGAACGAGGGGTGTCTGAAAGTCCCTTTTGAGGAAGTATATTATGCATATTCTTTAGTAAAATCAAAAGGTCTTGGCTAATGCCAGACCGAAAAGGGGATGTGTACTGCATTCATCTCATTGGAGGCAGGTGGATTGTTCGTAAACATTAGCTAAACTTATGAAAATGAGTCCAAAGCACACACCTCTCCAGAAACAAACAACATAGCTAAATGTTTATCATGCTTCCAGTAGCCAAACATAAATTGGCTTGTATGTACACACTGTGGCACCCGTTGTTCTCAAGTGCATGCCCAAGTGTGATGATTATCATTTTTGGACGAATACAGTACTCTTATTTATGCAAACACTGCCCCCACTCAAGATAGTGGTTACATTAATACATACAAAATACACTGAACAAATAGTCTTGTGTTTTTTATATTTTTTGGGAACCTGGTTTAGATACTCGTTCCCCCACACTAATTAATCTAAACATATCAAAATCATGATCACACAAATCCAATTGTATCAATCCATCTCTTTCCAAATAGATAAATTATATGAAAGTCATTCCCTCAAAATCCACAATCTGTTCCGTTTGAACACAAATATTCCCAAAGTCCTTATCAACTCCTTGGGGGCAGATTGGCCTATTTTTATTATGTCGATCTGCCCTCGGGGGGGCAGAAACCACTTAGGCACCATGGATTGGTGTGTTTTGTTTGCGGGGGCAGCCACTTGGGTAAAGGTCGCTCCCCATGGGAGCACATGGCCATTTGTGCCCCCCTTGAGCCTATTTTTGAAAGCCCACCAGAGACCAGGGAAGAATTTCTTTTAAAAAAAAGAGGGTTGGGGTATACCCACACCCCACATAAATGGGGATAAAGTTGTTCTGCTCACCAGTAGACAGATGCAGCAATTATCCCTGATCCACTCCCTGGGGGAGAAGGGGGAGGCAGAAAGCCTACTAGATGCCAGGGAATTAAAATAAATAATAATGGGGTGGTGGCTACCAACCAGTATGGGCATGGTTATGCCCTCACCCCAATTTAAGGGGGTAACAGTCTTTCAGCTCTCCCCCACACACTAAAAGATCTTATCCCAATGGCAAGCAAGAGTACATTTTATTATTTTAGGTTTTGGTTTTACATTTGGGCCATGAGGGCTTGTCTAACTCTGAAAATCGTCCCACTTCGAATGGTGAGGGCTGCACTTTTTGGACTTTGGGACGCTACCATGTAGAAAAATCTACGAGACCTAGACACAGACACATCTGAAAACTAAACATCTAGGGTGGTGTGCTTCACATGCACCTCGCACCATTTTCTTACCCACAATGCCCTGCAAATCTCCAACTTTGCTTGAAATCACACATTTTTATGATGGAACCTTCTGTTCTCTGCAGGAATCCACACAGTTCCTGCCACCCAGTCTTGTTGCATCTATACCAATAAATATTCTGCCCCACTCGTCAGCCTAAAAACTTTTTTTTTCAAACTGCCCTTTTGGACCCACTTTGGTTCCCCCTCAATTTTAACATGTTTTTGGCTCTTCCATGTCACAAGCACTTGGCCAACCTACACAAGTAAGGTATCATTTTTATCAGGAGCCTGAGGGGAACATTGGGTGGTAGGAAATTTGTGCTGGTGCGGTGATCCCACACAGAAATGTGGGAAAAATGTGATTTGTTAGCTAAATTTGAGGTTTGCCGAGGATTCTGGGTAAGAAAACACTGGGGGATACACGCAAGTCACACCTCTCTGGACTCCCTCGCGTGTCTAGTTTTCAGAAATGTCTGGATTTGACAGGTTTCCCTAGATGGCTGCTGAGCCCAGGACCAAAAACACAGGTGCCCCCCGCAAAAACAGGTAGTTTTGTATTTGATAATTTTGGTGTGTCCATGTAGTGTTTTGGGGCATTTCCTATCACGGGTGCTAGGCCTACACACACAAGTGAGGTACCATTTTTATTGGGAGACCTGGAGGAACACTGGGTAGCAGGACGTTTGTGGCTCCCCTCAGATTCCAGAACTTTGCAGCACCAAAATTTGAGGAAAAAGTGTTTTTCTTGCCTAATTTTGAGGTTTGCTAAGGATTCTGGGTAACAGAACCTGGTGAGAGTGCCACAAGTTACCCCATCCTGGGTTCCTCTAGGTGTCTAGTTTTCATAAATGTCCATGTTAGCTAGGTTTTCCTAGGTGCCAGATGAGCTAGAGACCAAAATCCACAGCTAGACACTTTGCAAAAAAGATGTCCTTTTTCTTTGGGAAAATGTGATGTGCCCATGTTGTGTTTTGGGGCATTTCCTGTTGCGGGCACTATGTCTACCCACACAAGTGAGGTACCATTTTTATTGGGAGACTTGGGGAAACGCAGGGTGGAAGGAAATTTGTGGCTCCTCTCAGATGCCAGAACTTTCTATCATTGAAATGTGAGGAAAAGGTGTTTTTTTCCAAATTTGAGGTTTGCAAAGGATTCTGGGTAACAGAACCTAGTGAGAGTCCCACAAGTCACCCCATCCTGGATTCCCCTAGGTGTCTAGTTTTAAAAAATGCACAGGTTTGGTAGGTTTCCCTAGGTGCCGGCTGAGCTAGAGACCAAAATCCACAGCTAGGCAATTTCCAAAAAACACATCAGATTTCAATGTAAAAATGTGATGTGTCCATGTTGTGTTCCTGTCTCGGGTATTAGGCCTACCCAAGCAAGTGCGGTACCATTTTTATCGGAGTCTTGGGGGAATTTTAGGGGGAAGGAAGTTTGTGGACTTTCCATCACAGAAATGTGCTGTAAATGTTTTATTGCCTCTTTTCTTTCTATACATTTTTTCCTTCCAAATGTAAGACGGTGTATAAAAATGACATCTATTTGAGAAATGCACTGTAATTCACATGCTAGTATGGGGACCCTGGAATTCAGAGCTGTGCAAATAATTACTGCTTCTCAACACGTTATCTTGTGCCCGTTTTGGAAATACAAAGGTTTCCTTGATGTCTATTTTTCACTCTTTATATTTCACCAAATTAATTGCTGTATACCCGGTATACAATGAAAACCCACTGCAAGGTGCAGCTCATTTATTAGCTCTGGGTACCTAGGGTTCTTGATGAACCTACAAGCTCTATATATCCCCGCAACCGGAAGAGTTCAGCAGTAATAACGGTTTATTGCTTTCAAAAATCTGTCACAGCTGGAAGAAGTGATAGAAGAAATCGTGAACAGAAATGGCTCTTTTTTTTACCTCAATTTCAATATTTTCTTTATTTTAGCTGTTACGTTCTGTAGGAAAACCTTAAAGGATCTACACAAATGACCCATTGCTGAATTCAGAATTTTGTCTACTTTTCAGAAATGTTTAGCTGTCTGGAATCCAGCATTGGCTTCACACCCATTTCTGGCAATTACTGGAAGGAGGCTGAAATCACAAAAAATGTAAAAATGGGGTACGTCCCAGTGAAAATGCCAAAATTGTGTTGAAAAATGTGGTGTTCTGATTCAGGTCTTCCTGTTCTTGAAAGCTGGGAATATGGTGATTTTAGCACTGGAATAGCTTATGTGGACAAAAAGTTATGAGGGCTTAAGCGCGAACTGCCCTAAATAGCTAAAAGAAGGCTCGCCACCTGAGGGGGAAAAGGCCTGGCAGCGAAGGGGTTACCTAATGCCCGCAGCAGAGCTTGAAGTGTTGTCTCACTGAAGCAAGCACACAGGAAAACATAATTCATTTGCTGGAGCCTAAAGGAGCCAGCTTCATTGAAGAGTATTTATGGTGTGCTGAGAGCGAAGCTTCATTTTCATAGGATTTAGGCAAAGGCCGCCCCGCAGGGGGCATCACGGGCCGGCGCCATAACGGCCGCCTTGGACCCGGAAGGGACGACCGGTTTAATTGGTTTTGGGGAATCTCCTGCTCACCCAAGAGGGGGCACCTCCTCCCCCGCCCAATAAACACCAAAGTGGGGACAGAAGGTGCAAAGAACCACCTCAAGGACCAATGGGGAGGGTTTGAGTTGTTCAAAGCCTCCAATGAGTGATAGGGCGACAATGCCCAACAGAGAGTTGGGGGGCATTTAAGGAGCCCCCTTTGGCTGGGACAAGGACACATGGAAAACAAACACAGGACGACACGCTGAAGGCGAACCACAAAACCACCCTCCCACCCTGCAGCTGGACTTCATCCTTCACCGACCTGCAGTAACTTCACCTCTAGGAGGGTGGGCATTGCCTACCTGCACCGCCTGGACATCTCCAAGTGTCCCCTTCTTTTTCAGGTTCTTTACATCTGGAATCCACCTGGCCCACAGGTCGTGATAGCTGCTGGTTAACTGAGGCTCCAGTTGACTCGAACGAGGGTTTCAAACGTCACTTCACCCCTATGCATCTGGGTTCTCTGGTGCCGGTACTCCAAACTTCTGGGTATCCATGGTGGGGTACTATCCAACCTTCTTTGTGCCAACTGTTTTCTCTGGGTCCTCTGGGAAGGGTTCTGAATCCTAAAACTTCCAACTACGATGGTCCTGGGTTAGCCTATGGGAAACCCGGCTTGATAACAACGCTGCACCCGGGCGCCTGTAGGATTTCTGATACTTACCTCTGGTAATTCCTTACTCCCTCAGCCCCTGGGATTCTAACACACTTACTTTAGTTGGGCACCTCCATTCCTATACCACTTTCTCAATATATGGTCCCCCTATATAGGGTCCCACGTATTTTTATGCTTTTCCTGCTTATTGTTAAGTATAAATTTTGTGTGTAATTATCTCCAACATTAGTATAGTAGTAGTGTTGTAATAAATACTTTATTTTTTGCAACACCTGCGGTGGTTCTTTCTTGTGTGACAATCACTGACTGACAATTGGGGTATTGCACGTGCTTTACACTCCACCTGGATAGGCTTTAGCTGCTCACCACAGCTACAACTGCCCAGAGGAGGAGAGTTGATGTGTGGGAGGGCCTGAGACTGAGGTCAGATGAGGAGAGAAGACATGGAGGAAGAGAACAAAAACAACCTGTGATTGGCAATACAAAAGGAAGGCAGTGGTGTGCAGGAAGTGGCAGTGAACAGGGCATAGCAAAAGACTTGGTAGAGCGTTGGAACATTGATGTGGAAGGGGGTCAGGAGTAAAGATGAATGAAGGAAAGGAGGGCATGTCCCAAAAAATAACCCAAAACTACTGGCATGATGTGACACTCACATCAGTAATACACACAAGCAACAATAAAAGCATGCAAGGGGGATAAGAGGGTGGTTAAATTTGGTAGGGAAAGTCAAGGATTGTAGATTGTGAGCGTAGAAATGAGGTCTCTAGTTGGCAGTGGCTTGCACTCTGTCCAAGTAGGGACCCTAACTCTAGTCAGGTTAAGGGAGTCACATTGCTAAGATGACCTCTCTTTGCTCACTTAGTAGCTTGGAACGAGCAGTCAGGCTTATCTCTAAAGCAATGTGTAAAGTATTTGTACACACACACACACACACACAGTGGCACAGTGAAAACACCATAAAAGTAGTCCACATTAGTTTAAAAAAAATAGCTAATATTTATCTGAGTAAAACAAGACCAAAACAACAGAAATCCAACATGCACAAGTAATGATATGAATTTTCAAAGATTAAATCTTAGTATAGCTCTTAGAAACACAAAAGCTCCAACTGGGGCTATCACAGCACCTTACTCAGTGAAATTCCACGCAGGCAGAATTCTGTGACCTGCGGAGTCCTGAATGTGCTAGATCTCGGAAGCGCTAAGCAGGGTCGGGTCTGGTCAGCCAGGCCCAACCCTGCTTTGGGCTTCTGAGATCGGGTGCATTCAGGAGAGGGCCTTGGCAGTGAAAACTGCAGTTTCAGGCTTCTTGTGCACAGGGCAGACTGATGCACTAGGGGCCTGAAACGAAAGCTTTCTTTCGCTGCCTAAGGCCCTGGCTTGAATTAAGGCCAAGACTGTAGGCAGTGAAAGCTGCCAGGCCTGTTGTGCACTGGCCTGCCCCTTGTGCACTGCACACGGGACAGGCCGGTGCACAAGAGGCCTCAAACGGCAGCTTTTACTGCCTACGGCCCTGGCCTAAATTCAGTGCAGTGCCATAGGGAGTGAAAGCTGCCACCAGTGTGCACAAACAACAACCAAAAAAAGAGGAGAGGAGTAGAAGACTAACCTGGGTCTTCCCGGGGGGTCCTCCTCTCCAGCAGCTACCTCCCTCCTCTGCCCCAGTGCACTGCAGCCCAGTTATATCTGTGCTTGTGCTGTGCAGCCCAAATGGGCTGCAGTGTGCACCGGGTGAGCTCCACTCTGCAGGTGGGGCTAACACAGTTGTTTGGACGTCTCTGCACTCTAAGCGGAGAGCGGAGTTTCAAAACCTTCATTAGCACCACCAGTGAAGCGAAGCATGCCGCACACCCCTACTTCCAACTGTCTGATGCCACTTGCGAGGGAGTGTGGGCCGGTCACAGAGTAGCAGAGACCCCAAGTACAGTACCTTGGAAAACAATGAGGAAATAAAGATGTTGCATGGAGTCAGGTAGGTGAGGCGTTTGCTGGAGTCGGTGTGGCGTTGGTTCCTTATTGCTACCAGGGAAGTGAGGTTGTTCCCTACTGCTAGGTGGGGGAGGTGGGCGTTGGTTCCCTACTGTTGCAGGGAAGGTGATGCGGCATCTGCTTTGGGTACGGACAGGCACAGCCCTATTCAGGTGCAAGTGTCAGCTCCTCCCACAACTTCAGTTCAGGAAAACCCATGAGGACATGTAGGGCACGCCTCAGCTCCCTTTGTGTGACTGTCTAGGGTGAATGCACAAACAGCCCAACTGTCATCCTGACCCAGACATGTATTCCACAGACGGCAGAGGCACAGAATGGTTAAGCAAGAAAATGCCCACTTTCTAAAAGTGGCATTTTCAAACTTACAATGTAAAAACCAACTTCACAAAAAGATGTATTTTTAAAATGTGAGTTCAGAGACCCCATACTCCATATATGCATCTGCCTCCAATGGGGAATTGCACTTAAAAGATATTTCAATGCAATCCCCATGTTACCCTAAGGGAGAGATAGGCCTTGCAACATGAAAAACAAGTTTAGTAGTATTTCACTATCGGGACATGTAACACACACCAGTACATGTCCTATCTTTTAAAAACACTGCACCCTGCCCGTTAGGCTGCCTTGGGCCCAACCTAGGGGTCACTTACATGCAGTAAAAGGGAAAGTTTGGCCCTGGAAAGTGGGTGCACTTGCCAGGTCGAAATGGCAGTTTAAAACTGCACACACAGACTCTGCAGTGGTAGGTCTGAGACCTGTTCTGGTAACAGGGCTACTCATGGGGGAGGGGGGGTGGCACAATCAGTGCTGCGGGCCCACTAGTAGCATTTGAATCACAGGCCCTGGGCACACCTGGTGCCCTATACTAGGGACTTACTAGTGAATCAAATATGCCAGTCATGGATAAACCAATACAATTTAGACAGAGAACACTTACACTTTAGCACTGGCCAGCAGTGGTAAAGTGCCCAGAGTCCTAAAGGCAGCAAACAACGAAATTTAGCACAGGATCAAAAAGAGGAGTGTTAGAAGTAAAAAGTCTGGGGATAACCCTGCCAAAAAGGGCCATTTTCAACAGTGAGCAAAACTAAGAGGCTGTGGTTTGAAAACAATAATACTTTTATAAGATCGTTCTTAGTAAGCAATATTTTACTCTCCTGCCCGAAATTCTGATTTAAGTGGGACTATGATAATGAGGAAATAAAATGTGCTAGGGGTGCTTACAAAATTATCAAATTACACAAAAAAGCTTTAAGTGGAGCAACCGAAGCAAAGCTCCCACTAGATCAGTGGTTCCCAACCTTTTGACTTCTGTGGACCCCCACTTTATCATTAATGGAACCCGGGGACCCCCACTAAACCATTATTTGAATCCGGGGACCCCCCCACTGAGTCATTATTGAAACACGGGGACCTAATCTGTTAATATTATTTAATTTTCTAAGCAGTCGCGGACCCCCTGAGGAGGCTTCGCGGACCCCCAGGGGTCCCCGGACCACAGGTTGGGAACCACTGCACTAGATCATTTCTAGTGACACAACCATGCATGTATTCACCATCGTACAACAATGTTCACAAAAGCACTGTATCAGCATGTATATTGGTAACCAACACAACACTGAACGTGGTATACTGCTGAAATAGGAACAGAAAGTTGATCTCCGCTCATCAGTGTTATTAATATTAGTACACTTCATGTACAAAGGTTAGTTAAAAAAAGTTATTTCGAGGTCAGTGGAAGAAAAATCACATGCCATCAAGGTGCTCATTTTAAACTGTCCCTCTCAGTGCAAATAGTGCTAATTCCTCATATTAAATAACACCCCGAATGCATAAAAAAGGAAAGTAAAAGCACGCTACGGGCATCCAAATATGCCCTAAACACACATCATTTTGACAAAGAAGAAGAATAAAAAGATAATACTAGAGTTTTGGAACTAGAATGTCGGACTTATGAAGGAACATAGCTTGATTACTCTGATGTCCTAAGGCCTTTTGTGCTTGTTTTGGTGGAGCGAGATTCCAAACATGCTTTAAAAAACACTATTGCTTTCAATTCAAACTCTGAACATAAAAATAGCACACAACTATATATCATACATGCTGACACTTCTGGTTCGGGCGACAAGTCATTATATTTTAAGCCAAAAATGGGTTTATTGTCTTTAAAAATCTCCGCTCAGCAGTGTAATGCAAATTGATGGGGACATGCAGAATGTGATGAGGGACTGCATCATCTCCCAGATCGTACGGATATATATTGTTCTGAAGGAGGGCTCCTTGAATGGTTGCCCCCTACGCTGCAGGGACCTGATCAGGAAAGCAGAGTGGCTTCCCCAAACATTTAACTATTTCTTATTCCATGCCAGTGCATGCGTTTTGCAAGGCATTCAATGGCATGGCTTACAGGGTGAGGGGTCCCCTTCCAAAACAAGAACCCTGGGGGCCCCACCACCACGGGGGCCTCTGTTGCACCCCTCTCTCCACTTCAATGCAAGCCAATTGGGAAATTCTTTTTCCCACAATCTTTTTCTAAATTTCCCCTTTCACTGCTACCGAATGATAGCATACATGATACATATTGTGTTTTTAGGAGAGTCTGCTCCATAGGAAATACTATTAACTACTGTACTTACATAAAGGCTTTCTGAAGCCCATGTCTGCTTCACTTTCTTTCTGTCAACCACAATATTTACCCCACTTTTTCTCAAAATTGAAAGTCTGTATATGATCCACTCCCTAATGTAACTTTTCCTTTTTAGGGTCGAGCGCACAAGTGCTCCGTCCCTGTTGTAATCTCTCTTTGGGCTTTTAACCATGCCCATGTCATGCCTGTCACATTCATTGGTTCATGGCATTGGCTTTTAAAATCCGCTTGATTTCATTAGTGAAAGGCATGCATTTGTCATGCCTTTTCTGGTGTTTAGCTCTCCTCGAGCGCAGCGGGCAACTACTGAAAACATAGGAGGCTCCATGTGGTTTCTGGACTACTTTATCTTTTTATTTTCCACGAAGTGCAAACGTGCTGGGTTTTACATAGCGCAATTGCGCTCGTTTTTTTGGTTTTCAGTTTCATTGCGAACGCACTGCGTTTTACATAGCGTGATCGCACTTGTTTTTTTATTTTCATTTGTGTGGCAAAAAAAGTCCGGTTAGGAGTTTACAACGCTAATAGCTCTAACTTGAGCAAATGCGAGAGTGGTTGCATTGCAAATGCTTATTTACACTTTTGTTCAGCGGTGGCTTGTACTTAATCGTGGTGGGGCCCTGCCACCCCACCTTTCTGCAGACATGCTTTTTGGGTTTGATTCACAAGGATGAACTTACCCATTTGTGTAACTTTACATGTTTTCAGTATTCACAAAACTACATTCTAATAGTAAGTTTACAAGTCCAGAGGCTAACCATTATTTATTTTTACTTCTATATTTACCAATAAAATAAATAAAATATGTTTATTTTTAAGATTAAGAAACTTTAATAATTTTCCCTATTCTTTCCCAAAGGACAATTTCTACCATGGTCGTGAGATCTCCAACACAGTGGTGTAACTCTCCCTCAGGGTCGCATAGATCTCTACCTACATGTGAAAATCTACAAGGTAGTAACTTTACACTCGTAAATTTGGCTCCACCCCGTGCTTTCATCAGGTGGAGACATGTAAGTCTAGACTTTGGAGTAAATTTACACTCATAAATGGTGACTAGCCAAGAGCAGTAAATTTACTCCAAAGTGTAAGAGTAAATGTACACACTTAGATAATGTCACTTGGAAATTACCTTCGTGAATAAGCTCCTTCATGTCTACTTCATATGTTTGCCAATGCTTGTTCTTGTGCTGAGGTGAGTCTGCGAAGGACCTGCTTCAATCCTTTCAGAGCAGTGCTGCCATTTCTCAGTGCAAGGGAAGACAGCCCCGCTTGAAGTAGGGATTGAATAGGTGGTTATATAACCTTCCAGGTTTGTTCAGTGAGCAAGTGGCAATCACTTCTTGTTACATGCCAGGTTTCTCTAGGAAGTGAGGGGCTGTGACTTGTTACAGTTGAGGTTTCTTTAGAGAGCAAGTGGATCCACTTTCTTTTAAATCTACTTTTTTCGTTTTGGCCATGCTGCACAGCATCACCAACATTCATTGTCAAAGCCAATATGACCCAGCAGTGAGACTCATTGGTTTTGCCAATTATTGTAATTTTCTGGATGCTGTAAAGCTCTTCGGGCCAATTCTCAAGGGCATTTTCGGTTATGCTCTAGACATATGTTTATGGCTGAAAACGGCTCCGTTTATACCTGCTAGGTACCTACAACAGGATACCCAATAGGTGGTAAGGCATTTACTACTGTGCAATTGTATACCACAGCTGCGCGCAATTACGCAGTAGTAGATTACACAACTGGTAGGGAGTGGGCAGATCAAGGCGCAGTTTACCTTTAAAGTGTGTGAATGACCCCTGATGTATGGCCTCGTTGGCTCTTACAAACTCCTCTCTGACATTTACCCACAATGGCAATTCCTGGATATTTGCACAAACAAAGGGCTGGAGTACGTCCCTCTCCGGTGTGGGAACAGGAACGGAGAACCCACAGACTTTACCTGATGTAGGGAAAGTGGTTTCTCCCGTGGGAAAAATGTTAAGAAAAAAATATGCAATTTCAGAACGACCTGCCATGCCCCAGTGTTTAATTGTACTCTGAGCACAACACCGAAGTCGGAAAATAGTAAGGTTTTAAATAACCACACGGCATATCAGGTGTAAGTCTGCAATGCTGCGACTAGTGCACCTTCCCAGACATGCTGTGGTGCCGTTTCCAGTGCGCAGGATCACTGTTACTGGCGCAGATCTGTGATTCCCTTTGTGGACTGGTCCCTTTGTCTTCAGCTGACGGCGCAGATGGGGCGGGGTGGTGATTGCTGCGCCCCAGCTGACTCATTAGATGCTTGTTAAGCTGAGCGCGCCTGTCTGCTCAGATCGATCCGCCCCAGCTGCCTTCATGCATCATTGATGGAAGTGCATTCTCCTTGACAAATGATGTTCTTCACGCTAAAGCAGTATCAATGCCGCCGGTACTTATAATTATCTCCATTTTTTCCGTGCTTAATTTGTGTGGGGTTGCAGCTAAGGCCGCTTTCATTCTCTTTGGGTCCGAGACTTATTTTAAATCTATCAGTGTTTAACCCAGCGCAATAGAACTATACTAAATGATGTCGACCCACACAGTTTTCGTGGCTCAATGCCACGCGTGCTATGCAGGCTGCATTTCCACAGGGGCGTAGCTTGGTCAGCAAGACTGAGGGGGTGTGGGCTTCAGATTTTCCGACAATCTTGCTGACACATCATGTTAATCATTATATAAGAAGCAGTGCTTAAGGGGGTCTTAAGGGCCCTGGAAAGACAAACGAGTACTGGTTGTGAAGAGTGCTTAAAACACACTGGCCCATATTTATACTTTTTTAGCGCCACATTTGCGGCATTTTTTGACGCAAAAGCGGTGCAAACTTGCAAAACACAATTGTATTTTGTGAGTTTGCAACGTTTTTGCGTAAAAAAGCAGCGGAAATGCGGCGCTAAAAAAGTATGAATATGGGCCACTGTTTTGTAAAATAACCATGCTTTCAGACGAGAGAGAGAGAGAGAAAATCATGTACACAACTACTTATTAAATAAGACACTTAAGGGCATATTTAAGAGCCCCTAGTGCCATTCTTATGCCACATTACTGTCATTTTTTTAAAGCTAATGTGGTGTTAGAAGGCCAAAAATGCTGCGCCATATGTACAAAGTGGTGCAATGCATGCATTGCACCCCTTTGTAACCCTTTGCGCTACATTATGCCTGCCCTAGGGATAATATATGCAAAGAGGGTTTCCCCACATTAGGGAGGCCAAAAAAAATGGCACGAGGTAATCTAAGGGATTTTCTTGCGCCACTTTTTTTGGCACTTTTAATGCCTGCTTACAATGAGCCTCTGGGTGCTTTTCAGGATTAACTCTAATCCTGGAAAGCACTGGACTAGCATAAAAAATTCAGCCACTCGTCCTTTAACTACCACCATGGTGCGCCGTATTTTAAATACCGTGCACACATGATGGCGTTAGGGGCGCACTAATGCGTGCAAGAAAAGTGGCGCTGCACTGTGTGCAGCGCCACTTTTCTTAAATATGCCCCTCATTAGGGGGGGTGTAACACCCCACACCCCCCCAGAGCTATACCATTGCCTTTCTGTCAGATTCCCACTCCGCCTTTTTCTCCACTTTCTACCAGTCACCACCCTGAATCAGCCTACAGGACTGTTCTGACTGTGAGTGCATCCTAATAATGGTCATACGGTTTACTACAGGAACCCATGGGTTTGGGGTATATAGGTTTTGGCCAGAAGTTGGTCTGGACAAAGCTAAACCCCTCTGAAGAGCTCTAAGGAGAGCGAAACACGTGTCCGGGGTTGCTTTACTAATTCCAGGTTGGCTTGGGCGGTATTTCACCAGTCCAAAGCTGTAATACTGTGCCTGGAGTGGTAAATGGCTTTTGTCATTTTACAGCTCAGCGAGGATGACACTGTGTCAATCCTATGCTTAAAGATTTTGCTGTACAAATGGCAAACGACTTTGTCACTATCTAGCTCGGTGTGGATAGCATTGTGCTGATCCTATGCTTAAAAACTTTGCTAGATAAGCAGACATTTGAGGTGAGCAAATCTAGAGTGTCGCTGGTGTTGCAGGGTGCTCATTATTAGAGCTGCTCTCCACCTAAATTTGGGAACTTCCCGGAGTTCTCCTTCGTTTTTTGCATAATTTATGCGTCACTCTAACCCTGAAAGGGCTTTGTTTTGACTTATACTGGGTGCTCCCTTGTGTCTGGACAAAGCTAAACCCCTCTGAAGAGCTCTAATGAGAGCGAAACACGTGACCGGGGTTGCTTTACTCATTTCAGGTTGGCTTGGACGGTATTTGACCAGTCCAAAGCTGTAATACTGTGCCTACAGTGGTAAATGGCTTTTGTCATTTTACAGCTCGGCGAGGATGACACTGTGTCAATCCTATGCTTAAAGATTTTGCAATGGCAAAAGACTTTGTCACTATCTAGCTCGGCGTGGATAGCACTGTGCTGATCCTATGCTTAAAAACTTTGCTAGTATTAGAATAGGGAAACAGACAATTTCCTGGGATACATGGGAGAGAGCAGGTATTCTAATGCTGGATCATTTATTCACTTTAGAAGGCGAGCTTAAAACCTTTACGATGCTTCAGATAGAATTTCAACTCCCTAGCTCTCAAAAGGGGAAATACTTACAATTGAAACAAGCTCTACTTCGTAGACTAGGACCATTTCCGTGGATACCTGAGGATTCCCCAGTCGTACAATACTTAAAAACTTGGGGGAAATTGAAAGGAGCGGTCTCGGGATTTTATAATCTCATTGTGCATAAACTACATTCATCACCATTACTAGCACAACTCCACGTCAAATGGCAAGGATTACTTAATGTAGCGTATTCCAATGAGGACTGGACGGATGCTGTTATGAACATGGATAAAGGAATCAGAGAGGCAAGAATGAAATCTACTCTTTTCAAAATTCTTCATAATTGGTACTGGTCACCACAAAAACTCAAGGCAGCAGGTTTACCACACCATTCTACCTGTTGGAGGTGTCCTCATGAGGACTGTGATATCCTACACATTTTATTTCGATGTCCAGTTTTGACGGAATACTGGTCTTCTATAACTTCCTCTCTACACAGAGCTATACATGTGCCCATTCCTTTAACAGAAAAATTAGTTATATTACATGATGTTACTGATCTCCCAAATCTAACAAACCATAAAAGACGATTGATTGCTATTGCACTCACCGTAGCAAAAATGTGTATATTACGACATTGGAGAACACCACAACGTCCTACACATGATGAATGGCTTATTGAAATGTATAACATGGCATCATATGAAAAGCTGATTTACAGATTGCAAGACAATGTTGGGATTTTTATCCAAATTTGGAAACCCTTTCTAGCTAATACATATTCTATTAATATTCACACTTAAATGTTTTCTCCTTCTTTGTCTCCTATCTTTATTAAGACATTTTTATTATTGTTTTGAGTCATGCTGTTATTAAGACAATTGATATCTCACCCATTAACACTGTTATTTTAAGTAGGACTTACTGTTCATGAATTGGCAGGAATATCTCCATTTGAAATGTTATATATGTGGATTTGTATGATATTACTATCTCGACTGTCTTCTAACAACCTATAATATATGGTTTAATACATATTGCATCATTCTTTTTTTCCAGATTTTCTTTTATAGGCCTACTTCTAAGAGTTAATGCACAGTTGGATGCCTTATAATTAATCTCATATATTGCATTTATTGATATATGTATAATGTTTTTTGGGGTTTTTTTTGTGTTTAGAAATCTGAGAAGTTAATATTTCATAATATTTTTCATATATGGCCATAATTTGATGTATTTTTTCTCTATTTAACACAGTTTGTATATTGACATGTACTTCTCAATAAACATATACAAAAAAAAAAAAAGAAACTTTGCTAGATAAGCAGACATTTGAGGTGAGCAAATCTAGAGTGTCGCTGGAGTTGCCGGGCGCGCCTTACTCAAGCTGCCCTCCACTTAAATGTGGGAACTTCCCAGAATTCTCCTTTGTTTTTTGCATAATTTATGCATCACTGTAACCCTGAAAGGGCTTTGTTTATATATATATATATAAATATATATATATATATATATATATATATATGCACCACCAGTTGTCTCACAGCGCTCATCTTCAAAGCAATGCACATACTCCAACAGACACGTTTCAACCGTAGCTTTTAGGCAGCAATAAAAAAATCGAGCTAACTCCTGTGATTATGTTTCTGCTAGAGAAGGATCGGGCTTTTGTCTAGTGGTAGTTTTGATACCATAAAGTAGCGCAGAGGGTTTATATGCCTGTAGAAAAGATCAAGGCCCATATTTATACTTTTTTAGAGCCGCATTTGCGTCATTTTTTTATGCAAAAGCGGCGCAAACTCACAAAATGCAATTGTATTTTGTAAGTTTGGCTGCTTTTGTGTCAAAAAGCGGTGCAAATGCGGCGCTAAAAAAGTATGAATATGGGTCCAAATCTGCATTTTATGTGAATAGCTGATTAGATTAGTAAAGCCAGCCATTACCTGTGATATAATACAAATGAAATGTATGTGCGAGGGGGGCTATGAAGAGCTGAAGGCACTTTTGCTGAGTGGTAGTGAGGGAATCTGAGGAGGAGGTCATGGGAGTGGGAGCACCAATAATGATTGTCAGACTGAACACCGCAGGTGCTAAAGACTGTGACGATGGGTATGTGACAAGGTGAAGGATTAGTGTGTTTTTTTTGTTTTTTTGAGTGTCTTGAGAGAACGTGCTGATTGAGGGAAGAAGCGAAGATAAGGTGACTAACCTTTACTGTTGCATGCATCACACACACACACCCATCAGCAATTTTGTGACCTTCTACGTAGGCTAGTGTTTTAGAGGGACAGTTTAGCCAGTAGCAGAGATGGTGTCTCGTTGGATGACTGCTGCTCAAGCCCTTACTCTGGTTATGGAGGACAGTCTGACGTAGGTTCAGAGACTGAGACAGCATCTGATGGGTAGGACAATGGAGCAGACACTGGGAGTGATTTTTCAGTCGGAGGAGCCTCATCCTTCAACTCCTCTTCCAGTGATTCTGACGGAGGTGATGAGGGCATCATGCTGTCCCTTCGCAAGCACAGTCTGTGCAGCGGGACAGTAGCGGGTTAGCCCAACCCAGAGAGCAGGCGCATGTGGCGGCAGGCACAGAGAGAGTGCTCTCTTAGGAGCTCTCCAATTTAGTTCAGCCCCAAATTCCACTGTCCAAATCGTATTGTGGAAACATCAAAATTATCTATCACAAAACAACCTGATTTTGTAAGGCAGGCACCTGCGTTTGTGGTCCTGGGCTCAGCGGCCATATAGGGAAACCTACCAATATCAGCCATTACTGGAAAGTAGACACCCGGGGGAGTCCACAGAGGTGTGGCTTGTGTGGCTTCCCCAAAGTTTTCTTACCCAGAATACCCTGCAAAGGTGAAATGTTGAATAAAAAATCTATTTTATCCTGCATTTCTGTCACACAAACTACAGGAGTATGGTGGGATCCACAAAATTCCTACCACCCAGAGATTCTTCACCTGTCCTGATAAAAACGCTACCCCACTTGAGTGCCTGTACCTAGTACCTGAGTCAGGAATGGATCACCCCAGGGTCAACAGTAGCCCTCATGTAAGGACTAACATTGACCGTTGTGTGATCCATTTCCTGTCAGGGGCACTAGGCCTACCTACACAAGTGAGGTACCATTTTTATTGGGAGACTTGGAGGAATGCTGGGTGGAAGGAAGTTTGTGGCTCCCCTCAGATTCCAGAACTTGCCATCGCCGAAATCTGCAGTAAATGTGTTTTTTTAGCCACATTTCGAGGTTTGCCAATGATTCTGGGAGATAGAACCTGGTGAGAGCCCCACAAGTCACCCCATTCTGGATTCCCCTGGGTGTCTACTTTCCATAAATGTATATGTTTGGTAGGTTTCCCTAGGTGCTGGCTGAGCTAGAGGACAAAATGCAGAGCTAGCCACTTTGCGAAAAACACATCTGTTTTCATTAGAAAAATGTGATTTGTCCACTTTGGGTTTTGGGGCATTTCCTGTTGCCCGCACTAGGCCTACCCACACAAGTGAGGTACCATTTTTTATCGGGAGACTTGGGGGAATGCTGGGTTCAAGTTTGTGGCTCCCCTCAGATTCCAGAACTTTGCCGCTCCGAAATGTGAGGAAAGAGTGTTTTTTTAGCCCAATTTTGAGATTTGCAAAGGATTCTGGGTAACAGAACCCAGTGAGAGCCCAACAAGTCACCTCATCCTGGACTCCCCTACGTGTCTACTTCCATAAATGTATAGGGTTGGTAGGTTTTTTTAAGTGCCGGCTAGGCTACAGCCCAAACTCCACAGCTAGAAACCCAAGTAAAAAATACATCATTTTTCAATGGAAAAATGTGATTTGTCCATGTTGCATTTTGGGGCGTTTCCTGTCTTGGGCACTAGGCCTACCCACACAAGTAAAGTACCATTTTTATTGGGAGCCTTGGGGAAACACAGAATAGAAGAACAAGTGTTATTGCCAATTGTCTTTCTCTACATTTTTACCTTCCAAATGTAAGACAGTGTGTAAGAAAGAAGTCATTTTGAGAAATGCCCTGTAATTCACATGCTGGTATGGATACCCCCGACTTCAGAGATGTGCAAATAACCACAGTTTCTGAACTCCTTATCTTGTGCCCATGTCGGAAATACATAGGTTTCCTTGATACCTATTTTTCACTCTTTATATTTTACCAAGGTGCAGCTCATTTATTGGCTCTGAGTAGCTAGGGTTCTTGATGAACCTACAAGACTTATATATCCCCGCAGCCAGGAGGGTCCAGCAAACATAACGGTATATTGCTTTAAAAAATCTATCATAGTTAGAAAAAGTTACAGAAGAAAACATAGTCAGAAAGGGTTGTTTTCTCAACTCAATTTCAATATGTTTTTAATTCAACTGTCACTTTCTGTATGAAAATCTTGAAGGATCTACACAAATGACCCTTTGGTGAATTCAGAAATTTGTCTACTTTTCAAAAAGGTTCAGCTGTCCAGGAACCACCATTGGTTTTACACCAATTTCTGTCACTAACTCAAAGGAGGCTGAAAGCATAAAAAATTGTAAAAATGGACAATGTCCCAATAAAATGACAAAACTGTGTTGAAAATGTTGGTTTTCTGATTCAAGTCTGTCTGTTCCTTAAAGCTAGGAAGATTGTGATTTTAGCACCACAGCCCCTTTGTTGATGCCATTTGCAGGGAAGAAAACATATGCCTCTTCTGCAGCACTTTTTTCACATTCAAAAAAATAATTGCTGTATTTTGGCTAATTTCTTGATCTCTTCCAGGGGAATCCACAAACTCTGGGTACCTTTACAATCCCCAGAATGTTGGAAAAAAGGACACTAATTTGGCATGGATTGCTTATGTGCACAAACAGTTATGGGGGTCTAAGAACAAACTACCTCAAATAGCCAAAAAAGGGCTCAGCACAGGGGAGTTGAAAGGCTCAGCAGCTAAGGGGTTACATAAGTTGGCAACGTGGGATTTATTATGTTATTTAACTAGTTACAAATAGACTGCACTTTGAGGTTACTAATGGGGGTTAAAGCATCTGCTGCAGAGATCAATGCCTCTGAGTATAATACTAGTAGGAAAACTCAGTCCGTTAATGCACTTGCTGGAGAGAAATGTGTCTAATCTCTGGTCATAGATTTGAATCATTCAGTTGATCTAAGGATTGATGTGTTTGTTGCAGAGAATTACATGTAATGTGTAGGTCACATATTTCCTTTTTATGTAAGATGGCTCAGTGGATAATACTTTTGTTGCAGGGATCCTTATTTAACCATTTGATCATGATTTACAATCAAGTAAGTAACTCATTGAGGCATGAATTCTCTGTGACCAGCAGAATGTAATCTACAACAGCTTCATTTTGAATATATTCAGGTTTTAACACAACCTTCAGTTATTTAGGGTTGAAAAGGGGGTTGGTTTGGTGGAAATAAATAATTATTGGTAGTGAAAGACAATAATATACTATTATTTGATATATACATGAATTTCCGCGTAAACCAATACACAGGCAAGCATACTTGGTATTTTTTTACATCATACATTTGTACTTTTAAGAGGAGATTGCGTGAAAGACACTTATGAACCTCACTTTATCTCTTGAGAACTTGAGAAGTGATAGCGGAGAGACCCTTTTTTGCTAAATGTGTGGGCAAGGTTCACCTGCATTGCTCCATTTGGCCTCCAACCACTCCCAGTAGGACATTTACTATGGACAAAAGGAATGACTGAATTCTTCAAAGTGAGCCACATACTTCCAGGTTGACCTAGAAGGAAAGCAGCAGTCCTCACTGTAACCTACAGTTCGGCTCCACAAAGGTAACTGAATATACTTGAGTGCTTGAGCTCCCTCAGTCTGTCCTGGTCTCACCACAGGGACACATTTGGGAAAACTTACTGGGGATGGCTCCGATCCTGGTTTTAGAATCAGAAGAAACCATAATCAAGCTTGTTCCCTTTTTTGTTCCAGCAATGGTGCTGCACCAATGCTTGATTATTTCCTCCTTGACGCCAGTCTTTGCAATATTGTGAGTACCGATTAGCTCTACCATGCAAGTGTCTGCTCCCTCCAGGACCTTAGCGAATGCCACAGTGTGGTTGATCACTTGGAGTCTGTCACCTGTACGTCTCTGTTCCCTGCAGGACCTCAGCCAATAAACTGTGAGCATCGAGAAGTTATTGTTGCACCTCTGTCGGCCTGCTCTGGGTATGACTTAATTGGAGGGAACAGTGGTTCATTTGCATGTGTATTCAAATAATTTGAGGTAGATAGGTCGGAAATCTACAATAAATCAGTGAAAACAAAGCTGGCCAAAAAAAGGCATATTTAATAATGATAACAATTATCCCCAACCTTTCCAAAAAGAGTAGCAAATAAATTGCATGGCGCCTGAGTGATCACAAGGTGATAAGTTACAACAAAAAGTACTAGAGTGTGTATATATACACAAAATAGCTGACTATGTACAGAATTACAAGTCTATGCCCACTAGTATGGATAAATGGCACTGATTCCTTACATCAAGCAACAGCATGGCCACATTTTTATATTGTCAATGTTTTTACCTTATTACTTATTTTAAAGGTCGTCAGTATTTGATGCTTGAGCCCCGTACAGCGATGGTTTGCACTGTCAGGTGCGCATTGAGAAGATTCGTCTGATCTTCACCAAAGGACCTTGCTTCATACACCAGCCCATGCCCTACTATTAGCTCTATTACAGGACCAGTCCTCCATTTCCTTACCTGAATCCTTCCTGATTCTTGGCACTTCTGTCAGGATCTTCATCAAACGTCTTTGCTCTGGTGATGACCTTTAAAGTATATTAGTAAGGTCAAAACATTGACTACATAACAATCAGACTAGGTCCTTTTTAGGTTTTGCTGTACTTGTAAAATCTCCTCTAATAAAAAAACAAATTTTAAACACACTTACAGTCCGCCCCCATACTGTTCATAGGCTTCCAGACCATTCTCCTTTTCTAGATTCTCATTGCCCAGCGGTGTCAGGGTCACGTCATCTAGGTTCACTTCCTCTTTTCTGGCCTTTCCTGGACAAGCTACAGTTTCCGCTTGATGCTATTGGCTGGTAGTCAGTGTCCTTCCACTAGCTGAATGCTTGTCGAGGTACTTATTTTTTATTTACGTTTCCACACTCCATAAGAGTGTACATGTTTTCCAACGGTCTCCCCTCCTCCCTGTACCAGAGCCGTTTACGCCCGCTCCTCGTGTATGCACTCTTCATTTGCGTGGCTGAGAAAAGTTTCCTTCTTTTGTGAAAGAGCAGCAGCTGGCCCGGTGTTTCCGTGCCGTGCAGTAAAAGTGCCTTTTATCCCCGTGAGTTGGGTATTTGCTTCGGAAACAATGCAGGCCTTTCAGTGATGTGGTTCACTCAATGCAGGGCGGCTACATTCCTCTACCTTTGTTCTGACCAATTACCGCAACCATTACCGTTTGCATTGCCGTATGTCTTCTGCCAAGGAACCGGAAAGCTCAGCACTGCAATAAATCACATACATTGTTCTCCTCTCTCATCACACCACACTTCCTTCTGGTCTTTTTTCCAGCTGGCTAAAGCACATTTTCTCTCTGCTTCAAGTGTTTTGTCTGCAGTGGTTTGTCACATGCTCAAGTAAAACAACCATGTAGGGCCCGAAATGAGTAAGTCTCAGGGCTGGTAAAATCTGTTCGATGCATGGTTCCATTATTAACTTGATGTCTCCTGGTTTGAGGATTTCAGTCGGAGAAATGTGCACTGCAAAACGTTCTAAAATAGAAACCAGCAAAATGAACTGAATTTAAAAGACACGTAAATGTACTTAATCCCAAAATGTATTTTAAACGCAGACTCTTGTGCATGTCAGCTCTCTCTAGCTGCCTCCCTCCTACCCCCATCAGAGTCTGTTTCTAATAGCAGGAAATCCCCTGGACGGACCTGGAGTACTTTACATGAGCGCGAGCTACATTACAAAAGGACACATTTATTTGTACAGGCTTGGGGAGACTCCTCTCCTCTCTTCTTAAATGATACAAACATAACTCTGCCACCATTCGTCTCTGCGCCACACTGAAGAACAACCACAATCTTGCTCTGTTTTGCTCCCTGACAAACACACCCTTCACAAGTACCGCGAAGTGCAGATCTGCTGTTGATGCCCCGCCAGTCCCTGCGTTGCCCAGAATCACAGTATGTTGAGCCGGCGCCGCGACTTGAACCCGGCTCCCCAGCCCCAAAGCTTCTCTGCCATAACGCCACGGTCTCTCAGGGCCCAGCTTACAGTGTCTCACAGCTAGGTACACGTTCACAAGCTGGTGAGTGCAATGGGCACTTGTTCAAGAATACAAACCGCATTGTAAGTAAAGGGGAAATAGCAATATTAACTTGTTTGTACGTGCATAGCTTAAAGTAAAAATATGCCCTGGCCTGGGCACGTCATACAGCTTTTTTTTTACTGTAAGTTATGCAGCACAGCAGCTCACACCGCTGCGGCACGTCATGACACCTTTTTTTTTTAGCTTTAAGACATGCTGCACAGCAGCGCACGCTGCTATGTAACGTCTAAAAACATTGACAAAAGCAATAGATTTTGCAGAGGTGAAACCTACTGGCTTTGCCAATGCTTGTTTCAAAGGTTGCAGGGAATTGTTATTCTTAATACAAACATATTTGTGTTTGCTAGCTTTTTTCATGCATTTATTGTTAATTGGTAACGAATCTAAAACACACTCTTTGAATATTCACTTAAGTGTGACTTAACAAGATAGTGTTTTCTCCAATACATTTTGCATAAGGTTCCTGTCAGTAAAGTTAGGTTGCTCTTGTGAATTGTATCACGGTTTACACTTTGGTGCTTAACTCTGCCGCCCACTTGGTGTCACTGTTGCACTAGTTGCTGAGCCAATGTCACACCTGCTTTGACTGTTGCACTCCAATCTTTCCTCTCTATATGACCTCTACCAGTGCTACACTGTAGTCGTGTGGAAACACGGTTCCACCGGTGACTGCCTGCTCTTCAGTGTGGATAGTCAGACACTTTGGCTAGTCATGTGTCGCTGCTGTAGAAGACCGTCTGCTCCCTGTAGTACCCATGTGAGTCAAACGTTTTTGCGGTTTTTAGCTTCAATGCTAGCAGACTTATTCCTGCCTTATGTGTGGACAGGAGTGCCTTGGGCTACCCATGTAGTTATAGACTTTATAAGACAAGTGAGAAGACAGCCTTTATAACATTATACTTCAACTATATTCAATTGTGTCATCCATGGTGTAACTTTTTTGCAACCTTGCACACTTTTAACATTTCACCAGTGTTAATATGTTACTTATAAGCCCACCTTATATGTTTAGCATGGCAACGAGGCCAAAAAGTTAAATTATATATATAATCGCGTTTTAAGTTGTGCCTCCACAGCGCATGCGCTGCGCTGCATTAACGCAACCAGAGCATAACTTTACTTGTTTTGGTGATTACTCTCATTTGCAATCTTTCGACTGCTTATCTCTCGTAGGCTTCCCTCCCTTTCTAATGTTAACTCATCCCTGGAGCACGGACCAAGTACATGTGTTCTTCCCCGTCATTTTGAAATGCAAAACTCTCACCACTCAACTTTACTCTATGCCACTTCGCTCTACTCTGATGTACTCCATTCTATGTCACTCCACTCTATTCTACGTCACTCCACTTGCTCCAGCCCACACCTCTCCACAACACTCCACTCTATGCTATGCTACTAAATGCCATTCCACTTTACAATATGCCTCTCTACTGTTTGACACTCCACTCTACTCTATGCCACTTCACCCCACACAATGCTACTTTACAGAACTCTATGCCACTCAATTTACACCACTTTACACCACTCCATCTATGTCACTCTGCTCTATGCCACTCCACTCTACTCAGGCCAATCTATGCCACTCCAGGCCATTCTACTCCACTTTAAGCCACTCCATCTTACTCTACTCAACTCTACTCCATGGCTCTTCATTCTATGCTACTCTGCTGTACACTACTCTACTCTACTATATGCCACTCTACTCTATGCTTCTTCACTCCACTCTGCTCCCCTTCACCCCACACAGTGGCACACTATGGAACTCTATACTACTTTTCTGTACACCACACCACTCCACTCTACTCCATGACATACTACTCCACTCCTTCCCACTCTACTCTATGCCATTCCACTCTACAAACTACAACAATACAAACTAGTTTGTAGAGAGTACAGCTGCTTCCGAAGAAGCATCCAGGCATTGGCAGCAAGTGACTGATAATTCGAAGAGATTTAGAAGACACAGTTAAAAAGAAACATCTTCAGATTTGTTATGAAAATGGATTCCGGTGAAGTTAACTAAAGACCTAACAGGAGAGAGTTACAGAGCTTAGTCGTAATGGACACAAAGGATCTTCCACCTCTCCTTGCTTTACCACCTGGGGAATATGAAGAAGTTCTTGGCAATTAGATATCAAGGATCTAGTTGGAGAATACACCTTTATTCTCTTTCTTAGGTAGAGGGGGCCTTTATGTTCAAGAGCTCTTTAAGCAAAGGTAAGAGCCTTGAATTGAATCTGATAAATAATGGACAACCAATAACTTCTTGCAAGGGTTGGTGACACAGATTAGCATGCCAGAATTTTCAAGATTAGGCAAGTCATGGCATTTTGAATAATCAGAAAGCACTGGGACAGATACACCCGGAAGGCCCAGGTATAAACTGTTAGCATAGTCTAGTTTCAAAGTCACCATAGAATGAACAATAGTCTTATGGATGTCCTCAGGTACTAAATGCAATATCCTCTTTAACAATTTAAGAGTTGTAAAGCAGCTGGCTGATATTGCTTTGACTTGGGTTCGAATGAGAGTTCTAGATCAAATATAATTCCCAAGTTCCTGGTGGTAGAAGAGGGGAAGGGTGGAGTCCCCAGCTCAGAAGGCCACCAGTTGCACGAGTAAGGGTCGACACCCTACACCACAATAAGCAACTCTACTCCCCTCTATCCTACTCTATTCTTTGCCACTCCACTCTACACAGCTCTACTCTCTGCCTTTCTAAGCAACTCTACTTAATGCTACTCCACTCTACACTACACCACTGTACTTTATGCCACCCCCCTCTACGCCACTCCACTCAATACCACTTCACACCACACAATGCCACTCTACAGCTCTCTACACCAATCTCGCCTACACCACTCTACTCTGTGCCACATTACTCTCTGCCACTCCACTCTACACCACTCCACTGTATGCCACTGTACTCTTAACCACTCCATTCCACTCTACGTCACTTTATGCCACTCTACCCTACACCACGGTGCTCTACACCACTCTACTCTAAGCCACTCAACTCTCTGCCACTCCAGTCTATGCCACTGAACTCTATGACACTCTATGCCACACTACTCTACACCACTCTAGTCTATGCAACACTACTCTATCACTGTACTCTATGCCACTCCACTCTACACCACTATGCCCTATGCCACTCTATCCTGCCCCACTCTTCACTTAGGTGGGACCCATTGGCTTTGCCAATGCTTATTATATAACAGGGGTATCTGAACTAACTACTGAAGTTCTCACAATTTTTTTTTCAAATTAGCACTTCGCTTGATACTTATTCTGCTAATAAAAGTGTGACTTTAAAAACCCTGCTTTGCATGAGTGAGGTGATAAGAGACTGACTCTACAAATTCGTAAATCCCAAATAGGCGATGATAAGGGCTTGAAATCACCACCAATTAAGAATCAGGGATTCCTTTGTAATGCCAAGAGACAGCACTCAACTTTTTCACCTTCTTAATTTTGAACATATTGGAGATACCTGTCCCTGCCACACTGAAGTGGTGTCTTATTTGCCTGGGCCTTCTCTGTAGGATTGCATGTGTCTGTAAATAATGTAAGGTACCTAGGATGTACTTTGTGTGGACTCTTGATAAATTAAGTGCCTGAAGAACATGGTAGCTTTTTTAGTTTTTTGAATTTTTAAAGAACACAAACTTAGCCGAAGATCATTAGATGACTTTGCATGAGCACTAGATTGCTGCTTAGTGACGTTTTAGCCACAGGGAGATTAGGGGCCTGATTTAGAACTCTGTGGACCGGTTACTCCATCACAACATTGACGTATATCCGCCAAAATCTAAATCCTATAGGATAGAATGGGATTTAGATTTTAGCGGACTGGATATCCGTCACCATTGTGACAGAGTAACCCCTCCGCTGAGTTCTAAATCAAGCCCTAAATGATTTGCTCAAAATCATAGGATGTTATGCAGAGACCAAAACTCAAACCTGGTTCCTCATTTGGCATCTCTGGCTGTTAGGCCACATCTAGTGCTTCATTTGAGCTGGTGGTTGCCGGTGGATGCCATTTCGTTGAAATGGCATTCATTTTTCTACATTAGACATTTTCCAAGAGCTATAGAGGGAAAAATACAAAGGGGAAAGAAGGAGGAAGGGAAAGGTGAAAACCGTCTCAAATGGAGAAATCAGGATCCTGCAAGACTGTGATAAAGGGACAGGGAGTGTCTAATAGTGGATTAGGGAGGCATGAGACGGGTTGAAGACTGTGCAGCCTTGTAATCAGTGCACTGACATTCAATATCACTCACTGCTTACTTCTGAGAAGAGCTTTGGGGACTAGCACCCTCTCTTTTACAAATTAAGCACTGGTCACATCTAGTGTCCTCATAGTGTTATTCCCTTCAAATCACGACGGCAACGGGGAGATGACTACTCATCACAGAGGGTTTCTTGTGGAGACCCGGAGTAGAGCTCGATCCTGCAAGTAAAGTGCAAGCGCCAAGAACATGGCACTTAATTGCTTCGGTCAGGCCGGCCCCCGTACAGTGGACAGCGAGTGAGCACAGCAAGAAAGCCTGATCAATAGAATTGGTCTCTCGGGGGAGTTCTCCCCTCAAGAAAAGTTAAAACAAAACTAACAAATTGTGCTTTGTACAACACATTTTTCATTATACAGTCAACTGTATTAGCTTTTAAAACATAGTAAATGATGACCTTACAGTGCACCAGGATACCCAGCCACTTAAACAATTATAATTAGCCGTTTTTTCATGGGTTACATGTCTAATAATAAAGACTGCATATAAAATGTCAAAATACTGTTAAGACTCCCTTTCAATGAGCCATGATATCATTGTGCAAAAAAAAAAAGACACTGTCACTATATCGAAAAATAATTTCTGTATCGATATATTAAGAAGGAAGACAAAGGGCCTGATTTAGAGTTTGGTGGATGGGGTTACTCCGTCACAAACATGACTGATATTCTGTCCACGGTATTCCGGTTTCCATAGCATATTATGGAATCGTAATATGGCCAATGGGATATCCATCACATTTGTGACAGACTTACTCCTTCCGCCAAACTCTAAATCAGGCCCAAAGTTTGTTAATCATCTCATTCTCTAATCGCACCACAATTTACATTGCTGTGACTTACAATACACATATTCCTCAATTACCGAATCATTAGGTCATTAACAAAGGAAAGCCTGAAAAGGCAATTTAGTCCTCTACGCTAGCCATTTACTCTCCCCAGAACCTCTAATGTCTGATCTTGAAGACAAGGTCACCTCACAACAATTTACAGTAAGGGGGCTTCCTGCTGAGGGACGGCCAGGGCCAGCGTTAGCTCTGATGATGCAACAATCTTTGTTGGGGCCCTTGGATGATTCCCTCACTGTCACCAACCAACAGTGCCCCTCATCTCTCCTGTGCCCCTCTCTCACATGTATTTCATTTGTTTTTTAGCACCTCGCATACCTGTGTAGGGTGTCAGAGCACTATACATCACACACACACACACAGACAATTAATCATATGTGCGTAAATCAGTGCATAGAAAATGTTACATCAGACAAAGGGGACTAGAGGGGTTAGGATTCACCTGCCATCCGTACTGGTAGAAATCTTTTGAGAGTCTTTGGACTGGAGAAGAACATAATCAGGATTCAAAACATAGCATAGATGTTACTGAGGACTGGCTTTACAAATAAGAATTTATTTCTCCCCAAACATTTTTTGGAACATGAGGATAATGAAAGACTGGGAAAAACTTAACGTTCTAATCTGCACTATGCAGTATGTATAAGAAATGGGGTTACTAGTTAAAGAGGGTAAAACCCTCCTCAAGCAACACCTACAATCCTTGTCAGGGTGTGGCACAAGCAAACTCCAAACTAACCTGGTCTCAACCCTCTGGTAGCTTGACAGAGAGCAGTTAGGCTTAACTTAGAGGCAATGAGTAAAGTATTTATGCAGCACTTCAAACAGTAAAACAGTGACAACACAACATAAAAAGGATCCCAAATCAGCTTAGAAACATAGAGCAGATTTTAATAAATAAAACTAGATGAAAGCAACAAAAATCTAATCAGCATAACCAGAGGTATGTAATTTTAAACAGTTAAGTGAAAATAGCGCCAAAAGGCCCAGAGCGTCACTCAAGGTTTTCTGGTTGTGCGAGACCTGGAGAAACTCTTAAGTACAGGAAGTCATGCTGAAAAGCTACCTTCACAGGGCAGCGCAAAGAGTTGCGTTCATGGTGGAGGGGGCTGCGAGGAGCAGGAAAGCATCACGGAAGGTCATCAATGTAGTGCAAAGAGCAGGTCTGGTGTCATGGATGGGTGTCGCTGTTGCACGAAGATCCTGGTGTCATCATGCACAGTCAGGCCTGTGCTTCATGGTGGTGCGCCCCACGTGTGGTTGATGTTGTAGCTCAAAAGGTCGAGCTGATGGAACTTTGCGTTGGGAGGCTGTGCAAGTGACAAGATATTGTCACCAATTGGCCCGTTCGCAGTTGCGAAGAGTCCATAAACTTTAATTCAGCATCTCTGAGGCCACACCAAAGGTTCAGGACCTGAGGTGCACCACTTGAGGGTCCAAGGTTTGCTTCAGCAGGATCTGGGTGCTGGTTCAGATGTAGGGGAGGCTGTTATGTCCCTGTGGCTCTGAACAGAAGACCAGCAGACTAGCCCTTGGAGTTAGTCTGGGAGTCCTGGGTTCAGGTACAGGTCTAAATCCCTGTGGCTCAGAAAGCAGGGCAGCAATCCAGCAAGGTAGTAGTCATGCACGACTGTAGCCCAAAAAAACAGCAGTCCAGCAGACTAGCCGTCTTTTCAGCAGCACAACAGTCCTTCATCCTGGCAGTCTCCACGAGTCCAGCAGTATATTGAAGAGTTGATGTCTGAGGTTCACTGAAGTGAGAGAAGCTTCTAGAGGTTTCCCTTTGAAGTGCACAGGTTTTCTGCCTCCCCTGCACTGGCTCCAGACCAACTACAGAGGTAGGCAGCCTTTTGTGTAGAGGCAGGAAACAGCCTGTTCAAGTGTACATAAGGCTGTGCCCAGTTCTGCTGTCCCATCCTGCCAGTGATAACGCATCCAGGCACACCTAAGCTCTCTATTGTGTGTGGCAGCCTAAGAAAAATACACAAAGCCCAATTGTCAGCTACACTGGGGCACGTGACCCAGAGAAAGGCTGCAGGCACTAAATAACCAAGGCAGAAAATGCCAACTTTCTAAAAGTGACATTTTAAAAATAGTGATTTAAAATCTGAATTTACCATAAGAGAGGATTTTTCATTACAACTCCAAAGACACTAAACACAAACTGGTTACTGGTTCCAGTTTAGATGTTGCAGCTTTTTTAATTTAATGAGGTAACTCCGATGTTATTGTATTGGAGAGGCAGGCCTTGCAGTAGTGAACTAATGCAAGAGTTTTTCTATACCAGGACATGTACAACTTGAAAATACATGTCCTACTTTTTAAGCGCACTGCACTCTGGGCTGTTCAGGGCCTATCTTTGTGGTGACATATATATTAAAAAAGAAGGTTTGGGACTGGCAAAAGTTTATTTTTCCAAGTTGAAATGGCAGCTTAAAACTGCACACACAGGCTGAAATGACAGCCCTGAAATATGGTTAAAGAGCTACTTAAGTGAAGGCACAGTAAGTGCTGCAGGGCCATAGTTGCATTTAATTGACAGGTCCTGGGTATATGTAGTACCATTTTACTAGTGCCTTATAAGTAAATTAAATATGCCAATTGGGGATAAGCCAATGTTACCGTGTATCAAAGAGGGAGCACGCGCACGTTAGCAATGGTGAAAAGTGATAAAATGCAGAAGAGTCCTAAGGCCAGCAAAAACGAAATAAGCAAAAATGGAAGAGGAAGACAAAGGAAGACCACCCTGAGACTGACAGGTCTAACAGTATGCATGCAGCTCTTTGATAACAGTTTACAGCTCACTGTGCTATATTACGATTGTAACTTATGAACTGAAAGTAACAAAAGGATCTTTGTGACAAAAGCAGTAACCCACTGACCTATGTATATAAAATACAGATCTGTGATCTGCACGGTGCAGGTTAGTTGCAGCAGGCACATTAACCCTCTGCGCTACTTTAGATGAGTCAAAACTGCCTTTAGACAAATCTCCCATCTCTCTCCAGCAGGAAGATTAATCACCACAGATATCTTGGCACTTTTATTGTTCCCTGAAAACTCCTGGATATACAAGAGCTCCGCAGCGAGTACTTTTAAATCCATAACAAGTTTATAAATACAATAACCTACTCCCTCTTGAGATTAGCTTTTGTTTCACTGGGATAGCATCAGTCACATTGCCCCAAAACTGATTGGCTTATGCTGGCCTGCTGATTTTGATACTGGGGGATGATATTGCAGCACTGCTGCAAAACCACCCCCACCTAACAAAACCATCCCCCCATTAACAAACCCACCCTCCACCCTCTAGCCTCCCGGGGAAAGGCCCCGTGCCTAGTATGGTCAATCCAGCTTTGGACCAGTTCCTGTTGTTATTTCCCTTTACAGACCTGAACATTTTAAAAATAATTTTACCATGTGATGGGGCGGTGGTGCTGATGTTTCAGGTGGGACTTTAAGCACATCATTCCCTGTCAGCCATGGAGGAGATGGGGAGAGGTAAGATGAGGGGATGGTGATCAGAATCCAGCACTGTCTGAGCAGATCCCCATCTTCCTGCAAAAAATAAATTGTGAAGGCATCTGAAGCTGCTCTCCAAGTCCCGGGGGATGAAGTAGTAAAAGCTCTACTAGATGTGGGCTGTGCAGAACAGATCTGCCAACTCACATGGTGACATTATGGCCCATATTTATACTTTTTGACGCAAATCAGCGCTAGGGAAGATTTGCGTCAAAAAGTTTACCGCCGGCTAACGCCATTCCAATGCGCCAGCCGGGCGCCCTATTTATGGAATGACGTTAGCCGACGCTGCGGCCTGGTTAGTGTCAAAATAAATGATGGTAACCGGGCAGCGGAGGCGAAGGGAAGACTGGGGGTTGTATGCCATTTTTTGGCACACAACCCCCATGAAAATGACTCCTGTCTTAGCAAAGACAGGAGTCATGCCCCCCTGCTCAATGGCCAATCCCAGGGGACTTCTGTCCCCTGGGCATGGACATTGGGCACAGTGGCATGTAAAGGGTCCCAAGTTAGGTCTTACTATGCCACTTTAAAAATATATATGTATATTTACCTGCACTTACCTGCACTCACCATGGACGGATCCCCCCATCCATGGGTGTCCTCCAGGGGTTGGAGAGGGTGTCCCTGGGTGCAGGGAAGGACACCTGTGGACTGCTTCCATTGTCTCCTACCATGGAAATGAGCTCACAGGTCCCTTAACGCCTGCCCTGACCCAGGTGTTAAAAAATGGCGCAAATCCAGCTGGGCGCATGTTTTAAGGCCTGCCTCCTCCTGTGCGTCATTTTGACGCCGGAGGATAAATAAGGTGCACAAGCCTTAGAGTAATTTTTTGCACGTGAATGCCTACCTTGCATGTCATGAGCGCAAGGTAAGTTTTCATGTACAAAAAATAACTCAAACTCCATAACTTTGGCGCTAGACGGGTCTAGTGCCAAAATATAAATATGGAGTTAAGTTTGCACCAAATTTGTGTAAAAAAAAATAACGCAAATCCAGCGCAAACAGAGTATAAATATGGGCCTATGTGTCACACGATTTTGGCTCTCTTGACACTGTCACCTGATGAGCAGCCAAAATCACATGGTAGCAGGCAAGAGGAGCTCGAGACCACTGAAAAGTGTGGATTTCCAGTTGGAGGCTGTAAGCAGCTGAGGTCCGTTAAGAGGTGTGAAAAAACCCCAGGACATCTGCTGCAACAGTAGCATCCTTTGTGTTTTTTGATTTATTGAAGGAGGAGGGAGGTCGATGGGTTCAGGCATGGGGCAGACAGGCCTCAAAGGTAGTTCTCAACATAAAACCGTGTCTCCTTCAATGGCACACCCCCTTCTTACATGGCAAATTGTATTTTCAAGTTGGCAGGTCTGCAGAAACTCCACACACTGAATTGGAAACCCACTATATTCATTGGTCACCAGCACACTATGGGGGTCATTACAACATTGGCGGTATAAGGCACTTACCGCCGTGCAGAAGACCGCCAATACACCGCCGCGGCCGCGGTAGACCGCCACAGCTATTATGACACACATCACGGAATCCGCCGAAATTCAGACACCCACACAACACCGCCACACCAAAGGTCAGCGATAAACTGGCGGAAACACATCCTCCACCTCCACGCCAACAGAAACACGCCCATGCTATTACGACCCACAAATCCACGCAGCAGTCTTTCAACCGCGGTATTCCATTGGCGGTACACACCGCCGCGCTCAAAATACACACATATCTCCAAAACACCGCCACATTGGACAATTCCAAATACACACACCTGAGACACATACACACACCACTCCCACACACCCAACACAATATAAAACACACACCCACATCACACACAAACCCCTACAACCATAATTTCTGAGAGAAGGCCAGAGAGACAGCACAGCTATTGACAACCCCATCACACAGAGGCACACAACACCATCACCCACACTACATCCACGCACAAAACACCACATACCACTACATTCACCACACTCATCAACACATACACCACCCCACACATCACACACACCACCCCATGTCACGCCAAAGACACCCCCGCTTCTCCGAGGAGGAGCTCAGGGTCATGGGGGAGGAAATTCTACGGGTAGAGCCACAGCTATTTGTCTCACAGGTACAGCACACATCAATAGCCAGGAAGATGGAGCTATGGCGCAGAATAGTCGACAGGGTCAACGCCGTGGGACAGCACCCAAGAAATAGGGAGGACATCAGGAAGAGGTGGAACGACCTACGGGGGAAGGTGCGTTCCACGGTCTCCAGGCACAACATCGCGGTGCAGCGGACTGGCGGCGGACCCCCACCTCCTCCCCCACAACTAACAACATGGGAGGAGCAAGTCTTGACCATCTTGCATCCTGGGGGCCTCGGAGGAGTCGGTGGAGGATGGGACACTGGTAAGTCATATCTTAACTATCACATCCCCCACCCTACCTGCATGCTGCCACAAACCCCCACCCTCACACCCTCCCCTATCACCCAAAATCCTCACTAATCTACCCATGACACCAACCACCTATCCCAACCCCAAGCGCTGCATGACAAAACTAAGCATGGGCACCCCTCACTAAAGCATGCCCACTGCACATACCCAGAACACCCCCCCAACCATCATCACCCAACCCCCACACAGGAATGCGTGCACTGGGGTAAACAAACACCCACCCATTGCACACCATGACACACACACATGCAATAATTCTGTTCCTATACCCCTGCAGGAACCCGAAGGACCGTCACCACACCAGAGGGTCCAGGCAACACCACTCCACCCCCAGAAGAGGCCCACAGTGATGACAGCAGCTCTGCCCCACTGGATCCTGATGACCAGCCCGGACCATTGTGGGCCTCAGGACAGTCGGTTCCCCTTGCCCAGCCACAGCCCAATACTGAGCTGCCACCCTCTGGTAACACCAGCACAGCACCCACCCAGCGGGCCCATACCTCCCTACCCAGGACAGGTCAATCAGCGGTGTGTCCACCACTACAGGGCACCCAGGCTAACCCACCACCCCAACAACAACAGGGACCTGGGGGCAGAGGTAGTGGGCACACGATCCAGGGGACGGAGGCACAGGAACACAGGGGAACTGGCAGGGCTGCTGTGCGACAGAGGTAGGACAGGCCAAGGGAACCAACTCTCCACGAGGCCCTATCCTCCATCATGGGAGCATACCACCACTCCCAGGAGACGATGGCCACGGTCCTGGACAAGTTGCAGGGACCCTGCGTCTGCAGGACGAACTGTATTTGGGGTTCAGGGAGGAGCTCAGGACCATCAGCTGTGCCCTGGGCACCATCGTAGGGGTGCTGACGGACATACAAAAGACCCTGAGGGACACTGTGGCACTCCAAGGGGCCCCTGACACTAGCCAGGACGACGAACTGCCCACCAACTCCGCCGGCGCTAGTGGACAGGACGCCCCACCACAGGACCAACACACCAGCACCCCACCCCCTGCAGACGGACAACCACCACGCAAGCGGGCCCTGAGATCCAGGACAGAGCAAGATGGCAAGACCACCGCCAGGAAATGAGACCACCCTGATTGTCCCCCCACTGTCCCACTTTGTCACCCTGTCCATACTTAAACTGCCCCAGCTCCACTTCCAATGCCCAGATGGGCAGTGCACCTGTGAGACTAATAGACTGGACTCTGCCATGGACATTCCTCCACCATCACCCATACCCATTTTACAACCTACCTTGATTATTTTTTGCACTTAAATAAACACCCTTGAAAGTCCAAAAAATCTGGAGTCAGTCTATGATTTGGAACTTTGTATTATCAATTACAGTGTCATAATGGGTTACCCACTGTAAGGCTAACATACCAATGTCACACATCACAAGCCCTTCAAGGATGCAAGCAGTTGACACGTAGGTAACCACACCTGTGAAACTGAAATGGAAGGGTACAACTCAATTAACAAATAGTGAGTGAAATGTTGGTACAGGATAGAGGTAGACGTGTGAAAGTTAATGTAATGTTAAACCAGAAAATGTTCTCACCTGTGTCTCACTGGAAATATTGCTTTATGACTGAATCCCTGTTGTCGTTTTCTTCATCCTCAGCTTCATCCTCATCACTGTCCACTCGCTCCACAGGCTCCACAGCTGCCACAACACCGTCATCTGGATCATCCTCCTGCAGAAAAGGCACCTGGCGTCGCAATGCTAAATTATGGAGCATGGAGCAGGCGATGATGATGTCGCACACCTTCTTCGGTGAGTAGAATAGGGATCCACCTGTCATATGGAGGCACCTGAACCTCACCTTAAGAAGGCCGAAGGTGCGTTCGATAACCCTCCTAGTCCGCCCATGAGCATCACTGTACCGTTCCTCTGCCCTGGTCCTGGGATTCCTCACTGGGGTCAATAGCCACGAAAGGTTGGGGTAACCAGAGTCCCCCAATAGCCATACACGGTGCCTCTGGGGTTGACCCATCATATCAGGGATGCTGCTATTCCGCAGGATGTAGGCGTCATGCACAGAGCCAGGGAACATTGCATTTACCTGCGAGATGTACTGGTCTGCCAAACAGACCATCTGGACATTCATAGAATGATAATTCTTCCTGTTCCTGTACACCTGTTCACTCCTGCGGGGGGACCAGAGCTACATGGGTCCCATCAATAGCACCTATGACGTTGGGGATATGTCCGAGGGCATAGAAGTCACCTTTCACTGTAGGCAAATCCGCCACCTCAGGGAAAATTATGTATCTCCTTACGTGTTTCAGCAGGGCATACAACACTCTGGACAACACGTTGGAAAACATAGGCTGGGACATACCTGATGCCATGGCCACTGTTGTCTGAAATGACCCACTTGCAAGGAAATGGAGCACTGAGAGCACCTGCACGTCAGGGGGGATTCCAGTCGGATGGCGGATTGGTGACATCAGGTCAGGCTCCAACTGGGTACATAGTTCCTGGATTGTGGCACGGTCAAACGGGTAGGTGACGATGATATGTCTTTCTTCCATTGTCAACAGGTCCACCAGCGGTCGGTACACCGGAGGATTCCGCCATCTTCTCACATGTCCCAGCTGACGGTGCCTAAGAAGGACAACAGTGAAGAAGCAGTCACTATCCCTCCAGGTATGTACCCACTGTTACACACAAGACTACACCAGACAAAAAAGCCTTCCTGTATGTGTGTTGAGTATAGGCCTAGCTATGCGTGACGCAGTAGGAAATGAAGCCATGTGGGCCCCTGAAATGGCGGCTGCCTGACCTCTAAACTGGGACAATGGGATTGTGGGGTAACTGCGCTGGCGTTGCACACCCTCGCAGTAGGCGGTCGTAGTCCGCGGCACAGTGCTGCATTTGTTAACATTGGACCCTATGGGTCCCAGGAGCCAATGAGCCGGTGCGCCGGCGGTGATGATGCGCACCGCCGCAGACGTCACCGCTGCGGACATCACCGCCATTTTCTATCTGTTCACTCACTAGATACCTGACCTTCGACAGGAGAGGACCTACACTGGTAGTGCTGCTGTGACCTCGGTCTGGAAGCGACGATGGCTGCTGCGTCTGGGGAAAGGGCCCCTGCCTTCACTGCACAGGAGTTGGAGAAACTTGTGGATAGGGTCCTCCCCCAGTACACGCTACTCTACGGTCCTCCAGACCAACAGGTTAGTACACAGGGAGCACGTTCTATGGGCTAGGCCTGGGTGGAGAGGGATGGGTGGAAGAGGGAAGGGGGCAGAGTTCATAGATCAGTTATGAATGGGAATGAATGGGCCACATGGCCAGAGTAGGGAGGGGGCCACTCACATTGACGGTGCAGTTGGTAATGACTGTTCCTCTTTCCTTGTGCATGTCATGTAGGTCAGCGCCCACCAGAAGAGGGACATTTGGCGTGCCATCGCCAAGGAGGTCTGGACCCTGGGGGCCCACCAGACACGGGGCACCCACTGCCGGAAGAGATGGGAGGACATTCGCCGCTGCAGCAAGAAGACGGCGGAGGCTCAGCTGGGGATGGCCTCCCAACGTGGGAGGGGTGCCCGTCACACCATGACCCCCCTGATGTTCCGGATCCTGGCAGTGGCCTACCCGGAGTTGGATGGGCGCTTGAGGACATCACAGCAGACACAAGGGGGTGAGTACAACGTCAGTCAGCGGACTTTGCGTGCAGTGGAGGGGTCTGGGTGGGGGAGGTGGGCTGTGGGTGTTCCTAGGCCAGGGCGAGTTAGGTAGGCAAGGCCCCTCAGTAATGTAGGCCATGTGGCAATCAACCCCACCTCAGCAGAGTGCCAAGTTAGTGCCCCTGTGGCAGCCATATGCGCAGATTTCCACCAATGCCATGTAGGCCATGTCCCAGAAATTGCATGTGCAGAGGGCAGGAGCACGGCGTAATGCAGGGGGCTGCTGTGTCTGTCTTGTCCGCCAACGGTAGCGGCATGCCATGCACTAAAACCCTCTTTCTTATGTCTCCCCCCCTTTTCCTGCTCTCTCTGTCCTTTTGTACATCAGAATCATCAGGCGGGGGTACAGTGGCACCGAAGCATGAGGGAGCTGCATCCCACATGGCCATGGAGGGCCACACCACAGACTCTGAATGCACCAGTGGGACGGAGGGCGAGGGGAGCTTCACGTCGGCCACCGGATCACCAACCAGCGACACAGACTCGTCCGCTGATGGGAGCTCCCCTGTGGTGGCGGCACCACCTGTGCGCCCCACCTCTACAGGTACAGCCACCACCCCCCCTTCCAGCACCGCCCTCCCAGCAGCCCTTCAGCGTTCGCCCCGTGCCCGCTCACCCAGGAGGGTGGGCATCACCTTCGCCCCAGGCACCTCAGGCCCTGCCCCAGTCACCCATGCTGCCCTCAGTGAGGAGGCCATTGACCTCCTCAGGTCACTCACTGTTGGGCAGTCTACCATTGTGAATGCCATCCAGGGTGTAGAACGAGAGTTGCAACACGGTAATGTATTCCTGGAGGACATTCACTCTGGTCAGGCTGCCCTTCAGCGAACCCTGCAATCTCTGGCCTCAGCACTGATGGCAGCCATTGTCCCTGTGTCCAGCATCCCCCCTCCAACTTCCTCCACCCAGACCCAATCCCCTGTACCCCAGCCCATCCCAAGCACACCTACAGACCAGCATGCACACAAGTCAACACACACAAGTAGCTCAAGCAAACATAGGCACCACAGGCACTCACGCAAGCCTCACCCACATACAGACACAGCAACATCCACTGTCTCCACTGTGTCCCCCTCCTCCTCTTCTCCCTCCTCCCTCCCAGTCTCGTCTACACACACACCTGCATGCACCACATCTACAGGCACTAGGACTCGCACCAGGACACCCAGCACCACAAGCCGCTCACCTGCACTCACCACCTCCACTGCCATTTACACGTCCCCTGTGTCCTCTCCCAGTGTGTCTGTGACGCCCCCTCCCAAAGTACACAGACGCCGGCAATCACTCACCCAACATCCATCCACCTCACAACAGCCTCCAGTACCTGCACCCAAAACAGCTAAAGTGACACCTCCTACAACCACTTCCTCTTCCTCCACTCCCAGACCCCCTCCAGCTACCCATCCCAGTGTTCGTCAGAAACTGTCCCTCTGTCAAATTGACCTTTTTGCCCCCACCACCCCCTCCAATTCATCAGTCCCATTGTAGCGCCTCAGCCAAAAAGCCTCCAGTACCAGTGGTGCGTGTTCCAGGTATTTGGAGTGCACCGTCCACCAGGGCAGGCAGTAGGACCCGGAGCCAAGGCCCTGGCAGCCCACCCCCTGTAAAGGCTCTGAAAATGGAGAGTGGACGACGGGACCGTCTTAAGACCCCTGGTGGGACAACAACTGACATGGGATCGAAGGGGATTGGTGAGTCAGCTGTAACTCCAACAAAGGTGGGGAAGGTCCAGAGGAAGTCTGCCCAGCCTGTTGTGAGTGTCACGGCGGAGAAGTGCGCCATCATTTCCGGCGGTCCAGACACAACCGCCAGCACCGTCGTCACTGGTCCAGAGACCACCGCCGGAGTCACAGCCAAGGAGGGCCCAAGTATTGTTACTGGTCCAGAGACCACCGCCAGAGTCACAGCCCAGAAGGGCACAAGTATCGTTACTGGTCCAGAAACCACCGCCAAAGTCACAGCCCAGGAGGGCACAAGTATCGTCACTGGTCCAGAGACCACCGCCCGAGTCACAGCCCAGGAGGGCACAAGTATCGTTACTGGTCCAGAGACCACCGCAGGAGTCACAGCCCAGGAGGGCCCAAGTATCGTTACTGGTCCAGAGACCACCGCCAGAGTCACAGCCCAGGAGGGCACAAGTATCGTTACTGGTCCAGAAACCACCGCCAGAGTCACAGCCCAGGAGGGCCCAAGTATCGTTACTGGTCCAGAGACCACCGCCAGAGTCACAGCCCAGGAGGGCACAAGTATCGTTACTGGTCCAGAAACCACCGACGGAGTCACAGCCCAGGAGGGCACAAGTATCGTCACTGGTCCAGAGACCACCGCCAGAGTCACAGCCCAGGAGGGCACAAGTATCGTTACTGGTCCAGAAACCACCGCCGGAGTCACAGCCCAGGAGGGCACAAGTATCGTCACTGGTACAGAAACCACCGCCGGAGTCACAGCCCAGGACGGCCCAAGTATCGTCACTGGTCCAGAAACCACCGCCAGAGTCACAGCCCAGGAGGGCCCAAGTATCGTTACTGGTCCAGAAACCACCGCCAGAGTCACAGCCCAGGAGGGCACAAGTATCATCACTGGTCCAGAAACCACCGCCGGAGTCACAGGCCAGGAGGGGCCAGGATGCCACAGCCCCGCTGGGCAATGATGGAACGTCATGCCACACACCAATGCCCAGTGTAGAGATCGTCATGCCACACACCAATGTCCAGTGATGGAGATCGTCATTCCACACACCAATGTCCAGTGTGGAGATCGTCATGCCACACACCAATGTCCAGTGTGGAGATCGTCATGCCACACACCAATGTCCAGTGTGGAGATCGTCATGCCACACACCAATGTCCGTATCAGAACCACCATGTCAAAGCACCGCTGAACTGTCCTGAACCGCCATTTCAAAGCACCGCTGAACAGGGCAAAGACCGCCATGTCAAAGCACCGCTGAACAGGGCAAAGACCGCCATGGCAAAGCACCACTGAACAGGGCAAAGACCGCCATGGCAAAGCACCGCTGAACAGGGCAAAGACCGCCATGTCAAAGCACCGCTGAACAGGGCAGAGACTGCCATGTCAAAGCACCGCTGAACAGGGCAAAGACCTCCATGGCAAAGCACCGCTGAACTGTCCTGAACCACTATGGCAAAGCACCGCTGAACTGTCCTGAACCACCATGTCAAAGCACCGCTGAACAGGGCAAAGACCGCCATGTCAAAGCACCGCTGAACAGGGCAAAGACCGCCATGGCAAAGCACCGCTGAACAGGACAAAGACCGCCATGGCAAAGCACCGCTGAACAGGGCAAAGACCGCTATTTCAAAGCACCGCTGAACAGGGCAAAGACCTCCATGGCAAAGCACCGCTGAACTGTCCTGAACCTCCATGGCAAAGCACCGCTGAACTGTCCTGAACCGCCATGTCAAAGCACTGCTGAACAGGGCAAAGACCACCATGTCAAAGCACCGCTGAATAGGGCAAAGTCCGCCATGTCAAAGCACTGCTGAACAGGGCAAAGACCACCATGTCAAAGCACCGCTGAACAGGGCAAAGACCGCCATGTCAAAGCACCGCTGAACAGGGCAAAGACCGCCATGTCAAAGCACCACTGAACAGGGCAAAGACCTCCATGGCAAAGCACCGCTGAACTGTCCTGAACCTCCATGGCAAAGCACCGCTGAACTGTCCTGAACCGCCATGTCAAAGCACAGCTGAACAGGGCAAAGACCGCCATGTCAAAGCACCGCTGAACAGGGCAAAGACCGCCATGTCAAAGCACCACTGAACAGGGCAAAGACCACCATCTCAAAGCACAGCTGAACAGGGCAAAGACCGCCATGTCAAAGCACCGCTGAACAGGGCAAAGACCTCCATGGCAAAGCACAGCTGAACTGTCCTGAACCTCCATGGCAAAGCACCGCTGAACTGTCCTGAACCGCCATGTCAAAGCCCCGCTGAACAGGGCAAAGACCGCCATGTCAAAGCACCGCTGAACAGGGCAGAGACCGCCATGTCAAAGCACCGCTGAACAGGGCAAAGACCTCCATGGCAAAGCACCACTGAACTGTCCTGAACCTCCATGGCAAAGCACCGCTGAACTGTCCTGAACCGCCATGTCAAAGCACCGCTGAACAGGGCAAAGACCGCCATGGCAAAGCACTGCTGAACAGGGCAAAGACCGCCATGGCAAAGCACCGCTGAACAGGGCAAAGACCGCCATGTCAAAGCACCGCTGAACTGTCCTGAACCGCCATGTCAAAGCACCGCTGAACAGGGCATAGACCTCCATGGCAAAGCACCGCTGAACTGTCCTGAACCTCCATGGCAAAGCACTGCTGAACTGTCCTGAACCGCCATGTCCAAAGCACCGCTAAACAGGGCAAAGACTGCCACGTCAAAGCACCGCTGAACAGGGCAAAAACTGCCATGTCAAAGCACCACCGAACAGGACAAAGACCTCCATGGCAAAGCACCGCTGAACTGTCCTGAACCTCCATGGCAAAGCACCGCTGAACTGTCCTGAACCGCCATGTCAAAGCACCGCTGAACAGGGCAAAGATCGCCATGTCAAAGCACAGCTGAACAGGGCAAAGACCGCCATGTCAAAGCACCGCTGAACAGGGCAAAGACCGCCATGTCAAAGCACCGCTGAACAGGGCAAAGATCGCCATGTCAAAGCACCGCTGAACAGGGCAAAGACCGCCATGTCAAAGCACCGCTGAACAGGGCAAAGACCGCCATGTCAAAGCACCACTGAACAGGGCAAAGACCTCCATGGCAAAGCACCGCTGAACTGTCCTGAACCTCCATGGCAAAGCACCGCTGAACTGTCCTGAACCGCCATGTCAAAGCACCGCTGAACAGGGCAAGGACCGCCATGTCAAAGCACCGCTGAACAGGGCAAAGACCGCCATGTCAAAGCACCACTGAACAGGGCAAAGACTGCCATGTCAAAACCCCGCTGAACAGGGCAAAGACCGCCATGTCAAAGCACCGCTGAACAGGGCAAAGACCTCCATGGCAAAGCACCACTGAACTGTCCTGAACCTCCATGGCAAAGCACCGCTGAACTGTCCTGAACCGCCATGTCAAAGCACCGCTGAACAGGGCAAAGACCGCCATGTCAAAGCACCGCTGAAGAGGGCAGAGACCGCCATGTCAAAGCACCGCTGAACAGGGCAAAGACCTCCATGGCAAAGCACCGCTGAACTGTTCTGAACCTCCATGGCAAAGCACCGCTGAACTGTCCTGAACCGCCATGTCAAAGCACCGCTGAACAGGGCAAAGACCGCCATGGCAAAGCACTGCTGAACAGGGCAAAGACGGCCATGGCAAAGCACCGCTGAACAGGGCAAAAACCGCCATGTCAAAGCACCGCTGAACAGGGCAAAGACCGCCATGGCAAAGCACCGCTGAACAGGGCAAAGACCACCATGGCAAAGCACCTCTGAACAGGGCAAAGACCGCCATGTCAAAGCACCGCTGAACAGGGCAAAGAACGCCATGTCAAAGCACCGCTGAACAGGGCAAAGACCTCCATGGCAAAGCACCGCTGAACTGTCCTGAACCTCCATGGCAAAGCACAGCTGAACTGTCCTGAACCGCCATGGCAAAGCACTGCTGAACAGGGCAAAGACGGCCATGGCAAAGCACCGCTGAACAGGGCAAAAACCGCCATGTCAAAGCACCGCTGAACAGGGCAAAGACCGCCATGGCAAAGCACCGCTGAACAGGGCAAAGACCACCATGGCAAAGCACCTCTGAACAGGGCAAAGACCGCCATGTCAAAGCACCGCTGAACAGGGCAAAGAACGCCATGTCAAAGCACCGCTGAACAGGGCAAAGACCTCCATGGCAAAGCACCGCTGAACTGTCCTGAACCTCCATGGCAAAGCACAGCTGAACTGTCCTGAACCGCCATGGCAAAGCACCGCTGAACAGGGCAAAGACCGCCATGGCAAAGCACCGCTGAACAGGGCAAAGACCGCCATGTCAAAGCACCGCTGAACAGGGCAAAGACCGCCATGTCAAAGCACCACTGAACAGGGCAAAGACCTCCATGGCAAAGCACCGCTGAACTGTCCTGAACCTCCATGGCAAAGCACCGCTGAACTGTCCTGAACCGCCATGTCAAAGCACCGCTGAACAGGGCAAAGACCACCATGTCAAAGCACCGCTGAACAGGGCGAAGACCGCCATGTCAAAGCACCACTGAACAGGGCAAAGACTGCCATGTCAAAGCACCACTGAACAGGGTAAAGACTGCCATGTCAAAGCACCGCTGAACAGGGCAAAGACCTCCATGGCAAAGCACCGCTGAACTGTTCTGAACCGCCATGTCAAAGCACCGCTGAATAGGGCAAAGCCGCCATGTCAAAGCACCGCTGAACAGGGCAGAGACCGCCATGTCAAAGCACCGCTGAACAGGGCAAAGACCTCCATGGCAAAGCACCGCTGAACTGTCCTGAACCTCCATGGCAAAGTTCCGCTGAACTGTCCTGAACCGCCATGTCAAAGCACCGCTGAACAGGGCAAAGACCGCCATGTCAAAGCACCGCTGAACAGGGCAAAGACCGCCATGTCAAAGCACCGCTGAACAGGGCAAAGACCTCCATGGCAAAGCACCGCTGACCTGTCCTGAACCTCCATGGCAAAGCACTGCTGAACTGTCCTGAACCGTCATGTCAAAGCACCGCTGAACAGGGCAAAGACCGCCATGTCAAAGCACCGCTGAACAGGGCAGAGACCGCCATGTCAAAGCACGGCTGAACAGGGCAAAGACCTCCATGGCAAAGCACTGCTGAACTGTCCTGAACCTCCATGGCAAAGCACCGCTGAACTGTCCTGAACCGCCATGTCAAAGCACCACTGAACAGGGCAAAGACCGCCATGGCAAAGCACTGCTGAACAGGGCAAAGACCGCCATGGCAAAGCACCGCTGAACAGGGCAAAGACCGCCATGTCAAAGCACCGCTGAACAGGGCAAAGACTGCCATGGCAAAGCACCGCTGAACAGGGCAAAGACCACCATGGCAAAGCACCGCTGAACAGGGCAAAGACCGCCATGTCAAAGCACCGCTGAACAGGGCAAAGAACGCCATGTCAAAGCACCGCTGAACAGGGCAAAGACCTCCATGGCAAAGCACCGCTGAACTGTCCTGAACCTCCATGGCAAAGCACTGCTGAACTGTCCTGAACCGCCATGTCAAAGCACCGCTGAACAGGGCAAAGACCGCCATGTCAAAGCACCGCTGAGCAGGGCAAAGACCGCCATGTCAAAGCACCGCTGAACAGGTCAAAGACCGCCATGTCAAAGCACCGCTGAACAGGTCAAAGACCGCCATGTCAAAGCACCGCTGAACAGGGCAAAGACCGCCATGTGAAAGCACCGTTGAACAGGGCAAAGACCGCCATGTCAAACCACCACTGAACAGGGCAAAGATCTCCATGGCAAAGCACCGCTGAACTGTCCTGAACCTCCATGGCAAAGCACCACTGAACTGTCCTGAACCGCCATGTCAAAGCACCGCTGAACAGGGCAAAGACCGCCATGTCAAAGCACCGCTGAACAGGGCAAAGACCGCCATGTCAAAGCACCGCTGAACAGGGCAAAGACCACCATGTTAAAGCACCACTGAACAGGGCAAAGACCTCCATGGTAAAGCACCGCTGAACTGTCCTGACCCTCCATGGCAAAGCACCGCTGAACTGTCCTGAACCGCCATGTCAAAGCACCGCTGAACAGGGCAAAGACCGCCATCTCAAAGCACCGCTGAACAGGGCAAAGACCGCCATGTCAAAGCACCACTGAACAGGGCAAAGACCGCCATGTCAAAGCACCGCTGAACAGGGCAAAGACCGCCATGTCAAAGCACCGCTGAACAGGGCAAAGACCTCCATGGCAAAGCACCGCTGAACTGTCCTGAACCTCCATGGCAAAGCACCGCTGAACTGTCCTGAACCGCCATGTCAAAGCACCGCTGAACAGGGCAAAGACCGCCATGTCAAAGCACCGCTGAACAGGGCAGAGACCGCCATGTCAAAGCACCGCTCAACAGGGCAAAGACCTCCATGGCAAAGCAACGCTGAACTGTCCTGAACCTCCATGGCAAAGCACCGCTGAACTGTCCTGAACCGCCATGTCAAAGCACCGCTGAACAGGGCAAAGACCGCCATGGCAAAGCACTGCTGAACAGGGCAAAGACCGCCATGGCAAAGCACCGCTGAACAGGGCAAAGACCGCCATGTCAAAGCACCGCTGAACAGGGCAAAGACCACCATGGCAAAGCACCGCTGAACAGGGCAAAGACCACCATGTCAAAGCACCGCTGAACAGGGCAAAGAACGCCATGCAAAGCACCGCTGAACAGGGCAAAGACCTCCATGGCAAAGCACCGCTGAACTGTCCTGAACCTCCATGGCAAAGCACAACTGAACTGTCCTGAACCGCCATGTCAAAGCACTGCTGAACAGGGCAAAGACCGCCATGTCAAAGCACCACTGAACAGGGCAAAGACCTCCATGGCAAAGCACCGCTGAACTGTCCTGAACCTCCATGGCAAAGCACCGCTGAACTGTCCTGAACCGCCATGTCAAAGCACCGCTGAACAGGGCAAAGACCGCCATGTCAAAGCACCGCTGAACAGGGCAAAGACCGCCATGTCAAAGCACCACTGAACAGGGCAAAGACCGCCATGTCAAAGCACCGCTGAACAGGGCAAAGACCGCCATGTCAAAGCACCGCTGAACAGGGCAAAGACCTCCATGGCATAGCACTGCTGAACTGTCCTGAACCTCCATGGCAAAGCACCGCTGAACTGTTCTGAACCGCCATGTCAGAGCACCGCTGAACAGGGCAAAGACCGCCATGTCAAAGCACCGCTGAACAGGGCAGAGACCGCCATGTCAAAGCACCGCTGAACAGGGCAAAGACCTCCATGGCGAAGCACCGCTGAACTGTCCTGAACCTCCATGGCAAAGCACCGCTGAACTGTCCTGAACCGCCATGTCAAAGCACCGCTGAACAGGGCAAAGACCGCCATGTAAAGCACCGCTGAACAGGGCAAAGACCGCCATGTCAAAGCACCGCTGAACAGGGCAAAGACCTCCATGGCAAAACACCGCTGAACTGTCCTGAACCTCCATGTCAAAGCACCGCTAAACTGTCCTGAACCGCCATGTCAAAGCACCGCTGAACAGGGCAAAGACCGCCATGTCAAAGCACCGCTGAACAGGGCAGAGACCGCCATGTCAAAGCACCGCTGAACAGGGCAAAGACCTCCATGGCAAAGCACCGCTGAACTGTCCTGAACCTCCATGGCAAAGCACCACTGAACTGTCCTGAACCGCCATGTCAAAGCACCGCTGAACAGGGCAAAGACCGCCATGTCAAAGCACCGCTGAACAGGGCAAAGACCGCCATGTCAAAGCACCGCTGAACAGGGCAAAGACCACCATGTCAAAGCACCACTGAACAGGGCAAAGACCTCCATGGTAAAGCACCGCTGAACTGTCCTGACCCTCCATGGCAAAGCACCGCTGAACTGTCCTGAACCGCCATGTCAAAGCACCGCTGAACAGGGCAAAGACCGCCATCTCAAAGCACCGCTGAACAGGGCAAAGACCGCCATGTCAAAGCACCACTGAACAGGGCAAAGACCGCCATGTCAAAGCACCGCTGAACAGGGCAAAGACCGCCATGTCAAAGCACCGCTGAACAGGGCAGAGACCGCCATGTCAAAGCACCGCTCAACAGGGCAAAGACCTCCATGGCAAAGCAACGCTGAACTGTCCTGAACCTCCATGGCAAAGCACCGCTGAACTGTCCTGAACCGCCATGTCAAAGCACCGCTGAACAGGGCAAAGACCGCCATGGCAAAGCACTGCTGAACAGGGCAAAGACCGCCATGGCAAAGCACCGCTGAACAGGGCAAAGACCGCCATGTCAAAGCACCGCTGAACAGGGCAAAGACCACCAAGGCAAAGCACCGCTGAACAGGGCAAAGACCACCATGTCAAAGCACCACTGAACAGGGCAAAGACCGCCATGTCAAAGCACCGCTGAACAGGGCAAAGAACGCCATGCAAAGCACCGCTGAACAGGGCAAAGACCTCCATGGCAAAGCACCGCTGAACTGTCCTGAACCTCCATGGCAAAGCACAGCTGAACTGTCCTGAACCGCCATGTCAAAGCACTGCTGAACAGGGCAAAGACCGCCATGTCAAAGCACCACTGAACAGGGCAAAGACCTCCATGGCAAAGCACCGCTGAACTGTCCTGAACCTCCATGGCAAAGCACCGCTGAACTGTCCTGAACCGCCATGTCAAAGCACCGCTGAACAGGGCAAAGACCGCCATGTCAAAGCACCGCTGAACAGGGCAAAGACCGCCATGTCAAAGCACCACTGAACAGGGCAAAGACCGCCATGTCAAAGCACCGCTGAACAGGGCAAAGACCGCCATGTCAAAGCACCGCTGAACAGGGCAAAGACCTCCATGGCAAAGCACTGCTGAACTGTCCTGAACCTCCATGGCAAAGCACCGCTGAACTGTTCTGAACCGCCATGTCAGAGCACCGCTGAACAGGGCAAAGACCGCCATGTCAAAGCACCGCTGAACAGGGCAGAGACCGCCATGTCAAAGCACCGCTGAACAGGGCAAAGACCTCCATGGCGAAGCACCGCTGAACTGTCCTGAACCTCCATGGCAAAGCACCGCTGAACTGTCCTGAACCGCCATGTCAAAGCACCGCTGAACAGGGCAAAGACCGCCATGTAAAGCACCGCTGAACAGGGCAAAGACAGCCATGTCAAAGCACCGCTGAACAGGGCAAAGACCTCCATGGCAAAACACCGCTGAACTGTCCTGAACCTCCATGTCAAAGCACCGCTAAACTGTCCTGAACCGCCATGTCAAAGCACCGCTGAACAGGGCAAAGACCGCCATGTCAAAGCACCGCTGAACAGGGCAGAGACCGCCATGTCAAAGCACCGCTGAACAGGGCAAAGACCTCCATGGCAAAGCACCGCTGAACTGTCCTGAACCTCCATGGCAAAGCACCGCTGAACTGTCCTGAACCGCCATGTCAAAGCACCGCTGAACAGGGCAAAGACCGCCATGGCAAAGCATTGCTGAACAGGGCAAAGACCGCCATGGCAAAGCACCGCTTAACAGGGCAAAGACCGCCATGTCAAAGCACCGCTGAACAGGGCAAAGACCGCCATGGCAAACCACCGCTGAACAGGGCAAAGACCACCATGGCAAAGCACCGCTGAACAGGGCAAAGACCGCCATGTCAAAGCACCGCTGAACAGGGCAAAGAACGCCATGTCAAAGTACCGCTGAACAGGACAAAGACCTCCATGGCAAAGCACTGCTGAACTGTCCTAAACCGCCATGTCAAAGCACCGCTGAACAGGGCAAAGACCGCCATGTCAAAGCACCGCTGAACAGGGCAAAGACCGCCATGTCAAAGCACCGCTGAACAGGGCAAAGACCGCCATGTCAAAGCACCACTGAACAGGGCAAAGACCGCCATGTCAAAGCACCGCTGAACAGGGCAAAGACCGCCATGTCAAAGCACCGCTGAACAGGGCAAAGACCTCCATGGCAAAGCACCGCTGAACTGTCCTGAACCTCCATGGCAAAGCACCGCTGAACTGTTCCGAACCGCCATGTCAAAGCACCACTGAACAGGGCAAAGACCGCCAAGTCAAAGCACCGCTGAACAGGGCAGAGACTGCCATGTCAAAGCACCTCTGAACAGGGCAAAGACCTCCATGGCAACGCACCGCTGAACTGTCCTGAACCTCCATGGCAAAGCACCGCTGAACTGTCCTGAACCGCCATGTCAAAGCACCGCTGAACAGGGCAAAGTCCGCCATGTCAAAGCATCGCTGAACAGGGCAAAGACCGCCATGGCAAAGCACCGCTGAACAGGGCAAAGACCGCCATGTCAAAGCACCGCTGAACAGGGCAAAGACCGCCATGGCAAAGCACCGCTGAACAAGGCAAAGAGCGCCATGGCAAAGCACCGCTGAACAGGGCAAAGGCCGCCATGTCAAAGCACCGCTGAACAGGGCAAAGACTGCCATGTCAAAGCACCGCTGAACAGGGCAAAGACCGCCATGTCAAAGCACCAATGAACAGGGCAAAGACCTCCATGGCAAAGCACTGCTGAACTGTCCTGAACCTCCATGGCAAAGCACCGCTGAACTGTCCTGAACCGCCATGTCAATGCACTGCTGAACAGGGCAAAGACCGCGATGTCAAAGCACCGCTGAATAGGGCAAAGACCGCCATGTCAAAGCACCACTGAACAGGGCAAAGACCGCCATGTCAAAGCACCGCTGAACAGGACAAAGACCTCCATGGCAAAGCACCGCTGAACTGTCCTGAACCTCTATGGCAAAGCACCGCTGAACAGTTCTGAACCGCCATGTCAAAGCACCGCTGAACAGGGCAAAGACCGCCATGTCAAAGCACCGCTGAACAGGGCAGAGACCGCCATGTCAAAGCACCGCTGAACAGGGCAAAGACCTCCATGGCAAAGCACCGCTGAACTGTCCTGAACCTCCATGGCAAAGCACCGCTGAACTGTCCTGAACTGCCATGTCAAAGCACCGCTGAACAGGGCAAAGACCGCCATGTCAAATCACCGCTGAATAGGGCAAAGACCGCCATGTCAAAGCACCGCTGAACAGGGCAAAGACCTCCATGGCAAAGCACCGCTGAACTGTCCTGAACCTCCATGGCAAAGCACCGCTGAACTGTCCTGAACCGCCATGTCAAAGCACCGCTGAACAGGGCAAAGACCGCCATGTCAAAGCACCGCTGAACAGGGCAGAGACCGCCATGTCAAAGCACCGCTGAACAGGGCAAAGACCTCCATGGCAAAGCACCGCTGAACTGTCCTGAACCTCCATGGCAAAGCACCGCTGAACTGTCCTGAACCGCCATGTCAAAGCACCGCTGAACAGGGCAAAGACCGCCATGTCAAAGCACCGCTGAACAGGGCAGAGACCGCCATGTCAAAGCACCGCTCAACAGGGCAAAGACCTCCATGGCAAAGCAACGCTGAACTGTCCTGAACCTCCATGGCAAAGCACCGCTGAACTGTCCTGAACCGCCATGTCAAAGCACCGCTGAACAGGGCAAAGACCGCCATGGCAAAGCACTGCTGAACAGGGCAAAGACCGCCATGGCAAAGCACCGCTGAACAGGGCAAAGATCGCCATGTCAAAGCACCGCTGAACAGGGCAAAGACCACCATGGCAAAGCACCGCTGAACAGGGCAAAGACCACCATGTCAAAGCACCGCTGAACAGGGCAAAGAACGCCATGCAAAGCACCGCTGAACAGGGCAAAGACCTCCATGGCAAAGCACCGCTGAACTGTCCTGAACCTCCATGGCAAAGCACAGCTGAACTGTCCTGAACCGCCATGTCAAAGCACTGCTGAACAGGGCAAAGACCGCCATGTCAAAGCACCACTGAACAGGGCAAAGACCTCCATGGCAAAGCACCGCTGAACTGTCCTGAACCTCCATGGCAAAGCACCGCTGAACTGTCCTGAACCGCCATGTCAAAGCACTGCTGAACAGGGCAAAGACCGCCATGTCAAAGCACCGCTGAACAGGGCAAAGACCGCCATGTCAAAGCACCACTGAACAGGGCAAAGACCGCCATGTCAAAGCACCACTGAACAGGGCAAAGACCGCCATGTCAAAGCACCGCTGAACAGGGCAAAGACCTCCATGGCAAAGCACTGCTGAACTGTCCTGAACCTCCATGGCAAAGCACCGCTGAACTGTTCTGAACCGCCATGTCAGAGCACCGCTGAACAGGGCAAAGACCGCCATGTCAAAGCACCGCTGAACAGGGCAGAGACCGCCATGTCAAAGCACCGCTGAACAGGGCAAAGACCTCCATGGCGAAGCACCGCTGAACTGTCCTGAACCTCCATGGCAAAGCACCGCTGAACTGTCCTGAACCGCCATGTCAAAGCACCGCTGAACAGGGCAAAGACCGCCATGTAAAGCACCGCTGAACAGGGCAAAGACCGCCATGTCAAAGTACCGCTGAACAGGGCAAAGACCTCCATGGCAAAACACCGCTGAACTGTCCTGAACCTCCATGTCAAAGCACCGCTAAACTGTCCTGAACCGCCATGTCAAAGCACCGCTGAACAGGGCAAAGACCGCCATGTCAAAGCACCGCTGAACAGGGCAGAGACCGCCATGTCAAAGCACCGCTGAACAGGGCAAAGACCTCCATGGCAAAGCACCGCTGAACTGTCCTGAACCTCCATGGCAAACCACCGCTGAATTGTCCTGAACCGCCATGTCAAAGCACCGCTGAACAGGGCAAAGACCGCCATGGCAAAGCATTGCTGAACAGGGCAAAGACCGCATGGCAAAGCACCGCTTAACAGGGCAAAGACCGCCATGTCAAAGCACCGCTGAACAGGGCAAAGACCGCCATGGCAAACCACCGCTGAACAGGGCAAAGACCACCATGGCAAAGCACCGCTGAACAGGGCAAAGACCGCCATGTCAAAGCACCGCTGAACAGGGCAAAGAACGCCATGTCAAAGTACCGCTGAACAGGACAAAGACCTCCATGGCAAAGCACTGCTGAACTGTCCTAAACCGCCATGTCAAAGCACCGCTGAACAGGGCAAAGACCGCCATGTCAAAGCACCGCTGAACAGGGCAAAGACCGCCATGTCAAAGCACCGCTGAACAGGGCAAAGACCGCCATGTCAAAGCACCGCTGAACAGGGCAAAGACCGCCATGTCAAAGCACCACTGAACAGGGCAAAGACCGCCATGTCAAAGCACCGCTGAACAGGGCAAAGACCGCCATGTCAAAGCACCGCTGAACAGGGCAAAGACCTCCATGGCAAAGCACCGCTGAACTGTCCTGAACCTCCATGGCAAAGCACCGCTGAACTGTTCCGAACCGCCATGTCAAAGCACCACTGAACAGGGCAAAGACCGCCAAGTCAAAGCACCGCTGAACAGGGCAGAGACTGCCATGTCAAAGCACCTCTGAACAGGGCAAAGACCTCCATGGCAACGCACCGCTGAACTGTCCTGAACCTCCATGGCAAAGCACCGCTGAACTGTCCTGAACCGCCATGTCAAAGCACCGCTGAACAGGGCAAAGTCCGCCATGTCAAAGCACCGCTGAACAGGGCAAAGACCGCCATGGCAAAGCACCGCTGAACAGGGCAAAGACCGCCATGTCAAAGCACCGCTGAACAGGGCAAAGACCGCCATGGCAAAGCACCGCTGAACAAGGCAAAGAGCGCCATGGCAAAGCACCGCTGAACAGGGCAAAGGCCGCCATGTCAAAGCACCGCTGAACAGGGCAAAGACCGCCATGTCAAAGCACCGCTGAACAGGGCAAAGACCGCCATGTCAAAGCACCAATGAACAGGGCAAAGACCTCCATGGCAAAGCACTGCTGAACTGTCCTGAACCTCCATGGCAAAGCACCGCTGAACTGTCCTGAACCGCCATGTCAATGCACCGCTGAACAGGGCAAAGACCGCCATGTCAAAGCACCGCTGAATAGGGCAAAGACCGCCATGTCAAAGCACCACTGAACAGGGCAAAGACCGCCATGTCAAAGCACCGCTGAACAGGACAAAGACCTCCATGGCAAAGCACCGCTGAACTGTCCTGAACCTCCATGGCAAAGCACCGCTGAACAGTTCTGAACCGCCATGTCAAAGCACCGCTGAACAGGGCAAAGACCGCCATGTCAAAGCACCGCTGAACAGGGCAGAGACCGCCATGTCAAAGCACCGCTGAACAGGGCAAAGACCTCCATGGCAAAGCACCGCTGAATTGTCCTGAACCTCCATGGCAAAGCACCGCTGAACTGTCCTGAACTGCCATGTCAAAGCACCGCTGAACAGGGCAAAGACCGCCATGTCAAATCACCGCTGAATAGGGCAAAGACCGCCATGTCAAAGCACCGCTGAACAGGGCAAAGACCTCAATGGCAAAGCACCGCTGAACTGTCCTGAACCTCCATGGCAAAGCACCGCTGAACTGTCCTGAACCGCCATGTCAAAGCACCGCTGAACAGGGCAAAGACCGCCATGTCAAAGCACCGCTGAACAGGGCAGAGACCGCCATGTCAAAGCACCGCTGAACAGGGCAAAGACCTCCATGGCAAAGCACCGCTGAACTGTCCTGAACCTCCATGGCAAAGCACCGCTGAACTGTCCTGAACCGCCATGTCAAAGCACCGCTGAACAGGGCAAAGACCGCCATGTCAAAGCACCGCTGAACAGGGCAAAGACCGCGATGTCAAAGCACCGCTGAACAGGACAAAGACCGCTGAACAGGGCAAAGACCGCCATGTCAAAGCACCACTGAACAGGGCAAAGACCTCCATGGCAAAGCACCGCTGAACTGTCCTGAACCTCCATGGCAAAGCACCGCTGAACTGTCCTGAACCGCCATGTCAAAGCACCGCTGAACAGGGCAAAGACCGCCATGTCAAAGCACCGCTGAACAGGACAAAGACCGCTGAACAGGGCAAAGACCGCCATGTCAAAGCACCACTGAACAGGGCAAAGACCTCCATGGCAAAGCACCGCTGAACTGTCCTGAACCTCCATGGCAAAGCACCACTGAACTGTCCTGAACCGCCATGTCAATGCACCGCTGAACAGGGCAAAGACCGCCATGGAAAAGCACCGCTGAACAGGGCAAAGACCGCCATGTCAAGGCACCGCTGAACAGGGCAAAGACCGCCACGGCAAAGCACCGCTGAACAGGGCAAAGACCACCATGGCAAAGCACCGCTGAACAGGGCAAAGACCGCCATGTCAAAGCACCGCTGAACAGGGCAAAGAACGCCATGTCAAAGCACCGCTGAACAGGGCAAAGACCTCCATGGCAAAGCACTGCTGATCTGTCCTGAACCTCCATGGCAAAGCACCGCTGAACTGTCCTAAACCGCCATGTCAAAGCACCGCTGAACAGGGCAAAGACCGCCATGTCAAAGCACCGCTGAACAGGGCAAAGACCGCCATGTCAAAGCACCGTTGAACAGGGCAAAGACCGCCATGTCAAAGCACCACTGAACAGGGCAAAGACCTCCATGGCAAAGCACCGCTGAACTGTCCTGAACCTCCATGGCAAAGCACCGCTGAACTGTCCTGAACCGCCATGTCAAAGCACCGCTGAACAGGGCAAAGACCGCCATGTCAAAGCACCGCTGAACAGGGCAAAGACCGCCATGTCAAAGCACCACTGAACAGGGCAAAGACCGCCATGTCAAAGCACCGCTGAACAGGGCAAAGACCGCCATGTCAAAGCACCGCTGAACAGGGCAAAGACCTCCATGGCAAAGCACTGCTGAACTGTCCTGAACCTCCATGGCAAAGCACCGCTGAACTGTCCTGAACCGCCATGTCAAAGCACCGCTGAACAGGGCAAAGACCTCCATGGCAAAGCACCGCTGAACTGTCCTGAACCGCCATGTCAAAGCACCACTGAACAGGGCAAAGACCGCCATGTCAAAGCACCGCTGAACAGGGCAAAGACCGCCATGGCAAAGCACCGCTGAACAGGGCAAAGACCGCCATCTCAAAGCACCGCTGAACAGGGCAAAGACCGCCATGGCAAAGCACCGCTGAACAGGGCAAAGAGCGCCATGGCAAAGCACCGCTGAACAGGGCAAAGGCCGCCATGTCAAAGCACCGCTGAACAGGGCAAAGACCGCCATGTCAAAGCACCGCTGAACAGGGCAAAGAACGCCATGTCAAAGCACCAATGAACACGGCAAAGACCTCCATGGCAAAGCACTGCTGAACTGTCCTGAACCTCCATGGCAAAGCACTGCTGAACTGTTCTGAACCGCCATGTCAAAGCACCGCTGAACAGGGCAAAGACCGCCATGTCAAAGCACCGCTGAACAGGGCAGAGACCGCCATGTCAAAGCACCGCTGAACAGGGCAAAGACCTCCATGGCAAAGCACCGCTGAACTGTCCTGAACCTCCATGGCAAAGCACCGCTGAACTGTCCTGAACCGCCATGTCAAAGCACCGCTGAACAGGGCAAGGACCGCCATGTCAAAGCACCGCTGAATAGGTCAAAGACCGCCATGTCAAAGAACCGCTGAACAGGGCAAAGACCTCCATGGCAAAGCACCGCTGAACTGTCCTGAACCTCCATGGCAAAGCACCGCTGAACTGTCCTGAACCGCCATGTCAAAGCACCGCTGAACAGGGCAAAGACCGCCATGTCAAAGCACCGCTGAACAGGGCAGAGACCGCCATGTCAAAGCACCGCTGAACAGGGCAAAGACCTCCATGGCAAAGCACCGCTGAACTGTCCTGAACCTCCATGGCAAAGCACCGCTGAACTGTCCTGAACCGCCATGTCAAAGCACCGCTGAACAGGGCAAAGACCGCCATGTCAACGCACCGCTGAACAGGGCAAAGACCGCCATGTCAAAGCACCGCTGAACAGGACAAATACTGCTGAACAGGGCAAAGACCGCCATATCAAAGCACCACTGAACAGGGCAAAGACCTCCATCGCAAAGCACCGCTGAACCGTCCTGAACCTCCATGGCAAAGCACCGCTGAACTGTCCTGAACCGCCATGTCAAAGCACCGCTGAACAGGGCAAAGACCGCCATGTCAAAGCACCGCTGAACAGGGCAAAGACCGCCATGTCAAAGCACCACTGAACAGGGCAAAGACCGCCATGTCAAAGCACCGCTGAACAGGTCAAAGACCGCCATGGCAAAGCACTGCTGAACAGGGCAAAGACCGCCATGGCAAAGCACCACTGAACAGGGCAAAGACCGCCATGTCAAAGCACAGCTGAACAGGGCAAAGACCGCCATGGCAAAGCACCGCTGAACAGGGCAAAGACCACCATGGCAAAGCACCGCTGAACTGTCCTGAACCTCCATGGCAAAGCACCGCTGAACTGTCCTGAACCGCCATGTCAAAGCACCGCTGAACAGGGCAAAGACCTCCATGGCAAAGCACCGCTGAACTGTCCTGAACCGCCATGTCAAAGCACCACTGAACAGGGCAAAGACCGCCATGTCAAAGCACCGCTGAACAGGGCAAAGACCGCCATGGCAAAGCACCGCTGAACAGGGCAAAGACCGCCATCTCAAAGCACCGCTGAACAGGGCAAAGACCGCCATGGCAAAGCACTGCTGAACAGGGCAAAGAGCGCCATGGCAAAGCACCGCTGAACAGGGCAAAGGCCGCCATGTCAAAGCACCGCTGAACAGGGCAAAGACCGCCATGTCAAAGCACCGCTGAACAGGGCAAAGACCGCCATGTCAAAGCACCAATGAACACGGCAAAGACCTCCATGGCAAAGCACTGCTGAACTGTCCTGAACCTCCATGGCAAAGCACTGCTGAACTGTTCTGAACCGCCATGTCAAAGCACCGCTGAACAGGGCAAAGACCGCCATGTCAAAGCACCGCTGAACAGGGCAGAGACCGCCATGTCAAAGCACCGCTGAACAGGGCAAAGACCTCCATGGCAAAGCACCGCTGAACTGTCCTGAACCTCCATGGCAAAGCACCGCTGAACTGTCCTGAACCGCCATGTCAAAGCACCGCTGAACAGGGCAAGGACCGCCATGTCAAAGCACCGCTGAATAGGTCAAAGACCGCCATGTCAAAGAACCGCTGAACAGGGCAAAGACCTCCATGGCAAAGCACCGCTGAACTGTCCTGAACCTCCATGGCAAAGCACCGCTGAACTGTCCTGAACCGCCATGTCAAAGCACCGCTGAACAGGGCAAAGACCGCCATGTCAAAGCACCGCTGAACAGGGCAGAGACCGCCATGTCAAAGCACCGCTGAACAGGGCAAAGACCTCCATGGCAAAGCACCGCTGAACTGTCCTGAACCTCCATGGCAAAGCACCGCTGAACTGTCCTGAACCGCCATGTCAAAGCACCGCTGAACAGGGCAAAGACCGCCATGTCAAAGCACCGCTGAACAGGGCAAAGACCGCCATGTCAAAGCACCGCTGAACAGGACAAATACTGCTGAACAGGGCAAAGACCGCCATATCAAAGCACCACTGAACAGGGCAAAGACCTCCATCGCAAAGCACCGCTGAACCGTCCTGAACCTCCATGGCAAAGCACCGCTGAACTGTCCTGAACCGCCATGTCAAAGCACCGCTGAACAGGGCAAAGACCGCCATGTCAAAGCACCGCTGAACAGGGCAAAGACCGCCATGTCAAAGCACCACTGAACAGGGCAAAGACCGCCATGTCAAAGCACCGCTGAACAGGTCAAAGACCGCCATGGCAAAGCACTGCTGAACAGGGCAAAGACCGCCATGGCAAAGCACCACTGAACAGGGCAAAGACCGCCATGTCAAAGCACAGCTGAACAGGGCAAAGACCGCCATGGCAAAGCACCGCTGAACAGGGCAAAGACCACCATGGCAAAGCACCGCTGAACAGGGCAAAGACCGCCATGTCAAAGCACCGTTGAACAGGGCAAAGAACGCCATGTCAAAGCACCGCTGAACAGGGCAAAGACCTCCATGGCAAAGCACTGCTGAACTCTCCTGAACCTCCATGGCAAAGCACCGCTGAACTGTCCTGAACCGCCATGTCAAAGCACCGCTGAACAGGGCAAAGACCGCCATGTCAAAGCACCGCTGAACAGGGCAAAGACCGCCATGTCAAAGGACCGCTAAACAGGGCAAAGACCGTCATGTCAAAGCACCACTGAACAGGGCAAAGACCGCCATGTCAAAGCACCGCTGAACTGTCCTGAACCTCCATGGCGAAGCACCGCTGAACTGTCCTGAACCGCCATGTCAAAGCACCGCTGAGGAGGGCAAAGACCGCCATGTCAAAGCACCGCTGAACAGGGCAAAGACCGCCATGTCAAAGCACCACTGAACAGGGCAAAGACCGCCATGTCAAAGCACCGCTGAACAGGGCAAAGACCGCCATGTCAAAGCACCGCTGAACAGGGCAAAGACCTCCATGGCAAAGCACCGCTGAACTGTCCTGAACCTCCATGGCAAAGCACCGCTGAACTGTTCTGAACCGCCATGTCAAAGCACCGCTGAACAGGGCAAAGACCGCCATGTCAAAGCACCGCTGAACAGGGCAGAGACCGCCATGTCAAAGCACCGCTGAACAGGGCAAAGACCTCCATGGCAAAGCACCGCTGAACTGTCCTGAACCTCCATGGCAAAGCACCGCTGAACTGTCCTGAACCGCCATGTCAAAGCACAGCTGAACAGGGCAAAGACCGCCATGGCAAAGCACGGCTGAACAGGGCAAAGACCGCCATGGCAAAGCACCGCTGAACAGGGCAAAGACCGCCATGTCAAAGCACCGCTGAACAGGGCAAAGACCGCCATGGCAAAGCACCGCTGAACAGGGCAAAGAGCGCCATGGCAAAGCACCGCTGAACAGGGCAAAGGCCGCCATGTCAAAGCACCGCTGAACAGGGCAAAGACCGCCATGTCAAAGCACCGCTGAACAGGGCAAAGACCGCCATGTCAAAGCACCAATGAACAGGGCAAAGACCTCCATGGCAAAGCACTGCTGAACTGTCCTGAACCTCCATGGCAAAGCACCGCTGAACTGTCCTGAACCGCCATGTCGATGCACCGCTTACAGGGCAAAGACCGCCATGTCAAAGCACCGCTGAACAGGGCAAAGACCGCCATGTCAAAGCACCGCTGAACTGTCCTGAACCGCCATGTCAAAGCACCGCTGAACAGGGCAAAGACCGCCATGTCAAAGCACTGCTGAACAGGGCAGAGACCGCCATGTCAAAGCACCGCTGAACAGGGCAAAGACCTCCATGGCAAAGCACCGCTGAACTGTCCTGAACCTCCATGGCAAAGCACCGCTGAACTGTCCTGAACCGCCATGTCAAAGCACCGCTGAACAGTGCAAAGACCGCCATGTAAAAGCACTGCTGAACAGGGCAAAGACCACCATGGCAAAGCACCGCTGAACAGGGCAAAGACCGCCATGGCAAAGCACCGCTGAACAGGGCAAAGACCGCCATGTCAAAGCACCACTGAACAGGGCAAAGACCGCCATGTCAAAGCACCGCTGAACAGGTCAAAGACCGCCATGGCAAAGCACTGCTGAACAGGGCAAAGACCGCCATGGCAAAGCACCACTGAACAGGGCAATGACCGCCATGTCAAAGCACCGCTGAACAGGGCAAAGACCTCCATGGCAAAGCACCGCTGAACTGTCCTGAACCTCCATGGCAAAGCACCGCTGAACTGTCCTGAACCGCCATGTCAAAGCACCGCTGAACAGGGCAAAGACCGCCATCTCAAAGCACCGCTGAACAGGGCAAAGACCGCCATGTCAAAGCACCGCTGAACAGGGCAAAGACCTCCATGGCAAAGCACTGCTGAACAGGGCAAAGACCGCCATGGCAAAGCACTGCTGAACAGGGCAAAGACCGCCATGGCAAAGCACCACTGAACAGGGCAAAGACCGCCATGTCAAAGCACAGCTGAACAGGGCAAAGACCGCCATGGCAAAGCACCGCTGAACAGGGCAAAGACCACCATGGCAAAGCACCGCTGAACAGGGCAAAGACCGCCATGTCAAAGCACCGTTGAACAGGGCAAAGAACGCCATGTCAAAGCACCGCTGAACAGGGCAAAGACCTCCATGGCAAAGCACTGCTGAACTCTCCTGAACCTCCATGGCAAAGCACCGCTGAACTGTCCTGAACCGCCATGTCAAAGCACCGCTGAACAGGGCAAAGACCGCCATGTCAAAGCACCGCTGAACAGGGCAAAGACCGCCATGTCAAAGGACCGCTAAACAGGGCAAAGACCGTCATGTCAAAGCACCACTGAACAGGGCAAAGACCGCCATGTCAAAGCACCGCTGAACTGTCCTGAACCTCCATGGCGAAGCACCGCTGAACTGTCCTGAACCGCCATGTCAAAGCACCGCTGAGGAGGGCAAAGACCGCCATGTCAAAGCACCGCTGAACAGGGCAAAGACCGCCATGTCAAAGCACCACTGAACAGGGCAAAGACCGCCATGTCAAAGCACCGCTGAACAGGGCAAAGACCGCCATGTCAAAGCACCGCTGAACAGGGCAAAGACCTCCATGGCAAAGCACCGCTGAACTGTCCTGAACCTCCATGGCAAAGCACCGCTGAACTGTTCTGAACCGCCATGTCAAAGCACCGCTGAACAGGGCAAAGACCGCCATGTCAAAGCACCGCTGAACAGGGCAGAGACCGCCATGTCAAAGCACCGCTGAACAGGGCAAAGACCTCCATGGCAAAGCACCGCTGAACTGTCCTGAACCTCCATGGCAAAGCACCGCTGAACTGTCCTGAACCGCCATGTCAAAGCACCGCTGAACAGGGCAAAGACCGCCATGGCAAAGCACGGCTGAACAGGGCAAAGACCGCCATGGCAAAGCACCGCTGAACAGGGCAAAGACCGCCATGTCAAAGCACCGCTGAACAGGGCAAAGACCGCCATGGCAAAGCACCGCTGAACAGGGCAAAGAGCGCCATGGCAAAGCACCGCTGAACAGGGCAAAGGCCGCCATGTCAAAGCACCGCTGAACAGGGCAAAGACCGCCATGTCAAAGCACCGCTGAACAGGGCAAAGACCGCCATGTCAAAGCACCAATGAACAGGGCAAAGACCTCCATGGCAAAGCACTGCTGAACTGTCCTGAACCTCCATGGCAAAGCACCGCTGAACTGTCCTGAACCGCCATGTCGATGCACCGCTGAACAGGGCAAAGACCGCCATGTCAAAGCACCGCTGAACAGGGCAAAGACCGCCATGTCAAAGCACCGCTGAACTGTCCTGAACCGCCATGTCAAAGCACCGCTGAACAGGGCAAAGACCGCCATGTCAAAGCACTGCTGAACAGGGCAGAGACCGCCATGTCAAAGCACCGCTGAACAGGGCAAAGACCTCCATGGCAAAGCACCGCTGAACTGTCCTGAACCTCCATGGCAAAGCACCGCTGAACTGTCCTGAACCGCCATGTCAAAGCACCGCTGAACAGTGCAAAGACCGCCATGTAAAAGCACTGCTGAACAGGGCAAAGACCACCATGGCAAAGCACCGCTGAACAGGGCAAAGACCGCCATGGCAAAGCACCGCTGAACAGGGCAAAGACCGCCATGTCAAAGCACCACTGAACAGGGCAAAGACCGCCATGTCAAAGCACCGCTGAACAGGTCAAAGACCGCCATGGCAAAGCACTGCTGAACAGGGCAAAGACCGCCATGGCAAAGCACCACTGAACAGGGCAATGACCGCCATGTCAAAGCACCGCTGAACAGGGCAAAGACCTCCATGGCAAATCACCGCTGAACTGTCCTGAACCTCCATGGCAAAGCACCGCTGAACTGTCCTGAACCGCCATGTCAAAGCACCGCTGAACAGGGCAAAGACCGCCATCTCAAAGCACCGCTGAACAGGGCAAAGACCGCCATGTCAAAGCACCGCTGAACAGGGCAAAGACCTCCATGGCAAAGCACCGCTGAACTGTCCTGAACCTCCATGGCAAAGCACCGCTGAACTGTCCTGAACCGCCATGTCAAAGCACCGCTGAACAGGGCAAAGACCGCCATGTCAAAGCACCGCTGAACAGGGCAAAGACCGCCATGTCAAAGCACCGCTGAACAGGACAAAGACCGCTGAACAGGGCAAAGACCGCCATGTCAAAGCACCACTGAACAGGGCAAAGACCTCCATGGCAAAGCACCGCTGAACTGTCCTGAACCTCCATGGCAAAGCACCGCTGAACTGTCCTGAACCGCCATGTCAAAGCACCGCTGAACAGGGCAAAGACCGCCATGTCAAAGCACCGCTGAACAGGGCAAAGACCGCCATGTCAAAGCACCGCTGAACAGGACAAAGACCGCTGAACAGGGCAAAGACCGCCATGTCAAAGCACCACTGAACAGGGCAAAGACCTCCATGGCAAAGCACCGCTGAACTGTCCTGAACCTCCATGGCAAAGCACCGCTGAACTGTCCTGAACCGCCATGTCAATGCACCGCTGAACAGGGCAAGGACCGCCATGGCAAAGCACCGCTGAACAGGGCAAAGACCGCCATGTCAAAGAACCGCTGAACAGGGCAAAGACCGCCACGGCAAAGCACCGCTGAACAGGGCAAAGACCGCCATGTCAAAGCACCGCTGAACAGGGCAAAGAACGCCATGTCAAAGCACCGCTGAACAGGGCACAGACCTCCATGGCAAAGCACTGCTGATCTGTCCTGAACCTCCATGGCAAAGCACCGCTGAACTGTCCTAAACCGCCATGTCAAAGCACCGCTGAACAGGGCAAAGACCGCCATGTCAAAGCACCGCTGAACAGGGCAGAGACCGCCATGTCAAAGCACCGTTGAACAGGGCAAAGACCGCCATGTCAAAGCACCACTGAACAGGGCAAAGACCTCCATGGCAAAGCACCGCTGAACTGTCCTGAACCTCCTTGGCAAAGCACCGCTGAACTGTCCTGAACCGCCATGTCAAAGCACCGCTGAACAGGGCAAAGACCGCCATGTCAAAGCACCGCTGAACAGGGCAAAGACCGCCATGTCAAAGCACCACTGAACAGGGCAAAGACCGCCATGTCAAAGCACCGCTGAACAGGGCAAAGACCGCCATGTCAAAGCACCGCTGAACAGGGCAAAGACCGCCATGTCAAAGCACCACTGAACAGGGCAAAGACCGCCATGTCAAAGCACCGCTGAACAGGTCAAAGACCGCCATGGCAAAGCACCACTGAACAGGGCAAAGACCGCCATGTCAAAGCACCGCTGAACAGGGCAAAGACCGCCATGGCAAAGCACCGCTGAACAGGGCAAAGACCACCATGGCAAAGCACCGCTGAACAGGGCAAAGACCGGCATGTCAAAGCACCGTTGAACAGGGCAAAGAACGCCATGTCAAAGCACCGCTGAACAGGGCAAAGACCTCCATGGCAAAGCACTGCTGAACTCTCCTGAACCTCCATGGCAAAGCACCGCTGAACTGTCCTGAACCGCCGTGTCAAAGCACCGCTGAACAGGGCAAAGACCGCCATGTCAAAGCACCGCTGAACGGGGCAAAGACCGCCATGTCAAAGCACCGCTGAACAGGGCAAAGACCGTCATGTCAAAGCACCACTGAACAGGGCAAAGACCGCCATGTCAAAGCACAGCTGAACTGTCCTGAACCTCCATGGCGAAGCACTGCTGAACTGTCCTGAACCGCCATGTCAAAGCACCGCTGAAGAGGGCAAAGACCGCCATGTCAAAGCACCGCTGAACAGGGCAAAGACCGCCATGTCAAAGCACCACTGAACAGGGCAAAGACCGCCATGTCAAAGCACCGCTGAACAGGGCAAAGACCGCCATGTCAAAGCACCGCTGAACAGGGCAAAGACCTCCATGGCAAAGCACCGCTGAACTGTCCTGAACCTCCATGGCAAAGCACCGCTGAACTGTTCTGAACCGCCATGTCAAAGCACCGCTGAACAGGGCAAAGACCGCCATGTCAAAGCACCGCTGAACAGGGCAGAGACCGCCATGTCAAAGCACCGCTGAACAGGGCAAAGACCTCCATGGCAAAGCACCGCTGAACTGTCCTGAACCTCCATGGCAAAGCACCGCTGAACTGTCCTGAACCGCCATGTCAAAGCACCGCTGAACAGGGCAAAGAACGCCATGGCAAAGCACGGCTGAACAGGGCAAAGACCGCCATGGCAAAGCACCACTGAACAGGGCAAAGACCTCCATGGCAAAGCACCGCTGAACTGTCCTGAACCTCCATGGCAAAGCACCGCTGAACTGTCCTGAACCGCCATGTCAAAGCACCGCTGAACAGGGCAAAGACCGCCATGTCAATGCACCGCTGAACAGGGCAGAGACCGCCATGTCAAAACACCGCTGAACAGGGCAAAGACCTCCATGGCAAAGCACCGCTGAACTGTCCTGAACCTCCATGGCAAAGCACCGCTGAACTGTCCTGAACCGCCATGTCAAAGCACCGCTGAACAGGGCAAAGACCGCCATGTCAAAGCACCGCTGAACAGGGCAAAGACCGCCATGTCAAAGCACCGCTAAACAGGGCAAAGACCGTCATGTCAAAGCACCACTGAACAGGGCAAAGACCGCCATGTCAAAGCACCGCTGAACTGTCCTGAACCTCCATGGCGAAGCACCGCTGAACTGTCCTGAACCGCCATGTCAAAGCACCGCTGAGGAGGGCAAAGACCGCCATGTCAAAGCACCGCTGAACAGGGCAAAGATCGCCATGTCAAAGCACCACTGAACAGGGCAAAGACCGCCATGTCAAAGCACCGCTGAACAGGGCAAAGACCGCCATGTCAAAGCACCGCTGAACAGGGCAAAGACCTCCATGGCAAAGCACCGCTGAACTGTCCTGAACCTCCATGGCAAAGCACCGCTGAACTGTTCTGAACCGCCATGTCAAAGCACCGCTGAACAGGGCAAAGACCGCCATGTCAAAGCACCGCTGAACAGGGCAGAGACCGCCATGTCAAAGCACCGCTGAACAGGGCAAAGACCTCCATGGCAAAGCACCGCTGAACTGTCCTGAACCTCCATGGCAAAGCACCGCTGAACTGTCCTGAACCGCCATGTCAAAGCACCGCTGAACAGGGCAAAGACCGCCATGGCAAAGCACGGCTGAACAGGGCAAAGACCGCCATGGCAAAGCACCGCTGAACAGGGCAAAGACCGCCATGTCAAAGCACCGCTGAACAGGGCAAAGACCGCCATGGCAAAGCACCGCTGAACAGGGCAAAGAGCGCCATGGCAAAGCACCGCTGAACAGGGCAAAGGCCGCCATGTCAAAGCACCGCTGAACAGGGCAAAGACCGCCATGTCAAAGCACCGCTGAACAGGGCAAAGACCGCCATGTCAAAGCACCAATGAACAGGGCAAAGACCTCCATGGCAAAGCACTGCTGAACTGTCCTGAACCTCCATGGCAAAGCACCGCTGAACTGTCCTGAACCGCCATGTCGATGCACCGCTGAACAGGGCAAAGACCGCCATGTCAAAGCACCGCTGAACAGGGCAAAGACCGCCATGTCAAAGCACCGCTGAACTGTCCTGAACCGCCATGTCAAAGCACCGCTGAACAGGGCAAAGACCGCCATGTCAAAGCACTGCTGAACAGGGCAGAGACCGCCATGTCAAAGCACCGCTGAACAGGGCAAAGACCTCCATGGCAAAGCACCGCTGAACTGTCCTGAACCTCCATGGCAAAGCACCGCTGAACTGTCCTGAACCGCCATGTCAAAGCACCGCTGAACAGTGCAAAGACCGCCATGTAAAAGCACTGCTGAACAGGGCAAAGACCACCATGGCAAAGCACCGCTGAACAGGGCAAAGACCGCCATGGCAAAGCACCGCTGAACAGGGCAAAGACCGCCATGTCAAAGCACCACTGAACAGGGCAAAGACCGCCATGTCAAAGCACCGCTGAACAGGGCAAAGACCGCCATGGCAAAGCACTGCTGAACAGGGCAAAGACCGCCATGGTAAAGCACCACTGAACAGGGCAATGACCGCCATGTCAAAGCACCGCTGAACAGGGCAAAGACCTCCATGGCAAAGCACCGCTGAACTGTCCTGAACCTCCATGGCAAAGCACCGCTGAACTGTCCTGAACCGCCATGTCAAAGCACCGCTGAACAGGGCAAAGACCGCCATGTCAAAGCACCGCTGAACAGGGCAAAGACCTCCATGGCAAAGCACCGCTGAACTGTCCTGAACCTCCATGGCAAAGCACCGCTGAACTGTCCTGAACCGCCATGTCAAAGCACCGCTGAACAGGGCAAAGACCGCCATGTCAAAGCACCGCTGAACAGGGCAAAGACCGCCATGTCAAAGCACCGCTGAACAGGACAAAGACCGCTGAACAGGGCAAAGACCGCCATGTCAAAGCACCACTGAACAGGGCAAAGACCTCCATGGCAAAGCACCGCTGAACTGTCCTGAACCTCCATGGCAAAGCACCGCTGAACTGTCCTGAACCGCCATGTCAATGCACCGCTGAACAGGGCAAAGACCGCCATGGCAAAGCACCGCTGAACATGGCAAAGACCGCCATGTCAAAGAACCGCTGAACAGGGCAAAGACCGCCACGGCAAAGCACCGCTGAACAGGGCAAAGACCGCCATGTCAAAGCACCGCTGAACAGGGCAAAGAACGCCATGTCAAAGCACCGCTGAACAGGGCACAGACCTCCATGGCAAAGCACTGCTGATCTGTCCTGAACCTCCATGGCAAAGCACCGCTGAACTGTCCTAAACCGCCATGTCAAAGCACCGCTGAACAGGGCAAAGACCGCCATGTCAAAGCACCGCTGAACAGGGCAAAGACCGCCATGTCAAAGCACCACTGAACAGGGCAAAGACCTCCATGGCAAAGCACCGCTGAACTGTCCTGAACCTCCTTGGCAAAGCACCGCTGAACTGTCCTGAACCGCCATGTCAAAGCACCGCTGAACAGGGCAAAGACCGCCATGTCAAAGCACCGCTGAACAGGGCAAAGACCGCCATGTCAAAGCACCACTGAACAGGGCAAAGACCGCCATGTCAAAGCACCGCTGAACAGGGCAAAGACCGCCATGTCAAAGCACCGCTGAACAGGGCAAAGACCGCCAAGTCAAAGCACCACTGAACAGGGCAAAGACCGCCATGTCAAAGCACCGCTGAACAGGTCAAAGACCGCCATGGCAAAGCACCACTGAACAGGGCAAAGACCGCCATGTCAAAGCACCGCTGAACAGGGCAAAGACCGCCATGGCAAAGCACCGCTGAACAGGGCAAAGACCACCATGGCAAAGCACCGCTGAACAGGGCAAAGACCGGCATGTCAAAGCACCGTCGAACAGGGCAAAGAACGCCATGTCAAAGCACCGCTGAACAGGGCAAAGACCTCCATGGCAAAGCACTGCTGAACTCTCCTGAATCTCCATGGCAAAGCACCGCTGAACTGTCCTGAACCGCCGTGTCAAAGCACCGCTGAACAGGGCAAAGACCGCCATGTCAAAGCACCGCTGAACGGGGCAAAGACCGCCATGTCAAAGCACCGCTGAACAGGGCAAAGACCGTCATGTCAAAGCACCACTGAACAGGGCAAAGACCGCCATGTCAAAGCACAGCTGAACTGTCCTGAACCTCCATGGCGAAGCACTGCTGAACTGTCCTGAACCGCCATGTCAAAGCACCGCTGAAGAGGGCAAAGACCGCCATGTCAAAGCACCGCTGAACAGGGCAAAGACCGCCATGTCAAAGCACCACTGAACAGGGCAAAGACCGCCATGTCAAAGCACCGCTGAACAGGGCAAAGACCGCCATGTCAAAGCACCGCTGAACAGGGCAAAGACCTCCATGGCAAAGCACCGCTGAACTGTCCTGAACCTCCATGGCAAAGCACCGCTGAACTGTTCTGAACCGCCATGTCAAAGCACCGCTGAACAGGGCAAAGACCGCCATGTCAAAGCACCGCTGAACAGGGCAGAGACCGCCATGTCAAAGCACCGCTGAACAGGGCAAAGACCTCCATGGCAAAGCACCGCTGAACTGTCCTGAACCTCCATGGCAAAGCACCGCTGAACTGTCCTGAACCGCCATGTCAAAGCACCGCTGAACAGGGCAAAGACCGCCATGGCAAAGCACGGCTGAACAGGGCAAAGACCGCCATGGCAAAGCACCACTGAACAGGGCAAAGACCGCCATGTCAAAGCACCGCTGAACAGGGCAAAGACCGCCATGGCAAAGCACCACTGAACAGGGCAAAGAGCGCCATGGCAAAGCACCGCTGAACAGGGCAAAGGCCGCCATGTCAAAGCACCGCTGAACAGGGCAAAGACCGCCATGTCAAAGCACCGCTGAACAGGGCAAAGACCGCCATGTCAAAGCACCAATGAACAGGGCAAAGACCTCCATGGCAAAGCACTGCTGAACTGTCCTGAACCTCCATGGCAAAGCACCGCTGAACTGTCCTGAACCGCCATGTCGATGCACCGCTGAACAGGGCAAAGACAGCCATGTCAAAGCACCGCTGAACAGGGCAAAGACCGCCATGTCAAAGCACCGCTGAACTGTCCTGAACCGCCATGTCAAAGCACCGCTGAACAGGGCAAAGACCGCCATGTCAAAGCACTGCTGAACAGGGCAGAGACCGCCATGTCAAAGCAACGCTGAACAGGGCAAAGACCTCCATGGCAAAGCACCGCTGAACTGTCCTGAACCTCCATGGCAAAGCACCGCTGAACTGTCCTGAACCGCCATGTCAAAGCACCGCTGAACAGTGCAAAGACCGCCATGTCAAAGCACTGCTGAACAGGGCAAAGACCACCATGGCAAAGTACCGCTGAACAGGGCAAAGACCGCAATGGCAAAGCACCGCTGAACAGGGCAAAGACCGCCATGTCAAAGCACCACTGAACAGGGCAAAGACCGCCATGTCAAAGCACCGCTGAACAGGTCAAAGACCTCCATGGCAAAGCACCGCTGAACTGTCCTGAACCTCCATGGCAAAGCACCGCTGAACTGTCCTGAACCGCCATGTCAAAGCACCGCTGAACAGGGCAAAGACCGCCATGGCAAAGCACTGCTGAACAGGGCAAAGACGGCCATGGCAAAGCACCGCTGAACAGGGCAAAAACCGCCATGTCAAAGCACCGCTGAACAGGGCAAAGACCGCCATGTCAAAGCACCACTGAACAGGGCAAAGACCTCCATGGCAAAGCACCGCTGAACTGTCCTGAACCTCCATGGCAAAGCACTGCTGAACTGTCCTGAACCGCCATGTCAAAGCACCGCTGAACAGGGCAAAGACCACCATGTCAAAGCACCGCTGAACAGGGCGAAGACCGCCATGTCAAAGCACCACTGAACAGGGCAAAGACTGCCATGTCAAAGCACCACTGAACAGGGTAAAGACTGCCATGTCAAAGCACCGCTGAACAGGGCAAAGACCTCCATGGCAAAGCACCGCTGAACTGTCCTGAACCTCCATGGCAAAGCACAGCTGAACTGTCCTGAACCGCCATGGCAAAGCACCGCTGAACAGGGCAAAGACCGCCATGGCAAAGCACCGCTGAACAGGGCAAAGACCGCCATGTCAAAGCACCGCTGAACAGGGCAAAGACCGCCATGTCAAAGCACCGCTGAACAGGGCAAAGACCGCCATGTCAAAGCACCACTGAACAGGGCAAAGACCTCCATGGCAAAGCACCGCTGAACTGTCCTGAACCTCCATGGCAAAGCACTGCTGAACTGTCCTGAACCGCCATGTCAAAGCACCGCTGAACAGGGCAAAGACCACCATGTCAAAGCACCGCTGAACAGGGCGAAGACCGCCATGTCAAAGCACCACTGAACAGGGCAAAGACTGCCATGTCAAAGCACCACTGAACAGGGTAAAGACTGCCATGTCAAAGCACCGCTGAACAGGGCAAAGACCTCCATGGCAAAGCACCGCTGAACTGTTCTGAACCGCCATGTCAAAGCACCGCTGAATAGGGCAAAGCCGCCATGTCAAAGCACCGCTGAACAGGGCAGAGACCGCCATGTCAAAGCACCGCTGAAGAGGGCAAAGACCTCCATGGCAAAGCACCGCTGAACTGTCCTGAACCTCCATGGCAAAGTTCCGCTGAACTGTCCTGAACCGCCATGTCAAAGCACCGCTGAACAGGGCAAAGACCGCCATGTCAAAGCACCGCTGAACAGGGCAAAGACCGCCATGTCAAAGCACCGCTGAACAGGGCAAAGACCTCCATGGCAAAGCACCGCTGACCTGTCCTGAACCTCCATGGCAAAGCACTGCTGAACTGTCCTGAACCGTCATGTCAAAGCACCGCTGAACAGGGCAAAGACCGCCATGTCAAAGCACCGCTGAACAGGGCAGAGACCGCCATGTCAAAGCACGGCTGAACCGGGCAAAGACCTCCATGGCAAAGCACTGCTGAACTGTCCTGAACCTCCATGGCAAAGCACCGCTGAACTGTCCTGAACCGCCATGTCAAAGCACCGCTGAACAGGGCAAAGACCGCCATGGCAAAGCACTGCTGAACAGGGCAAAGACCGCCATGGCAAAGCACCGCTGAACAGGGCAAAGACCGCCATGTCAAAGCACCGCTGAACAGGGCAAAGACCGCCATGGCAAAACACCGCTGAACAGGGCAAAGACCACCATGGCAAAGCACCGCTGAACAGGGCAAAGACCGCCATGTCAAAGCACCGCTGAACAGGGCAAAGAACGCCATGTCAAAGCACCGCTGAACAGGGCAAAGACCTCCATGGCAAAGCACCGCTGAACTGTCCTGAACCTCCATGGCAAACCACTGCTGAACTGTCCTGAACCGCCATGTCAAAGCACCGCTGAACAGGGCAAAGACCGCCATGTCAAAGCACGGCTGAGCAGGGCAAAGACCGCCATGTCAAAGCACAGCTGAACAGGTCAAAGACCGCCATGTCAAAGCACCGCTGAACAGGGCAAAGACCGCCATGTCAAAGCACCGCTGAACAGGGCAAAGACCGCCATGTGAAAGCACCGTTGAACAGGGCAAAGACCGCCATGTCAAACCACCACTGAACAGGGCAAAGACCTCCATGGCAAAGCACCGCTGAACTGTCCTGAACCTCCATGGCAAAGCACCACTGAACTGTCCTGAACCGCCATGTCAAAGCACCGCTGAACAGGGCAAAGACCGCCATGTGAAAGCACCGTTGAACAGGGCAAAGACCGCCATGTCAAACCACCACTGAACAGGGCAAAGACCTCCATGGCAAAGCACCGCTGAACTGTCCTGAACCTCCATGGCAAAGCACCACTGAACTGTCCTGAACCGCCATGTCAAGGCACCGCTGAACAGGGCAAAGACCGCCATGTCAAAGCACCGCTGAACAGGGCAAAGACCGCCATGTCAAAGCACCGCTGAACAGGGCAAAGACCACCATGTCAAAGCACCACTGAACAGGGCAAAGACCTCCATGGTAAAGCACCGCTGAACTGTCCTGACCCTCCATGGCAAAGCACCGCTGAACTGTCCTGAACCGCCATGTCAAAGCACCGCTGAACAGGGCAAAGACCGCCATCTCAAAGCACCGCTGAACAGGGCAAAGACCGCCATGTCAAAGCACCACTGAACAGGGCAAAGACCGCCATGTCAAAGCACCGCTGAACAGGGCAAAGACCGCCATGTCAAAGCACCGCTGAACAGGGCAAAGACCTCCATGGCAAAGCACCGCTGAACTGTCCTGAACCTCCATGGCAAAGCACCGCTGAACTGTCCTGAACCGCCATGTCAAAGCACCGCTGAACAGGGCAAAGACCGCCATGTCAAAGCCCCGCTGAACAGGGCAGAGACCGCCATGTCAAAGCACCGCTCAACAGGGCAAAGACCTCCATGGCAAAGCAACGCTGAACTGTCCTGAACCTCCATGGCAAAGCACCGCTGAACTGTCCTGAACCGCCATGTCAAAGCACCGCTGAACAGGGCAAAGACCGCCATGGCAAAGCACTGCTGAACAGGGCAAAGACCGCCATGGCAAAGCACCGCTGAACAGGGCAAAGACCGCCATGTCAAAGCACCGCTGAACAGGGCAAAGACCACCATGGCAAAGCACCGCTGAACAGGGCAAAGACCACCATGTCAAAGCACCGCTGAACAGGGCAAAGAACGCCATGCAAAGCACCGCTGAACAGGGCAAAGACCTCCATGGCAAAGCACCGCTGAACTGTCCTGAACCTCCATGGCAAAGCACAGCTGAACTGTCCTGAACCGCCATGTCAAAGCACTGCTGAACAGGGCAAAGAGCGCTATGGCAAAGCACCGCTGAACAGGGCAAAGACCGCCATGTCAAAGCACCGCTGAACAGGGCAAAGACCGCCATGTCAAAGCACCGCTGAACAGGGCAAAGACCGCCATGTCAAAGCACCGCTGAACAGGGCAAAGACCGCCATGTCAAAGCACCACTGAACAGGGCAAAGACCTCCATGGCAAAGCACCGCTGAACTGTCCTGAACCTCCATGGCAAAGCACCGCTGAACTGTCCTGAACCGCCATGTCAAAGCACCGCTGAACAGGGCAAAGACCGCCATGTCAAAGCACCGCTGAACAGGGCAAAGACCGCCATGTCAAAGCACCACTGAACAGGGCAAAGACCGCCATGTCAAAGCACCGCTGAACAGGGCAAAGACCGCCATGTCAAAGCACCGCTGAACAGGGCAAAGACCTCCATGGCAAAGCACTGCTGAACTGTCCTGAACCTCCATGGCAAAGCACCGCTGAACTGTTCTGAACCGCCATGTCAGAGCACCGCTGAACAGGGCAAAGACCGCCATGTCAAAGCACCGCTGAACAGGGCAGAGACCGCCATGTCAAAGCACCGCTGAACAGGGCAAAGACCTCCATGGCAAAGCACCGCTGAACTGTCCTGAACCTCCATGGCAAAGCACCGCTGAACTGTCCTGAACCGCCATGTCAAAGCACCGCTGAACAGGGCAAAGACCGCCATGTAAAGCACCGCTGAACAGGGCAAAGACCGCCATGTCAAAGCACCGCTGAACAGGGCAAAGACCTCCATGGCAAAACACCGCTGAACTGTCCTGACCCTCCATGTCAAAGCACCGCTAAACTGTCCTGAACCGCCATGTCAAAGCACCGCTGAACAGAGCAAAGACCGCCATGTCAAAGCACCGCTGAACAGGGCAGAGACCGCCATGTCAATGCACCGCTGAACAGGGCAAAGACCTCCATGGCAAAGCACCGCTGAACTGTCCTGAACCTCCATGGCAAAGCACCGCTGAACTGTCCTGAACCGCCATGTCAAAGCACCGCTGAACAGGGCAACGACCGCCATGGCAAAGCATTGCTGAACAGGGCAAAGACCGCCATGGCAAAGCACCGCTTAACAGGGCAAAGACCGCCATGTCAAAGCACCGCTGAACAGGGCAAAGACCGCCATGGCAAACCACCGCTGAACAGGGCAAAGACCGCCATGTCAAAGCACCGCTGAACAGGGCAAAGAACGCCATGTCAAAGTACCGCTGAACAGGACAAAGACCTCCATGGCAAAGCACTGCTGAACTGTCCTAAACCGCCATGTCAAAGCACCGCTGAACAGGGCAAAGACCGCCATGTCAAAGCACCGCTGAACAGGGCAAAGACCGCCATGTCAAAGCACCGCTGAACAGGGCAAAGACCGCCATGTCAAAGCACCGCTGAACAGGGCAAAGACCGCCATGTCAAAGCACCGCTGAACAGGGCAAAGACCGCCATGTCAAAGCACCGCTGAACAGGGCAAAGACCTCCATGGCAAAGCACCGCTGAACAGGGCAAAGACCGCCATGTCAAAGCACCGCTGAACAGGGCAAAGACCGCCATGTCAAAGCACCACTGAACAGGGCAAAGACCGCCATGTCAAAGCACCGCTGAACAGGGCAAAGACCGCCATGTCAAAGCACCGCTGAACAGGGCAAAGACCTCCATGGCAAAGCACCGCTGAACTGTCCTGAACCTCCATGGCAAAGCACCGCTGAACTGTTCCGAACCGCCATGTCAAAGCACCACTGAACAGGGCAAAGACCGCCATGTCAAAGCACCGCTGAACAGGGCAGAGACTGCCATGTCAAAGCACCTCTGAACAGGGCAAAGACCTCCATGGCAACGCACCGCTGAACTGTCCTGAACCTCCATGGCAAAGCACCGCTGAACTGTCCTGAACCGCCATGTCAAAGCACCGCTGAACAGGGCAAAGTCTGCCATGTCAAAGCACCGCTGAACAGGGCAAAGACCGCCATGGCAAAGCACCGCTGAACAGGGCAAAGACCGCCATGTCAAAGCACCGCTGAACAGGGCAAAGACCGCCATGGCAAAGCACCGCTGAACAAGGCAAAGAGCGCCATGGCAAAGCACCGCTGAACAGGGCAAAGGCCGCCATGTCAAAGCACCACTGAACAGGGCAAAGACCTCCATGGCAAAGCACCGCTGAACTGTCCTGAACCTCCATGGCAAAGCACCGCTGAACTGTCCTGAACCGCCATGTCAATGCACCGCTGAACAGGGCAAAGACCGCCATGGCAAAGCACCGCTGAACAGGGCAAATACCGCCATGTCAAAGAACCGCTGAACAGGGCAAAGACCGCCACGGCAAAGCACCGCTGAACAGGGCAAAGACCACCATGGCAAAGCACCACTGAACAGGGCAAAGACCGCCATGTCAAAGCACCGCTGAACAGGGCAAAGAACGCCATGTCAAAGCACCGCTGAACAGGGCAAAGACCTCCATGGCAAAGCACTGCTGATCTGTCCTGAACCTCCATGGCAAAGCACCGCTGAACTGTCCTAAACCGCCATGTCAAAGCACCGCTGAACAGAGCAAAGACCGCCATATCAAAGCACCGCTGAACAGGGCAAAGACCGCCATGTCAAAGCACCGTTGAACAGGGCAAAGACCGCCATGTCAAAGCACCACTGAACAGGGCAAAGACCTCCATGGCAAAGCACCGCTGAACTGTCCTGAACCTCCTTGGCAAAGCACCGCTGAACTATCCTGAACCTCCATGTCAAAGCACCGCTGAACAGGGCAAAGACCGCCATGTCAAAGCACCGCTGAACAGGGCAAAGACCGCCATGTCAAAGCACCACTGAACAGGGCAAAGACCGCCATGTCAAAGCACCGCTGAACAGGGCAAAGACCGCCATGTCAAAGCACCGCTGAACAGGGCAAAGACCGCCATGTCAAAGCACCACTGAACAGGGCAAAGACCGCCATGTCAAAGCACCGCTGAACAGGTCAAAGACCGCCATGGCAAAGCACCACTGAACAGGGCAAAGACCGCCATGTCAAAGCACCGCTGAACAGGGCAAAGACCGCCATGGCAAAGCACCGCTGAACAGGGCAAAGACCACCATGGCAAAGCACCGCTGAACAGGGCAAAGACCGGCATGTCAAAGCACCGTTGAACAGGGCAAAGAACGCCATGTCAAAGCACCGCTGAACAGGGCAAAGACCTCCATGGCAAAGCACTGCTGAACTCTCCTGAACCTCCATGGCAAAGCACCGCTGAACTGTCCTGAACCGCCATGTCAAAGCACCGCTGAACAGGGCAAAGACCGCCATGTCAAAGCACCGCTGAACGGGGCAAAGACCGACATGTCAAAGCACCGCTGAACAGGGCAAAGACCGTCATGTCAAAGCACCACTGAACAGGGCAAAGACCGCCATGTCAAAGCACAGCTGAACTGTCCTGAACCTCCATGGCGAAGCACCGCTGAACTGTCCTGAACCGCCATGTCAAAGCACCGCTGAAGAGGGCAAAGACCGCCATGTCAAAGCACCGCTGAACAGGGCAAAGACCGCCATGTCAAAGCACCACTGAACAGGGCAAAGACCGCCATGTCAAAGCACCGCTGAACAGGGCAAAGACCGCCATGTCAAAGCACCGCTGAACAGGGCAAAGACCTCCATGGCAAAGCACCGCTGAACTGTCCTGAACCTCCATGGCAAAGCACCGCTGAACTGTTCTGAACCGCCATGTCAAAGCACCGCTGAACAGGGCAAAGACCGCCATGTCAAAGCACCGCTGAACAGGGCAGAGACCGCCATGTCAAAGCACCGCTGAACAGGGCAAAGACCTCCATGGCAAAGCACCGCTGAACTGTCCTGAACCTCCATGGCAAAGCACCGCTGAACTGTCCTGAACCGCCATGTCAAAGCACCGCTGAACAGGGCAAAGACCGCCATGGCAAAGCACGGCTGAACAGGGCAAAGACCGCCATGGCAAAGCACCACTGAACAGGGCAAAGACCGCCATGTCAAAGCACCGCTGAACAGGGCAAAGACCGCCATGGCAAAGCACCACTGAACAGGGCAAAGAGCGCCATGGCAAAGCACCGCTGAACAGGGCAAAGGCCGCCATGTCAAAGCACCGCTGAACAGGGCAAAGACCGCCATGTCAAAGCACCGCTGAACAGGGCAAAGACCGCCATGTCAAAGCACCAATGAACAGGGCAAAGACCTCCATGGCAAAGCACTGCTGAACTGTCCTGAACCTCCATGGCAAAGCACCGCTGAACTGTCCTGAACCGCCATGTCGATGCACCGCTGAACAGGGCAAAGACAGCCATGTCAAAGCACCGCTGAACAGGGCAAAGACCGCCATGTCAAAGCACTGCTGAACTGTCCTGAACCGCCATGTCAAAGCACCGCTGAACAGGGCAAAGACCGCCATGTCAAAGCACTGCTGAACAGGGCAGAGACCGCCATGTCAAAGCACCGCTGAACAGGGCAAAGACCTCCATGGCAAAGCACCGCTGAACTGTCCTGAACCTCCATGGCAAAGCACCGCTGAACTGTCCTGAACCGCCATGTCAAAGCACCGCTGAACAGTGCAAAGACCGCCATGTCAAAGCACTGCTGAACAGGGCAAAGACCACCATGGCAAAGTACCGCTGAACAGGGCAAAGACCGCAATGGCAAAGCACCGCTGAACAGGGCAAAGACCGCCATGTCAAAGCACCACTGAACAGGGCAAAGACCGCCATGTCAAAGCACCGCTGAACAGGTCAAAGACCTCCATGGCAAAGCACCGCTGAACTGTCCTGAACATCCATGGCAAAGCACCGCTGAACTGTCCTGAACCGCCATGTCAAAGCACCGCTGAACAGGGCAAAGACCGCCATGGCAAAGCACTGCTGAACAGGGCAAAGACGGCCATGGCAAAGCACCGCTGAACAGGGCAAAAACCGCCATGTCAAAGCACCGCTGAACAGGGCAAAGACCGCCACGGCAAAGCACCGCTGAACAGGGCAAAGACCACCATGGCAAAGCACCTCTGAACAGGGCAAAGACCGCCATGTCAAAGCACCGCTGAACAGGGCAAAGAACGCCATGTCAAAGCACCGCTGAACAGGGCAAAGACCTCCATGGCAAAGCACCGCTGAACTGTCCTGAACCTCCATGGCAAAGCACAGCTGAACTGTCCTGAACCGCCATGGCAAAGCACCGCTGAACAGGGCAAAGACCGCCATGGCAAAGCACCGCTGAACAGGGCAAAGACCGCCATGCCAAAGCACCGCTGAACAGGGCAAAGACCGCCATGTCAAAGCACCGCTGAACAGGGCAAAGACCGCCATGTCAAAGCACCACTGAACAGGGCAAAGACCTCCATGGCAAAGCACCGCTGAACTGTCCTGAACCTCCATGGCAAAGCACCGCTGAACTGTCCTGAACCGCCATGTCAAAGCACCGCTGAACAGGGCAAAGACCACCATGTCAAAGCACCGCTGAACAGGGCGAAGACCGCCATGTCAAAGCACCACTGAACAGGGCAAAGACTGCCATGTCAAAGCACCACTGAACAGGGTAAAGACTGCCATGTCAAAGCACCGCTGAACAGGGCAAAGACCTCCATGGCAAAGCACCGCTGAACTGTTCTGAACCGCCATGTCAAAGCACCGCTGAATAGGGCAAAGCCGCCATGTCAAAACACCGCTGAACAGGGCAGAGACCGCCATGTCAAAGCACCGCTGAACAGGGCAAAGACCTCCATGGCAAAGCACCGCTGAACTGTCCTGAACCTCCATGGCAAAGTTCCGCTGAACTGTCCTGAACCGCCATGTCAAAGCACCGCTGAACAGGGCAAAGACCGCCATGTCAAAGCACCGCTGAACAGGGCAAAGACCGCCATGTCAAAGCACCGCTGAACAGGGCAAAGACCTCCATGGCAAAGCACCGCTGACCTGTCCTGAACCTCCATGGCAAAGCACTGCTGAACTGTCCTGAACCGACATGTCAAAGCACCGCTGAACAGGGCAAAGACCGCCATGTCAAAGCACCGCTGAACAGGGCAGAGACCGCCATGTCAAAGCACGGCTGAACAGGGCAAAGACCTCCATGGCAAAGCACTGCTGAACTGTCCTGAACCTCCATGGCAAAGCACTGCTGAACTGTCCTGAACCGCCATGTCAAAGCACCGCTGAACAGGGCAAAGACCGCCATGGCAAAGCACTGCTGAACAGGGCAAAGACCGCCATGGCAAAGCACCGCTGAACAGGGCAAAGACCGCCATGTCAAAGCACCGCTGAACAGGGCAAAGACCGCCATGGCAAAGCACCGCTGAACAGAGCAAAGACCACCATGGCAAAGCACCGCTGAACAGGGCAAAGACCGCCATGTCAAAGCACCGCTGAACAGGGCAAAGAACGCCATGTCAAAGCACCGCTGAACAGGGCAAAGACCTCCATGGCAAAGCACCGCTGAACTGTCCTGAACCTCCATGGCAAAGCACTGCTGAACTGTCCTGAACCGCCATGTCAAAGCACCGCTGAACAGGGCAAAGACCGCCATGTCAAAGCACGGCTGAGCAGGGCAAAGACCGCCATGTCAAAGCACCGCTGAACACGTCAAAGACCGCCATGTCAAAGCACCGCTGAACAGGGCAAAGACCGCCATGTCAAAGCACCGCTGAACAGGGCAAAGACCGCCATGTGAAAGCACCGTTGAACAGGGCAAAGACCGCCATGTCAAACCACCACTGAACAGGGCAAAGACCTCCATGGCAAAGCACCGCTGAACAGGGCAAAGACCGCCATGTCAAAGCACCGCTGAACAGGGCAAAGACCGCCATGTGAAAGCACCGTTGAACAGGGCAAAGACCGCCATGTCAAACCACCACTGAACAGGGCAAAGACCTCCATGGCAAAGCACCGCTGAACTGTCCTGAACCTCCATGGCAAAGCACCACTGAACTGTCCTGAACCGCCATGTCAAAGCACCGCTGAACAGGGCAAAGACCGCCATGTGAAAGCACCGTTGAACAGGGCAAAGACCGCCATGTCAAACCACCACTGAACAGGGCAAAGACCTCCATGGCAAAGCACCGCTGAACTGTCCTGAACCTCCATGGCAAAGCACCACTGAACTGTCCTGAACCGCCATGTCAAAGCACCGCTGAACAGGGCAAAGACCGCCATGTCAAAGCACCGCTGAACAGGGCAAAGACCGCCATGTCAAAGCACCACTGAACAGGGCAAAGACCGCCATGTCAAAGCACCGCTGAACAGGGCAAAGACCGCCATGTCAAAGCACCGCTGAACAGGGCAAAGACCGCCATGGCAAAGCACCGCTGAACAGAGCAAAGACCACCATGGCAAAGCACCGCTGAACAGGGCAAAGACCGCCATGTCAAAGCACCGCTGAACAGGGCAAAGAACGCCATGTCAAAGCACCGCTGAACAGGGCAAAGACCTCCATGGCAAAGCACCGCTGAACTGTCCTGAACCTCCATGGCAAAGCACTGCTGAACTGTCCTGAACCGCCATGTCAAAGCACCGCTGAACAGGGCAAAGACCGCCATGTCAAAGCACGGCTGAGCAGGGCAAAGACCGCCATGTCAAAGCACCGCTGAACAGGTCAAAGACCGCCATGTCAAAGCACCGCTGAACAGGGCAAAGACCGCCATGTCAAAGCACCGCTGAACAGGGCAAAGACCGCCATGTGAAAGCACCGTTGAACAGGGCAAAGACCGCCATGTCAAACCACCACTGAACAGGGCAAAGACCTCCATGGCAAAGCACCGCTGAACTGTCCTGAACCTCCATGGCAAAGCACCACTGAACTGTCCTGAACCGCCATGTCAAAGCACCGCTGAACAGGGCAAAGACCGCCATGTGAAAGCACCGTTGAACAGGGCAAAGACCGCCATGTCAAACCACCACTGAACAGGGCAAAGACCTCCATGGCAAAGCACCGCTGAACTGTCCTGAACCTCCATGGCAAAGCACCACTGAACTGTCCTGAACCGCCATGTCAAGGCACCGCTGAACAGGGCAAAGACCGCCATGTCAAAGCACCGCTGAACAGGGCAAAGACCGCCATGTCAAAGCACCGCTGAACAGGGCAAAGACCACCATGTCAAAGCACCACTGAACAGGGCAAAGACCTCCATGGTAAAGCACCGCTGAACTGTCCTGACCCTCCATGGCAAAGCACCGCTGAACTGTCCTGAACCGCCATGTCAAAGCACCGCTGAACAGGGCAAAGACCGCCATCTCAAAGCACCGCTGAACAGGGCAAAGACCGCCATGTCAAAGCACCACTGAACAGGGCAAAGACCGCCATGTCAAAGCACCGCTGAACAGGGCAAAGACCGCCATGTCAAAGCACTGCTGAACAGGGCAAAGACCTCCATGGCAAAGCACCGCTGAACTGTCCTGAACCTCCATGGCAAAGCACCGCTGAACTGTCCTGAACCGCCATGTCAAAGCACCGCTGAACAGGGCAAGGACCGCCATGTCAAAGCCCCGCTGAACAGGGCAGAGACCGCCATGTCAAAGCACCGCTCAACAGGGCAAAGACCTCCATGGCAAAGCAACGCTGAACTGTCCTGAACCTCCATGGCAAAGCACCGCTGAACTGTCCTGAACCGCCATGTCAAAGCACCGCTGAACAGGGCAAAGACCGCCATGGCAAAGCACTGCTGAACAGGGCAAAGACCGCCATGGCAAAGCACCGCTGAACAGGGCAAAGACCGCCATGTCAAAGCACCGCTGAACAGGGCAAAGACCACCATGGCAAAGCACCGCTGAACAGGGCAAAGACCACCATGTCAAAGCACCGCTGAACAGGGCAAAGAACGCCATGCAAAGCACCGCTGAACAGGGCAAAGACCTCCATGGCAAAGCACCGCTGAACTGTCCTGAACCTCCATGTCAAAGCACCGCTGAACAGGGCAAAGACCACCATGTCAAAGCACTGCTGAACAGGGCAAAGACCGCTATGGCAAAGCACCGCTGAACAGGGCAAAGACCGCCATGTCAAAGCACCGCTGAACAGGGCAAAGACCGCCATGTCAAAGCACCGCTGAACAGGGCAAAGACCGCCATGTCAAAGCACCGCTGAACAGGGCAAAGACCGCCATGTCAAAGCACCACTGAACAGGGCAAAGACCTCCATGGCAAAGCACCGCTGAACTGTCCTGAACCTCCATGGCAAAGCACCGCTGAACTGTCCTGAACCGCCATGTCAAAGCACCGCTGAACAGGGCAAAGACCGCCATGTCAAAGCACCGCTGAACAGGGCAAAGACCGCCATGTCAAAGCACCACTGAACAGGGCAAAGACCGCCATGTCAAAGCACCGCTGAACAGGGCAAAGACCGCCATGTCAAAGCACCGCTGAACAGGGCAAAGACCTCCATGGCAAAGCACTGCTGAACTGTCCCGAACCTCCATGGCAAAGCACCGCTGAACTGTTCTGAACCGCCATGTCAGAGCACCGCTGAACAGGGCAAAGACCGCCATGTCAAAGCACCGCTGAACAGGGCAGAGACCGCCATGTCAAAGCACCGCTGAACAGGGCAAAGACCTCCATGGCAAAGCACCGCTGAACTGTCCTGAACCTCCATGGCAAAGCACCGCTGAACTGTCCTGAACCGCCATGTCAAAGCACCGCTGAACAGGGCAAAGACCGCCATGTAAAGCACCGCTGAACAGGGCAAAGACCGCCATGTCAAAGCACCGCTGAACAGGGCAAAGACCTCCATGGCAAAACACCGCTGAACTGTCCTGAACCTCCATGTCAAAGCACCGCTAAACTGTCCTGAACCGCCATGTCAAAGCACCGCTGAACAGGGCAAAGACCGCCATGTCAAAGCACCGCTGAACAGGGCAGAGACCGCCATGTCAAAGCACCGCTGAACAGGGCAAAGACCTCCATGGCAAAGCACCGCTGAACTGTCCTGAACCTCCATGGCAAAGCACCGCTGAACTGTCCTGAACCGCCATGTCAAAGCACCGCTGAACAGGGCAACGACCGCCATGGCAAAGCATTGCTGAACAGGGCAAGGACCGCCATGGCAAAGCACCGCTTAACAGTGCAAAGACCGCCATGTCAAAGCACCGCTGAACAGGGCAAAGACCGCCATGGCAAACCACCGCTGAACAGGGCAAAGACCGCCATGGCAAACCACCGCTGAACAGGGCAAAGACCGCCATGTCAAAGCACCGCTGAACAGGGCAAAGAACGCCATGTCAAAGTACCGCTGAACAGGACAAAGACCTCCATGGCAAAGCACTGCTGAACTGTCCTAAACCGCCATGTCAAAGCACCGCTGAACAGGGCAAAGACCGCCATGTCAAAGCACCGCTGAACAGGGCAAAGACCGCCATGTCAAAGCACCGCTGAACAGGGCAAAGACCGCCATGTCAAAGCACCGCTGAACAGGGCAAAGACCGCCATGTCAAAGCACCGCTGAACAGGGCAAAGACCGCCATGTCAAAGCACCGCTGAACAGGGCAAAGACCTCCATGGCAAAGCACCGCTGAACAGGGCAAAGACCGCCATGTCAAAGCACCGCTGAACAGGGCAAAGACCGCCATGTCAAAGCACCACTGAACAGGGCAAAGACCGCCATGTCAAAGCACCGCTGAACAGGGCAAAGACCGCCATGTCAAAGCACCGCTGAACAGGGCAAAGACCTCCATGGCAAAGCACCGCTGAACTGTCCTGAACCTCCATGGCAAAGCACCGCTGAACTGTTCCGAACCGCCATGTCAAAGCACCACTGAACAGGGCAAAGACCGCCATGTCAAAGCACCGCTGAACAGGGCAGAGACTGCCATGTCAAAACACCTCTGAACAGGGCAAAGACCTCCATGGCAACGCACCGCTGAACTGTCCTGAACCTCCATAGCAAAGCACCGCTGAACTGTCCTGAACCGCCATGTCAAAGCACCGCTGAACAGGGCAAAGTCTGCCATGTCAAAGCACCGCTGAACAGGGCAAAGACCGCCATGGCAAAGCACCGCTGAACAGGGCAAAGACCGCCATGTCAAAGCACCGCTGAACAGGGCAAAGACCGCCATGGCAAAGCACCGCTGAACAAGGCAAAGAGCGCCATGGCAAAGCACCGCTGAACAGGGCAAAGGCCGCCATGTCAAAGCACCGCTGAACAGGGCAAAGACCGCCATGTCAAAGCACCGCTGAACAGGGCAAAGACCGCCATGTCAAAGCACCAATGAACAGGGCAAAGACCTCCATGGCAAAGCACCGCTGAACTGTCCTGAACCGCCATGTCAATGCACCGCTGAACAGGGCAAAGACCGCCATGTCAAAGCACCGCTGAATAGGGCAAAGACCGCCATGTCAAAGCACCACTGAACAGGGCAAAGACCTCCATGGCAAAGCACCGCTGAACTGTCCTGAACCTCCATGGCAAAGCACCGCTGAACTGTCCTGAACCGCCATGTCAATGCACCGCTGAACAGGGCAAAGACCGCCATGGCAAAGCACCGCTGAACAGGGCAAAGACCGCCATGTCAAAGCACCACTGAACAGGGCAAAGACCGCCACGGCAAAGCACCGCTGAACAGGGCAAAGACCACCATGGCAAAGCACCGCTGAACAGGGCAAAGACCGCCATGTCAAAGCACCGCTGAACAGGGCAAAGAACGCCATGTCAAAGCACCGCTGAACAGGGCAAAGACCTCCATGGCAAAGCACTGCTGATCTGTCCTGAACCTCCATGGCAAAGCACCGCTGAACTGTCCTAAACCGCCATGTCAAAGCACCGCTGAACAGGGCAAAGACCGCCATGTCAAAGCACCGCTGAACAGGGCAAAGACCGCCATGTCAAAGCACCGTTGAACAGGGCAAAGACCGCCATGTCAAAGCACCACTGAACAGGGCAAAGACCTCCATGGCAAAGCACCGCTGAACTGTCCTGAACCTCCATGGCAAAGCACCGCTGAACAGGGCAAAGACTGCCATGTCAAAGCACCGCTGAACAGGGCAAAAACCGCCATGTCAAAGCACCGCTGAACAGGGCAAAGACCGCCATGTCAAAGCACCGCTGAACAGGGCAAAGACCGCCATGTCAAAGCACCACTGAACAGGGCAAAGACCGCTATGTCAAAGCACCGCTGAACAGGGCAATGACCGCCATGTCAAAGCACCGCTGAACAGGGCAAAGACCTCCATGGCAAAGCACCGCTGAACTGTCCTGAACCTCCATGGCAAAGCACGCTAAACTGTCCTGAACCGCCATGTCAAAGCATCGCTGAACAGGGCAAAGACCGCCATGTCAAAGCACCGCTGAACAGGGCAGAGACCGCCATGTCAAAGCACCGCTGAACAGGGCAAAGACCTCCATGGAAAAGCACCGCTGAACTGTCCTGAACCTCCATGGCAAAGCACCGCTGAACTGTCCTGAACCGCCATGTCAAAGCACCGCTGAACAGGGCAAAGACCACCATGTCAAAGCACCGCTGAACAGGGCGAAGACCGCCATGTCAAAGCACCACTGAACAGGGCAAAGACTGCCATGTCAAAGCACCACTGAACAGGGTAAAGACTGCCATGTCAAAGCACCGCTGAACAGGGCAAAGACCTCCATGGCAAAGCACCGCTGAACTGTTCTGAACCGCCATGTCAAAGCACCGCTGAATAGGGCAAAGCCGCCATGTCAAAACACCGCTGAACAGGGCAGAGACCGCCATGTCAAAGCACCGCTGAACAGGGCAAAGACCTCCACGGCAAAGCACCGCTGAACTGTCCTGAACCTCCATGGCAAAGTTCCGCTGAACTGTCCTGAACCGCCATGTCAAAGCACCGCTGAACAGGGCAAAGACCGCCATGTCAAAGCACCGCTGAACAGGGCAAAGACCGCCATGTCAAAGCACCGCTGAACAGGGCAAAGACCTCCATGGCAAAGCACCGCTGACCTGTCCTGAACCTCCATGGCAAAGCACTGCTGAACTGTCCTGAACCGTCATGTCAAAGCACCGCTGAACAGGGCAAAGACCGCCATGTCAAAGCACCGCTGAACAGGGCAGAGACCGCCATGTCAAAGCACGGCTGAACAGGGCAAAGACCTCCATGGCAAAGCACTGCTGAACTGTCCTGAACCTCCATGGCAAAGCACTGCTGAACTGTCCTGAACCGCCATGTCAAAGCACCGCTGAACAGGGCAAAGACCGCCATGGCAAAGCACTGCTGAACAGGGCAAAGACCGCCATGGCAGAGCACCGCTGAACAGGGCAAAGACCGCCATGTCAAAGCACCGCTGAACAGGGCAAAGACCGCCATGGCAAAGCACCGCTGAACAGAGCAAAGACCACCATGGCAAAGCACCGCTGAACAGGGCAAAGACCGCCATGTCAAAGCACCGCTGAACAGGGCAAAGAACGCCATGTCAAAGCACCGCTGAACAGGGCAAAGACCTCCATGGCAAAGCACCGCTGAACTGTCCTGAACCTCCATGGCAAAGCACTGCTGAACTGTCCTGAACCGCCATGTCAAAGCACCGCTGAACAGGGCAAAGACCGCCATGTCAAAGCACGGCTGAGCAGGGCAAAGACCGCCATGTCAAAGCACCGCTGAACAGGTCAAAGACCGCCATGTCAAAGCACTGCTGAACAGGGCAAAGACCGCCATGTCAAAGCACCGCTGAACAGGGCAAAGACCGCCATGTGAAAGCACCGTTGAACAGGGCAAAGACCGCCATGTCAAACCACCACTGAACAGGGCAAAGACCTCCATGGCAAAGCACCGCTGAACTGTCCTGAACCTCCATGGCAAAGCACCACTGAACTGTCCTGAACCGCCATGTCAAAGCACCGCTGAACAGGGCAAAGACCGCCATGTGAAAGCACCGTTGAACAGGGCAAAGACCGCCATGTCAAACCACCACTGAACAGGGCAAAGACCTCCATGGCAAAGCACCGCTGAACTGTCCTGAACCTCCATGGCAAAGCACCACTGAACTGTCCTGAACCGCCATGTCAAGGCACCGCTGAACAGGGCAAAGACCGCCATGTCAAAGCACCGCTGAACAGGGCAAAGACCGCCATGTCAAAGCACCGCTGAACAGGGCAAAGACCACCATGTCAAAGCACCACTGAACAGGGCAAAGACCTCCATGGTAAAGCACCGCTGAACTGTCCTGACCCTCCATGGCAAAGCACCGCTGAACTGTCCTGAACCGCCATGTCAAAGCACCGCTGAACAGGGCAAAGACCGCCATGGCAAAGCACCGCTGAACAGGGCAAAGACCGCCATGGCAAAGCACCGCTGAACAGGGCAAAGACCGCCATGTCAAAGCACCGCTGAACAGGGCAAAGAACGCCATGTCAAAGTACCGCTGAACAGGACAAAGACCTCCATGGCAAAGCACTGCTGAACTGTCCTGAACCGCCATGTCAAAGCACCGCTGAACAGGGCAAAGACCGCCATGTCAAAGCACCGCTGAACAGGGCAAAGACCGCCATGTCAAAGCACCACTGAACAGGGCAAAGACCGCCATGTCAAAGCACCGCTGAACAGGGCAAAGACCGCCATGTCAAAGCACCGCTGAACAGGGCAAAGACCTCCATGGCAAAGCACTGCTGAACTGTCCCGAACCTCCATGGCAAAGCACCGCTGAACTGTTCTGAACCGCCATGTCAGAGCACCGCTGAACAGGGCAAAGACCGCCATGTCAAAGCACCGCTGAACAGGGCAGAGACCGCCATGTCAAAGCACCGCTGAACAGGGCAAAGACCTCCATGGCAAAGCACCGCTGAACTGTCCTGAACCTCCATGGCAAAGCACCGCTGAACTGTCCTGAACCGCCATGTCAAAGCACCGCTGAACAGGGCAAAGACCGCCATGTAAAGCACCGCTGAACAGGGCAAAGACCGCCATGTCAAAGCACCGCTGAACAGGGCAAAGACCTCCATGGCAAAACACCGCTGAACTGTCCTGAACCTCCATGTCAAAGCACCGCTAAACTGTCCTGAACCGCCATGTCAAAGCACCGCTGAACAGGGCAAAGACCGCCATGTCAAAGCACCGCTGAACAGGGCAGAGACCGCCATGTCAAAGCACCGCTGAACAGGGCAAAGACCTCCATGGCAAAGCACCGCTGAACTGTCCTGAACCTCCATGGCAAAGCACCGCTGAACTGTCCTGAACCGCCATGTCAAAGCACCGCTGAACAGGGCAACGACCGCCATGGCAAAGCATTGCTGAACAGGGCAAGGACCGCCATGGCAAAGCACCGCTTAACAGTGCAAAGACCGCCATGTCAAAGCACCGCTGAACAGGGCAAAGACCGCCATGGCAAACCACCGCTGAACAGGGCAAAGACCGCCATGGCAAACCACCGCTGAACAGGGCAAAGACCGCCATGTCAAAGCACCGCTGAACAGGGCAAAGAACGCCATGTCAAAGTACCGCTGAACAGGACAAAGACCTCCATGGCAAAGCACTGCTGAACTGTCCTAAACCGCCATGTCAAAGCACCGCTGAACAGGGCAAAGACCGCCATGTCAAAGCACCGCTGAACAGGGCAAAGACCGCCATGTCAAAGCACCGCTGAACAGGGCAAAGACCGCCATGTCAAAGCACCGCTGAACAGGGCAAAGACCGCCATGTCAAAGCACCGCTGAACAGGGCAAAGACCGCCATGTCAAAGCACCGCTGAACAGGGCAAAGACCTCCATGGCAAAGCACCGCTGAACAGGGCAAAGACCGCCATGTCAAAGCACCGCTGAACAGGGCAAAGACCGCCATGTCAAAGCACCACTGAACAGGGCAAAGACCGCCATGTCAAAGCACCGCTGAACAGGGCAAAGACCGCCATGTCAAAGCACCGCTGAACAGGGCAAAGACCTCCATGGCAAAGCACCGCTGAACTGTCCTGAACCTCCATGGCAAAGCACCGCTGAACTGTTCCGAACCGCCATGTCAAAGCACCACTGAACAGGGCAAAGACCGCCATGTCAAAGCACCGCTGAACAGGGCAGAGACTGCCATGTCAAAACACCTCTGAACAGGGCAAAGACCTCCATGGCAACGCACCGCTGAACTGTCCTGAACCTCCATAGCAAAGCACCGCTGAACTGTCCTGAACCGCCATGTCAAAGCACCGCTGAACAGGGCAAAGTCTGCCATGTCAAAGCACCGCTGAACAGGGCAAAGACCGCCATGGCAAAGCACCGCTGAACAGGGCAAAGACCGCCATGTCAAAGCACCGCTGAACAGGGCAAAGACCGCCATGGCAAAGCACCGCTGAACAAGGCAAAGAGCGCCATGGCAAAGCACCGCTGAACAGGGCAAAGGCCGCCATGTCAAAGCACCGCTGAACAGGGCAAAGACCGCCATGTCAAAGCACCGCTGAACAGGGCAAAGACCGCCATGTCAAAGCACCAATGAACAGGGCAAAGACCTCCATGGCAAAGCACCGCTGAACTGTCCTGAACCGCCATGTCAATGCACCGCTGAACAGGGCAAAGACCGCCATGTCAAAGCACCGCTGAATAGGGCAAAGACCGCCATGTCAAAGCACCACTGAACAGGGCAAAGACCTCCATGGCAAAGCACCGCTGAACTGTCCTGAACCTCCATGGCAAAGCACCGCTGAACTGTCCTGAACCGCCATGTCAATGCACCGCTGAACAGGGCAAAGACCGCCATGGCAAAGCACCGCTGAACAGGGCAAAGACCGCCATGTCAAAGCACCACTGAACAGGGCAAAGACCGCCACGGCAAAGCACCGCTGAACAGGGCAAAGACCACCATGGCAAAGCACCGCTGAACAGGGCAAAGACCGCCATGTCAAAGCACCGCTGAACAGGGCAAAGAACGCCATGTCAAAGCACCGCTGAACAGGGCAAAGACCTCCATGGCAAAGCACTGCTGATCTGTCCTGAACCTCCATGGCAAAGCACCGCTGAACTGTCCTAAACCGCCATGTCAAAGCACCGCTGAACAGGGCAAAGACCGCCATGTCAAAGCACCGCTGAACAGGGCAAAGACCGCCATGTCAAAGCACCGTTGAACAGGGCAAAGACCGCCATGTCAAAGCACCACTGAACAGGGCAAAGACCTCCATGGCAAAGCACCGCTGAACTGTCCTGAACCTCCATGGCAAAGCACCGCTGAACAGGGCAAAGACTGCCATGTCAAAGCACCGCTGAACAGGGCAAAAACCGCCATGTCAAAGCACCGCTGAACAGGGCAAAGACCGCCATGTCAAAGCACCGCTGAACAGGGCAAAGACCGCCATGTCAAAGCACCACTGAACAGGGCAAAGACCGCTATGTCAAAGCACCGCTGAACAGGGCAATGACCGCCATGTCAAAGCACCGCTGAACAGGGCAAAGACCTCCATGGCAAAGCACCGCTGAACTGTCCTGAACCTCCATGGCAAAGCACGCTAAACTGTCCTGAACCGCCATGTCAAAGCATCGCTGAACAGGGCAAAGACCGCCATGTCAAAGCACCGCTGAACAGGGCAGAGACCGCCATGTCAAAGCACCGCTGAACAGGGCAAAGACCTCCATGGAAAAGCACCGCTGAACTGTCCTGAACCTCCATGGCAAAGCACCGCTGAACTGTCCTGAACCGCCATGTCAAAGCACCGCTGAACAGGGCAAAGACCACCATGTCAAAGCACCGCTGAACAGGGCGAAGACCGCCATGTCAAAGCACCACTGAACAGGGCAAAGACTGCCATGTCAAAGCACCACTGAACAGGGTAAAGACTGCCATGTCAAAGCACCGCTGAACAGGGCAAAGACCTCCATGGCAAAGCACCGCTGAACTGTTCTGAACCGCCATGTCAAAGCACCGCTGAATAGGGCAAAGCCGCCATGTCAAAACACCGCTGAACAGGGCAGAGACCGCCATGTCAAAGCACCGCTGAACAGGGCAAAGACCTCCACGGCAAAGCACCGCTGAACTGTCCTGAACCTCCATGGCAAAGTTCCGCTGAACTGTCCTGAACCGCCATGTCAAAGCACCGCTGAACAGGGCAAAGACCGCCATGTCAAAGCACCGCTGAACAGGGCAAAGACCGCCATGTCAAAGCACCGCTGAACAGGGCAAAGACCTCCATGGCAAAGCACCGCTGACCTGTCCTGAACCTCCATGGCAAAGCACTGCTGAACTGTCCTGAACCGTCATGTCAAAGCACCGCTGAACAGGGCAAAGACCGCCATGTCAAAGCACCGCTGAACAGGGCAGAGACCGCCATGTCAAAGCACGGCTGAACAGGGCAAAGACCTCCATGGCAAAGCACTGCTGAACTGTCCTGAACCTCCATGGCAAAGCACTGCTGAACTGTCCTGAACCGCCATGTCAAAGCACCGCTGAACAGGGCAAAGACCGCCATGGCAAAGCACTGCTGAACAGGGCAAAGACCGCCATGGCAGAGCACCGCTGAACAGGGCAAAGACCGCCATGTCAAAGCACCGCTGAACAGGGCAAAGACCGCCATGGCAAAGCACCGCTGAACAGAGCAAAGACCACCATGGCAAAGCACCGCTGAACAGGGCAAAGACCGCCATGTCAAAGCACCGCTGAACAGGGCAAAGAACGCCATGTCAAAGCACCGCTGAACAGGGCAAAGACCTCCATGGCAAAGCACCGCTGAACTGTCCTGAACCTCCATGGCAAAGCACTGCTGAACTGTCCTGAACCGCCATGTCAAAGCACCGCTGAACAGGGCAAAGACCGCCATGTCAAAGCACGGCTGAGCAGGGCAAAGACCGCCATGTCAAAGCACCGCTGAACAGGTCAAAGACCGCCATGTCAAAGCACTGCTGAACAGGGCAAAGACCGCCATGTCAAAGCACCGCTGAACAGGGCAAAGACCGCCATGTGAAAGCACCGTTGAACAGGGCAAAGACCGCCATGTCAAACCACCACTGAACAGGGCAAAGACCTCCATGGCAAAGCACCGCTGAACTGTCCTGAACCTCCATGGCAAAGCACCACTGAACTGTCCTGAACCGCCATGTCAAAGCACCGCTGAACAGGGCAAAGACCGCCATGTGAAAGCACCGTTGAACAGGGCAAAGACCGCCATGTCAAACCACCACTGAACAGGGCAAAGACCTCCATGGCAAAGCACCGCTGAACTGTCCTGAACCTCCATGGCAAAGCACCACTGAACTGTCCTGAACCGCCATGTCAAGGCACCGCTGAACAGGGCAAAGACCGCCATGTCAAAGCACCGCTGAACAGGGCAAAGACCGCCATGTCAAAGCACCGCTGAACAGGGCAAAGACCACCATGTCAAAGCACCACTGAACAGGGCAAAGACCTCCATGGTAAAGCACCGCTGAACTGTCCTGACCCTCCATGGCAAAGCACCGCTGAACTGTCCTGAACCGCCATGTCAAAGCACCGCTGAACAGGGCAAAGACCGCCATGGCAAAGCACCGCTGAACAGGGCAAAGACCGCCATGGCAAAGCACCGCTGAACAGGGCAAAGACCGCCATGTCAAAGCACCGCTGAACAGGGCAAAGAACGCCATGTCAAAGTACCGCTGAACAGGACAAAGACCTCCATGGCAAAGCACTGCTGAACTGTCCTAAACCGCCATGTCAAAGCACCGCTGAACAGGGCAAAGACCGCCATGTCAAAGCACCGCTGAACAGGGCAAAGACCGCCATGTCAAAGCACCGCTGAACAGGGCAAAGACCTCCATGGCAAAGCACCGCTGAACTGTCCTGAACCTCCATGGCAAAGCACTGCTGAACTGTCCTGAACCGCCATGTCAAAGCACCGCTGAACAGGGCAAAGACCGCCATGTCAAAGCACCGCTGAACAGGGCAAAGACCTCCATGGCAAAGCACCGCTGAACAGGGCAAAGACCGCCATGTCAAAGCACCGCTGAACAGGGCAAAGACCGCCATGTCAAAGCACCACTGAACAGGGCAAAGACCGCCATGTCAAAGCACCGCTGAACAGGGCAAAGACCGCCATGTCAAAGCACCGCTGAACAGGGCAAAGACCTCCATGGCAAAGCACCGCTGAACTGTCCTGAACCTCCATGGCAAAGCACCGCTGAACTGTTCCGAACCGCCATGTCAAAGCACCACTGAACAAGGCAAAGACCGCCATGTCAAAGCACCGCTGAACAGGGCAGAGACTGCCATGTCAAAGCACCTCTGAACAGGGCAAAGACCTCCATGGCAACGCACCGCTGAACTGTCCTGAACCTCCATAGCAAAGCACCGCTGAACTGTCCTGAACCGCCATGTCAAAGCACCGCTGAACAGGGCAAAGTCTGCCATGTCAAAGCACCGCTGAACAGGGCAAAGACCGCCATGGCAAAGCACCGCTGAACAGGGCAAAGACCGCCATGTCAAAGCACCGCTGAACAGGGCAAAGACCGCCATGGCAAAGCACCGCTGAACAAGGCAAAGAGCGCCATGGCAAAGCACCGCTGAACAGGGCAAAGGCCGCCATGTCAAAGCACCGCTGAACAGGGCAAAGACCGCCATGTCAAAGCACCGCTGAACAGGGCAAAGACCGCCATGTCAAAGCACCAATGAACAGGGCAAAGACCTCCATGGCAAAGCACCGCTGAACTGTCCTGAACCGCCATGTCAATGCACCGCTGAACAGGGCAAAGACCGCCATGTCAAAGCACCGCTGAATAGGGCAAAGACCGCCATGTCAAAGCACCACTGAACAGGGCAAAGACCTCCATGGCAAAGCACCGCTGAACTGTCCTGAACCTCCATGGCAAAGCACCGCTGAACTGTCCTGAACCGCCATGTCAATGCACCGCTGAACAGGGCAAAGACCGCCATGGCAAAGCACCGCTGAACAGGGCAAAGACCGCCATGTCAAAGCACCACTGAACAGGGCAAAGACCGCCACGGCAAAGCACCGCTGAACAGGGCAAAGACCACCATGGCAAAGCACCGCTGAACAGGGCAAAGACCGCCATGTCAAAGCACCGCTGAACAGGGCAAAGAACGCCATGTCAAAGCACCGCTGAACAGGGCAAAGACCTCCATGGCAAAGCACTGCTGATCTGTCCTGAACCTCCATGGCAAAGCACCGCTGAACTGTCCTAAACCGCCATGTCAAAGCACCGCTGAACAGGGCAAAGACCGCCATGTCAAAGCACCGTTGAACAGGGCAAAGACCGCCATGTCAAAGCACCACTGAACAGGGCAAAGACCTCCATGGCAAAGCACCGCTGAACTGTCCTGAACCTCCATGGCAAAGCACCGCTGAACAGGGCAAAGACCGACATGTCAAAGCACCGCTGAACAGGGCAAAGACCGCCATGTCAAAGCACCGCTGAACAGGGCAAAGACCGCCATGTCAAAGCACCGCTGAACAGGGCAAAGACCTCCATGGCAAAGCACCGCTGAACAGGGCAAAGACCGCCATGTCAAAGCACCGCTGAACAGGGCAAAGACCGCCATGTCAAAGCACCACTGAACAGGGCAAAGACCGCCATGTCAAAGCACCGCTGAACAGGGCAAAGACCTCCATGGCAAAGCACCGCTGAACTGTCCTGAACCTCCATGGCAAAGCACCGCTGAACTGTTCCGAACCGCCATGTCAAAGCACCACTGAACAGGGCAAAGACCGCCATGTCAAAGCACCGCTGAACAGGGCAGAGACTGCCATGTCAAAGCACCTCTGAACAGGGCAAAGACCTCCATGGCAACGCACCGCTGAACTGTCCTGAACCTCCATGGCAAACCACCGCTGAACTGTCCTGAACCGCCATGTCAAAGCACCGCTGAACAGTGCAAAGACCGCCATGTCAAAGCACTGCTGAACAGGGCAAAGACCACCATGGCAAAGCACCGCTGAACAGGGGAAAGACCGCCATGGCAAAGCACCGCTGAACAGGGCAAAGACCGCCATGTCAAAGCACCGCTGAACAGGGCAAAGACCTCCATGGCAAAGCACCGCTGAACTCTCCTAAACCTCCATGGCAAAGCACCGCTGTACTGTCCTGAACCGCCATGTCAAAGCACCGCTGAACTAGGCAAAGACCGCCATGTCAAAGCACCGCTGAACAGGGCAAAGGCCGCCATGTCAAAGCACCACTGAACAGGGCAAAGACCGCCATGTCAATGCACCGCTGAACAGGGCAAAGACCGCCATGTCAAAGCACAGCTGAACAGGGCAAAGACCTCCATGGCAAAGCACCGCTGAACTGTCCTGAACCTCCATGGCAAAGCACCGCTGAACTGTCCTGAACCGCCATGTCAAAGCCCCGCTGAACAGGGCAAAGACCGCCATGTCAAAGCACCGCTGAACAGGACAGAGACCGCCATGTCAAAGCACCGCTGAACAGGGCAAAGACCTCCATGGCAAAGCACCGCTGAACTGTCCTGAACCTTCATGGCAAAGCACCGCTGAACTGTCCTGAACCGCCATGTCAAAGCACCGCTGAACAGGGCAAAGACCGCCATGGCAAAGCACCGCTGAACAGGGGAACGACCGCCATGTCAAAGCACCGCTGAACTGTCCTGAACTGCCATGTCAAAGCACCGCTGAACAGGGCATAGACCTCCATGGCAAAGCACCGCTGAACTGTCCTGAACCTCCATGGCAAAGCACCGCTGAACTGTCCTGAACCGCCACGTCAAAGCACCGCTAAACAGGGCAAAGACTGCCATGTCAAAGCACCGCTGAACAGGGCAAAAACCGCCATGGCAAAGCACCGCTGAACAGGACACAGACCGCCATGTCAAAGCACTGCTGAACAGGGCAAAGATCGCCATGGCAAAGCACCGATGAACAGGGCAAAGACCGCCATGTCAAAGCACCACCGAACAGGGCAAAGACCTCCATGGCAAAGCACCGCTGAACTGTCCTGAACCTCCATGGCAAAGCACCGCTGAACTGTCCTGAACCGCCATGTCAAAGCACCGCTGAACAGGGCAAAGACCGCCATGTCAAAGCACCGCTGAACAGGGCAAAGACCGCCATGTCAAAGCACCGCTGAACAGGGCAAAGACCGCCATGTCAAAGCACCGCTGAACAGGGCAAAGATCGCCATGTCAAAGCACCGCTGAACAGGGCAAAGTCTGCCATGTCAAAGCACCGCTGAACAGGGCAAAGACTGCCATGTCAAAGCACCACTGAACAGGGCAAAAACCTCCATGGCAAAGCACCGCTGAACTCTCCTGAACCGCCATGTCAAAGCACCGCTGAACAGGGCAAAGACCGCCATGTCAAAGCACCACTGAACAGGGCAAAGACCGCCATGTCAAAGCACCGCTGAACAGGGCAAAGACCGCCATGTCAGAGCACCGCTGAACAGGGCAAAGACCTCCATGGCAAAGCACCGCTGAACTGTCCTGAACCTCCATGGCAAAGCACCGCTAAACTGTCCTGAACCGCCATGTCAAAGCATCACTGAACAGGGCAAAGACCGCCATGTCAAAGCACCGCTGAACAGGGCAGAGACCGCCATGTCAAAGCACCGCTGAACAGGGCAAAGACCTCCATGGCAAAGCACCGCTGAACTGTCCTGAACCTCCATGGCAAAGCACCGCTGAACTGTCCTGAACCGCCATGTCAAAGCACCGCTGAACAGGGCAAAGACCGCCATGGCAAAGCACCGCTGAACAGGGCAAAGACCGCCATGGCAAAGCACAGCTGAACAGGGCAAAGACCGCCATGTCAAAGCACCGCTGAACAGGGCAAAGACCGCCATGGCAAAGCACCGCTGAACAGGGCAAAGACCACCATGGCAAAGCACCGCTGAACAGGGCAAAGACCGCCATGTCAAAGCACAGCTGAACAGGGCAAAGAACGCCATGTCAAAGCACCGCTGAACAGGGCAAAGACCTCCATGGCAAAGCACCGCTGAACTGTCCTGAACCTCCGTGGCAAAGCACCGCTGAACTGTCCTGAACCGCCATTTCAAAGCACCGCTGAAAAGGGCAAAGACCGCCATGTCAAAGCACCGCTGAACAGGGCAAAGACCGCCATGTCAAATCACCGCTGAACAGGGCAAAGACCGCCATGTCAAAGCACCGCTGAAGAGGGCAAAGACTTCCATGGCAAAGCACCGCTGAACTGTCCTGAACCTCCATGGCAAAGCACCGCTGAACTGTCCTGCACCGCCATGTCAAAGCACTGCTGAACAGGGCAAAGACCGCAAGGTCAAAGCACCGCTGAACAGGGCAAAGACCGCCATGGCAAAGCACCGCTGAACAGGGCAAAGACCGCCATGGCAAAGCACCGCTGAACAGGGCAAAGACCTCCATGGCAAAGCACCGCTGAACTGTCCTGAACCTCCATGGCAAAGCACCGCTGAACTGTCCTGAACCGCCATGTCAAAGCACCGCTGAACAGGGCAAAGACCGCCATGTCAAAGCACCGCTGAACAGGGCAAAGACCGCCATGTCAAAGCACCGCTGAACAGGGCAAAGACTTCCATGGCAAAGCACCGCTGAACTGTCCTGAACCTCCATGGCAAAGCACCGCTGAACTGTCCTGCACCGCCATGTCAAAGCACTGCTGAACAGGGCAAAGACCGCAAGGTCAAAGCACCGCTGAACAGGGCAAAGACCGCCATGGCAAAGCACCGCTGAACAGGGCAAAGACCGCCATGGCAAAGCACCGCTGAACAGGGCAAAGACCGCCATGTCAAAGCACCGCTGAACAGGGCAAAGACCGCCAGGGCAAAGCACCGCTGAACAGGGCAAAGACCGCCATGGCAAAGCACCGCTGAACAGGGCAAAGACCGCCATGTCAAAGTACCGCTGAACAGGGCAAAGACCGCCATGTCAAAGCACCGCTGAACAGGGCAAAGACCTCCATGGCAAAGCACCGCTGAACTGTCCTGAACCTCCATGGCAAAGCACCGCTGAACTGTCCTGAACCGCCATGTCAAAGCACCGCTGAACAGGGCAAAGACCGCCATGGCAAAGCACCGCTGAACAGGGCAAAGACCGCCATGTCAAAGCACCGCTGAACAGGGCAAAGACCACCATGGCAAAGCACCGCTGAACAGGGCAAAGACCACCATGTCAAAGCACCGCTGAACAGGGCAAAGAACGCCATGCAAAGCACCGCTGAACAGGGCAAAGACCTCCATGGCAAAGCACCGCTGAACTGTCCTGAACCTCCATGGCAAAGCACAGCTGAACTGTCCTGAACCGCCATGTCAAAGCACCGCTGAACAGGGCAAAGACCGCTATGGCAAAGCACCGCTGAACAGGGCAAAGACCGCCACGTCAAAGCACCGCTAAACAGGGCAAAGACCGCCATGTCAAAGCACCGCTGAACAGGGCAAAGACCTCCATGGCAAAGCACTGCTGAACTGTCCTGAACCTCCATGGCAAAGCACCGCTGAACTGTTCTGAACCGCCATGTCAGAGCACCGCTGAACAGGGCAAAGACCGCCATGTCAAAGCACCGCTGAACAGGGCAGAGACCGCCATGTCAAAGCACCGCTGAACAGGGCAAAGACCTCCATGGCAAAGCACCGCTGAACTGTCCTGAACCTCCATGGCAAAGCACCGCTGAACTGTCCTGAACCGCCATGTCAAAGCACCGCTGAACAGGGCAAAGACCGCCATGTAAAGCACCGCTGAACAGGGCAAAGACCGCCATGTCAAAGCACCGCTGAACAGGGCAAAGACCTCCATGGCAAAGCACCGCTGAACTGTCCTGAACCTCCATGTCAAAGCACCGCTAAACTGTCCTGAACCGCCATGTCAAAGCACCGCTGAACAGGGCAAAGACCGCCATGTCAAAGCACCGCTGAACAGGGCAGAGACCGCCATGTCAAAGCACCGCTGAACAGGGCAAAGACCTCCATGGCAAAGCACCGCTGAACTGTCCTGAACCTCCATGGCAAAGCACCGCTGAACTGTCCTGAACCGCCATGTCAAAGCACCGCTGAACAGGGCAAAGACCGCCATGGCAAAGCATTGCTGAACAGGGCAAAGACCGCCATGGCAAAGCACCGCTTAACAGGGCAAAGACCGCCATGTCAAAGCACCGCTGAACAGGGCAAAGACCGCCATGGCAAAGCACCGCTGAACAGGGCAAAGACCACCATGGCAAAGCACCGCTGAACAGGGCAAAGACCGCCATGTCAAAGCACCGCTGAACAGGGCAAAGAACGCCATGTCAAAGTACCGCTGAACAGGACAAAGACCTCCATGGCAAAGCACTGCTGAACTGTCCTAAACCGCCATGTCAAAGCACCGCTGAACAGGGCAAAGACCGCCATGTCAAAGCACCGCTGAACAGGGCAAAGACCGCCATGTCAAAGCACCGCTGAACAGGGCAAAGACCGCCATGTCAAAGCACCGCTGAACAGGGCAAAGACCGCCATGTCAAAGCACCACTGAACAGGGCAAAGACCTCCATGGAAAAGCACCGCTGAACTGTCCTGAACCTCCATGGCAAAGCACCGCTGAACTGTCCTGAACCGCCATGTCAAAGCACCGCTGAACAGGGCAGAGACTGCCATGTCAAAGCACCTCTGAACAGGGCAAAGACCTCCATGGCAACGCACCGCTGAACTGTCCTGAACCTCCATGGCAAAGCACCGCTGAACTGTCCTGAACCACCATGTCAAAGCACCGCTGAACAGGGCAAAGTCCGCCATGTCAAAGCACCGCTGAACAGGGCAAAGACCGCCATGGCAAAGCACCGCTGAACAGGGCAAAGACCGCCATGTCAAAGCACCGCTGAACAGGGCAAACACCGCCATGGCAAAGCACCGCTGAACAGGGCAATGACCGCCATGGCAAAGCACCGCTGAACAGGGCAAAGGCCGCCATGTCAAAGCACCGCTGAACAGGGCAAAGACCGCCATGTCAAAGCACCGCTGAACAGGGCAAAGACCGCCATGTCAAAGCACCAATGAACAGGGCAAAGACCTCCATGGCAAAGCACTGCTGAACTGTCCTGAACCTCCATGGCAAAGCACCGCTGAACTGTCCTGAACCGCCATGTCAAAGCACCGCTGAACAGGGCAAAGACCGCCATGTCAAAGCACCGCTGAACAGGGCAAAGACCGCCATGTCAAAGCACCGCTGAACAGGGCAAAGACTTCCATGGCAAAGCACCGCTGAACTGTCCTGAACCTCCATGGCAAAGCACCGCTGAACTGTCCTGCACCGCCATGTCAAAGCACCGCTGAACAGGGCAAAGACCGCCATGTCAAAGCACCGCTGAATAGGGCAAAGACCGCCATGTCAAAGCACCACTGAACAGGGCAAAGACCGCCATGTCAAAGCACCGCTGAACAGGACAAAGACCTCCATGGCAAAGCACCGCTGAACTGTCCTGAACCTCCATGGCAAAGCACCGCTGAACTGTTCTGAACCACCATGTCAAAGCACCGCTGAACAGGGCAAAGACCGCCATGTCAAAGCACCGCTGAACAGGGCAGAGACCGCCATGTCAAAGCACCGCTGAACAGGGCAAAGACCTCCATGGCAAAGCACCGCTGAACTGTCCTGAACCTCCATGGCAAAGCACCGCTGAACTGTCCTGAACTGCCATGTCAAAGCACCGCTGAACAGGGCAAAGACCGCCATGTCAAATCACCGCTGAATAGGGCAAAGACCGCCATGTCAAAGCACCGCTGAACAGGGCAAAGACCTCCATGGCAAAGCACCGCTGAACTGTCCTGAACCTCCATGGCAAAGCACCGCTGAACTGTCCTGAACCGCCATGTCAAAGCACAGCTGAACAGGGCAAAGACCGCCATATCAAAGCACCCCTGAACAGGGCAGAGACCGCCATGTCAAAGCACCGCTGAACAGGGCAAAGACCTCCATGGCAAAGCACCGCTGAACTGTCCTGAACCTCCATGGCAAAGCACCGCTGAACTGTCCTGAACCGCCAGGTCAAAGCACCGCTGAACAGGGCAAAGACCGCCATGTCAAAGCACCGCTGAACAGGGCAAAGACCGCCATGTCAAAGCACCGCTGAACAGGACAAAGACCGCTGAACAGGGCAAAGACCGACATGTCAAAGCACCACTGAACAGGGCAAAGACCTCCATGGCAAAGCACCGCTGAACTGTCCTGAACCTTCATGGCAAAGCACCGCTGAACTGTCCTGAACCGCCATGTCAAAGCACCGCTGAACAGGGCAAAGACCGCCATGTCAAAGCACTGCTGAACAGGGCAAAGACCGCCATGTCAAAGCACCGCTGAACAGGGCAGAGACCGCCATGTCAAAGCACCGCTGAACAGGGCAAAGACCTCCATGGCAAAGCACCGCTGAACTGTCCTGAATCTCCATGGCAAAGCACCGCTGAACTGTCCTCAACCGCCATGTCAAAGCACCGCTGAACAGGGCAAAGACCGCCATGGCAAAGCATTGCTGAACAGGGCAAAGACCGCCATGGCAAAGCACCGCTTAACAGGGCAAAGACCGCCATGTCAAAGCACCGCTGAACAGGGCAAAGACCGCCATGGCAAAGCACCGCTGAACAAGGCAAAGACCACCATGGCAAAGCACCGCTGAACAGGGCAAAGACCGCCATGTCAAAGCACCGCTGAACAGGGCAAAGAACGCCATGTCAAAGTACCGCTGAACAGGACAAAGACCTCCATGGCAAAGCACTGCTGAACTGTCCTAAACCGCCATGTCAAAGCACAGCTGAACAGGGCAAAGACCGCAATGTCAAAGCACCACTGAATAGGGCAAAGACCTCCATGGCAAAGCACCGCTGAACTGTCCTGAACCTCCATGGCAAAGCACCGCTGAACTGTCCTGAACCGCCATGTCAATGCACCGCTGAACAGGGCAAAGACCGCCATGGCAAAGCACCGCTGAACAGGGCAAAGACCGCCATGTCAAAACACCGCTGAACAGGGCAAAGACCGCCACGGCAAAGCACCGCTGAACAGGGCAAAGACCGCCATGGGAAAGCACCGCTGAACAGGGCAAAGACCGCCATGTCAAAGCACCGCTGAACAGGGCAAAGAACGCCATGTCAAAGCACCCCTGAACAGGGCAAAGACCTCCATGGCAAAGCACTGATGATCTGTCCTGAACCTCCATGGCAAAGCACCGCTGAACTGTCCTAAACCGCCATGTCAAAGCACTGCTGAACAGGGCAAAGACCGCCATGTCAAAACACCGCTGAACAGGGCAAAGACCGCCATGTCAAAGCACCGCTGAACAGGGCAAAGACCGCCATGTCAAAGCACCACTGAACAGGGCAAAGACCTCCATGGCAAAGCACCGCTGAACTGTCCTGAACCTCCATGGCAAAGCACCGCTGAACTGTCCTGAACCGCCATGTCAAAGCACTGCTGAACAGGGCAAAGACTGCCATGTCAAAGCACCGCTGAACAGGGCAAAGACCGCCATGTCAAAGCACCACTGAACAGGGCAAAGACCGCCATGTCAAAGCACCGCTGAACAGGGCAAAGACCGCCATGTCAAAGCACCGCTGAACAGGGCAAAGACCTCCATGGCAAAGCACCGCTGAACTGTCCTGAACCTCCATGGCAAAGCACCGCTGAACTGTCCTGAACCGCCATGTCAAAGCACCGCTGAACAGGGCAAAGACCTCCATGGCAAAGCACCGCTGAACAGGGCAAAGACCGCCATGGCAAAGCACCGCTGAACAGGGCAAAGACCGCCATGTCAAAGCACCGCTGAACAGGGCAAAGACCACCATGGCAAAGCACCGCTGAACAGGGCAAAGACCGCCATGTCAAAGCACCGCTGAACAGGGAAAAGACCGCCATGGCAAAGCACCGCTGAACAGGGCAAAGAGCGCCATGGCAAAGCACCGCTGAACAGGGCAAAGGCCGCCATGTCAAAGCACCGCTGAACAGGGCAAAGACCGCCATGTCAAAGCACCGCTGAACAGGGCAAAGACCGCCATGTCAAAGCACCAATGAACACGGCAAAGACCTCCATGGCAAAGCACTGCTGAACTGTCCTGAACCTCCATGGCAAAGCACCGCTGAACTGTCCTGAACCTCCATGGCAAAGCACCGCTGAACTGTCCTGAACCACCATGTCAAAGCACCGCTGAACAGGGCAAAGTCCGCCATGTCAAAGCACCGCTGAACAGGGCAAAGACCGCCATGGCAAAGCACCGCTGAACAGGGCAAAGACCGCCATGTCAAAGCACCGCTGAACAGGGCAAACACCGCCATGGCAAAGCACCGCTGAACAGGGCAAAGACCGCCATGGCAAAGCACCGCTGAACAGGGCAAAGGCCGCCATGTCAAAGCACCGCTGAACAGGGCAAAGACCGCCATGTCAAAGCACCGCTGAACAGGGCAAAGACCGCCATGTCAAAGCACCAATGAACAGGGCAAAGACCTCCATGGCAAAGCACTGCTGAGCTGTCCTGAACCTCCATGGCAAAGCACCGCTGAACTGTCCTGAACCGCCATGTCAATGCACCGCTGAACAGGGCAAAGACCGCCATGTCAAAGCACCGCTGAATAGGGCAAAGACCGCCATGTCAAAGCACCACTGAACAGGGCAAAGACCGCCATGTCAAAGCACCGCTGAACAGGACAAAGACCTCCATGGCAAAGCACCGCTGAACTGTCCTGAACCTCCATGGCAAAGCACCGCTGAACTGTTCTGAACCGCCATGTCAAAGCACCGCTGAACAGGGCAAAGACCGCCATGTCAAAGCACCGCTGAACAGGGCAGAGACCGCCATGTCAAAGCACCGTTGAACAGGGCAAAGACCTCCATGGCAAAGCACCGCTGAACTGTCCTGAACCTCCATGGCAAAGCACCGCTGAACTGTCCTGAACTGCCATGTCAAAGCACCGCTGAACAGGGCAAAGACCGCCATGTCAAATCACCGCTGAATAGGGCAAAGACCGCCATGTCAAAGCACCGCTGAACAGGGCAAAGACCTCCATGGCAAAGCACCGCTGAACTGTCCTGAACCTCCATGGCAAAGCACCGCTGAACTGTCCTGAACCGCCATGTCAAAGCACAGCTGAACAGGGCAAAGACCGCCATGTCAAAGCACCCCTGAACAGGGCAGAGACCGCCATGTCAAAGCACCGCTGAACAGGGCAAAGACCTCCATGGCAAAGCACCGCTGAACTGTCCTGAACCTCCATGGCAAAGCACCTCTGAACTGTCCTAAACCGCCATGTCAAAGCACCGCTGAACAGGGCAAAGACCGCCATGTCAAAGCACCGCTGAACAGGGCAAAGACCGCCATGTCAAAGCACCGCTGAACAGGACAAAGACCGCTGAACAGGGCAAAGACCGCCATGTCAAAGCACCACTGAACAGGGCAAAGACCTCCATGGCAAAGCACCGCTGAACTGTCCTGAACCTCCATGGCAAAGCACCGCTGAACTGTCCTGAACCGCCATGTCAAAGCACCGCTGAACAGGGCAAAGACCGCCATGTCAAAGCACCGCTGAACAGGGCAGAGACCGCCATGTCAAAGCACCGCTGAACAGGGCAAAGACCTCCATGGCAAAGCACCGCTGAACTGTCCTGAACCTCCATGGCAAAGCACCGCTGAACTGTCCTGAACCGCCATGTCAAAGCACCGCTGAACAGGGCAAAGACCGCCATGGCAAAGCATTGCTGAACAGGGCAAAGACCGCCATGGCAAAGCACCGCTTAACAGGGCAAAGACCGCCATGGCAAAGCACCGCTGAACAGGGCAAAGACCGCCATGTCAAAGCACCGCTGAACAGGGCAAACACCGCCATGGCAAAGCACCGCTGAACAGGGCAAAGACCGCCATGGCAAAGCACCGCTGAACAGGGCAAAGGCCGCCATGTCAAAGCACCGCTGAACAGGGCAAAGACCGCCATGTCAAAGCACCGCTGAACAGGGCAAAGACCGCCATGTCAAAGCACCAATGAACAGGGCAAAGACCTCCATGGCAAAGCACTGCTGAGCTGTCCTGAACCTCCATGGCAAAGCACCGCTGAACTGTCCTGAACCGCCATGTCAATGCACCGCTGAACAGGGCAAAGACCGCCATGTCAAAGCACCGCTGAATAGGGCAAAGACCGCCATGTCAAAGCACCACTGAACAGGGCAAAGACCGCCATGTCAAAGCACCGCTGAACAGGACAAAGACCTCCATGGCAAAGCACCGCTGAACTGTCCTGAACCTCCATGGCAAAGCACCGCTGAACTGTTCTGAACCGCCATGTCAAAGCACCGCTGAACAGGGCAAAGACCGCCATGTCAAAGCACCGCTGAACAGGGCAGAGACCGCCATGTCAAAGCACCGTTGAACAGGGCAAAGACCTCCATTGCAAAGCACCGCTGAACTGTCCTGAACCTCCATGGCAAAGCACCGCTGAACTGTCCTGAACTGCCATGTCAAAGCACCGCTGAACAGGGCAAAGACCGCCATGTCAAATCACCGCTGAATAGGGCAAAGACCGCCATGTCAAAGCACCGCTGAACAGGGCAAAGACCTCCATGGCAAAGCACCGCTGAACTGTCCTGAACCTCCATGGCAAAGCACCGCTGAACTGTCCTGAACCGCCATGTCAAAGCACAGCTGAACAGGGCAAAGACCGCCATGTCAAAGCACCCCTGAACAGGGCAGAGACCGCCATGTCAAAGCACCGCTGAACAGGGCAAAGACCTCCATGGCAAAGCACCGCTGAACTGTCCTGAACCTCCATGGCAAAGCACCGCTGAACTGTCCTAAACCGCCATGTCAAAGCACCGCTGAACAGGGCAAAGACCGCCATGTCAAAGCACCGCTGAACAGGGCAAAGACCGCCATGTCAAAGCACCGCTGAACAGGACAAAGACCGCTGAACAGGGCAAAGACCGCCATGTCAAAGCACCACTGAACAGGGCAAAGACCTCCATGGCAAAGCACCGCTGAACTGTCCTGAACCTCCATGGCAAAGCACCGCTGAACTGTCCTGAACCGCCATGTCAAAGCACCGCTGAACAGGGCAAAGACCGCCATGTCAAAGCACCGCTGAACAGGGCAGAGACCGCCATGTCAAAGCACCGCTGAACAGGGCAAAGACCTCCATGGCAAAGCACCGCTGAACTGTCCTGAACCTCCATGGCAAAGCACCGCTGAACTGTCCTGAACCGCCATGTCAAAGCACCGCTGAACAGGGCAAAGACCGCCATGGCAAAGCATTGCTGAACAGGGCAAAGACCGCCATGGCAAAGCACCGCTTAACAGGGCAAAGACCGCCATGTCAAAGCACCGCTGAACAGGGCAAAGACCGCCATGGCAAAGCACCGCTGAACAGGGCAAAGACCACCATGGCAAAGCACCGGTGAACAGGGCAAAGACCGCCATGTCAAAGCACCGCTGAACAGGGCAAAGAACGCCATGTCAAAGTACCGCTGAACAGGACAAAGACCTCCATGGCAAAGCACTGCTGAACTGTCCTAAACCGCCATGTCAAAGCACCGCTGAACAGGGCAAAGACCGCCATGTCAAAGCACCGCTGAACAGGGCAAAGACCGCCATGTCAAAGCACCGCTGAACAGGGCAAAGACCGCCATGTCAAAGCACCGCTGAACAGGGCAAAGACCGCCATGTCAAAGCACCGCTGAACAGGGCAAAGACCGCCATGTCAAAGCACCACTGAACAGGGCAAAGACCTCCATGGAAAAGCACCGCTGAACTGTCCTGAACCTCCATGGCAAAGCACCGCTGAACTGTCCTGAACCGCCATGTCAAAGCACCGCTGAACAGGGCAGAGACTGCCATGTCAAAGCACCTCTGAACAGGGCAAAGACCTCCATGGCAACGCACCGCTGAACTGTCCTGAACCTCCATGGCAAAGCACCGCTGAACTGTCCTGAACCACCATGTCAAAGCACCGCTGAACAGGGCAAAGTCCGCCATGTCAAAGCACAGCTGAACAGGGCAAAGACCGCCATGTCAAAGCACCGCTGAACAGGGCAAAGACCGCCATGTCAAAGCACCGCTGAACAGGGCAATGACCGCCATGGCAAAGCACCGCTGAACAGGGCAAAGGCCGCCATGTCAAAGCACCGCTGAACAGGGCAAAGACCGCCATGTCAAAGCACCGCTGAACAGGGCAAAGACCGCCCTGTCAAAGCACCAATGAACAGGGCAAAGACCTCCATGGCAAAGCACTGCTGAACTGTCCTGAACCTCCATGGCAAAGCACCGCTGAACTGTCCTGAACCGCCATGTCAAAGCACCGCTGAACAGGGCAAAGACCGCCATGTCAAAGCACCGTTGAACAGGGCAAAGACCGCCATGTCAAAGCACCGCTGAACAGGGCAAAGACTTCCATGGCAAAGCACCGCTGAACTGTCCTGAACCTCCATGGCAAAGCACTGCTGAACTGTCCTGCACCGCCATGTCAAAGCACTGCTGAACAGGGCAAAGACCGCAAGGTCAAAGCACCGCTGAACAGGGCAAAGACCGCCATGGCAAAGCACCGCTGAACAGGGCAAAGACCGCCATGGCAAAGCACCGCTGAACAGGGCAAAGACCGCCATGTCAAACCACCGCTGAACAGGGCAAAGACCGCCATGGCAAAGCACCGCTGAACAGGGCAAAGACCGCCATGGCAAAGCACTGCTGAACAGGGCAAAGACCGCCATGTCAAAGCACCGCTGAACAGGGCAAAGACCGCCATGTCAAAGCACCGCTGAACAGGGCAAAGACCTCCATGGCAAAGCACCGCTGAACTGTCCTGAACCTCCATGGCAAACCACCGCTGAACTGTCCTGAACCGCCATGTCAAAGCACCGCTGAACAGGGCAAAGACCGCCATGGCAAAGCACCGCTGAACAGGGCAAAGACCGCCATGTCAAAGCACCGCTGAACAGGGCAAAGACCACCATGGCAAAGCACCGCTGAACAGGGCAAAGACCACCATGTCAAAGCACCGCTGAACAGGGCAAAGAACGCCATGCAAAGCACCGCTGAACAGGGCAAAGACCTCCATGGCAAAGCACCGCTGAACTGTCCTGAACCTCCATGGCAAAGCACAGCTGAACTGTCCTGAACCGCCATGTCAAAGCACCGCTGAACAGGGCAAAGACCGCTATGGCAAAGCACCGCTGAACAGGGCAAAGACCGCCACGTCAAAGCACCGCTGAACAGGGCAAAGACCGCCATGTCAAAGCACCGCTGAACAGGGCAAAGACCTCCATGGCAAAGCACTGCTGAACTGTCCTGAACCTCCATGGCAAAGCACCGCTGAACTGTTCTGAACCGCCATGTCAGAGCACCGCTGAACAGGGCAAAGACCGCCATGTCAAAGCACCGCTGAACAGGGCAGAGACCGCCATGTCAAAGCACCGCTGAACAGGGCAAAGACCTCCATGGCAAAGCACCGCTGAACTGTCCTGAACCTCCATGGCAAAGCACCGCTGAACTGTCCTGAACCGCCATGTCAAAGCACCGCTGAACAGGGCAAAGACCGCCATGTAAAGCACCGCTGAACAGGGCAAAGACCGCCATGTCAAAGCACCGCTGAACAGGGCAAAGACCTCCATGGCAAAGCACCGCTGAACTGTCCTGAACCTCCATGTCAAAGCACCGCTAAACTGTCCTGAACCGCCATGTCAAAGCACCGCTGAACAGGGCAAAGACCGCCATGTCAAAGCACCGCTGAACAGGGCAGAGACCGCCATGTCAAAGCACCGCTGAACAGGGCAAAGACCTCCATGGCAAAGCACCGCTGAACTGTCCTGAACCTCCATGGCAAAGCACCGCTGAACTGTCCTGAACCGCCATGTCAAAGCACCGCTGAACAGGGCAAAGACCGCCATGGCAAAGCATTGCTGAACAGGGCAAAGACCGCCATGGCAAAGCACCGCTTAACAGGGCAAAGACTGCCATGTCAAAGCACCGCTGAACAGGGCAAAGACCGCCATGGCAAAGCACCGCTGAACAGGGCAAAGACCACCATGGCAAAGCACCGCTGAACAGGGCAAAGACCGCCATGTCAAAGCACCGCTGAACAGGGCAAAGAACGCCATGTCAAAGTACAGCTGAACAGGACAAAGACCTCCATGGCAAAGCACTGCTGAACTGTCCTAAACCGCCATGTCAAAGCACAGCTGAACAGGGCAAAGACGGCCATGTCAAAGCACCGCTGAACAGGGCAAAGACCGCCATGTCAAAGCACCGCTGAACAGGGCAAAGACCGCCATGTCAAAGCACCGCTGAACAGGGCAAAGACCGCCATGTCAAAGCACCGCTGAACAGGGCAAAGACCGCCATGTCAAAGCACCACTGAACAGGGCAAAGACCTCCATGGAAAAGCACCGCTGAACTGTCCTGAACCTCCATGGCAAAGCACCGCTGAACTGTCCTGAACCGCCATGTCAAAGCACCGCTGAACAGGGCAGAGACTGCCATGTCAAAGCACCTCTGAACAGGGCAAAGACCTCCATGGCAACGCACCGCTGAACTGTCCTGAACCTCCATGGCAAAGCACCGCTGAACTGTCCTGAACCACCATGTCAAAGCACCGCTGAACAGGGCAAAGTCCGCCATGTCAAAGCACCGCTGAACAGGGCAAAGACCGCCATGGCAAAGCACCGCTGAACAGGGCAAAGACCGCCATGTCAAAGCACCGCTGAACAGGGCAAACACCGCCATGGCAAAGCACCGCTGAACAGGGCAAAGACCGCCATGGCAAAGCACCGCTGAACAGGGCAAAGGCCGCCATGTCAAAGCACCGCTGAACAGGGCAAAGACCGCCATGTCAAAGCACCGCTGAACAGGGCAAAGACCGCCATGTCAAAGCACCAATGAACAGGGCAAAGACCTCCATGGCAAAGCACTGCTGAACTGTCCTGAACCTCCATGGCAAAGCACCGCTGAACTGTCCTGAACCGCCATGTCAATGCACCGCTGAACAGGGCAAAGACCGCCATGTCAAAGCACCGCTGAATAGGGCAAAGACCGCCATGTCAAAGCACCACTGAACAGGGCAAAGACCGCCATGTCAAAGCACCGCTGAACAGGACAAAGACCTCCATGGCAAAGCACCGCTGAACTGTCCTGAACCTCCATGGCAAAGCACCGCTGAACTGTTCTGAACCGCCATGTCAAAGCACCGCTGAACAGGGCAAAGACCGCCATGTCAAAGCACCGCTGAACAGGGCAGAGACCGCCATGTCAAAGCACCGTTGAACAGGGCAAAGACCTCCATGGCAAAGCACCGCTGAACTGTCCTGAACCTCCATGGCAAAGCACCGCTGAACTGTCCTGAACTGCCATGTCAAAGCACCGCTGAACAGGGCAAAGACCGCCATGTCAAATCACCGCTGAATAGGGCAAAGACCGCCATGTCAAAGCACCGCTGAACAGGGCAAAGACCTCCATGGCAAAGCACCGCTGAACTGTCCTGAACCTTCATGGCAAAGCACCGCTGAACTGTCCTGAACCGCCATGTCAAAGCACCGCTGAACAGGGCAAAGACTGCCATGTCAAAGCACTGCTGAACAGGGCAAAGACCGCCATGTCAAAGCACCGCTGAACAGGGCAGAGACCGCCATGTCAAAGCACCGCTGAACAGGGCAAAGACCTCCATGGCAAAGCACCGCTGAACTGTCCTGAACCTCCATGGCAAAGCACCGCTGAACTGTCCTCAACCGCCATGTCAAAGCACCGCTGAACAGGGCAAAGACCGCCATGGCAAAGCATTGCTGAACAGGGCAAAGACCGCCATGGCAAAGCACCACTTAACAGGGCAAAGACCGCCATGTCAAAGCACCGCTGAACAGGGCAAAGACCGCCATGGCAAAGCACCGCTGAACAGGGCAAAGACCACCATGGCAAAGCACCGCTGAACAGGGCAAAGACCGCCATGTCAAAGCACCGCTGAACAGGGCAAAGAACGCCATGTCAAAGTACCGCTGAACAGGACAAAGACCTCCATGGCAAAGCACTGCTGAACTGTCCTAAACCGCCATGTCAAAGCACAGCTGAACAGGGCAAAGACTGCCATGTCAAAGCACCACTGAACAGGGCAAAGACCTCCATGGCAAAGCACCGCTGAACTGTCCTGAACCTCCATGGCAAAGCACCGCTGAACTGTCCTGAACCGCCATGTCAATGCACCGCTGAACAGGGCAAAGACCGCCATGGCAAAGCACCGCTGAACAGGGCAAAGACCGCCATGTCAAAACACCGCTGAACAGGGCAAAGACCGCCACGGCAAAGCACCGCTGAACAGGGCGAAGACCGCCATGGGAAAGCACCGCTGAACAGGGCAAAGACCGCCATGTCAAAGCACCGCTGAACAGGGCAAAGAACGCCATGTCAAAGCACCCCTGAACAGGGCAAAGACCTCCATGGCAAAGCACTGATGATCTGTCCTGAACCTCCATGGCAAAGCACCGCTGAACTGTCCTAAACCGCCATGTCAAAGCACCGCTGAACAGGGCAAAGACCGCCATGTCAAAACACCGCTGAACAGGGCAAAGACCGCCATGTCAAAGCACCGCTGAACAGGGCAAAGACCGCCATGTCAAAGCACCACTGAACAGGGCAAAGACCTCCATGGCAAAGCACCGCTGAACTGTCCTGAACCTCCATGGCAAAGCACCGCTGAACTGTCCTGAACCGCCATGTCAAAGCACTGCTGAACAGGGCAAAGACCGCCATGTCAAAGCACCGCTGAACAGGGCAAAGACCGCCATGTCAAAGCACCACTGAACAGGGCAAAGACCGCCATGTCAAAGCACCGCTGAACAGGGCAAAGACCGCCATGTCAAAGCACCGCTGAACAGGGCAAAGACCTCCATGGCAAAGCACCGCTGAACTGTCCTGAACCTCCATGGCAAAGCACCGCTGAACTGTCCTGAACCGCCATGTCAAAGCACCGCTGAACAGGGCAAAGACCTCCATGGCAAAGCACCGCTGAACTGTCCTGAACCGCCATGTCAAAGCACCGCTGAACAGGGCAAAGACCGCCATGTCAAAGCACCGCTGAACAGGGCAAAGACCACCATGGCAAAGCACCGCTGAACAGTGCAAAGACCGCCATGTCAAAGCACCGCTGAACAGGGAAAAGACCGCCATGGCAAAGCACCGCTGAACAGGGCAAAGAGCGCCATGGCAAAGCACCGCTGAACAGGGCAAAGGCCGCCATGTCAAAGCACCGCTGAACAGGGCAAAGACCGCCATGTCAAAGCACCGCTGAACAGGGCAAAGACCGCCATGTCAAAGCACCAATGAACACGGCAAAGACCTCCATGGCAAAGCACTGCTGAACTGTCCTGAACCCCCATGGCAAAGCACCGCTGAACTGTCCTGAACCTCCATGGCAAAGCACCGCTGAACTGTCCTGAACCACCATGTCAAAGCACCGCTGAACAGGGCAAAGTCCGCCATGTCAAAGCACCGCTGAACAGGGCAAAGACCGCCATGGCAAAGCACTGCTGAACAGGGCAAAGACCGCCATGTCAAAGCACCGCTGAACAGGGCAAACACCGCCATGGCAAAGCACCACTGAACAGGGCAAAGACCGCCATGGCAAAGCACCGCTGAACAGGGCAAAGGCCGCCATGTCAAAGCACCGCTGAACAGGGCAAAGACCGCCATGTCAAAGCACCGCTGAACAGGGCAAAGACCGCCATGTCAAAGCACCAATGAACAGGGCAAAGACCTCCATGGCAAAGCACTGCTGAACTGTCCTGAACCTCCATGGCAAAGCACCGCTGAACTGTCCTGAACCGCCATGTCAATGCACCGCTGAACAGGGCAAAGACCGCCATGTCAAAGCACCGCTGAATAGGGCAAAGACCGCCATGTCAAAGCACCACTGAACAGGGCAAAGACCGCCATGTCAAAGCACCGCTGAACAGGACAAAGACCTCCATGGCAAAGCACCGCTGAACTGTCCTGAACCTCCATGGCAAAGCACCGCTGAACTGTTCTGAACCGCCATGTCAAAGCACCGCTGAACAGGGCAAAGACCGCCATGTCAAATCACCGCTGAATAGGGCAAAGACCGCCATGTCAAAGCACCGCTGAACAGGGCAAAGACCTCCATGGCAAAGCACCGCTGAACTGTCCTGAACCTCCATGGCAAAGCACCGCTGAACTGTCCTGAACCGCCATGTCAAAGCACAGCTGAACAGGGCAAAGACCGCCATGTCAAAGCACCCCTGAACAGGGCAGAGACCGCCATGTCAAAGCACTGCTGAACAGGGCAAAGACCTCCATGGCAAAGCACCGCTGAACTGTCCTGAACCTCCATGGCAAAGCACCGCTGAACTGTCCTGAACCGCCATGTCAAAGCACCGCTGAACAGGGCAAAGACCGCCATGTCAAAGCACCGCTGAACAGGGCAAAGACCGCCATGTCAAAGCACCGCTGAACAGGACAAAGACCGCTGAACAGGGCAAAGACCGCCATGTCAAAGCACCACTGAACAGGGCAAAGACCTCCATGGCAAAGCACCGCTGAACTGTCCTGAACCTCCATGGCAAAGCACCGCTGAACTGTCCTGAACCGCCATGTCAAAGCACCGCTGAACAGGGCAAAGACCGCCATGTCAAAGCACCGCTGAACAGGGCAGAGACCGCCATGTCAAAGCACCGCTGAACAGGGCAAAGACCTCCATGGCAAAGCACCGCTGAACTGTCCTGAACCTCCATGGCAAAGCACCGCTGAACTGTCCTGAACCGCCATGTCAAAGCACCGCTGAACAGGGCAAAGACCGCCATGGCAAAGCATTGCTGAACAGGGCAAAGACCGCCATGGCAAAGCACCGCTTAACAGGGCAAAGACCGCCATGTCAAAGCACCGCTGAACAGGGCAAAGACCGCCATGGCAAAGCACCGCTGAACAGGGCAAAGACCACCATGGCAAAGCACCGCTGAACAGGGCAAAGACCGCCATGTCAAAGCACCGCTGAACAGGGCAAAGAACGCCATGTCAAAGTACCGCTGAACAGGACAAAGACCTCCATGGCAAAGCACTGCTGAACTGTCCTAAACCGCCATGTCAAAGCACCGCTGAACAGGGCAAAGACCGCCATGTCAAAGCACCGCTGAACAGGGCAAAGACCGCCATGTCAAAGCACCGCTGAACAGGGCAAAGACCGCCATGTCAAAGCACCGCTGAACAGGGCAAAGACCGCCATGTCAAAGCACCGCTGAACAGGGCAAAGACCGCCATGTCAAAGCACCGCTGAACAGGGCAAAGACCGCCATGTCAAAGCACCACTGAACTGTCCTGAACCGCCATGTCAAAGCACCGCTGAACAGGGCAGAGACTGCCATGTCAAAGCACCTCTGAACAGGGCAAAGACCTCCATGGCAACGCACCGCTGAACTGTCCTGAACCTCCATGGCAAAGCACCGCTGAACTGTCCTGAACCACCATGTCAAAGCACCGCTGAACAGGGCAAAGTCCGCCATGTCAAAGCACCGCTGAACAGGGCAAAGACCGCCATGGCAAAGCACCGCTGAACAGGGCAAAGACCGCCATGTCAAAGCACCGCTGAACAGGGCAAACACCGCCATGGCAAAGCACCGCTGAACAGGGCAATGACCGCCATGGCAAAGCACCGCTGAACAGGGCAAAGGCCGCCATGTCAAAGCACCGCTGAACAGGGCAAAGACCGCCATGTTAAAGCACCGCTGAACAGGGCAAAGACCGCCATGTCAAAGCACCAATGAACAGGGCAAAGACCTCCATGGCAAAGCACTGCTGAACTGTCCTGAACCTCCATGGCAAAGCACCGCTGAACTGTCCTGAACCGCCATGTCAAAGCACCGCTGAACAGGGCAAAGACCGCCATGTCAAAGCACCGCTGAACAGGGCAAAGACCGCCATGTCAAAGCACCGCTGAACAGGGCAAAGACTTCCATGGCAAAGCACCGCTGAACTGTCCTGAACCTCCATGGCAAAGCACCGCTGAACTGTCCTGCACCGCCATGTCAAAGCACTGCTGAACAGGGCAAAGACCGCAAGGTCAAAGCACCGCTGAACAGGGCAAAGACCGCCATGGCAAAGCACCGCTGAACAGGGCAAAGACCGCCATGGCAAAGCACCGCTGAACAGGGCAAAGACCGCCATATCAAACCACCGCTGAACAGGGCAAAGACCGCCATGGCAAAGCACCGCTGAACAGGGCAAAGACCGCCATGGCAAAGCACTGCTGAACAGGGCAAAGACCGCCATGTCAAAGCACCGCTGAACAGGGCAAAGACCGCCATGTCAAAGCACCGCTGAACAGGGCAAAGACCTCCATGGCAAAGCACCGCTGAACTGTCCTGAACCTCCATGGCAAAGCACCGCTGAACTGTCCTGAACCGCCATGTCAAAGCACCGCTGAACAGGGCAAAGACCGCCATGGCAAAGCACCGCTGAACAGGGCAAAGACCGCCATGTCAAAGCACCGCTGAACAGGGCAAAGACCACCATGGCAAAGCACCGCTGAACAGGGCAAAGACCACCATGTCAAAGCACCGCTGAACAGGGCAAAGAACGCCATGCAAAGCACCGCTGAACAGGGCAAAGACCTCCATGGCAAAGCACCGCTGAACTGTCCTGAACCTCCATGGCAAAGCACAGCTGAACTGTCCTGAACCGCCATGTCAAAGCACCGCTGAACAGGGCAAAGACCGCTATGGTAAAGCACCGCTGAACAGGGCAAAGACCGCCACGTCAAAGCACCGCTGAACAGGGCAAAGACCGCCATGTCAAAGCACCGCTGAACAGGGCAAAGACCTCCATGGCAAAGCACTGCTGAACTGTCCTGAACCTCCATGGCAAAGCACCGCTGAACTGTTCTGAACCGCCATGTCAGAGCACCGCTGAACAGGGCAAAGACCGCCATGTCAAAGCACCGCTGAACAGGGCAGAGACCGCCATGTCAAAGCACCGCTGAACAGGGCAAAGACCTCCATGGCAAAGCACCGCTGAACTGTCCTGAACCTCCATGGCAAAGCACCGCTGAACTGTCCTGAACCGCCATGTCAAAGCACCGCTGAACAGGGCAAAGACCGCCATGTAAAGCACCGCTGAACAGGGCAAAGACCGCCATGTCAAAGCACCGCTGAACAGGGCAAAGACCTCCATGGCAAAGCACCGCTGAACTGTCCTGAACCTCCATGTCAAAGCACCGCTAAACTGTCCTGAACCGCCATGTCAAAGCACCGCTGAACAGGGCAAAGACCGCCATGTCAAAGCACCGCTGAACAGGGCAGAGACCGCCATGTCAAAGCACCGCTGAACAGGGCAAAGACCTCCATGGCAAAGCACCGCTGAACTGTCCTGAACCTCCATGGCAAAGCACCGCTGAACTGTCCTGAACCGCCATGTCAAAGCACCGCTGAACAGGGCAAAGACCGCCATGGCAAAGCATTGCTGAACAGGGCAAAGACCGCCATGGCAAAGCACCGCTTAACAGGGCAAAGACCGCCATGTCAAAGCACCGCTGAACAGGGCAAAGACCGCCATGGCAAAGCACCGCTGAACAGGGCAAAGACCACCATGGCAAAGCACCGCTGAACAGGGCAAAGACCGCCATGTCAAAGCACAGCTGAACAGGGCAAAGAACGCCATGTCAAAGTACCGCTGAACAGGACAAAGACCTCCATGGCAAAGCACTGCTGAACTGTCCTAAACCGCCATGTCAAAGCACAGCTGAACAGGGCAAAGACCGCCATGTCAAAGCACCGCTGAACAGGGCAAAGACCGCCATGTCAAAGCACCGCTGAACAGGGCAAAGACCGCCATGTCAAAGCACCGCTGAACAGGGCAAAGACCGCCATGTCAAAGCACCGCTGAACAGGGCAAAGACCGCCATATCAAAGCACCACTGAACAGGGCAAAGACCTCCATGGAAAAGCACCGCTGAACTGTCCTGAACCTCCATGGCAAAGCACCGCTGAACTGTCCTGAACCGCCATGTCAAAGCACCGCTGAACAGGGCAGAGACTGCCATGTCAAAGCACCTCTGAACAGGGCAAAGACCTCCATGGCAACGCACCGCTGAACTGTCCTGAACCTCCATGGCAAAGCACCGCTGAACTGTCCTGAACCACCATGTCAAAGCACCGCTGAACAGGGCAAAGTCCGCCATGTCAAAGCACCGCTGAACAGGGCAAAGACCGCCATGGCAAAGCACCGCTGAACAGGGCAAAGACCGCCATGTCAAAGCACCGCTGAACAGGGCAAACACCGCCATGGCAAAGCACCGCTGAACAGGGCAAAGACCGCCATGGCAAAGCACCGCTGAACAGGGCAAAGGCCGCCATGTCAAAGCACCGCTGAACAGGGCAAAGACCGCCATGTCAAAGCACCGCTGAACAGGGCAAAGACCGCCATGTCAAAGCACCAATGAACAGGGCAAAGACCTCCATGGCAAAGCACTGCTGAACTGTCCTGAACCTCCATGGCAAAGCACCGCTGAACTGTCCTGAACTGCCATGTCAATGCACCGCTGAACAGGGCAAAGACCGCCATGTCAAAGCACCGCTGAATAGGGCAAAGACCGCCATGTCAAAGCACCACTGAACAGGGCAAAGACCGCCATGTCAAAGCACCGCTGAACAGGACAAAGACCTCCATGGCAAAGCACCGCTGAACTGTCCTGAACCTCCATGGCAAAGCACCGCTGAACTGTTCTGAACCGCCATGTCAAAGCACCGCTGAACAGGGCAAAGACCGCCATGTCAAAGCACCGCTGAACAGGGCAGAGACCGCCATGTCAAAGCACCGCTGAACAGGGCAAAGACCTCCATGGCAAAGCACCGCTGAACTGTCCTGAACCTCCATGGCAAAGCACCGCTGAACTGTCCTGAACTGCCATGTCAAAGCACCGCTGAACAGGGCAAAGACCGCCATGTCAAATCACCGCTGAATAGGGCAAAGACCGCCATGTCAAAGCACCGCTGAACAGGGCAAAGACCTCCATGGCAAAGCACCGCTGAACTGTCCTGAACCTCCATGGCAAAGCACCGCTGAACTGTCCTGAACCGCCATGTCAAAGCACAGCTGAACAGGGCAAAGACCGCCATGTCAAAGCACCCCTGAACAGGGCAGAGACCGCCATGTCAAAGCACCGCTGAACAGGGCAAAGACCTCCATGGCAAAGCACCGCTGAACTGTCCTGAACCTCCATGGCAAAGCACCGCTGAACTGTCCTGAACCGCCATGTCAAAGCACCGCTGAACAGGGCAAAGACCGCCATGTCAAAGCACCGCTGAACAGGACAAAGACCGCTGAACAGGGCAAAGACCGCCATGTCAAAGCACCACTGAACAGGGCAAAGACCTCCATGGCAAAGCACCGCTGAACTGTCCTGAACCTCCATGGCAAAGCACCGCTGAACTGTCCTGAACCGCCATGTCAAAGCACCGCTGAACAGGGCAAAGTCCGCCATGTCAAAGCACCGCTGAACAGGGCAGAGACCGCCATGTCAAAGCACCGCTGAACAGGGCAAAGACCTCCATGGCAAAGCACCGCTGAACTGTCCTGAACCTCCATGGCAAAGCACCGCTGAACTGTCCTGAACCGCCATGTCAATGCACCGCTGAACAGGGCAAAGACCGCCATGGGAAAGCACCGCTGAACAGGGCAAAGACCGCCATGTCAAAGCACCGCTGAACAGGGCAAAGAACGCCATGTCAAAGCACCCCTGAACAGGGCAAAGACCTCCATGGCAAAGCACTGCTGATCTGTCCTGAACCTCCATGGCAAAGCACAGCTGAACTGTCCTAAACCGCCATGTCAAAGCACCGCTGAACAGGGCAAAGACCGCCATGTCAAAGCACCACTGAACAGGGCAAAGACCTCCATGGCAAAGCACCGCTGAACTGTCCTGAACCTCCATGGCAAAGCACCGCTGAACTGTCCTGAACCGCCATGTCAATGCACCGCTGAACAGGGCAAAGACCGCCATGGCAAAGCACCGCTGAACAGGGCAAAGACCGCCATGTCAAAACACCGCTGAACAGGGCAAAGACCGCCACGGCAAAGCACCGCTGAACAGGGCAAAGACCGCCATGGGAAAGCACCGCTGAACAGGGCAAAGACCGCCATGTCAAAGCACCGCTGAACAGGGCAAAGAACGCCATGTCAAAGCACCCCTGAACAGGGCAAAGACCTCCATGGCAAAGCACTGCTGATCTGTCCTGAACCTCCATGGCAAAGCACCGCTGAACTGTCCTAAACCGCCATGTCAAAGCACCGCTGAACAGGGCAAAGACCGCCATGTCAAAACACCGCTGAACAGGGCAAAGACCGCCATGTCAAAGCACCGCTGAACAGGGCAAAGACCGCCATGTCAAAGCACCACTGAACAGGGCAAAGACCTCCATGGCAAAGCACCACTGAACTGTCCTGAACCTCCATGGCAAAGCACCGCTGAACTGTCCTGAACCGCCATGTCAAAGCACTGCTGAACAGGGCAAAGACCGCCATGTCAAAGCACCGCTGAACAGGGCAAAGACCGCCATGTCAAAGCACCACTGAACAGGGCAAAGACCGCCATGTCAAAGCACCGCTGAACAGGGCAAAGACCGCCATGTCAAAGCACCGCTGAACTGTCCTGAACCTCCATGGCAAAGCACCGCTGAACTGTCCTGAACCGCCATGTCAAAGCACCGCTGAACAGGGCAGAGACTGCCATGTCAAAGCACCTCTGAACAGGGCAAAGACCTCCATGGCAACGCACCGCTGAACTGTCCTGAACCTCCATGGCAAAGCACCGCTGAACTGTCCTGAACCACCATGTCAAAGCACCGCTGAACAGGGCAAAGTCCGCCATGTCAAAGCACCGCTGAACAGGGCAAAGACCGCCATGGCAAAGCACCGCTGAACAGGGCAAAGACCGCCATGTCAAAGCACCGCTGAACAGGGCAAACACCGCCATGGCAAAGCACCGCTGAACAGGGCAAAGACCGCCATGGCAAAGCACCGCTGAACAGGGCAAAGGCCGCCATGTCAAAGCACCGCTGAACAGGGCAAAGACCGCCATGTCAAAGCACCGCTGAACAGGGCAAAGACCGCCATGTCAAAGCACCAATGAACAGGGCAAAGACCTCCATGGCAAAGCACTGCTGAACTGTCCTGAACCTCCATGGCAAAGCACCGCTGAACTGTCCTGAACTGCCATGTCAATGCACCGCTGAACAGGGCAAAGACCGCCATGTCAAAGCACCGCTGAATAGGGCAAAGACCGCCATGTCAAAGCACCACTGAACAGGGCAAAGACCGCCATGTCAAAGCACCGCTGAACAGGACAAAGACCTCCATGGCAAAGCACCGCTGAACTGTCCTGAACCTCCATGGCAAAGCACCGCTGAACTGTTCTGAACCGCCATGTCAAAGCACCGCTGAACAGGGCAAAGACCGCCATGTCAAAGCACCGCTGAACAGGGCAGAGACCGCCATGTCAAAGCACCGCTGAACAGGGCAAAGACCTCCATGGCAAAGCACCGCTGAACTGTCCTGAACCTCCATGGCAAAGCACCGCTGAACTGTCCTGAACTGCCATGTCAAAGCACCGCTGAACAGGGCAAAGACCGCCATGTCAAATCACCGCTGAATAGGGCAAAGACCGCCATGTCAAAGCACCGCTGAACAGGGCAAAGACCTCCATGGCAAAGCACCGCTGAACTGTCCTGAACCTCCATGGCAAAGCACCGCTGAACTGTCCTGAACCGCCATGTCAAAGCACAGCTGAACAGGGCAAAGACCGCCATGTCAAAGCACCCCTGAACAGGGCAGAGACCGCCATGTCAAAGCACCGCTGAACAGGGCAAAGACCTCCATGGCAAAGCACCGCTGAACTGTCCTGAACCTCCATGGCAAAGCACCGCTGAACTGTCCTGAACCGCCATGTCAAAGCACCGCTGAACAGGGCAAAGACCGCCATGTCAAAGCACCGCTGAACAGGACAAAGACCGCTGAACAGGGCAAAGACCGCCATGTCAAAGCACCACTGAACAGGGCAAAGACCTCCATGGCAAAGCACCGCTGAACTGTCCTGAACCTCCATGGCAAAGCACCGCTGAACTGTCCTGAACCGCCATGTCAAAGCACCGCTGAACAGGGCAAAGTCCGCCATGTCAAAGCACCGCTGAACAGGGCAGAGACCGCCATGTCAAAGCACCGCTGAACAGGGCAAAGACCTCCATGGCAAAGCACCGCTGAACTGTCCTGAACCTCCATGGCAAAGCACCGCTGAACTGTCCTGAACCGCCATGTCAATGCACCGCTGAACAGGGCAAAGACCGCCATGGGAAAGCACCGCTGAACAGGGCAAAGACCGCCATGTCAAAGCACCGCTGAACAGGGCAAAGAACGCCATGTCAAAGCACCCCTGAACAGGGCAAAGACCTCCATGGCAAAGCACTGCTGATCTGTCCTGAACCTCCATGGCAAAGCACAGCTGAACTGTCCTAAACCGCCATGTCAAAGCACCGCTGAACAGGGCAAAGACCGCCATGTCAAAGCACCACTGAACAGGGCAAAGACCTCCATGGCAAAGCACCGCTGAACTGTCCTGAACCTCCATGGCAAAGCACCGCTGAACTGTCCTGAACCGCCATGTCAATGCACCGCTGAACAGGGCAAAGACCGCCATGGCAAAGCACCGCTGAACAGGGCAAAGACCGCCATGTCAAAACACCGCTGAACAGGGCAAAGACCGCCACGGCAAAGCACCGCTGAACAGGGCAAAGACCGCCATGGGAAAGCACCGCTGAACAGGGCAAAGACCGCCATGTCAAAGCACCGCTGAACAGGGCAAAGAACGCCATGTCAAAGCACCCCTGAACAGGGCAAAGACCTCCATGGCAAAGCACTGCTGATCTGTCCTGAACCTCCATGGCAAAGCACCGCTGAACTGTCCTAAACCGCCATGTCAAAGCACCGCTGAACAGGGCAAAGACCGCCATGTCAAAACACCGCTGAACAGGGCAAAGACCGCCATGTCAAAGCACCGCTGAACAGGGCAAAGACCGCCATGTCAAAGCACCACTGAACAGGGCAAAGACCTCCATGGCAAAGCACCACTGAACTGTCCTGAACCTCCATGGCAAAGCACCGCTGAACTGTCCTGAACCGCCATGTCAAAGCACTGCTGAACAGGGCAAAGACCGCCATGTCAAAGCACCGCTGAACAGGGCAAAGACCGCCATGTCAAAGCACCACTGAACAGGGCAAAGACCGCCATGTCAAAGCACCGCTGAACAGGGCAAAGACCGCCATGTCAAAGCACCGCTGAACAGGGCAAAGACCTCCATGGCAAAGCACCGCTGAACTGTCCTGAACCTCCATGGCAAAGCACCGCTGAACTGTCCTGAACCGCCATGTCAAAGCACCGCTGAACAGGGCAAAGACCTCCATGGCAAAGCACCGCTGAACTGTCCTGAACCGCCATGTCAAAGCACCGCTGAACAGGGCAAAGACCGCCATGTCAAAGCACCGCTGAACAGGGCAAAGACCGCCATGGCAAAGCACCGCTGAACAGGGCAAAGACCGCCATGTCAAAGCACCGCTGAACAGGGAAAAGACCGCCATGGCAAAGCACCGCTGAACAGGGCAAAGAGCGCCATGGCAAAGCACCGCTGAACAGGGCAAAGGCCGCCATGTCAAAGCACCGCTGAACAGGGCAAAGACCGCCATGTCAAAGCACCGCTGAACAGGGCAAAGACCGCCATGTCAAAGCACCAATGAACACGGCAAAGACCTCCATGGCAAAGCACTGCTGAACTGTCCTGAACCTCCATGGCAAAGCACCGCTGAACTGTCCTGAACCTCCATGGCAAAGCACCGCTGAACTGTCCTGAACCACCATGTCAAAGCACCGCTGAACAGGGCAAAGTCCGCCATGTCAAAGCACCGCTGAACAGGGCAAAGACCGCCATGGCAAAGCACCGCTGAACAGGGCAAAGACCGCCATGTCAAAGCACCGCTGAACAGGGCAAACACCGCCATGGCAAAGCACCGCTGAACAGGGCAAAGACCGCCATGGCAAAGCACCGCTGAACAGGGCAAAGGCCGCCATGTCAAAGCACCGCTGAACAGGGCAAAGACCGCCATGTCAAAGCACCGCTGAACAGGGCAAAGACCGCCATGTCAAAACACCAATGAACAGGGCAAAGACCTCCATGGAAAAGCACTGCTGAACTGTCCTGAACCTCCATGGCAAAGCACCGCTGAACTGTCCTGAACCGCCATGTCAATGCACCGCTGAACAGGGCAAAGACCGCCATGTCAAAGCACCGCTGAATAGGGCAAAGACCGCCATGTCAAAGCACCACTGAACAGGGCAAAGACCGCCATGTCAAAGCACCGCTGAACAGGACAAAGAACTCCATGGCAAAGCACCGCTGAACTGTCCTGAACCTCCATGGCAAAGCACCGCTGAACTGTTCTGAACCGCCATGTCAAAGCACCGTAGTACAGGGCAAAGACCGCCATGTCAAAGCACCGCTGAACAGGGCAGAGACCGCCATGTCAAAGCACCGTTGAACAGGGCAAAGACCTCCATGGCAAAGCACCGCTGAACTGTCCTGAACCTCCATGGCAAAGCACCGCTGAACTGTCCTGAACTGCCTTGTCAAAGCACCGCTGAACAGGGCAAAGACCGCCATGTCAAATCACCGCTGAATAGGGCAAAGACCGCCATGTCAAAGCACCGCTGAACAGGGCAAAGACCTCCATGGCAAAGCACCGCTGAACTGTCCTGAACCTCCATGGCAAAGCACCGCTGAACTGTCCTGAACCGCCATGTCAAAGCACAGCTGAACAGTGCAAAGACCGCCATGTCAAAGCACCCCTGAACAGGGCAGAGACCGCCATGTCAAAGCACCGTTGAACAGGGCAAAGACCTCCATGGCAAAGCACCGCTGAACTGTCCTGAACCTCCATGGCAAAGCACCGCTGAACTGTCCTGAACCGCCATGTCAAAGCACCGCTGAACAGGGCAAAGACCGCCATGTCAAAGCACCGCTGAACAGGGCAAAGACCGCCATGTCAAAGCACCGCTGAACAGGACAAAGACCGCTGAACAGGGCAAAGACCGCCATGTCAAAGCACCACTGAACAGGGCAAAGACCTCCATGGCAAAGCACCGCTGAACTGTCCTGAACCTCCATGGCAAAGCACCGCTGAACTGTCCTGAACCGCCATGTCAATGCACCGCTGAACAGGGCAAAGACCGCCATGGCAAAGCACCGCTGAACAGGGCAAAGACCGCCATGTCAAAACACCGCTGAACAGGGCAAAGACCGCCACGGCAAAGCACCGCTGAACAGGGCAAAGACCACCATGGCAAAGCACCGCTGAACAGGGCAAAGACCGCCATGTCAAAGCACCGCTGAACAGGGCAAAGAACGCCATGTCAAAGCACCCCTGAACAGGGCATAGACCTCCATGGCAAAGCACTGCTGATCTGTCCTGAACCTCCATGGCAAAGCACCGCTGAACTGTCCTAAACTGCCATGTCAAAGCACCGCTGAACAGGGCAAAGACCGCCATGTCAAAGCACCGCTGAACAGGGCAAAGACCGCCATGTCGAAGCACCGCTAAACAGGGCAAAGACCGCCATGTCAAAGCACCACTGAACAGGGCAAAGACCTCCATGGCAAAGCACCGCTGAACTGTCCTGAACCTCCATGGCAAAGCACCGCTGAACTGTCCTGAACCGCCATGTCAAAGCACCGCTGAACAGGACAAAGACCGCCATGTCAAAGCACCGCTGAACAGGGCAAAGACCGCCATGTCAAAGCACCACTGAACAGGGCAAAGACCGCCATGTCAAAGCACCGCTGAACAGGGCAAAGACCGCCATGTCAAAGCACCGCTGAACAGGGCAAAGACCTCCATGGCAAAGCACCGCTGAACTGTCCTGAACCTCCATGGCAAAGCACCGCTGAACTGTCCTGAACTGCCATGTCAAAGCACCGCTGAACAGGGCAAAGACCTCCATGGCAAAGCACCGCTGAACTGTCCTGAACCGCCATGTCAAAGCACCGCTGAACAGGGCAAAGACCGCCATGTCAAAGCACCGCTGAACAGGGCAAAGACCGCCATGGCAAAGCACCGCTGAACAGGGCAAAGACCGCCATGTCAAAGCACCGCTGAACAGGGAAAAGACCGCCATGGCAAAGCACCGCTGAACAGGGCAAGGAGCGCCATGGCAAAGCACCGCTGAACAGGGCAAAGGCCGCCATGTCAAAGCACCGCTGAACAGGGCAAAGACCGCCATGTCAAAGCACCGCTGAACAGGGCAAAGACTGCCATGTCAAAGCACCAATGAACACGGCAAACACCTCCATGGCAAAGCACTGCTGAACTGTCCTGAACCTCCATGGCAAAGCACCGCTGAACTGTCCTGAACCGCCATGTCAATGCACCGCTGAACAGGGCAAACCCCGCCATGTCAAAGCACCGCTGAACAGGGCAAAGACCGCCATGTCAAAGCACCACTGAACAGGGCAAAGACCGCCATGTCAAAGCACCGCTGAACAGGGCAAAGACCTCCATGGCAAAGCACCGCTGAACTGTCCTGAACCTCCATGGCAAAGCACCGCTGAACTGTTCTGAACCGCCATGTCAAACCACCGCTGAACAGGGCAAAGACCGCCATGTCAAAGCACCGCTGAACAGGGCAGAGACCGCCATGTCAAAGCACCGCTGAACAGGGCAAAGACCTCCATGGCAAAGCAGCGCTGAACTGTCCTGAACCTCCATGGCAAAGCACCGCTGAACTGTCCTGAACCGCCATGTCAAAGCACCGCTGAACAGGGCAAAGACCTCCATGGCAAAGCACAGCTGAACTGTCCTGAACCGCCATGTCAAAGCACCGCTGAACAGGGCAAAGACCGCCATGTCAAAGCACCGCTGAACAGGGCAAAGACCGCCATGGCAAAGCACCGCTGAACAGCGCAAAGACCGCCATGTCAAAGCACCGCTGAACAGGGCAAAGACCGCCATGGCAAAGCACCGCTGAACAGGGCAAAGAGCGCCATGGCAAAGCACCGCTGAACAGGGCAAAGGCCGCCACGTCAAAGCACCGCTGAACAGGGCAAAGACCGCCATGTCAAAGCACCGCTGAACAGGGCAAAGACCGCCATGTCAAAGCACCAATGAACACGGCAAAGACCTCCATGGCAAAGCACTGCTGAACTGTCCTGAACCTCCATGGCAAAGCACCGCTGAACTGTCCTGAACCGCCATGTCAATGCACCGCTGAACAGGGCAAAGACCGCCATGTCAAAGCACCGCTGAACAGGGCAAAGACCGCCATGTCAAAGCACCACTGAACAGGGCAAAGACCGCCATGTTAAAGCACCGCTGAACAGGGCAAAGACCTCCATGGCAAAGCACCGCTGAACTGTCCTGAACCTCCATGGCAAAGCACCGCTGAACTGTTCTGAACCGCCATGTCAAACCACCGCTGAACAGGGCAAAGACCGCCATGTCAAAGCACCGCTGAACAGGGCAGAGACCGCCATGTCAAAGCACCGCTGAACAGGGCAAAGACCGCCATGTCAAAGCACCACTGAGCAGGGCAAAGACCTCCATGGCAAAGCACCGCTGAACTGTCCTGAACCACCATGTCAAAGCACCGCTGAACAGGGCTAAGACCGCCATGTCAAAGCACCACTGAACAGGGCAAAGACCGCCATGTCAAAGCACCGATGAACAGGGCAGAGACCGTCATGTCAAAGCACCGCTGAACAGGGCAAAGACCTCCATGGCAAAGCACCGCTGAACTGTCCTGAACCTCCATGGCAAAGCACCGCTGAACTGTCCTAAACCGCCATGTCAAAGCACCGCTGAACAGGGCAAAGAGCGCAAGGTCAAAGCACCGCTGAACAGGGCAAAGACCACCATGGCAAAGCACCGCTGAACAGGGCAAAGACCGCCATGTCAAAGCACCGCTGAACAGGGCAAAGAACGCCATGTCAAAGCACCGCTGAACAGGGCAAAGACCTCCATGGCAAAGCACCGCTGAACTGTCATGAACCTCCGTGGCAAAGCACCGCTGAACTGTCCTGAACCGCCATGTCAAAGCACCGCTGAACAGGGCAAAGACTGCCATGTCAAAGCACCGCTGAACAGGGCAAAGACCGCCATGTCAAAGCACCGCTGAACAGGGCAAAGACCGCCATGTGAAAGCACCGCTGAACAGGGCAAAGACCTCCATGTCAAAGCACCGCTGAACAGGGCAAAGACCGCCATGTCAAAGCACCACTGAACAGGGCAAATAACTCCATGGCAAAGCACCGCTGAACTGTCCTGAACCTCCATGGCAAAGCACTGCTGAACGGTCCTGAACCGCCATGTCAAAGCACCGCTGAACAGGGCAAAGACCGCCATGTCAAAGCACCGCTGAATAGGGCAGAGACCGCCATGTCAAAGAACTGCTGAACAGGGCATAGACCTCCATGGCAAAGCACCGCTGAACTGTCCTGAACCTCCATGGCAAAGCACCGCTGAACTGTCCTGAACCGCCACGTCAAAGCACCGCTAAACAGGGCAAAGACTGCCATATCAAAGCACCGCTGAACAGGGCAAAGACCGCCATGGCAAAGCACCGCTGAGCAGGGCAAAGACCGCCATGTCAAAGCACCGCTGAACAGGGCAAAGATCGCCATGGCAAAGCACCGCTGAACAGGGCAAAGACCGCCATGTCAAAGCACCACGAACAGGGCAAAGACCTCCATGGCAAAGCACCGCTGAACTGTCCTGAACCTCCATGGCAAAGCACCGCTGAACTGTCCTGAACCGCCATGTCAAAGCACCGCTGAACAGGGCAAAGACCGCCATGTCAAAGCACCGCTGAATAGGGCAAAGACCGCCATGTCAAAGCACCACTGAACAGGGCAAAGACCGCCATGTCAAAGCACCGCTGAACAGGACAAAGAACTCCATGGCAAAGCACCGCTGAACTGTCCTGAACCTCCATGGCAAAGCACCGCTGAACTGTTCTGAACCGCCATGTCAAAGCACCGCTGTACAGGGCAAAGACCGCCATGTCAAAGCACCGCTGAACAGGGCAGAGACCGCCATGTCAAAGCACCGTTGAACAGGGCAAAGACCTCCATGGCAAAGCACCGCTGAACTGTCCTGAACCTCCATGGCAAAGCACCGCTGAACTGTCCTGAACTGCCATGTCAAAGCACCGCTGAACAGGGCAAAGACCGCCATGTCAAATCACCGCTGAATAGGGCAAAGACCGCCATGTCAAAGCACCGCTGAACAGGGCAAAGACCTCCATGGCAAAGCACCGCTGAACTGTCCTGAACCTCCATGGCAAAGCACCGCTGAACTGTCCTGAACCGCCATGTCAAAGCACAGCTGAACAGTGCAAAGACCGCCATGTCAAAGCACCCCTGAACAGGGCAGAGACCGCCATGTCAAAGCACCGCTGAACAGGGCAAAGACCTCCATGGCAAAGCACCGCTGAACTGTCCTGAACCTCCATGGCAAAGCACCGCTGAACTGTCCTGAACCGCCATGTCAAAGCACCGCTGAACAGGGCAAAGACCGCCATGTCAAAGCACCGCTGAACAGGGCAAAGACCGCCATGTCAAAGCACCGCTGAACAGGACAAAGACCGCTGAACAGGGCAAAGACCGCCATGTCAAAGCACCACTGAACAGGGCAAAGACCTCCATGGCAAAGCACCGCTGAACTGTCCTGAACCTCCATGGCAAAGCACCGCTGAACTGTCCTGAACCGCCATGTCAAAGCACCGCTGAACAGGGCAAAGACCGCCATGTCAAAGCACCGCTGAATAGGGCAAAGACCGCCATGTCAAAGCACCACTGAACAGGGCAAAGACCGCCATGTCAAAGCACCGCTGAACAGGACAAAGAACTCCATGGCAAAGCACCGCTGAACTGTCCTGAACCTCCATGGCAAAGCACCGCTGAACTGTTCTGAACCGCCATGTCAAAGCACCGCTGTACAGGGCAAAGACCGCCATGTCAAAGCACCGCTGAACAGGGCAGAGACCGCCATGTCAAAGCACCGTTGAACAGGGCAAAGACCTCCATGGCAAAGCACCGCTGAACTGTCCTGAACCTCCATGGCAAAGCACCGCTGAACTGTCCTGAACTGCCATGTCAAAGCACCGCTGAACAGGGCAAAGACCGCCATGTCAAATCACCGCTGAATAGGGCAAAGACCGCCATGTCAAAGCACCGCTGAACAGGGCAAAGACCTCCATGGCAAAGCACCGCTGAACTGTCCTGAACCTCCATGGCAAAGCACCGCTGAACTGTCCTGAACCGCCATGTCAAAGCACAGCGGAACAGTGCAAAGACCGCTGAACTGTCCTGAACCGCCATGTCAATGCACCGCTGAACAGGGCAAAGACCGCCATGGCAAAGCACCGCTGAACAGGGCAAAGACCGCCATGTCAAAACACCGCTGAACAGGGCAAAGACCGCCACGGCAAAGCACCGCTGAACAGGGCAAAGACCACCATGGCAAAGCACCGCTGAACAGGGCAAAGACCGCCATGTCAAAGCACCGCTGAACAGGGCAAAGAACGCCATGTCAAAGCACCCCTGAACAGGGCATAGACCTCCATGGCAAAGCACTGCTGATCTGTCCTGAACCTCCATGGCAAAGCACCGCTGAACTGTCCTAAACCGCCATGTCAAAGCACCGCTGAACAGGGCAAAGACCGCCATGTCAAAGCACCGCTGAACAGGGCAAAGACCGCCATGTCAAAGCACCGCTGAACAGGGCAAAGACCGCCATGTCAAAGCACCACTGAACAGGGCAAAGACCTCCATGGCAAAGCACCGCTGAACTGTCCTGAACCTCCATGGCAAAGCACCGCTGAACTGTCCTGAACCGCCATGTCAAAGCACCGCTGAACAGGGCAAAGACCGCCATGTCAAAGCACCGCTGAACAGGGCAAAGACCGCCATGTCAAAGCACCACTGAACAGGGCAAAGACCGCCATGTCAAAGCACCGCTGAACAGGGCAAAGACCGCCATGTCAAAGCACCGCTGAACAGGGCAAAGACCTCCATGGCAAAGCACCGCTGAACTGTCCTGAACCTCCATGGCAAAGCACCGCTGAACTGTCCTGAACTGCCATGTCAAAGCACCGCTGAACAGGGCAAAGACCTCCATGGCAAAGCACCGCTGAACTGTCCTAAACCGCCATGTCAAAGCACCGCTGAACAGGGCAAAGAGCGCAAGGTCAAAGCACCGCTGAACAGGGCAAAGACCACCATGGCAAAGCACCGCTGAACAGGGCAAAGACCGCCATGTCAAAGCACCGCTGAACAGGGCAAAGAACGCCATGTCAAAGCACCGCTGAACAGGGCAAAGACCTCCATGGCAAAGCACCGCTGAACTGTCATGAACCTCCGTGGCAAAGCACCGCTGAACTGTCCTGAACCGCCATGTCAAAGCACCGCTGAACAGGGCAAAGACTGCCATGTCAAAGCACCGCTGAACAGGGCAAAGACCGCCATGTCAAAGCACCGCTGAACAGGGCAAAGACCGCCATGTGAAAGCACCGCTGAACAGGGCAAAGACCTCCATGTCAAAGCACCGCTGAACAGGGCAAAGACCGCCATGTCAAAGCACCACTGAACAGGGCAAAGAACTCCATGGCAAAGCACCGCTGAACTGTCCTGAACCTCCATGGCAAAGCACTGCTGAACGGTCCTGAACCGCCATGTCAAAGCACCGCTGAACAGGGCAAAGACCGCCATGTCAAAGCACCGCTGAATAGGGCAGAGACCGCCATGTCAAAGAACTGCTGAACAGGGCATAGACCTCCATGGCAAAGCACCGCTGAACTGTCCTGAACCTCCATGGCAAAGCACCGCTGAACTGTCCTGAACCGCCACGTCAAAGCACCGCTAAACAGGGCAAAGACTGCCATATCAAAGCACCGCTGAACAGGGCAAAGACCGCCATGGCAAAGCACCGCTGAGCAGGGCAAAGACCGCCATGTCAAAGCACCGCTGAACAGGGCAAAGATCGCCATGGCAAAGCACCGCTGAACAGGGCAAAGACCGCCATGTCAAAGCACCACGAACAGGGCAAAGACCTCCATGGCAAAGCACCGCTGAACTGTCCTGAACCTCCATGGCAAAGCACCGCTGAACTGTCCTGAACCGCCATGTCAAAGCACCGCTGAACAGGGCAAAGACCGCCATGTCAAAGCACCGCTGAATAGGGCAAAGACCGCCATGTCAAAGCACCACTGAACAGGGCAAAGACCGCCATGTCAAAGCACCGCTGAACAGGACAAAGAACTCCATGGCAAAGCACCGCTGAACTGTCCTGAACCTCCATGGCAAAGCACCGCTGAACTGTTCTGAACCGCCATGTCAAAGCACCGCTGTACAGGGCAAAGACCGCCATGTCAAAGCACCGCTGAACAGGGCAGAGACCGCCATGTCAAAGCACCGTTGAACAGGGCAAAGACCTCCATGGCAAAGCACCGCTGAACTGTCCTGAACCTCCATGGCAAAGCACCGCTGAACTGTCCTGAACTGCCATGTCAAAGCACCGCTGAACAGGGCAAAGACCGCCATGTCAAATCACCGCTGAATAGGGCAAAGACCGCCATGTCAAAGCACCGCTGAACAGGGCAAAGACCTCCATGGCAAAGCACCGCTGAACTGTCCTGAACCTCCATGGCAAAGCACCGCTGAACTGTCCTGAACCGCCATGTCAAAGCACAGCTGAACAGTGCAAAGACCGCCATGTCAAAGCACCCCTGAACAGGGCAGAGACCGCCATGTCAAAGCACCGCTGAACAGGGCAAAGACCTCCATGGCAAAGCACCGCTGAACTGTCCTGAACCTCCATGGCAAAGCACCGCTGAACTGTCCTGAACCGCCATGTCAAAGCACCGCTGAACAGGGCAAAGACCGCCATGTCAAAGCACCGCTGAACAGGGCAAAGACCGCCATGTCAAAGCACCGCTGAACAGGACAAAGACCGCTGAACAGGGCAAAGACCGCCATGTCAAAGCACCACTGAACAGGGCAAAGACCTCCATGGCAAAGCACCGCTGAACTGTCCTGAACCTCCATGGCAAAGCACCGCTGAACTGTCCTGAACCGCCATGTCAAAGCACCGCTGAACAGGGCAAAGACCGCCATGTCAAAGCACCGCTGAATAGGGCAAAGACCGCCATGTCAAAGCACCACTGAACAGGGCAAAGACCGCCATGTCAAAGCACCGCTGAACAGGACAAAGAACTCCATGGCAAAGCACCGCTGAACTGTCCTGAACCTCCATGGCAAAGCACCGCTGAACTGTTCTGAACCGCCATGTCAAAGCACCGCTGTACAATGCAAAGACCGCCATGTCAAAGCACCGCTGAACAGGGCAGAGACCGCCATGTCAAAGCACCGTTGAACAGGGCAAAGACCTCCATGGCAAAGCACCGCTGAACTGTCCTGAACCTCCATGGCAAAGCACCGCTGAACTGTCCTGAACTGCCATGTCAAAGCACCGCTGAACAGGGCAAAGACCGCCATGTCAAATCACCGCTGAATAGGGCAAAGACCGCCATGTCAAAGCACCGCTGAACAGGGCAAAGACCTCCATGGCAAAGCACCGCTGAACTGTCCTGAACCTCCATGGCAAAGCACCGCTGAACTGTCCTGAACCGCCATGTCAAAGCACAGCGGAACAGTGCAAAGACCGCTGAACTGTCCTGAACCGCCATGTCAATGCACCGCTGAACAGGGCAAAGACCGCCATGGCAAAGCACCGCTGAACAGGGCAAAGACCGCCATGTCAAAACACCGCTGAACAGGGCAAAGACCGCCACGGCAAAGCACCGCTGAACAGGGCAAAGACCACCATGGCAAAGCACCGCTGAACAGGGCAAAGACCGCCATGTCAAAGCACCGCTGAACAGGGCAAAGAACGCCATGTCAAAGCACCCCTGAACAGGGCATAGACCTCCATGGCAAAGCACTGCTGATCTGTCCTGAACCTCCATGGCAAAGCACCGCTGAACTGTCCTAAACCGCCATGTCAAAGCACCGCTGAACAGGGCAAAGACCGCCATGTCAAAGCACCGCTGAACAGGGCAAAGACCGCCATGTCAAAGCACCGCTGAACAGGGCAAAGACCGCCATGTCAAAGCACCACTGAACAGGGCAAAGACCTCCATGGCAAAGCACCGCTGAACTGTCCTGAACCTCCATGGCAAAGCACCGCTGAACTGTCCTGAACCGCCATGTCAAAGCACCGCTGAACAGGGCAAAGACCGCCATGTCAAAGCACCGCTGAACAGGGCAAAGACCGCCATGTCAAAGCACCACTGAACAGGGCAAAGACCGCCATGTCAAAGCACCGCTGAACAGGGCAAAGACCGCCATGTCAAAGCACCGCTGAACAGGGCAAAGACCTCCATGGCAAAGCACCGCTGAACTGTCCTGAACCTCCATGGCAAAGCACCGCTGAACTGTCCTGAACTGCCATGTCAAAGCACCGCTGAACAGGGCAAAGACCTCCATGGCAAAGCACCGCTGAACTGTCCTGAACCGCCATGTCAAAGCACCGCTGAACAGGGCAAAGACCGCCATGTCAAAGCACCGCTGAACAGGGCAAAGACCGCAATGGCAAAGCACCGCTGAACAGGGCAAAGACCGCCATGTCAAAGCACCGCTGAACAGGGAAAAGACCGCCATGGCAAAGCACCGCTGAACAGGGCAAGGAGCGCCATGGCAAAGCACCGCTGAACAGGGCAAAGGCCGCCATGTCAAAGCACCGCTGAACAGGGCAAAGACCGCCATGTCAAAGCACCGCTGAACAGGGCAAAGACTGCCATGTCAAAGCACCAATGAACACGGCAAACACCTCCATGGCAAAGCACTGCTGAACTGTCCTGAACCTCCATGGCAAAGCACCGCTGAACTGTCCTGAACCGCCATGTCAATGCACCGCTGAACAGGGCAAACCCCGCCATGTCAAAGCACCGCTGAACAGGGCAAAGACCGCCATGTCAAAGCACCACTGAACAGGGCAAAGACCGCCATGTCAAAGCACCGCTGAACAGGGCAAAGACCTCCATGGCAAAGCACCGCTGAACTGTCCTGAACCTCCATGGCAAAGCACCGCTGAACTGTTCTGAACCGCCATGTCAAACCACCGCTGAACAGGGCAAAGACCGCCATGTCAAAGCACCGCTGAACAGGGCAGAGACCGCCATGTCAAAGCACCGCTGAACAGGGCAAAGACCTCCATGGCAAAGCAGCGCTGAACTGTCCTGAACCTCCATGGCAAAGCACCGCTGAACTGTCCTGAACCGCCATGTCAAAGCACCGCTGAACAGGGCAAAGACCTCCATGGCAAAGCACAGCTGAACTGTCCTGAACCACCATGTCAAAGCACCGCTGAACAGGGCAAAGACCGCCATGTCAAAGCACCGCTGAACAGGGCAAAGACCGCCATGGCAAAGCACCGCTGAACAGCGCAAAGACCGCCATGTCAAAGCACCGCTGAACAGGGCAAAGACCGCCATGGCAAAGCACCGCTGAACAGGGCAAAGAGCGCCATGGCAAAGCACCGCTGAACAGGGCAAAGGCCGCCACGTCAAAGCACCGCTGAACAGGGCAAAGACCGCCATGTCAAAGCACCGCTGAACAGGGCAAAGACCGCCATGTCAAAGCACCAATGAACACGGCAAAGACCTCCATGGCAAAGCACTGCTGAACTGTCCTGAACCTCCATGGCAAAGCACCGCTGAACTGTCCTGAACCGCCATGTCAATGCACCGCTGAACAGGGCAAAGACCGCCATGTCAAAGCACCGCTGAACAGGGCAAAGACCGCCATGTCAAAGCACCACTGAACAGGGCAAAGACCGCCATGTTAAAGCACCGCTGAACAGGGCAAAGACCTCCATGGCAAAGCACCGCTGAACTGTCCTGAACCTCCATGGCAAAGCACCGCTGAACTGTTCTGAACCGCCATGTCAAACCACCGCTGAACAGGGCAAAGACCGCCATGTCAAAGCACCGCTGAACAGGGCAGAGACCGCCATGTCAAAGCACCGCTGAACAGGGCAAAGACCGCCATGTCAAAGCACCACTGAGCAGGGCAAAGACCTCCATGGCAAAGCACCGCTGAACTGTCCTGAACCACCATGTCAAAGCACCGCTGAACAGGGCTAAGACCGCCATGTCAAAGCACCACTGAACAGGGCAAAGACCGCCATGTCAAAGCACCGATGAACAGGGCAGAGACCGTCATGTCAAAGCACCGCTGAACAGGGCAAAGACCTCCATGGCAAAGCACCGCTGAACTGTCCTGAACCTCCATGGCAAAGCACCGCTGAACTGTCCTAAACCGCCATGTCAAAGCACCGCTGAACAGGGCAAAGAGCGCAAGGTCAAAGCACCGCTGAACAGGGCAAAGACCACCATGGCAAAGCACCGCTGAACAGGGCAAAGACCGCCATGTCAAAGCACCGCTGAACAGGGCAAAGAACGCCATGTCAAAGCACCGCTGAACAGGGCAAAGACCTCCATGGCAAAGCACCGCTGAACTGTCATGAACCTCCGTGGCAAAGCACCGCTGAACTGTCCTGAACCGCCATGTCAAAGCACCGCTGAACAGGGCAAAGACTGCCATGTCAAAGCACCGCTGAACAGGGCAAAGACCGCCATGTCAAAGCACCGCTGAACAGGGCAAAGACCGCCATGTGAAAGCACCGCTGAACAGGGCAAAGACCGCCATGTGAAAGCACCGCTGAACAGGGCAAAGACCGCCATGTCAAAGCACCGCTGAACAGGGCAAAGACCGCCATGTCAAAGCACCACTGAACAGGGCAAAGAACTCCATGGCAAAGCACCGCTGAACTGTCCTGAACCTCCATGGCAAAGCACTGCTGAACGGTCCTGAACCGCCATGTCAAAGCACCGCTGAACAGGGCAAAGACCGCCATGTCAAAGCACCGCTGAATAGGGCAGAGACCGCCATGTCAAAGCACTGCTGAACAGGGCATAGACCTCCATGGCAAAGCACCGCTGAACTGTCCTGAACCTCCATGGCAAAGCACCGCTGAACTGTCCTGAACCGCCACGTCAAAGCACCGCTAAACAGGGCAAAGACTGCCATATCAAAGCACCGCTGAACAGGGCAAAGACCGCCATGGCAAAGCACCGCTGAGCAGGGCAAAGACCGCCATGTCAAAGCACCGCTGAACAGGGCAAAGATCGCCATGGCAAAGCACCGCTGAACAGGGCAAAGACCGCCATGTCAAAGCACCACCGAACAGGGCAAAGACCTCCATGGCAAAGCACCGCTGAACTGTCCTGAATCTCCATGGCAAAGCACCGCTGAACTGTCCTGAACCGCCATGTCAAAGCACCGCTGAACAGGGCAAAGACCGCCATGTCAAAGCACCGCTGAACAGGGCAAAGACCGCCATGTCAAAGCACCGCTGAACAGGGCAAAGGCCGCCATGTCAAAGCACCGCTGAACAGGGCAAAGATCGCTATGTCAAAGCACCGCTAAAAAGGGCAAAGTCCGCCATGTCAAAGCACCGCTGAACAGGGCAAAGACCGCCATGTCAAAGCACCACTGAGCAGGGCAAAGACCTCCATGGCAAAGCACCGCTGAACTGTCCTGAACCACCATGTCAAAGCACCGCTGAACAGGGCTAAGACCGCCATGTCAAAGCACCACTGAACAGGGCAAAGACCGCCATGTCAAAGCACCGATGAACAGGGCAGAGACCGTCATGTCAAAGCACCGCTGAACAGGGCAAAGACCTCCATGGCAAAGCACCGCTGAACTGTCCTGAACCTCCATGGCAAAGCACCGCTGAACTGTCCTAAACCGCCATGGCAAAGCACCGCTGAACAGGGCAAAGGCCGCCATGTCAAAGCACCGCTGAACAGGGCAAAGACCGCCATGTCAAAGCACCGCTGAACAGGGCAAAGACTGCCATGTCAAAGCACCAATGAACACGGCAAACACCTCCATGGCAAAGCACTGCTGAACTGTCCTGAACCTCCATGGCAAAGCACCGCTGAACTGTCCTGAACCGCCATGTCAATGCACCGCTGAACAGGGCAAACCCCGCCATGTCAAAGCACCGCTGAACAGGGCAAAGACCGCCATGTCAAAGCACCACTGAACAGGGCAAAGACCGCCATGTCAAAGCACCGCTGAACAGGGCAAAGACCTCCATGGCAAAGCACCGCTGAACTGTCCTGAACCTCCATGGCAAAGCACCGCTGAACTGTTCTGAACCGCCATGTCAAACCACCGCTGAACAGGGCAAAGACCGCCATGTCAAAGCACCGCTGAACAGGGCAGAGACCGCCATGTCAAAGCACCGCTGAACAGGGCAAAGACCTCCATGGCAAAGCAGCGCTGAACTGTCCTGAACCTCCATGGCAAAGCACCGCTGAACTGTCCTGAACCACCATGTCAAAGCACCGCTGAACAGGGCAAAGACCTCCATGGCAAAGCACAGCTGAACTGTCCTGAACCGCCATGTCAAAGCACCGCTGAACAGGGCAAAGACCGCCATGTCAAAGCACCGCTGAACAGGGCAAAGACCGCCATGGCAAAGCACCGCTGAACAGCGCAAAGACCGCCATGTCAAAGCACCGCTGAACAGGGCAAAGACCGCCATGGCAAAGCACCGCTGAACAGGGCAAAGAGCGCCATGGCAAAGCACCGCTGAACAGGGCAAAGGCCGCCACGTCAAAGCACCGCTGAACAGGGCAAAGACCGCCATGTCAAAGCACCGCTGAACAGGGCAAAGACCGCCATGTCAAAGCACCAATGAACACGGCAAAGACCTCCATGGCAAAGCACTGCTGAACTGTCCTGAACCTCCATGGCAAAGCACCGCTGAACTGTCCTGAACCGCCATGTCAATGCACCGCTGAACAGGGCAAAGACCGCCATGTCAAAGCACCGCTGAACAGGGCAAAGACCGCCATGTCAAAGCACCACTGAACAGGGCAAAGACCGCCATGTTAAAGCACCGCTGAACAGGGCAAAGACCTCCATGGCAAAGCACCGCTGAACTGTTCTGAACCGCCATGTCAAACCACCGCTTAACAGGGCAAAGACCGCCATGTCAAAGCACCGCTGAACAGGGCAGAGACCGCCATGTCAAAGCACCGCTGAACAGGGCAAAGACCGCCATGTCAAAGCACCGCTGAACTGTCCTGAACCTCCATGGCAAAGCACCGCTGAACTGTCCTGAACCGCCATGTCAAAGCACCACTGAACAGGGCAAGGACCGCCATGTCAAAGCAACGCTGAATAGGGCAAAGACCGCCATGTCAAAGAACCGCTGAACAGGGCAAAGACCTCCATGGCAAAGCACCGCTGAACTGTCCTGAACCTCCATGGCAAAGCACTGCTGAACTGTCCTGAACCGCCATGTCAAAGCACCGCTGAACAGGGCAAAGACCGCCATGTCAAAGCACTGCTGAACAGGGCAGAGACCGCCATGTCAAAGCACCGCTGAACAGGACAAAGACCTCCATGGCAAAGCACCGCTGAACTGTCCTGAACCTCCATGGCAAAGCACCGCTGAACTGTCCTGAAACGCCATGTCAAAGCACCGCTGAACAGGGCAAAGACCGCCATGTCAAAGCACCGCTGAACAGGGCAAAGACCGCCATGTCAAAGCACCGCTGAACAGGACAAATACCGCTGAACAGGGCAAAGACCGCCATGTCAAAGCACCACTGAACAGGGCAAAGACCTCCATCGCAAAGCACCGCTGAACCGTCCTGAACCTCCATGGCAAAGCACAGCTGAACTGTCCTGAACCGCCATGTCAAAGCACCGCTGAACAGGGCAAAGACCGCCATGTCAAAGCACCGCTGAACAGGGCAAAGACCGCCATGTCAAAGCACCACTGAACAGGGCAAAGACCGCCATGTCAAAGCACCGCTGAACAGGTCAAAGACCGCCATGGCAAAGCACTGCTGAACAGGGCAAAGACCGCCATGGCAAAGCACCACTGAACAGGGCAAAGACCGCCATGTCAAAGCACCGCTGAACAGGGCAAAGACCGCCATGGCAAAGCACCGCTGAACAGGGCAAAGACCACCATGGCAAAGCACAGCTGAACAGGGCAAAGACCGCCATGTCAAAGCACCATTGAACAGGGCAAAGAACGCCATGTCAAAGCACCGCTGAACAGGGCAAAGACCTCCATGGCAAAGCACTGCTGAACTCTCCTGAACCTCCATGGCAAAGCACCGCTGAACTGTCCTGAACCGCCATGTCAAAGCACCGCTGAACAGGGCAAAGACCGCCATGTCAAAGCACCGCTGAACAGGGCAAAGACCGCCATGTCAAAGCACCGCTGAACAGGGCAAAGACCGTCATGTCAAAGCACCACTGAACAGGGCAAAAACCACCATGTCAAAGCACCGCTGAACTGTCCTGAACCTCCATGGCGAAGCACCGCTGAACTGTCCTGAACCGCCATGTCAAAGCACCGCTGAAGAGGGCAAAGACCGCCATGTCAAAGCACCGCTGAACAGGGCAAAGACCGCCATGTCAAAGCACCACTGAACAGGGCAAAGACCGCCATGTCAAAGCACCGCTGAACAGGGCAAAGACCGCCATGTCAAAGCACCGCTGAACAGGGCAAAGACCTCCATGGCAAAGCACCGCTGAACTGTCCTGAACCTCCATGGCAAAGCACCGCTGAACTGTTCTGAACCGCCATGTCAAAGCACCACTGAACAGGGCAAAGACCGCCATGTCAAAGCACTGCTGAACAGGGCAGAGACCGCCATGTCAAAGCACCGCTGAACGGGGCAAAGACCTCCATGGCAAAGCACCGCTGAACTGTCCTGAACCGCCATGTCAAAGCACCGCTGAACAGTGCAAAGACCGCCATGTCAAAGCACTGCTGAACAGGGCAAAGACCACCATGGCAAAGCACCGCTGAACAGGGCAAAGACCGCCATGGCAAAGCACCGCTGAACAGGGCAAAGACCGCCATGTCAAAGCACCACTGAACAGGGCAAAGACCGCCATGTCAAAGCACCGCTGAACAGGTCAAAGACCGCCATGGCAAAGCACTGCTGAACAGGGCAAAGACCGCCATGGCAAAGCACCGCTGAACAGGGCAAAGACCACCATGGCAAAGCACCGCTGAACAGGGCAAAGACCGCCATGTCAAAGCACCGCTGAACAGGGCAAAGACTGCCATGTCAAAGCACCGCTGAACAGGGCAAAGACCGCCATGTCAAAGCACCGCTGAACAGGGCAAAGACCGCCACGTGAAAGCACCGCTGAACAGGGCAAAGACCGCCATGTCAAAGCACCGCTGAACAGGGCAAAGACCGCCATGTCAAAGCACCTTTGAACAGGGTAAAGAACTCCATGGCAAAGCACCGCTGAACTGTCCTGAACCTCCATGGCAAAGCACCGCTGAACTGTCCTGAACCACCATGTCAAAGCACCGCTGAACAGGGCAAAGACCGCCATGGCAAAGCACTGCTGAACAGGGCAAAGACCGCCATGGCAAAGCACCTCTGAACAGGGCAAAGACCGCCATGTCAAAGCACCGCTGAACAGGGCAAAGACCGCCATGTCAAAGCACCGCTGAACAGGGCAAAGACCACCATGGCAAAGCACCGCTGAACAGGGCAAAGACCGCCATGTCAAAGCACCGCTGAACAGGGCAAAGAACGCCATGTCAAAGCACCGCTGAACAGGGCAAAGACCTCCATGGCAAAGCACCGCTGAACTGTCATGAACCTCCGTGGCAAAGCACCGCTGAACTGTCCTGAACCGCCATGTCAAAGCACCGCTGAACAGGGCAAAGACTGCCATGTCAAAGCACCGCTGAACAGGGCAAAGACCGCCATGTCAAAGCACCGCTGAACAGGGCAATGACCGCCATGTGAAAGCACCGCTGAACAGGGCAAAGACCGCCATGTCAAAGCACCGCTGAACAGGGCAAAGACCGCCATGTCAAAGCACCACTGAACAGGGCAAAGAACTCCATGGCAAAGCACCGCTGAACTGTCCTGAACCTCCATGGCAAAGCACTGCTGAACGGTCCTGAACCGCCATGTCAAAGCACCGCTGAACAGGGCAAAGACCGCCATGTCAAAGCACCGCTGAATAGGGCAGAGACCGCCATGTCAAAGCACTGCTGAACAGGGCATAGACCTCCATGGCAAAGCACCGCTGAACTGTCCTGAACCTCCATGGCAAAGCACCGCTGAACTGTCCTGAACCGCCACGTCAAAGCACCGCTAAACAGGGCAAAGACTGCCATATCAAAGCACCGCTGAACAGGGCAAAGACCGCCATGGCAAAGCACCGCTGAGCAGGGCAAAGACCGCCATGTCAAAGCACCGCTGAACAGGGCAAAGATCGCCATGGCAAAGCACCGCTGAACAGGGCAAAGACCGCCATGTCAAAGCACCACCGAATAGGGCAAAGACCTCCATGGCAAAGCACCGCTGAACTGTCCTGAACCTCCATGGCAAAGCACCTCTGAACTGTCCTGAACCGCCATGTCAAAGCACCGCTGAACAGGGCAAAGACCGCCATGTCAAAGCACCGCTGAACAGGGCAAAGACCGCCATGTCAAAGCACCGCTGAACAGGGCAAAGGCCGCCATGTCAAAGCACCGCTGAACAGGGCAAAGATCGCTATGTCAAAGCACCGCTGAAAAGGGCAAAGTCCGCCATGTCAAAGCACCGCTGAACAGGGCAAAGACCGCCATGTCAAAGCACCACTGAGCAGGGCAAAGACCTCCATGGCAAAGCACCGCTGAACTGTCCTGAACCACCATGTCAAAGCACCGCTGAACAGGGCTAAGACCGCCATGTCAAAGCACCACTGAACAGGGCAAAGACCGCCATGTCAAAGCACCGATGAACAGGGCAGAGACCGTCATGTCAAAGCACCGCTGAACAGGGCAAAGACCTCCATGGCAAAGCACCGCTGAACTGTCCTGAACCTCCATGGCAAAGCACCGCTGAACTGTCCTAAACCGCCATGTCAAAGCACCGCTGAACAGGGCAAAGAGCGCAAGGTCAAAGCACCGCTGAACAGGGCAAAGACGGCAATGGCAAAGCACCGCTAAACAGGGCAAAGACCGCCATGGCAAAGCACCGCTGAACAGGACAAAGACCGCCATGTCAAAGCACCGCTGAACAGGGCAAAGACCGCCATGGCAAAGCACCGCTGAACAGGGCAAAGACCGCCATGTCAAAGCACCGCTGAACAGGGCAAAGACCGCCATGTCAAAGCACCGCTGAACAGGGCAAAGACCGCCATGTCAAAGCACCGTTGAACAGGGCAAAGAACGCCATATCAAAGCACCGCTGAACAGGGCAAAGACCTCCATGGCAAAGCACTGCTGAACTCTCCTGAACCTCCATGGCAAAGCACCGCTGAACTGTCCTGAACTGCCATGTCAAAGCACCGCTGAACAGGGCAAAGACCGCCATGTCAAAGCACCGCTGAAAAGGGCAAAGACCGCCATGTCAAAGCACCGCTGAACAGGGCAAAGACCGTCATGTCAAAGCACCACTGAACAGGGCAAAGACCGCCATGTCAAAGCACCGCTGAACTGTCCTGAACCTCCATGGCGAAGCACCGCTGAACTGTCCTGAACCGCCATGTCAAAGCACCGCTGAAGAGGGCAAAGACCGCCATGTCAAAGCACCGCTGAACAGGGCAAAGACCGCCATGTCAAAGCACCACTGAACAGGGCAAAGACCGCCATGTCAAAGCACCGCTGAACAGGGCAAAGACCGCCATGTCAAAGCACCGCTGAACAGGGCAAAGACCTCCATGGCAAAGCACCGCTGAACTGTCCTGAACCTCCATGGCAAAGCACCGCTGAACTGTTCTGAACCGCCATGCCAAAGCACCACTGAACAGGGCAAAGACCGCCATGTCAAAGCACCGCTGAACAGGGCAGAGACCGCCATGTCAAAGCACCGCTGAACAGGGCAAAGACCTCCATGGCAAAGCACCGCTGAACTGTCCTGAACCTCCATGGCAAAGCACCGCTGAACTGTCCTGAACCGCCATGTCAAAGCACCGCTGAACAGGGCAAAGACCGCCATGGCAAAGCACTACTGAACAGGGCAAAGACCGCCATGGCAAAGCACCGCTGAACAGGGCAAAGACCGCCATGTCAAAGCACCGCTGAACAGGGCAAAGACCGCCATGTCAAAGCACCACCGAACAGGGCAAAGACCTCCATGGCAAAGCACCGCTGAACTGTCCTGAACCTCCATGGCAAAGCACAGCTGAACTGTCCTGAACCGCCATGTAAAAGCACCGCTGAACAGGGCAAAGACCGCCATGTCAATGCACCGCTGAACAGGGCAAAGACCGCCATGTCAAAGCATCGCTGAACAGGGCAAAGACCGCCATGTCAAAGCACCGCTGAACAGGGCAAAGTCCGCCATGTCAAAGCACCGCTGAACAGGGCAAAGACCGCCATGTCAAAGCACCACTGAACAGGGCAAAGACCTCCATGGCAAAGCACCGCTGAACTGTCCTGAACCGCCATGTCAAAGCACCGCTGAACAGGGCAAAGACCGCCATGTCAAAGCACCACTGAACAGGGCAAAGACCGCTATGTCAAAGCACCGCTGAACAGGGCAATGACCGCCATGTCAAAGCACCGCTGAACAGGGCAAAGACCTCCATGGCAAAGCACCGCTGAACTGTCCTGAACCTCCATGGCAAAGCACGCTAAACTGTCCTGAACCGCCATGTCAAAGCATCGCTGAACAGGGCAAAGACCGCCATGTCAAAGCACCGCTGAACAGGGCAGAGACCGCCATGTCAAAGCACCGCTGAACAGGGCAAAGACCTCCATGGAAAAGCACCGCTGAACTGTCCTGAACCTCCATGGCAAAGCACCGCTGAACTGTCCTGAACCGCCATGTCAAAGCACCGCTGAACAGGGCAAAGACCGCCATGGCAAAGCACTGCTGAACAGGGCAAAGACCGCCATGGCAAAGCACCTCTGAACAGGGCAAAGACCGCCATGTCAAAGCACCGCTGAACAGGGCAAAGACCGCCATGGCAAAGCACCGCTGAACAGGGCAAAGACTACCATGGCAAAGCACCGCTGAACAGGGTAAAGACCGCCATGTCAAAGCACCGCTGAACAGGGCAAAGAACGCCATGTCAAAGCACCGCTGAACAGGGCAAAGACCTCCATGGTAAAGCACCGCTGAACTGTCATGAACCTCCGTGGCAAAGCACCGCTGAACTGTCCTGAACCGCCATGTCAAAGCACCGCTGAACAGGGCAAAGACTGCCATGTCAAAGCACCGCTGAACAGGGCAAAGACCGCCATGTCAAAGCACCGCTGAACAGGGCAAAGACCGCCACGTGAAAGCACCGCTGAACAGGGCAAAGACCGCCATGTCAAAGCACCGCTGAACAGGGCAAAGACCGCCATGTCAAAGCACCACTGAACAGGGCAAAGAACTCCATGGCAAAGCACCGCTGAACTGTCCTGAACCTCCATGGCAAAGCACCGCTGAACTGTCCTGAACCGCCATGTCAAAGCACCGCTGAACAGGGCAAAGACCGCCATGGCAAAGCACTGCTGAACAGGGCAAAGACCGCCATGGCAAAGCACCTCTGAACAGGGCAAAGACCGCCATGTCAAAGCACCGCTGAACAGGGCAAAGACCGCCATGTCAAAGCACCGCTGAACAGGGCAAAGACCACCATGGCAAAGCACCACTGAACAGGGCAAAGACCGCCATCTCAAAGCACCGCTGAACAGGGCAAAGAACGCCATGTCAAAGCACAGCAGAACAGGGCAAAGACCTCCATGGCAAAGCACCGCTGAACTGTCATGAACCTCCGTGGCAAAGCACCGCTGAACTGTCCTGAACCGCCATGTCAAAGCACCGCTGAACAGGGCAAAGACTGCCATGTCAAAGCACCGCTGAACAGGGCAAAGACCGCCATGTCAAAGCACCGCTGAACAGGGCAAAGACCGCCATGTGAAAGCACCGCTGAACAGGGCAAAGACCGCCATGTCAAAGCACCGCTGAACAGGGCAAAGACCGCCATGTCAAAGCACCACTGAACAGAGAAAAGAACTCCATGGCAAAGCACCGCTGAACTGTCCTGAACCTCCATGGCAAAGCACTGCTGAACTGTCCTGAACCGCCATGTCAAAGCACCGCTGAACAGGGCAAAGACCGCCATGTCAAAGCACCGCTGAACAGGGCAGAGACCGCCATGTCAAAGCACTGCTGAACAGGGCATAGACCTCCATGGCAAAGCACCGCTGAACTGTCCTGAACCTCCATGGCAAAGCACCGCTGAACTGTCCTGAACCGCCACGTCAAAGCACCGCTAAACAGGGGAAAGACTGCCATGTCAAAGCACCGCTGAACAGGGCAAAGACCGCCATGGCAAAGCACCGCTGAGCAGGGCAAAGACCGCCATGTCAAAGCACCGCTGAACAGGGCAAAGATCGCCATGGCAAAGCACCGCTGAACAGGGCAAAGACCGCCATGTCAAAGCACCACCGAACAGGGCAAAGACCTCCATGGCAAAGCACCGCTGAACTGTCCTGAACCTCCATGGCAAAGCACCGCTGAACTGTCCTGAACCGCCATGTCAAAGCACCGCTGAACAGGGCAAAGACCGCCATGTCAAAGCACCGCTGAACAGGGCAAAGACCGCCATGTCAAAGCACCGCTGAACAGGGCAAAGATCGCTATGTCAAAGCACCGCTGAAAAGGGCAAAGTCTGCCATGTCAAAGCACCGCTGAACAGGGCAAAGACCGCCATGTCAAAGCACCACTGAGCAGGGCAAAGACCTCCATGGCAAAGCACCGCTGAACTGTCCTGAACCACCATGTCAAAGCACCGCTGAACAGGGCAAAGACCGCCATGTCAAAGCACCACTGAACAGGGCAAAGACCGCCATGTCAAAGCACCGCTGAACAGGGCAAAGACCGCCATGTCAAAGCACCGCTGAGCAGGGCAAAGACCTCCATGGCAAAGCACCGCTGAACTGTCCTGAACCTCCATGGCAAAGCACCGCTAAACTGTCCTGAACCGCCATGTCAAAGCATCGCTGAACAGGGCAAAGACCGCCATGTCAAAGCACCGCTGAACAGGGCAGAGACCGCCATGTCAAAGCACCGCTGAACAGGGCAAAGACCTCCATGGCAAAGCACCGCTGAACTGTCCCGAACCTCCATGGCAAAGCACCGCTGAACTGTCCTGAACCGCCATGCCAAAGCACCGCTGAACAGGGCAAAGACCGCCATGGCAAAGCACTGCTGAACAGGGCAAAGACCGCCATGGCAAAGCACCTCTGAACAGGGCAAAGATCGCCATGTCAAAGCACCGCTGAACAGGGCAAAGACCGCCATGGCAAAGCACCGCTGAACAGGGCAAAGACCACCATGGGAAAGCACCGCTGAACAGGGCAAAGACCGCCATGTCAAAGCACCGCTGAACAGGGCAAAGAACGCCATGTCAAAGCACCGCTGAACAGGGCAAAGACCTCCATGGCAAAGCACCGCTGAACTGTCATGAACCTCCGTGGCAAAGCACCGCTGAACAGGGCAAAGACCGCCATGGCAAAGCACTGCTGAACAGGGCAAAGACCGCCATGGCAAAGCACCTCTGAACAGGGCAAAGATCGCCATGTCAAAGCACCGCTGAACAGGGCAAAGACCGCCATGGCAAAGCACCGCTGAACAGGGCAAAGACCACCATGGGAAAGCACCGCTGAACAGGGCAAAGACCGCCATGTCAAAGCACCGCTGAACAGGGCAAAGAACGCCATGTCAAAGCACCGCTGAACAGGGCAAAGACCTCCATGGCAAAGCACCGCTGAACTGTCATGAACCTCCGTGGCAAAGCACCGCTGAACTGTCCTGAACCGCCATGTCAAAGCACCGCTGAACAGGGCAAAGACTGCCATGTCAAAGCACCGCTGAACAGGGCAAAGACCGCCATGTCAAAGCACCGCTGAACAGGGCAAAGACCGCCATGTCAAAGCACCGCTGAACAGGGCAAAGACCGCCATGTCAAAGCACCGCTGAACAGGGCAAAGACCGCCATGTCAAAGCACCACTGAACAGGGCAAAGAACTCCATGGCAAAGCACCGCTGAACTGTCCTGAACCTCCATGGCAAAGCACCGCTGAACTGTCCTGAACCGCCATGTCAAAGCACCGCTGAACAGGGCAAAGACCGCCATGTCAAAGCACCGCTGAACAGGGCAAAGACCGCCATGTCAAAGCACCACTGAACAGGGCAAAGACCGCCATGTCAAAGCACCGCTGAACAGGGCAACGACCGCCATGTCAAAGCACCGCTGAACAGGGCAGAGACCGTCATGTCAAAGCACCGCTGAACAGGGCAAAGACCTCCATGGCAAACCACCGCTGAACTGTCCTGAACCTCCATGGCAAAGCACCGCTGAACTGTCCTAAACCGCCATGTCAAAGCACCGCTGAACAGGGCAAAGAGCGCAAGGTCAAAGCACCGCTGAACAGGGCAAAGACCACCATGGCAAAGCACCGCTAAACAGGGCAAAGACCGCCATGGCAAAGCACCGCTGAACAGGGCAAAGACCGCCATGTCAAAGCACCGCTGAACAGGGCAAAGACCGCCATGGCAAAGCACCGCTGAACAGGGCAAAGACCGCCATGTCAAAGCACCGCTGAACAGGGCAAAGACCGCCATGTCAAAGCACCGCTGAACAGGGCAAAGACCGCCATGTCAAAGCACCGTTGAACAGGGCAAAGAACGCCATTTCAAAGCACCGCTGAACAGGGCAAAGACCTCCATGGCAAAGCACTGCTGAACTCTCCTGAACCGCCATGGCAAAGCACCGCTGAACTGTCCTGAACCGCCATGTCAAAGCACCGCTGAACAGGGCAAAGACCGCCATGTCAAAGCACCGCTGAAAAGGGCAAAGACCGCCATGTCAAAGCACCGCTGAACAGGGCAAAGACCGTCATGTCAAAGCACCACTGAACAGGGCAAAGACCGCCATGTCAAAGCACCGCTGAACTGTCCTGAACCTCCATGGCGAAGCACCGCTAAACTGTCCTGAACCGCCATGTCAAAGCACCGCTGAAGAGGGCAAAGACCGCCATGTCAAAGCACCGCTGAACAGGGCAAAGACCGCCATGTCAAAGCACCACTGAACAGGGCAAAGACCGCCATGTCAAAGCACCGCTGAACAGGGCAAAGACCGCCATGTCAAAGCACCGCTGAACAGGGCAAAGACCGTCATGTCAAAGCACCACTGAACAGGGCAAAGACCGCCATGTCAAAGCACCGCTGAACTGTCCTGAACCTCCATGGCGAAGCACCGCTAAACTGTCCTGAACCGCCATTTCAAAGCACCGCTGAAGAGGGCAAAGACCGCCATGTCAAAGCACCGCTGAACAGGGCAAAGACCGCCATGTCAAAGCACCACTGAACAGGGCAAAGACCGCCATGTCAAAGCACCGCTGAACAGGGCAAAGACCGCCATGTCAAAGCACCGCTGAACAGGGCAAAGACCTCCATGGCAAAGCACCGCTGAACTGTCCTGAACCTCCATGGCAAAGCACAGCTGAACTGTTCTGAACCGCCATGTCAAAGCACCACTGAACAGGGCAAAGACCGCCATGTCAAAGCACCGCTGAACAGGGCAGAGACCGCCATGTCAAAGCACCGCTGAACAGGGCAAAGACCTCCATGGCAAAGCACCGCTGAACTGTCCTGAACCTCTATGGCAAAGCACCGCTGAACTGTCCTGAACCGCCATGTCAAAGCACCGCTGAACAGGGCAAAGACCGCCATGGCAAAGCACTGCTGAACAGGGCAAAGACCGCCATGGCAAAGCACCGCTGAACAGGGCAAAGACCGCCATGTCAAAGCACCGCTGAACAGGGCAAAGACCGCCATGTCAAAGCACCACCGAACAGGGCAAAGACCTCCATGGCAAAGCACCGCTGAACTGTCCTGAACCTCCATGGCAAAGCACCGCTGAACTGTCCTGAACCGCCATGTAAAAGCACCGCTGAACAGGGCAAAGACCGCCATGTCAATGCACCGCTGAACAGGGCAAAGACCGCCATGTCAAAGCACCGCTGAACAGGGCAAAGACCGCCATGTCAAAGCACCGCTGAACAGGGCAAAGATCGCTATGTCAAAGCACAGCTGAACAGGGCAAAGTCCGCCATGTCAAAGCACCGCTGAACAGGGCAAAGACCGCCATGTCAAAGCACCACTGAACAGGGCAAAGACCTCCATGGCAAAGCACCGCTGAACTGTCCTGAACCGCCATGTCAAAGCACCGGTGAACAGGGCAAAGACCGCCATGTCAAAGCACCGCTGAACAGGGCAAAGACCGCCATGTCAAAGCACCGCTGAACAGGGCAAAGATCGCTATGTCAAAGCACAGCTGAACAGGGCAAAGTCCGCCATGTCAAAGCACCGCTGTACAGGGCAAAGACCGCCATGTCAAAGCACCGCTGAACAGGGCAAAGACCTCCATGGCAAAGCACCGCTGAACTGTCCTGAACCTCCATGGCAAAGCACCGCTAAACTGTCCTGAACCGCCATGTCAAAGCATCGCTGAACAGGGCAAAGACCGCCATGTCAAAGCTCCGCTGAACAGGGCAGAGACCGCCATGTCAAAGCACCGCTGAACAGGGCAAAGAGCTCCATGGCAAAGCACCGCTGAACTGTCCTGAACCTCCATGGCAAAGCACCGCTGAACTGTCCTGAACCGCCATGTCAAAGCACCGCTGAACAGGGCAAAGACCGCCATGGCAAAGCACTGCTGAACAGGGCAAAGACCGCCATGGCAAAGCACCTCTGAACAGGGCAAAGACCGCCATGTCAAAGCACCGCTGAACAGGGCAAACACCGCCATGGCAAAGCACCGCTGAACAGGGCAAAGACCACCATGGCAAAGCACCGCTGAACAGGGCAAAGACCGCCATGTCAAAGCACCGCTGAACAGGGCAAAGAACGCCATGTCAAAGCACCGCTGAACAGGGCAAAGACCTCCATGGCAAAGCACCGCTGAACTGTCATGAACCTCCGTGGCAAAGCACCGCTGAACTGTCCTGAACCGCCATGTCAAAGCACCGCTGAACAGGGCAAAGACTGCCATGTCAAAGCACCACTGAACAGGGCAAAGACCGCCATGTCAAAGCACCGCTGAACAGGGCAAAGACCTCCATGGCAAAGCACCGCTGAACTGTCCTGAACCTCCATGGCAAAGCACCGCTGAACTGTCCTGAACCGCCATGTCAAAGCACCGCTGAACAGTGCAAAGACCGCCATGTCAAAGCACTGCTGAACAGGGCAAAGACCACCATGGCAAAGCACCGCTGAACAGGGCAAAGACCGCCATGGCAAAGCACCGCTGAACAGGGCAAAGACCGCCATGTCAAAGCACCACTGAACAGGGCAAAGACTGCCATGTCAAAGCACCGCTGAACAGGTCAAAGACTGCCATGGCAAAGCACTGCTGAACAGGGCAAAGACCGCCATGGCAAAGCACCACTGAACAGGGCAAAGACCGCCATGTCAAAGCACCGCTGAACAGGGCAAAGACCGCCATGGCAATGCACCGCTGAACAGGGCAAAGACCACCATGGCAAAGCACCGCTGAACAGGGCAAAGACCGCCATGTCAAAGCACCGCTGAACAGGGCAAAGACCTCCATGGCAAAGCACTGCTGAACTCTCCTGAACCTCCATGGCGAAGCACCGCTGAACTGTCCTGAACCGCCATGTCAAAGCACCGCTGAAGAGGGCAAAGACCGCCATGTCAAAGCACCGCTGAACAGGGCAAAGACCGCCATGTCAAAGCACCACTGAACAGGGCAAAGACCGCCATGTCAAAGCACCGCTGAACAGGGCAAAGACCGCCATGTCAAAGCACCGCTGAACAGGGCAAAGACCTCCATGGCAAAGCACCGCTGAACTGTCCTGAACCTCCATGGCAAAGCACCGCTGAACTGTCCTGAACCGCCATGTCAAAGCACCGCTGAACAGGGCAAGGACCGCCATGTCAAAGCACCATTGAACAGGGCAAAGACCGCCATGTCAAAGCACCACTGAACAGGGCAAAGACCGCCATGTCAAAGCACCGCTGAACACGGCAAAGACCGCCATGTCAAAGCACCGCTGAACAGGGCAGAGACCGCCATGTCAAAGCACCGCTGAACAGGGCAAAGACCTCCATGGCAAAGCACCGCTGAACTGTCCTGAACCTCCATGGCAAAGCACCGCTGAACTGTCCTAAACCGCCATGTCAAAGCACCGCTGTAAGGAAATGCCTCCTTGGCATGGTTGCCCCCTGACTTTTTGCCTTTGCTGATGCTATGTTTACAATTGAAAGTGTGCTGAGGCCTGCTAACCAGGCCCCAGCACCAGTGTTCTTTCCCTAACCTGTACTTTTGTATCCACAATTGGCAGACCCTGGCATCCAGATAAGTCCCTTGTAACTGGTACATCTAGTACCAAGGGCCCTGATGCCAAGGAAGGTCTCTAAGGGCTGCAGCATGTCTTGTGCCACCCTGGAGACCTCTCACTCAGCACAGACACACTGCTTGCCAGCTTGTGTGTGCTAGTGAGGACAAAACGAGTAAGTCGACATGGCACTCCCCTCAGGGTGCCATGCCAGCCTCTCACTGCCTATGCAGTATAGGTAAGACACCCCTCTAGCAGGCCTTACAGCCCTAAGGCAGGGTGCACTATACCATAGGTGAGGGTACCAGTGCATGAGCATGGTACCCCTACAGTGTCTAAACAAAACCTTAGACATTGTAAGTGCAGGGTAGCCATAAGAGTATATGGTCTGGGAGTCTGTCAAACACGAACTCCACAGCACCATAATGGCTACACTGAAAACTGGGAAGTTTGGTATCAAACTTCTCAGCACAATAAATGCACACTGATGCCAGTGTACATTTTATTGCAAAATACACCCCAGAGGGCACCTTAGAGGTGCCCCCTGAAACTTAACCGACTGTCTGTGTAGGCTGACTAGTTCCAGCAGCCTGCCACACTAGAGACATGTTGCTGGCCCCATGGGGAGAGTGCCTTTGTCACTCTGAGGCCAGTAACAAAGCCTGCACTGGGTGGAGATGCTAACACCTCCCCCAGGCAGGAGCTGTGACACCTGGCGGTGAGCCTCAAAGGCTCACCCCTTTGTCACAGCCCAGCAGGGCACTCCAGCTTAGTGGAGTTGCCCGCCCCCTCCGGCCACGGCCCCCACTTTTGGCGGCAAGGCTGGAGGGAACAAAGAAAGCAACAAGGAGGAGTCACTGGCCAGTCAGGACAGCCCCTAAGGTGTCCTGAGCTGAGGTGACTCTAACTTTTAGAAATCCTCCATCTTGCAGATGGAGGATTCCCCCAATAGGGTTAGGATTGTGTCCCCCTCCCCTTGGGAGGAGGCACAAAGAGGGTGTACCCACCCTCAGGGCTAGTAGCCATTGGCTACTAACCCCCCAGACCTAAACACGCCCTTAAATTTAGTATTTAAGGGCTACCCTGAACCCTAGAAAATTAGATTCCTGCAACAACAAGAAGAAGGACTGCCCAGCTGAAAACCCCTGCAGAGGAAGACCAGAAGACAACAACTGCCTTGGCTCCAGAAACTCACCGGCCTGTCTCCTGCCTTCCAAAGAACTCTGCTCCAGCGACGCCTTCCAAAGGGACCAGCGACCTCTGAATCCTCTGAGGACTGCCCTGCTTCGACGACGACAAGAAACTCCAGAGGACAGCGGACCTGCTCCAAAAAGACTGCAACTTTGTTTCAAGAAGCAGCTTTAAAGAACCCTGCAACTCCCCGCAAGAAGCGTGAGACTTGCAACACTGCACCCGGCGATCCCGACTCGGCTGGTGGAGAACCAACACCTCAGGGAGGACCCCCGGACTACTCTCCGACTGTGAGTACCAAAACCTGTCCCCCCTGAGCCCCCACAGCGCCGCCTGCAGAGGGAATCCCGAGGCTTCCCCTGACCGCGACTCTCTGAAACCTAAGTCCCGACGCCTGGAAAAGACCCTGCACCCGCAGCCCCCAGGACCCGAAGGACCGGACTTTCACTGGAGAAGTGACCCCCAGGAGTCCCTCTCCCTTGCCCAAGTGGAGGTTTCCCCGAGGAAACCCCCCCTTGCCTGCCTGCAGCGCTGAAGAGATCCGTTGATCTCTCATAGACTAACATTGCAAACCCGACGCTTGTTTCTACACTGCACCCGGCCGCCCCCGCGCTGCTGAGGGTGAAATTTCTGTGTGGGCTTGTGTCCCTCCCGGTGCCCTACAAAACCCCCCTGGTCTGCCCTCCGAAGACGCGGGTACTTACCTGCAAGCAGACCGGAACCGGGGCACCCCCTTCTCTCCATTCTAGCCTATGCGTTTTGGGCACCACTTTGAACTCTGCACCTGACCGGCCCTGAGCTGCTGGTGTGGTAACTTTGGGGTTGCTCTGAACCCCCAACGGTGGGCTACCTTGGACCAAGAACTGAACCCTGTAAGTGTCTTACTTACCTGGTAAAACTAACAAAAACTTACCTCCCCCAGGAACTGTGAAAATTGCACTGTGTCCACTTTTGAAATAGCTATTTGTCAATAACTTGAAAAGTATACATGCAATTGAAATGATTCAAAGTTCCTAATGTACTTACCTGCAATACCTTTCAAACAAGATATTACATGTTAAATTTGAACCTGTGGTTCTTAAAATAAACTAAGAAAAGTTATTTTTCTATAACAAAACCTATTGGCTGGATTTGTCTCTGAGTGTGTGTACCTCATTTATTGTCTATGTGTATGTACAACAAATGCTTAACACTACTCCTTGGATAAGCCTACTGCTCGACCACACTACCACAAAATAGAGCATTAGTATTATCTATTTTTACCACTATTTTACCTCTAAGGGGAACCCTTGGACTCTGTGCATGCTATTCCTTACTTTGAAATAGCACATACAGAGCCAACTTCCTACATTGGTGGATCAGCGGTGGGGTACAAGACTTTGCATTTGCTGGACTACTCAGCCAATACCTGATCACACGACAAATTCCAAAATTGTCATTAGAAATTGATTTTTGCAATTTGAAAAAGTTTTCTAAATTCTTAAAAGACCTGCTAGGGCCTTGTGTTAGATCCTGTTTAGCATTTCTTTTAGAGTTTAAAAGTTTGTAAAAGTTTGAATTAGAACCTAGAACTAGTTGTAGATTCTTAAAAAGTATTCCAACTTTTAGAAGCAAAATGTCTAGCACAGATGTGACTGTGGTGGAACTCTACACCACACCTTACCTCCATCTACAGATGAGAGAGCTAAGGTCACTCTGTAAACTAAAGAAAATAACAATAGGCCCCAAACCTACCAAAATACAGCTCCAGGAGCTTTTGGCAGAGTTTGAAAAGGCCAATCCCTCTGAGGGTGGCAACTCAGAGGATGAAGATAGTGACTTGGAGGGAAATTCCCCCCCTCCAGTCCTACTTAGGGAGAGCAGGGCTACTCAAGCCCTGACTCCACAAATAATAGTCAGAGATGCTGGTTCCCTCACAGGAGGGACCAACAACTCTGAAATCACTGAGGATAACTCCAGTGAAGAGGACATCCAGTTAGCCAGGATGGCCAAAAGATTGGCTTTGGAAAGACAGATCCTAGCCATAGAGAGGGAAAGACAAGAGATGGGCCTAGGACCCATCAATGGTGGCAGCAACATAAATAGGGTCAGAGATTCTCCTGACATGTTGAAAATCCCTAAAGGGATTGTAACTAAATATGAAGATGGTGATGACATCACCAAATGGTTCACAGCTTTTGAGAGGGCTTGTGTAACCAGAAAAGTGAACAAGTCTCACTGGGGTGCTCTCCTTTGGGAAATGTTCACAGGAAAGTGTAGGGATAGACTCCTCACACTCTCTGGACAAGATGCAGAATCTTATGACCTCATGAAGGGTACCCTGATTGAGGGCTTTGGATTCTCCACTGAGGAGTATAGGATTAGATTCAGGGGGGCTCAAAAATCCTCGAGCCAGACCTGGGTTGACTTTGTAGACTACTCAGTGAAAACACTAGATGGTTGGATTCAAGGCAGTGGTGTTAGTAATTATGATGGGCTGTACAATTTATTTGTGAAAGAACACCTGTTAAGTAATTGTTTCAATGATAAACTGCATCAGCATCTGGTAGACCTAGGACCAATTTCTCCCCAAGAATTGGGAAAGAAGGCAGACCATTGGGTCAAGACTAGGGTGTCCAAAACTTCCACAGGGGGTGACCAAAAGAAAGGGGTCACAAAACCTCCCCAGGGGAAAGGTGGTGAGACAGCCAAAAATAAAAATAGTCAAGAGTCTTCTAAAGGCCCCCAAAATCCTGCACAGGAGGGTGGGCCCAGAGCCTCTTCACAAAACAATCCTGGGTACAAGGGTAAAAACTTTGATCCCAAAAAGGCCTGGTGTCGAAACTGTAGTCAGTCTGGACACCAAACCGGAGACAAGGCCTGTCCCAAGAAAAGTTCCACTCCAAACTCCAATCCAGGTAACACTGGAATGGCTAGTCTCCAAGTGGGATCAACAGTGTGCCCAGAGCAAATCAGGGTCCACACTGAAGCTACTCTAGTCTCTGAGGGTGGGGTGGATTTAGCCACACTAGCTGCCTGGCCTCCTAACATGCAAAAATACAGGCAGCAGCTCTTTATTAATGGGACAAGTGTAGAGGGCCTGAGGGATACAGGTGCCAGTGTCACCATGGTGACAGAGAAACTGGTTTCCCCTGGCCAATACCTGACTGGAAAAACTTATACAGTCACCAATGCTGACAATCAAACTAAAGCACATCCCATGGCAATGGTAACTTTAGAATGGGGAGGGGTCAATGGCCTGAAACAGGTGGTGGTCTCCTCAAACATCCCAGTAGACTGTCTGCTTGGAAATGACCTGGAGTCCTCAGCATGGGCTGAGGTAGAACTAAAAACCCATGCAGCCATGCTGGGTATCCCTGAACTGGTGTGTGTAAAAACAAGAGCACAATGCAAGGCACGGGGTGAAAAAGTAGAGCTGGAGTCTGGAAAAATGGCCCAGCCTACCAAGAGAAAAGGAAAGTCAGTTGGGAAACCAACTGCAACACAGTCAGAAAAAGAGAACCTCTCTTCTCAGGAAGAAGTTCTGCCCTCTGAGGGAACTGAGCCTTTGGAGCTTGAACCTTATCAGGTTGAGCTCTTAGGCCCAGGGGGACCCTCAAGGGAAGAGCTGTGTAAGGGACAAGAAACCTGTCCCTCTCTTGAAGGCCTTAGGCAGCAAGCTGCTGAAGAGTCCAAGGGCAAGAAAAATGGAACACATAGGGTCTATTGGGAAGATGGACTCCTGTACACTGAGGCCAGAGACCCCAAACCTGGTACCACTAGGAGAGTGGTAGTGCCTCAGTCGTTCAGAGAGTTTATTCTGACCTTAGCCCATGATATTCCCCTTGCTGGGCATTTGGGACAAACCAAGACGTGGGAGAGGTTAGTCAACCACTTCTACTGGCCCAATATGTCCCAGAAGGTTAAGGAGTTTTGCCTCTCCTGCCCCACCTGTCAATCCAGTGGTAAGACAGGTGGGCACCCAAAGGCCCCCCTCATTCCACTTCCAGTGGTGGGGGTCCCCTTTGAAAGAGTGGGTGTGGACATAGTTGGTCCACTGGAACCTCCCACAGCCTCAGGAAATATGTACATCCTAGTAGTAGTGGATCATGCTACTAGGTATCCTGAAGCTATTCCCCTTAGGTCGACTACTGCCCCTGCAGTAGCCAAGGCCCTCATTGGTATCTTTACCAGAGTGGGTTTCCCTAAGGAGGTGGTGTCTGACAGAGGTACCAACTTCATGTCAGCATACCTAAAACACATGTGGAATGAGTGTGGAGTGACTTACAAATTCACTACACCATACCATCCACAAACTAATGGCTTAGTTGAGAGATTCAACAAGACATTAAAAGGCATGATCATGGGGCTCCCAGAAAAACTCAAAAGGAGATGGGATGTCCTCTTGCCATGTCTGCTTTTTGCTTACAGAGAGGTGCCACAGAAGGGAGTAGGATTCTCACCCTTTGAACTTCTGTTTGGTCACCCTGTAAGGGGACCACTTGCTCTTGTTAAAGAAGGCTGGGAGAGACCTCTTCATGAGCCTAAACAAGACATAGTGGACTATGTACTTGGCCTTCGCTCTAGAATGGCAGAGTACATGGAAAAGGCAACCAAAAACCTTGAGGCCAGCCAACAGCTCCAGAAGTTTTGGTATGACCAAAAGGCTGCACTGGTTGAGTTCCAACCAGGGCAGAAAGTCTGGGTTCTGGAGCCTGTGGCTCCCAGGGCACTCCAGGACAAATGGAGTGGCCCTTACCCAGTGCTAGAAAGGAAGAGTCAGGTCACCTACCTGGTGGACCTGGGCACAAGCAGGAGCCCCAAGAGGGTGATCCATGTGAACCGCCTTAAGCTCTTCCATGACAGGGCTGATGTGAATCTGTTGATGGTAACAGATGAGGATCAGGAGGCAGAGAGTGAACCTCTCCCTGATCCTCTATCATCAGACCCAAAAGATGGCTCAGTAGATGGAGTGATCTACTCAGACACCCTCTCTGGCCAACAGCAAGCTGATTGTAGGAGAGTCCTACAACAGTTTCCTGAACTCTTCTCCTTAACCCCTGGTCAGACACACCTGTGTACCCATGATGTGGACACAGGAGACAGCATGCCTGTCAAGAACAAAATCTTTAGACAGTCTGACCATGTTAAGGAAAGCATCAAGGTGGAAGTCCACAAGATGCTGGAATTGGGAGTAATTGAGCGCTCTGACAGCCCCTGGGCTAGCCCAGTGGTCTTAGTCCCCAAACCTCACACCAAAGATGGAAAGAAAGAGATGAGGTTTTGTGTGGACTACAGAGGGCTCAGTTCTGTCACCAAGACAGATGCTCATCCAATTCCTAGAGCTGATGAGCTCATAGATAAATTAGGTGCTGCCAAATTCTTGAGTACCTTTGACTTGACAGCAGGGTACTGGCAAATAAAAATGGCACCTGGAGCAAAAGAGAAAACAGCATTCTCAACACCTGATGGGCATTATCAGTTTACTGTTATGCCCTTTGGTTTAAAGAATGCCCCTGCCACCTTCCAAAGGTTGGTGAATCAAGTCCTTGCTGGCTTGGAGTCCTTTAGCACAGCTTATCTTGATGATATTGCTGTCTTTAGCTCCACCTGGCAGGATCACCTGGTCCACCTGAAGAAGGTTTTGAAGGCTCTGCAATCTGCAGGCCTCTCTATCAAGGCATCCAAATGCCAGATAGGGCAGGGAACTGTGGTTTACTTGGGCCACCTTGTAGGTGGAGGCCAAGTTCAGCCACTCCAACCCAAGATCCAGACTATTCTGGACTGGGTAGCTCCAAAAACCCAGACCCAAGTCAGGGCATTCCTTGGCTTGACTGGGTACTACAGGAGGTTTGTGAAGGGATATGGATCCATTGTGACAGCCCTCACTGAACTCACCTCCAAGAAAATGCCCAAGAAAGTGAACTGGACTGTGGAATGCCAACAGGCCTTTGACACCCTGAAACAAGCAATGTGCTCAGCACCAGTTCTAAAAGCTCCAGATTATTCTAAGCAGTTCATTGTGCAGACAGATGCCTCTGAACATGGGATAGGGGCAGTTTTGTCCCAAACAAATGATGATGGCCTTGACCAGCCTGTTGCTTTCATTAGCAGGAGGTTACTCCCCAGGGAGCAGCGTTGGAGTGCCATTGAGAGGGAGGCCTTTGCTGTGGTTTGGTCCCTGAAGAAGCTGAGACCATACCTCTTTGGGACTCACTTCCTAGTTCAAACTGACCACAGACCTCTCAAATGGCTGATGCAAATGAAAGGTGAAAATCCTAAACTGTTGAGGTGGTCCATCTCCCTACAGGGAATGGACTTTATAGTGGAACACAGACCTGGGACTGCCCATGCCAATGCAGATGGCCTTTCCAGGTTCTTCCACTTAGAAAATGAAGACTCTCTTGGGAAAGGTTAGTCTCATCCTCTTTCGTTTGGGGGGGGGTTGTGTAAGGAAATGCCTCCTTGGCATGGTTGCCCCCTGACTTTTTGCCTTTGCTGATGCTATGTTTACAATTGAAAGTGTGCTGAGGCCTGCTAACCAGGCCCCAGCACCAGTGTTCTTTCCCTAACCTGTACTTTTGTATCCACAATTGTCAGACCCTGGCATCCAGATAAGTCCCTTGTAACTGGTACTTCTAGTACCAAGGGCCCTGATGCCAAGGAAGGTCTCTAAGGGCTGCAGCATGTCTTATGCCACCCTGGAGACCTCTCACTCAGCACAGACACACTGCTTGCCAGCTTGTGTGTGCTAGTGAGGACAAAACGAGTAAGTCGACATGGCACTCCCCTCAGGGTGCCATGCCAGCCTCTCACTGCCTATGCAGTATAGGTAAGACACCCCTCTAGCAGGCCTTACAGCCCTAAGGCAGGGTGCACTATACCATAGGTGAGGGTACCAGTGCATGAGCATGGTACCCCTACAGTGTCTAAACAAAACCTTAGACATTGTAAGTGCAGGGTAGCCATAAGAGTATATGGTCTGGGAGTCTGTCAAACACGAACTCCACAGCACCATAATGGCTACACTGAAAACTGGGAAGTTTGGTATCAAACTTCTCAGCACAATAAATGCACACTGATGCCAGTGTACATTTTATTGCAAAATACACCCCAGAGGGCACCTTAGAGGTGCCCCCTGAAACTTAACCGACTGTCTGTGTAGGCTGACTAGTTCCAGCAGCCTGCCACACTAGAGACATGTTGCTGGCCCCATGGGGAGAGTGCCTTTGTCACTCTGAGGCCAGTAACAAAGCCTGCACTGGGTGGAGATGCTAACACCTCCCCCAGGCAGGAGCTGTGACACCTGGCGGTGAGCCTCAAAGGCTCACCCCTTTGTCACAGCCCAGCAGGGCACTCCAGCTTAGTGGAGTTGCCCGCCCCCTCCGGCCACGGCCCCCACTTTTGGCGGCAAGGCTGGAGGGAACAAAGAAAGCAACAAGGAGGAGTCACTGGCCAGTCAGGACAGCCCCTAAGGTGTCCTGAGCTGAGGTGACTCTAACTTTTAGAAATCCTCCATCTTGCAGATGGAGGATTCCCCCAATAGGGTTAGGATTGTGTCCCCCTCCCCTTGGGAGGAGGCACAAAGAGGGTGTACCCACCCTCAGGGCTAGTAGCCATTGGCTACTAACCCCCCAGACCTAAACACGCCCTTAAATTTAGTATTTAAGGGCTACCCTGAACCCTAGAAAATTAGATTCCTGCAACAACAAGAAGAAGGACTGCCCAGCTGAAAACCCCTGCAGAGGAAGACCAGAAGACAACAACTGCCTTGGCTCCAGAAACTCACCGGCCTGTCTCCTGCCTTCCAAAGAACTCTGCTCCAGCGACGCCTTCCAAAGGGACCAGCGACCTCTGAATCCTCTGAGGACTGCCCTGCTTCGACGACGACAAGAAACTCCAGAGGACAGCGAACCTGCTCCAAAAAGACTGCAACTTTGTTTCAAGAAGCAGCTTTAAAGAACCCTGCAACTCCCCGCAAGAAGCGTGAGACTTGCAACACTGCACCCGGCGACCCCGACTCGGCTGGTGGAGAACCAACACCTCAGGGAGGACCCCCGGACTACTCTCCGACTGTGAGTACCAAAACCTGTCCCCCCTGAGCCCCCACAGCGCCGCCTGCAGAGGGAATCCCGAGGCTTCCCCTGACCGCGACTCTCTGAAACCTAAGTCCCGACGCCTGGAAAAGACCCTGCACCCGCAGCCCCCAGGACCTGAAGGACCGGACTTTCACTGGAGAAGTGACCCCCAGGAGTCCCTCTCCCTTGCCCAAGTGGAGGTTTCCCCGAGGAAGCCCCCCCTTGCCTGCCTGCAGCGCTGAAGAGATCCGTTGATCTCTCATAGACTAACATTGCAAACCCGACGCTTGTTTCTACACTGCACCCGGCCGCCCCCGCGCTGCTGAGGGTGAAATTTCTGTGTGGGCTTGTGTCCCCCCCGGTGCCCTACAAAACCCCCCTGGTCTGCCCTCCGAAGACGCGGGTACTTACCTGCAAGCAGACCGGAACCGGGGCACCCCCTTCTCTCCATTCTAGCCTATGCGTTTTGGGCACCACTTTGAACTCTGCACCTGACCGGCCCTGAGCTGCTGGTGTGGTAACTTTGGGGTTGCTCTGAACCCCCAACGGTGGGCTACCTTGGACCAAGAACTGAACCCTGTAAGTGTCTTACTTACCTGGTAAAACTAACAAAAACTTACCTCCCCCAGGAACTGTGAAAATTGCACTGTGTCCACTTTTGAAATAGCTATTTGTCAATAACTTGAAAAGTATACATGCAATTGAAATGATTCAAAGTTCCTAATGTACTTACCTGCAATACCTTTCAAACAAGATATTACATGTTAAATTTGAACCTGTGGTTCTTAAAATAAACTAAGAAAAGTTATTTTTCTATAACAAAACCTATTGGCTGGATTTGTCTCTGAGTGTGTGTACCTCATTTATTGTCTATGTGTATGTACAACAAATGCTTAACACTACTCCTTGGATAAGCCTACTGCTCGACCACACTACCACAAAATAGAGCATTAGTATTATCTATTTTTACCACTATTTTACCTCTAAGGGGAACCCTTGGACTCTGTGCATGCTATTCCTTACTTTGAAATAGCACATACAGAGCCAACTTCCTACATTGGTGGATCAGCGGTGGGGTACAAGACTTTGCATTTGCTGGACTACTCAGCCAATACCTGATCACACGACAAATTCCAAAATTGTCATTAGAAATTGATTTTTGCAATTTGAAAAAGTTTTCTAAATTCTTAAAAGACCTGCTAGGGCCTTGTGTTAGATCCTGTTTAGCATTTCTTTTAGAGTTTAAAAGTTTGTAAAAGTTTGAATTAGAACCTAGAACTAGTTGTAGATTCTTAAAAAGTATTCCAACTTTTAGAAGCAAAATGTCTAGCACAGATGTGACTGTGGTGGAACTCTACACCACACCTTACCTCCATCTACAGATGAGAGAGCTAAGGTCACTCTGTAAACTAAAGAAAATAACAATAGGCCCCAAACCTACCAAAATACAGCTCCAGGAGCTTTTGGCAGAGTTTGAAAAGGCCAATCCCTCTGAGGGTGGCAACTCAGAGGATGAAGATAGTGACTTGGAGGGAAATTCCCCCCCTCCAGTCCTACTTAGGGAGAGCAGGGCTACTCAAGCCCTGACTCCACAAATAATAGTCAGAGATGCTGGTTCCCTCACAGGAGGGACCAACAACTCTGAAATCACTAAGGATAACTCCAGTGAAGAGGACATCCAGTTAGCCAGGATGGCCAAAAGATTGGCTTTGGAAAGACAGATCCTAGCCATAGAGAGGGAAAGACAAGAGATGGGCCTAGGACCCATCAATGGTGGCAGCAACATAAATAGGGTCAGAGATTCTCCTGACATGTTGAAAATCCCTAAAGGGATTGTAACTAAATATGAAGATGGTGATGACATCACCAAATGGTTCACAGCTTTTGAGAGGGCTTGTGTAACCAGAAAAGTGAACAAGTCTCACTGGGGTGGTCTCCTTTGGGAAATGTTCACAGGAAAGTGTAGGGATAGACTCCTCACACTCTCTGGACAAGATGCAGAATCTTATGACCTCATGAAGGGTACCCTGATTGAGGGCTTTGGATTCTCCACTGAGGAGTATAGGATTAGATTCAGGGGGGCTCAAAAATCCTCGAGCCAGACCTGGGTTGACTTTGTAGACTACTCAGTGAAAACACTAGATGGTTGGATTCAAGGCAGTGGTGTAAGTAATTATGATGGGCTGTACAATTTATTTGTGAAAGAACACCTGTTAAGTAATTGTTTCAATGATAAACTGCATCAGCATCTGGTAGACCTAGGACCAATTTCTCCCCAAGAATTGGGAAAGAAGGCGGACCATTGGGTCAAGACTAGGGTGTCCAAAACTTCCACAGGGGGTGACCAAAAGAAAGGGGTCACAAAACCTCCCCAGGGGAAAGGTGGTGAGACAGCCAAAAATAAAAATAGTCAAGAGTCTTCTAAAGGCCCCCAAAATCCTGCACAGGAGGGTGGGCCCAGAGCCTCTTCACAAAACAATCCTGGGTACAAGGGTAAAAACTTTGATCCCAAAAAGGCCTGGTGTCGAAACTGTAGTCAGTCTGGACACCAAACCGGAGACAAGGCCTGTCCCAAGAAAAGTTCCACTCCAAACTCCAATCCAGGTAACACTGGAATGGCTAGTCTCCAAGTGGGATCAACAGTGTGCCCAGAGCAAATCAGGGTCCACACTGAAGCTACTCTAGTCTCTGAGGGTGGGGTGGATTTAGCCACACTAGCTGCCTGGCCTCCTAACATGCAAAAATACAGGCAGCAGCTCTTTATTAATGGGACAAGTGTAGAGGGCCTGAGGGATACAGGTGCCAGTGTCACCATGGTGACAGAGAAACTGGTTTCCCCTGGCCAATACCTGACTGGAAAAACTTATACAGTCACCAATGCTGACAATCAAACTAAAGCACATCCCATGGCAATGGTAACTTTAGAATGGGGAGGGGTCAATGGCCTGAAACAGGTGGTGGTCTCCTCAAACATCCCAGTAGACTGTCTGCTTGGAAATGACCTGGAGTCCTCAGCATGGGCTGAGGTAGAACTAAAAACCCATGCAGCCATGCTGGGTATCCCTGAACTGGTGTGTGTAAAAACAAGAGCACAATGCAAGGCACGGGGTGAAAAAGTAGAGCTGGAGTCTGGAAAAATGGCCCAGCCTACCAAGAGAAAAGGAAAGTCAGTTGGGAAACCAACTGCAACACAGTCAGAAAAAGAGAACCTCTCTTCTCAGGAAGAAGTTCTGCCCTCTGAGGGAACTGAGCCTTTGGAGCTTGAACCTTATCAGGTTGAGCTCTTAGGCCCAGGGGGACCCTCAAGGGAAGAGCTGTGTAAGGGACAAGAAACCTGTCCCTCTCTTGAAGGCCTTAGGCAGCAAGCTGCTGAAGAGTCCAAGGGCAAGAAAAATGGAACACATAGGGTCTATTGGGAAGATGGACTCCTGTACACTGAGGCCAGAGACCCCAAACCTGGTACCACTAGGAGAGTGGTAGTGCCTCAGTCGTTCAGAGAGTTTATTCTGACCTTAGCCCATGATATTCCCCTTGCTGGGCATTTGGGACAAACCAAGACGTGGGAGAGGTTAGTCAACCACTTCTACTGGCCCAATATGTCCCAGAAGGTTAAGGAGTTTTGCCTCTCCTGCCCCACCTGTCAATCCAGTGGTAAGACAGGTGGGCACCCAAAGGCCCCCCTCATTCCACTTCCAGTGGTGGGGGTCCCCTTTGAAAGAGTGGGTGTGGACATAGTTGGTCCACTGGAACCTCCCACAGCCTCAGGAAATATGTACATCCTAGTAGTAGTGGATCATGCTACTAGGTATCCTGAAGCTATTCCCCTTAGGTCGACTACTGCCCCTGCAGTAGCCAAGGCCCTCATTGGTATCTTTACCAGAGTGGGTTTCCCTAAGGAGGTGGTGTCTGACAGAGGTACCAACTTCATGTCAGCATACCTAAAACACATGTGGAATGAGTGTGGAGTGACTTACAAATTCACTACACCATACCATCCACAAACTAATGGCTTAGTTGAGAGATTCAACAAGACATTAAAAGGCATGATCATGGGGCTCCCAGAAAAACTCAAAAGGAGATGGGATGTCCTCTTGCCATGTCTGCTTTTTGCTTACAGAGAGGTGCCACAGAAGGGAGTAGGATTCTCACCCTTTGAACTTCTGTTTGGTCACCCTGTAAGGGGACCACTTGCTCTTGTTAAAGAAGGCTGGGAGAGACCTCTTCATGAGCCTAAACAAGACATAGTGGACTATGTACTTGGCCTTCGCTCTAGAATGGCAGAGTACATGGAAAAGGCAACCAAAAACCTTGAGGCCAGCCAACAGCTCCAGAAGTTTTGGTATGACCAAAAGGCTGCACTGGTTGAGTTCCAACCAGGGCAGAAAGTCTGGGTTCTGGAGCCTGTGGCTCCCAGGGCACTCCAGGACAAATGGAGTGGCCCTTACCCAGTGCTAGAAAGGAAGAGTCAGGTCACCTACCTGGTGGACCTGGGCACAAGCAGGAGCCCCAAGAGGGTGATCCATGTGAACCGCCTTAAGCTCTTCCATGACAGGGCTGATGTGAATCTGTTGATGGTAACAGATGAGGATCAGGAGGCAGAGAGTGAACCTCTCCCTGATCCTCTATCATCAGACCCAAAAGATGGCTCAGTAGATGGAGTGATCTACTCAGACACCCTCTCTGGCCAACAGCAAGCTGATTGTAGGAGAGTCCTACAACAGTTTCCTGAACTCTTCTCCTTAACCCCTGGTCAGACACACCTGTGTACCCATGATGTGGACACAGGAGACAGCATGCCTGTCAAGAACAAAATCTTTAGACAGTCTGACCATGTTAAGGAAAGCATCAAGGTGGAAGTCCACAAGATGCTGGAATTGGGAGTAATTGAGCGCTCTGACAGCCCCTGGGCTAGCCCAGTGGTCTTAGTCCCCAAACCTCACACCAAAGATGGAAAGAAAGAGATGAGGTTTTGTGTGGACTACAGAGGGCTCAATTCTGTCACCAAGACAGATGCTCATCCAATTCCTAGAGCTGATGAGCTCATAGATAAATTAGGTGCTGCCAAATTCTTGAGTACCTTTGACTTGACAGCAGGGTACTGGCAAATAAAAATGGCACCTGGAGCAAAAGAGAAAACAGCATTCTCAACACCTGATGGGCATTATCAGTTTACTGTTATGCCCTTTGGTTTAAAGAATGCCCCTGCCACCTTCCAAAGGTTGGTGAATCAAGTCCTTGCTGGCTTGGAGTCCTTTAGCACAGCTTATCTTGATGATATTGCTGTCTTTAGCTCCACCTGGCAGGATCACCTGGTCCACCTGAAGAAGGTTTTGAAGGCTCTGCAATCTGCAGGCCTCTCTATCAAGGCATCCAAATGCCAGATAGGGCAGGGAACTGTGGTTTACTTGGGCCACCTTGTAGGTGGAGGCCAAGTTCAGCCACTCCAACCCAAGATCCAGACTATTCTGGACTGGGTAGCTCCAAAAACCCAGACCCAAGTCAGGGCATTCCTTGGCTTGACTGGGTACTACAGGAGGTTTGTGAAGGGATATGGATCCATTGTGACAGCCCTCACTGAACTCACCTCCAAGAAAATGCCCAAGAAAGTGAACTGGACTGTGGAATGCCAACAGGCCTTTGACACCCTGAAACAAGCAATGTGCTCAGCACCAGTTCTAAAAGCTCCAGATTATTCTAAGCAGTTCATTGTGCAGACAGATGCCTCTGAACATGGGATAGGGGCAGTTTTGTCCCAAACAAATGATGATGGCCTTGACCAGCCTGTTGCTTTCATTAGCAGGAGGTTACTCCCCAGGGAGCAGCGTTGGAGTGCCATTGAGAGGGAGGCCTTTGCTGTGGTTTGGTCCCTGAAGAAGCTGAGACCATACCTCTTTGGGACTCACTTCCTAGTTCAAACTGACCACAGACCTCTCAAATGGCTGATGCAAATGAAAGGTGAAAATCCTAAACTGTTGAGGTGGTCCATCTCCCTACAGGGAATGGACTTTATAGTGGAACACAGACCTGGGACTGCCCATGCCAATGCAGATGGCCTTTCCAGGTTCTTCCACTTAGAAAATGAAGACTCTCTTGGGAAAGGTTAGTCTCATCCTCTTTCGTTTGGGGGGGGGTTGTGTAAGGAAATGCCTCCTTGGCATGGTTGCCCCCTGACTTTTTGCCTTTGCTGATGCTATGTTTACAATTGAAAGTGTGCTGAGGCCTGCTAACCAGGCCCCAGCACCAGTGTTCTTTCCCTAACCTGTACTTTTGTATCCACAATTGTCAGACCCTGGCATCCAGATAAGTCCCTTGTAACTGGTACTTCTAGTACCAAGGGCCCTGATGCCAAGGAAGGTCTCTAAGGGCTGCAGCATGTCTTATGCCACCCTGGAGACCTCTCACTCAGCACAGACACACTGCTTGCCAGCTTGTGTGTGCTAGTGAGGACAAAACGAGTAAGTCGACATGGCACTCCCCTCAGGGTGCCATGCCAGCCTCTCACTGCCTATGCAGTATAGGTAAGACACCCCTCTAGCAGGCCTTACAGCCCTAAGGCAGGGTGCACTATACCATAGGTGAGGGTACCAGTGCATGAGCATGGTACCCCTACAGTGTCTAAACAAAACCTTAGACATTGTAAGTGCAGGGTAGCCATAAGAGTATATGGTCTGGGAGTCTGTCAAACACGAACTCCACAGCACCATAATGGCTACACTGAAAACTGGGAAGTTTGGTATCAAACTTCTCAGCACAATGAATGCACACTGATGCCAGTGTACATTTTATTGCAAAATACACCCCAGAGGGCACCTTAGAGGTGCCCCCTGAAACTTAACCGACTGTCTGTGTAGGCTGACTAGTTCCAGCAGCCTGCCACACTAGAGACATGTTGCTGGCCCCATGGGGAGAGTGCCTTTGTCACTCTGAGGCCAGTAACAAAGCCTGCACTGGGTGGAGATGCTAACACCTCCCCCAGGCAGGAGCTGTGACACCTGGCGGTGAGCCTCAAAGGCTCACCCCTTTGTCACAGCCCAGCAGGGCACTCCAGCTTAGTGGAGTTGCCCGCCCCCTCCGGCCACGGCCCCCACTTTTGGCGGCAAGGCTGGAGGGAACAAAGAAAGCAACAAGGAGGAGTCACTGGCCAGTCAGGACAGCCCCTAAGGTGTCCTGAGCTGAGGTGACTCTAACTTTTAGAAATCCTCCATCTTGCAGATGGAGGATTCCCCCAATAGGGTTAGGATTGTGTCCCCCTCCCCTTGGGAGGAGGCACAAAGAGGGTGTACCCACCCTCAGGGCTAGTAGCCATTGGCTACTAACCCCCCAGACCTAAACACGCCCTTAAATTTAGTATTTAAGGGCTACCCTGAACCCTAGAAAATTAGATTCCTGCAACAACAAGAAGAAGGACTGCCCAGCTGAAAACCCCTGCAGAGGAAGACCAGAAGACAACAACTGCCTTGGCTCCAGAAACTCACCGGCCTGTCTCCTGCCTTCCAAAGAACTCTGCTCCAGCGACGCCTTCCAAAGGGACCAGCGACCTCTGAATCCTCTGAGGACTGCCCTGCTTCGACGACGACAAGAAACTCCCGAGGACAGCGAACCTGCTCCAAAAAGACTGCAACTTTGTTTCAAGAAGCAGCTTTAAAGAACCCTGCAACTCCCCGCAAGAAGCGTGAGACTTGCAACACTGCACCCGGCGACCCCGACTCGGCTGGTGGAGAACCAACACCTCAGGGAGGACCCCCGGACTACTCTCCGACTGTGAGTACCAAAACCTGTCCCCCCTGAGCCCCCACAGCGCCGCCTGCAGAGGGAATCCCGAGGCTTCCCCTGACCGCGACTCTCTGAAACCTAAGTCCCGACGCCTGGAAAAGACCCTGCACCCGCAGCCCCCAGGACCTGAAGGACCGGACTTTCACTGGAGAAGTGACCCCCAGGAGTCCCTCTCCCTTGCCCAAGTGGAGGTTTCCCCGAGGAAGCCCCCCCTTGCCTGCCTGCAGCGCTGAAGAGATCCGTTGATCTCTCATAGACTAACATTGCAAACCCGACGCTTGTTTCTACACTGCACCCGGCCGCCCCCCGCGCTGCTGAGGGTGAAATTTCTGTGTGGGCTTGTGTCCCCCCCGGTGCCCTACAAAACCCCCCTGGTCTGCCCTCCGAAGACGCGGGTACTTACCTGCAAGCAGACCGGAACCGGGGCACCCCCTTCTCTCCATTCTAGCCTATGCGTTTTGGGCACCACTTTGAACTCTGCACCTGACCGGCCCTGAGCTGCTGGTGTGGTAACTTTGGGGTTGCTCTGAACCCCCAACGGTGGGCTACCTTGGACCAAGAACTGAACCCTGTAAGTGTCTTACTTACCTGGTAAAACTAACAAAAACTTACCTCCCCCAGGAACTGTGAAAATTGCACTGTGTCCACTTTTGAAATAGCTATTTGTCAATAACTTGAAAAGTATACATGCAATTGAAATGATTCAAAGTTCCTAATGTACTTACCTGCAATACCTTTCAAACAAGATATTACATGTTAAATTTGAACCTGTGGTTCTTAAAATAAACTAAGAAAATATATTTTTCTATAACAAAACCTATTGGCTGGATTTGTCTCTGAGTGTGTGTACCTCATTTATTGTCTATGTGTATGTACAACAAATGCTTAACACTACTCCTTGGATAAGCCTACTGCTCGACCACACTACCACAAAATAGAGCATTAGTATTATCTATTTTTACCACTATTTTACCTCTAAGGGGAACCCTTGGACTCTGTGCATGCTATTCCTTACTTTGAAATAGCACATACAGAGCCAACTTCCTACAACCGCTGAACAGGGCAAAGAGCGCAAGGTCAAAGCACCGCTGAACAGGGCAAAGACCGCCATGGCAAAGCACCGCTAAACAGGGCAAAGACCGCCATGGCAAAGCACCGCTGAACAGGGCAAAGACCACCATGTCAAAGCACCGCTGAACAGGGCAAAGACCGCCATGTCAACGCACCGCTGAACAGGGCAAAGACCACCATGTCAAAGCACCGTTGAACAGGGCAAAGAACGCCATGTCAAAGCACCGCTGAACAGGGCAAAGACCTCCATGGCAAAGCACTGCTGAACTCTCCTGAACCTCCATGGCAAAGCACCGCTGAACTGTCCTGAACCGCCATGTCAAAGCACCGCTGAACAGGGCAAAGACTGCCATGTCAAAGCACCGCTGAACAGGGCAAAGACCGCCATGTCAAAGCACAGCTGAACAGGGCAAAGACCGTCATGTCAAAGCACCACTGAACAGGGCAAAGACCACCATGTCAAAGCACCGCTGAACTGTCCTGAACCTCCATGGCGAAGCACCGCTGAACTGTCCTGAACCGCCATGTCAAAGCACCGCTGAAGAGGGCAAAGACCGCCATGTCAAAGCACCGCTGAACAGGGCAAAGACCGCCATGTCAAAGCACCACTGAACAAGGCAAAGACCGCCATGTCAAAGCACCGCTGAACAGGGCAAAGACCGCCATGTCAAAGCACCGCTGAACAGGGCAAAGACCTCCATGGCAAAGCACCGCTGAACTGTTCTGAACCTCCATGGCAAAGCACCGCTGAACTGTTCTGAACCGCCATGTCAAAGCACCACTGAACAGGGAAAAGACCGCCATGTCAAAGCACCGCTGAACAGGGCAGAGACCGCCATGTCAAAGCACCGCTGAACAGGGCAAAGACCTCCATGGCAAAGCACCGCTGAACTGTCCTGAACCTCCATGGCAAAGCATGCAATACCTTTCAAACAAGATATTACATGTTAAATTTGAACCTGTGGTTCTTAAAATAAACTAAGAAAAGATATTTTTCTATAACAAAACCTATTGGCTGGATTTGTCTCTGAGTGTGTGTACCTCATTTATTGTCTATGTGTATGTACAACAAATGCTTAACACTACTCCTTGGATAAGCCTACTGCTCGACCACACTACCACAAAATAGAGCATTAGTATTATCTATTTTTACCACTATTTTACCTCTAAGGGGAACCCTTGGACTCTGTGCATGCTATTCCTTACTTTGAAATAGCACATACAGAGCCAACTTCCTACAACCGCTGAACAGGGCAAAGAGCGCAAGGTCAAAGCACCGCTGAACAGGGCAAAGACCGCCATGGCAAAGCACCGCTAAACAGGGCAAAGACCGCCATGGCAAAGCACCGCTGAACAGGGCAAAGACCACCATGTCAAAGCACCGCTGAACAGGGCAAAGACCGCCATGTCAACGCACCGCTGAACAGGGCAAAGACCGCCATGGCAAAGCACTGCTGAACAGGGCAAAGACCGCCATGGCAAAGCACCGCTGAACAGGGCAAAGACCGCCATGTCAAAGCACCGCTGAACAGGGCAAAGACCGCCATGTCAAAGCACCAATGAACAGGGCAAAGACCTCCATGGCAAAGCACTGCTGAACTGTCCTGAACCTCCATGGCAAAGCACCGCTGAACTGTCCTGAACCGCCATGTCGATGCACCGCTGAACAGGGCAAAGACCGCCATGTCAAAGCACCGCTGAACAGGGCAAAGACCGCCATGTCAAAGCACCGCTGAACTGTCCTGAACCGCCATGTCAAAGCACCGCTGAACAGGGCAAAGACCGCCATGTCAAAGCACTGCTGAACAGGGGAGAGACCGCCATGTCAAAGCACCGCTGAACAGGGCAAAGACCTCCATGGCAAAGCACTGCTGAACTGTCCTGAACCTCCATGGCAAAGTACCGCTGAACTGTCCTGAACCGCCATGTCAAAGCACCGCTGAACAGTGCAAAGACCGCCATGTCAAAGCACTGCTGAACAGGGCAAAGACCACCATGGCAAAGCACCGCTGAACAGGGCAAAGACCGCCATGGCAAAGCACCACTGAACAGGGCAAAGACCGCCATGTCAAAGCACCGCTGAACAGGGCAAAGACCGCCATGTCAAAGCACAGCTGAACAGGGCAAAGACCTCCATGGCAAAGCACCGCTGAACTGTCCTGAACCTCCATGGCAAAGCACCGCTGAACTGTCCTGAACCGCCATGTCAAAGCCCCGCTGAACAGAGCAAAGACCGCCATGTCAAAGCACCGCTGAACAGGGCAGAGACCGCCATGTCAAAGCACCGCTGAACAGGGAAAAGACCTCCATGGCAAAGCACCGCTGAACTGTCCTGAACCTTCATGGCAAAGCACCGCTGAATTGTCCTGAACCGCCATGTCAAAGCACCGCTGAACAGGGCAAAGACCGCCATGGCAAAGCACCGCTGAACAGGGCAAGGACCGCCATGTCAAAGCACCGCTGAACTGTCCTGAACCGCCATGTCAAAGCACCGCTGAACAGGGCATAGACCTCCATGGCAAAGTACCGCTGAACTGTCCTGAACCTCCATGGCAAAGCACCGCTGAACTGTCCTGAACCGCCACGTCAAAGCACCGCTAAACAGGGCAAAGACTGCCATGTCAAAGCACCGCTGAACAGGGCAAAAACCGCCATGGCAAAGCACCGCTGAACAGGGCACAGACCGCCATGTCAAAGCACTGCTGAACAGGGCAAAGATCGCCATGGCAAAGCACCACCGAACAGGGCAAAGACCTCCATGGCAAAGCACCGCTGAACTGTCCTGAACCTCCATGGCAAAGCACCGCTGAACTGTCCTGAACCGCCATGTCAAAGCACCGCTGAACAGGGCAAAGACCGCCATGTCAAAGCACCGCTGAACAGGGCAAAGACCGCCATGTCAAAGCACCGCTGAACAGGGCAAAGACCGCCATGTCAAAGCACCGCTGAACAGGGCAAAGATCGCCATGTCAAAGCACCGCTGAACAGGGCAAAGTCTGCCATGTCAAAGCACCGCTGAACAGGGCAGAGACCGCCATGTCAAAGCACCACTGAACAGGGCAAAGACCTCCATGGCAAAGCACCGCTGAACTGTCCTGAACCGCCATGTCAAAGCACCGCTGAACAGGGCAAAGACCGCCATGTCAAAGCACCACTGAACAGGGCAAAGACCGCCATGTCAAAGCACCGCTGAACAGGGCAAAGACCGCCATGTCAGAGCACCGCTGAACAGGGCAAAGACCTCCATGGCAAAGCACCGCTGAACTGTCCTGAACCTCCATGGCAAAGCACCGCTAAACTGTCCTGAACCGCCATGTCAAAGCATCACTGAACAGGGCAAAGACCGCCATGTCAAAGCACCGCTGAACAGGGCAGAGACCGCCATGTCAAAGCACCGCTGAACAGGGCAAAGACCTCCATGGCAAAGCACCGCTGAACTGTCCTGAACCTCCATGGCAAAGCACCGCTGAACTGTCCTGAACCGCCATGTCAAAGCACCGCTGAACAGGGCAAAGACCGCCATGGCAAAGCACCGCTGAACAGGGCAAAGACCGCCATGGCAAAGCACCGCTGAACAGGGCAAAGACCGCCATGTCAAAGCACCGCTGAACAGGGCAAAGACCGCCATGGCAAACCACCGCTGAACAGGGCAAAGACCACCATGGCAAAGCACCGCTGAACAGGGCAAAGACCGCCATGTCAAAGCACAGCTGAACAGGGCAAAGAACGCCATGTCAAAGCACCGCTGAACAGGGCAAAGACCTCCATGGCAAAGCACCGCTGAACTGTCCTGAACCTCCGTGGCAAAGCACCGCTGAACTGTCCTGAACCGCCATTTCAAAGCACCGCTGAAAAGGGCAAAGACCGCCATGTCAAAGCACCGCTGAACAGGGCAAAGACCCCATGTCAAAGCACCGCTGAACAGGGCAAAGACTGCCATGTCAAAGCACCGCTGAACAGGGCAAAGACCGCCATGTCAAAGCACCGCTGAACAGGGCAAAGACCGCCATGTCAAAGCACCACTGAACAGGGCAAAGACCTCCATGGCAAAGCACCGCTGAACTGTCCTGAACCTCCATGGCAAAGCACAGCTGAACTGTCCTGAACCGCCATGTCAAAGCACCGCTGAACAGGGCAAAGACCGCCATGTCAAAGCACCGCTGAACAGGGCAAAGACCGCCATGTCAAAGCACCGCTGAACAGGGCAAAGACCTCCATGGCAAAGCACCGCTGAACTGTCCTGAACCTCCATGGCAAAGCACCGCTGAACTGTCCTGCACCGCAATGTCAAAGCACTGCTGAACAGGGCAAAGATCGCAAGGTCAAAGCACCGCTGAACAGGGCAAAGACCGCCATGGCAAAGCACCGCTGAACAGGGCAAAGACCGCCATGGCAAAGCACCGCTGAACAGGGCAAAGACCGCCATGTCAAGGCACCGCTGAACAGGGCAAAGACCGCCATGTCAAAGCACCGCTGAACAGGGCAAAGACTGCCATGTCAAAGCACCAATGAACAGGGCAAAGACCTCCATGGCAAAGCACTGCTGAACTGTACTGAACCTCCATGGCAAAGCACCGCTGAAGTGTCCTGAACCGCCATGTTAAAGCACCGCTGAACAGGGCAAAGACCGCCATGTCAAAGCACCGCTGAACAGGGCAAAGACCGCCATGTCAAAGCACCACTGAACAGGGCAAAGACCGCCATGTCAAAGCACTGCTGAACAGGGCAAAGACCGCCATGTCAAAGCACCGCTGAACAGGGCAAAGACCTCCATGGCAAAGCACCGCTGAACTGTCCTGAACCACCATGTCAAAGCACCGCTGAACAGGGCAAAGAACGCCATGTCAAAGCACCGCTGAACAGGGCAGAGACCGCCATGTCAAAGCACCGCTGAACAGGGCAAAGACCTCCATGGCAAAGCACCGCTGAACTGTCCTGAACCTCCATAGCAAAGCACCGCTGAACTGTCCTGAACCGCCATGTCAAAGCACCGCTGAACAGGGAAAAGACCGCCATGTCAAAGCACCGCTGAACAGGGCAAAGACCACCATGGCAAAGCACCACTGAACAGGGCAAAGACCGCCATGGCAATGCACCTCTGAACAGGGCAAAGACCGCCATGTCAAAGCACCGCTGAACAGGGCAAAGACCTCCATGGCAAAGCACCGCTGAACAGGGCAAAGACCGCCATGTCAAAGCACCGCTGAACAGGGCAAAGACCGCCATGTCAAAGCACCGCTGAACAGGGCAAAGATCGCCATGTCAAAGCACCGCTGAACAGGGCAAAGATCGCCATGTCAAAGCACCGCTGAACAGGGCAAAGACCGCCATGTCAAAGCACCGCTGAACAGGGCAAAGACCGCCATGTCAAAGCACCACTAAACAGGGCAAAGACCTCCATGGCAAAACACCGCTGAACTGTCCTGAACCTCCATGGCAAAGCACCGCTGAACTGTCCTGAACCGCCATGTCAAAGCACCGCTGAACAGGGCAAAGACGGCAATGTCAAAGCACCACTGAACAGGGCAAAGACCGCCATGTCAAAGCACCGCTGAACAGGGCAAAGATCGCCATGTCAAAGCACCGCTGAACAGGGCAAAGACCTCCATGGCAAAGCACCGCTGAACTGTCCTGAACCTCCATGGCAAAGCACTGCTGAACTGTCCTGAACCGCCATGTCAAAGCACCGCTGAACAGGGCAAAGACCGCCATGTCAAAGCACTGCTGAACAGGGCAGAGACCGCCATGTCAAAGCACTGCTGAACAGGGCATAGACCTCCATGGCAAAGCACCGCTGAACTGTCCTGAACCTCCATGGCAAAGCACCGCTGAACTGTCCTGAACCGCCACGTCAAAGCACCGCTAAACAGGGCAAAGACTGCCATGTCAAAGCACCGCTGAACAGGGCAAAGACCGCCATGGCAAAGCACCGCTGAACATGGCAAAGACCGCCATGTCAAAGCACCGCTGAACAGGGCAAAGATCGCCATGGCAAAGCACCGCTGAACAGGGCAAAGACCGCCATGTCAAAGCACCACCGAACAGGGCAAAGACCTCCATGGCAAAGCACCGCTGAACTGTCCTGAACCTCCATGGCAAAGCACCGCTGAACTGTCCTGAACCGCCATGTCAAAGCACCGCTGAACAGGGCAAAGACCGCCATGCCAAAGCACCGCTGAACAGGGCAAAGACCGCCATGTCAAAGCACCGCTGAACAGGGCAAAGACCGCCATGTCAAAGCACCGCTGAACAGAGCAAAGATCGCTATGTCAAAGCACCGCTGAACAGGGCAAAGTCCGCCATGTCAAAGCACCGCTGAACAGGGCAAAGATCGCCATGTCAAAGCACCACTGAACAGGGCAAAGACCTCCATGGCAAAGCACCGCTGAACTGTCCTGAACCGCCATGTCAAAGCACCGCTGAACAGGGCAAAGACCGCCATGTCAAAGCACCACTGAACAGGGCAAAGACCGCCATGTCAAAGCACCGCTGAACAGGGCAAAGACCGCCATGTCAAAGCACCGCTGAACAGGGCAAAGACCTCCATGGCAAAGCACCGCTGAACTGTCCTGAACCTCCATGGCAAAGCACCGCTAAACTGTCCTGAACCGCCATGTCAAAGCATCGCTGAACAGGGCAAAGACCGCCATGTCAAAGCACCGCTGAACAGGGCAGAGACCGCCATGTCAAAGCACCACTGAACAGGGCAAAGACCTCCATGGCAAAGCACCGCTGAACTGTCCTGAACCTCCATGGCAAAGCACCGCTGAACTGTCCTGAACCGCCATGTCAAAGCACCGCTGAACAGGGCAAAGACCGCCATGGCAAAGCACTGCTGAACAGGGCAAAGACCGCCATGGCAAAGCACCTCTGAACAGGGCAAAGACCGCCATGTCAAAGCACCGCTGAACAGGGCAAAGACCGCCATGGCAAAGCACCGCTGAACAGGGCAAAGACCACCATGGCAAAGCACCGCTGAACAGGGCAAAGACCGCCATGTCAAAGCACCGCTGAACAGGGCAAAGAACGCCATGTCAAAGCACCGCTGAACAGGGCAAAGACCTCCATGGCAAAGCACCGCTGAACTGTCATGAACATCCGTGGCAAAGCACCGCTGAACTGTCCTGAACCGCCATGTCAAAGCACCGCTGAACAGGGCAAAGACTGCCATGTCAAAGCACCGCTGAACAGGGCAAAGACCGCCATGTCAAAGCACCACTGAACAGGGCAAAGACCGCCATGTGAAAGCACCGCTGAACAGGGCAAAGACCGCCATGTCAAAGCACCGCTGAACAGGGCAAAGACCGCCATGTCAAAGCACCACTGAACAGGGCAAAGAACTCCATGGCAAAGCACCGCTGAACTGTCCTGAACCTCCATGGCAAAGCACCGCTGAACTGTCCTGAACCGCCATGTCAAAGCACCGCTGAACAGGGCAAAGACCGCCATGTCAAAGCACCGCTGAACAGGGCAAAGACCGCCATGTCAAAGCACCACTGAACAGGGCAAAGACCGCCATGTCAAAGAACCGCTGAACAGGGCAAAGACCGCCATGTCAAAGCACCGCTGAACAGGGCAAAGACCTCCATGGCAAAGCACCGCTGAACTGTCCTGAACCTCCATGGCAAAGCACCGCTGAACGGTTCTGAACCGCCATGTCAAAGCACTGCTGAACAGGGCAAAGACCGCCATGTCAAAGCACCGCTGAACAGGGCAGACACCGCCATGTCAAAGCACCGCTGAACAGGGCAAAGACCTCCATGGCAAAGCACCGCTGAACTGTCCTGAACCTCCATGGCAATGCACCACTGAACTGTCCTAAACCGCCATGTCAAAGCACCGCTGAACAGGGCAAAGAGCGCAAGGGCAAAGCACCGCTGAACAGGGCAAAGACCGCCATGGCAAAGCACCGCTAAACAGGGCAAAGACCGCCATGGCAAAGCACCGCTGAACAGGGCAAAGACCGCCATGTCAAAGCACCGCTGAACAGGGCAAAGACCGCCATGGCAAAGCACCGCTGAACAGGGCAAAGACCGCCATGTCAAAGCACCGCTGAACAGGGCAAAGACCGCCATGTCAAAGCACCGCTGAACAGGGCAAAGACCACCATGTCAAAGCACCAATGAACAGGGCAAAGACCTCCATGGCAAAGCACTGCTGAACTGTCCTGAACCTCCATGGCAAAGCACCGCTGAACTGTCCTGAACCGGCATGTCAAAGCATCGCTGAACAGGGCAAAGACCGCCATGTCAAAGCACCGCTGAACAGAGCAAAGACCGCCATGTCAAAGCACCACTGAACAGGGCAAAGACCGCCATGTCGAAGCACCGCTGAACAGGGCAAAGACCGCCATGTCAAAGCACTGCTGAACAGGGCAAAGACCTCCATGGCAAAGCACCGCTGAACTGTCCTGAACCGCCATGTCAAAGCACCGCTGAACAGGGCAAAGACCGCCATGTCAAAGCACCGCTGAACAGGGCAGAGACCGCCATGTCAAAGCACCGCTGAACAGGGCAAAGACCTCCATGGCAAAGCACAGCTGAACTGTCCTGAACCTCCATGGCAAAGCACCGCTGAACTGACCTGAACCGCCATGTCAAAGCACCGCTGAACAGGGCAAAGACCGCCATGTCAAAGCACCGCTGAACAGGGCAAAGACCACCATGGCAAAGCACCGCGGAACAGGGCAAAGACCGCCATGTCAAAGCACCGCTGAACAGGGCAAAGACCTCCATGGCAAAGCACCGCTGAACTGTCCCAAACCTCCATGGCAAAGCACCGCTGAACTGTCCTGAACCGCCATGTCAAAGCACCGCTAAACAGGGCAAAGACTGCCATGTCAAAGCACCGCTGAACAGGGCAAAAACCGCCATGGCAAAGCACCGCTGAACAGGGCACAGACCGCCATGTCAAAGCACTGCTGAACAGGGCAAAGATCGCCATGGCAAAGCACCGCTGAACAGGGCAAAGACCGCCATGTCAAAGCACCACCGAACAGGGCAAAGACCTCCATGGCAAAGCACCGCTGAACTGTCCTGAACCTCCATGGCAAAGCACCGCTGAACTGTCCTGAACCGCCATGTCAAAGCACCGCTGAACAGGGCAAAGACCGCCATGCCAAAGCACCGCTGAACAGGGCAAAGACCGCCATGTCAAAGCACCACTGAACAGGGCAAAGACCGCCATGTAAAAGCACCGCTGAACAGGGCAAAGACCGCCATGTCAAAGCACCGCTGAACAGGGCAAAGACCTCCATGGCAAATCACCGCTGAACTGTCCTGAACCTCCATGGCAAAGCACTGCTGAACTGTCCTGAACAGCCATGTCAAAGCACCGCTGAACAGGGCAAAGACCGCCATGTCAAAGCACCGCTGAACAGGGCAGAGACCGCCATGTCAAAGCACTGCTGAACAGGGCAAAGACCTCCATGGCAAAGCACCGCTGAACTGTCCTGAACCTCCATGGCAAAGCACCGCTGAACTGTCCTGAACCGCCATGTCAAAGCACCTCTGAACAGGGCAAAGACCGCCATGTCAAAGCACCACTGAACAGGGCAAAGACCGCCATGTCAAAGCACCGCTGAACAGGGCAAAGACCGCCATGTCAAAGCACCGCTGAACAGGGCAAAGACCTCCATGGCAAAGCACCGCTGAACTGTCCTGAACCTCCATGGCAAAGCACCGCTAAACTGTCCTGAACCGCCATGTCAAAGCACCGCTGAACAGGGCAAAGACCGCCATGTCAAAGCGCCGCTGAACAGGGCAGAGACCGCCATGTCAAAGCACCGCTGAACAGGGCAAAGACCTCCATGGCAAAGCACCGCTGAACTGTCCTGAACCTCCATGGCAAAGCACCGCTGAACTGTCCTGAACCGCCATGTCAAAGCACCGCTGAACAGGGCAAAGACCGCCATGGCAAAGCACTGCTGAACAGGGCAAAGACCGCCATGGCAAAGCACCGCTGAACAGGGCAAAGACCGCCATGTCAAAGCACCGCTGAACAGGGCAAAGACCGCCATGGCAAAGCACCGCTGAACAGGGCAAAGACCACCATGGCAAAGCACCGCTGAACAGGGCAAAGACCGCCATGTCAAAGCACCGCTGAACAGGGCAAAGAACGCCATGTCAAAGCACCGCTGAACAGGGCAAAGACCTCCATGGCAAAGCACCGCTGAACTGTCCTGAACCTCCATGGCAAAGCACCGCTGAACTGTCCTGAACCGCCATGTCAAAGCACCGCTGAACAGGGCAAAGACCGCCATGTCAAAGCACCGCTGAACAGGGCAAAGACCGCCATGTCAAAGCACCGCTGAACAGGGCAGAGACCGCCATCTCAAAGCACCGCTGAACAGGGCAAAGACCTCCATGGCAAAGCACCGCTGAACTGTCCTGAACCTCCATGGCAAAGCACCGCTGAACTGTCCTGAACCACCATGTCAAAGCACCGCTGAACAGGGCAAAGACCGCAAGGTCAAAGCACCGCTGAACAGGGCAAAGACCGCCATGGCAAAGCACCGCTGAACATGGCAAAGCACCGCTGAACAGGGCAAAGACCACCATGTCAAAGCACCGCTGAACAGGGCAAAGACCGCCATGGCAAAGCACCGCTGAACAGGGCAAAGACCGCCATGGCAAAGCACCGCTGAACAGGGCAAAGGCCGCCATGTCAAAGCACCGCTGAACAGGGCAAAGACCGGCATGTCAAAGCTTCGCTGAACAGGGCAAAGACCGCCACGTCACAGCATCGCTGAACAGGGCAAAGACCGCCATGTCAAAGCACCAATGAACAGGGCAAAGACCTCCATGGCAAAGCACTGCTGAACTGTCCTGAACCTCCATGGCAAAGCACCGCTGAACTGTCCTGAACCGCCATGTGAAAGCACCGCTGAACAGGGCAAAGACCGCCATGTCAAAGCACCGCTGAACAGGGCAAAGACCGCCATGTCAAAGCACCACTGAACAGGGCAAAGACCGCCATGTGAAAGCACCGCTGAACAGGGCAAAGACCGCCATGTCAAAGCACTGCTGAACAGGGCAAAGACCTCCATGGCAAAGCACCGCTGAACTGTCCTGAACCGCCATGTCAAAGCACCGCTGAACAGGGCAAAGACCGCCATGTCAAAACACCGCTGAACAGGGCAGAGACCGCCATGTCAAAGCACCGCTGAACAGGGCAAAGACCTCCATGGCAAAGCACCGCTGAACTGTCCTGAACCTCCATGGCAAAGCACCGCTGAACTGTCCTGAACCGCCATGTCAAAGCACCGCTGAACAGGGCAAAGACCGCCATGTCAAAGCACCGCTGAACAGGGCAAAGACCACCATGGCAAAGCACCGCTGAACAGGGCAAAGACCGCCATGGCAAAGCACCGCTGAACAGGGCAAAGACCGCCATGTCAAAGCACCGCTAAACAGGGCAAAGACCTCCATGGCAAAGCACCGCTGAACTGTCCTAAACCTCCATGGCAAAGAACCACTGAACTGTCCTGAACCGCCATGTCAAAGCACCGCTGAACAGGGCAAAGACCGCCATGTTAAACCACCGCTGAACAGGGCAAAGGCCGCCATGTCAAAGCACCGCTGAACAGGGCAAGGACCGCCATGTCAAAGCACCGCTGAACAGGGCAAAGATCGCCATGTCAAAGCACCGCTGAACAGGGCTAAGACCGCCATGTCAAAGCACCGCTGAACAGGGCAAAGACCGCCATGTCAAAGCACCACTGAACAGGGCAAAGACCTCCATGGCAAAGCACCGCTGAACTGTCCTGAACCTCCATGGCAAAGCACCGCTGAACAGGGCAAAGACCGCCATGTCAAAGCACCACTGAACAGGGCAAAGACCGCCATGTCAAAGCACCGCTGAACAGGGCAAAGACCGCCATGTCAAAGCACCGCTGAACAGGGCAAAGACCTCCATGGCAAAGCACCGCTGAACTGTCCTGAACCTCCATGGCAAAGCACTGCTGAACTGTCCTGAACCGCCATGTCAAAGCACCGCTGAACAGGGCAAAGACCGCCATGTCAAAGCACCGCTGAACAGGGCAGAGACCGCCATGTCAAAGCACTGCTGAACAGGGCAAAGACCTCCATGGCAAAGCACCGCTGAAGTGTCCTGAACCTACATGGCAAAGCACCGCTGAACTGTCCTGAACCGCCATGTCAAAGCACTGCTGAACAGGGCAAAGACCGCCATGGCAAAGCACTGCTGAACAGGGCAAAGACCGCTATGGCAAAGCACGGCTGAACAGGGCAAAGACCGCCATGTCAAAGCACCGCTGAACTGTCCTGATCCGCCATGTCAAAGCACCGCTGAACAGGGCATAGACCTCCATGGCAAAGCACCGCTGAACTGTCCTGAACCTCCACGTCAAAGCACCGCTGAACAGGGCAAAGACCGCCATGTCAAAGCACCGCTGAACAGGGCAAAGACCGCCATGGCAAAGCACAGCCGAACAGGGCAAAGACTGCCATGGCAAAGCACCGCTGAACAGGGCAAAGACCGCCATGTCAAAGCACCGCTGAACAGGGCAAAGACCTCCATGGCAAAGCACCGCTGAACTGTCCTGAACCGCCATGTCAAAGCACCGCTGAACAGGGCAAAGACCGCCATGTCAAAGCACCGCTGAACAGGGCAAAGACCGCCATGGCAAAGCACAGCTGAACAGGGCAAAGACCTCCATGGCAAAGCACCGCTGAACTGTCCTGAACCTCCATGGCAAAGCACCGCTGAACTGTCCTGAACCGCCATGTCAAAGCACCGCTGAACAGGGCAAAGACCGCCATGTCAAAGCACCGCTGAACAGGGCAAAGACCGCCATGTCAAAGCACCGCTGAACAGGACAAAGACCGCCATGTCAAAGCACCGCTGAACAGGGCAAAGACCGCCATGTCAAAGCACCACTGAACAGGGCAAAGACCTCCATGGCAAAGCACCGCTGAGCTGTCCTGAACCTCCATGGCAAAGCACCGGTGAACTGTCCTGAACCGCCATGTCAATGCACCGCTGAACAGGGCAAAGACCGCCATGTCAAAGCACCGCTGAACAGGGCAAAGACCACCATGTCAAAGCACCACTGAACAGGGCAAAGACGGCCATGTCAAAGCACCGCTGAACAGGGCAAAGACCGCTATGTCAAGGCACCGCTGAACAGGGCAAAGACCTTCATGGCAAAGTACCGCTGAACTGTCCTGAACCTCCATGGCAAAGCACCGCTGAACTGTTCTGAACCGCCATGTCAAAGCACCGCTGAACAGGGCAAAGACCGCCATGGCAAAGCACCGCTGAACAGGGCAAAGACCGCCATGTCAAAGCGCCGCTGAACAGGGCAAAGACCACCATGACAAAGCACAGCTGAACTGTCCTGAACCGCCATGTCAAAGCACCACTGAACAGGGCATAGACCTCCATGGCAAAGCACCGCTGAACTGTCCTGAACCTCCATGGCAAAGCACCGCTGAACTGTCCTGAACCGCCATGTCAAAGCACCGCTGAACAGGGCAAAGACCGCCATGGCAAAGCACCGCTGAACAGGGCAAAGACGGCCATGGCAAAGCACCGCTGAACAGGGCAAAGACCGCCATGTCAAAGCACCGCTGAACAGGGCAAAGACCGCCATGGCAAAGCACCGCTGAACAAGGCAAAGAGCGCCATGGCAAAGCACCGCTGAACAGGGCAAAGGCCGCCATGTCAAAGCACCGCTGAACAGGGCAAAGACCGCCATGTCAAAGCACCGCTGAACAGGGCAAAGACCGCCATGTCAAAGCACCAATGAACAGGGCAAAGACCTCCATGGCAAAGCACTGCTGAACTGTCCTGAACCTCCATGGCAAAGCACCGCTGAACTGTCCTGAACCGCCATGTCAATGCACCGCTGAACAGGGCAAAGACCGCCATGTCAAAGCACCGCTGAACAGGGCAAAGACCGCCATGTCAAAGCACTGCTGAACTGTCCTGAACCGCCATGTCAAAGCACCGCTGAACAGGGCAAAGACCGCCATGTCAAAGCATTGCTGAACAGGGCAGAGACCGCCATGTCAAAGCACCGCTGAACAGGGCAAAGACCTCCATGGCAAAGCACCGCTGAACTGTCCTGAACCTCCATAGCAAAGCACCGCTGAACTGTCCTGAACCGCCATGTCAAAGCACCGCTGAACAGTGCAAAGACCGCCATGTCAAAGCACTGCTGAACAGGGCAAAGACCACCATGGGAAAGCACCGCTGAACAGGGCAAAGACCGCCATGGCAAAGCACCGCTGAACAGGGCAAAGACCGCCATGTCAAAGCACCGCTGAACAGGGCAAAGACCTCCATGGCAAAGCACCGCTGAACTGTCCTAAACCTCCATGGCAAAGCACCGCTGTACTGTCCTGAACCGCCATCTCAAAGCACCGCTGAACAGGGCAAAGACCGCCATGTCAAAGCACCGCTGAACAGGGCAAAGGCCGCCATGTCAAAGCACCACTGAACAGGGCAAAGACCGCAATGTCAAAGCACAGCTCAACAGGGCAAAGACCGCCATATCAAAGCACAGCTGAACAGGGCAAAGACCTCCATGGCAAAGCACCGCTGAACTGTCCTGAACCTCCATGGCAAAGCACCGCTGAACTGTCCTGAACCGCCATGTCAATGCCCCGCTGAACAGAGCAAAGACCGCCATGTCAAAGCACAGCTGAACAGGGCAGAGACCGCCATGTCAAAGCACCGCTGAACAGGGCAAAGACCTCCATGGCAAAGCACCGCTGAACTGTCCTGAACCTTCATGGCAAAGCACCGCTGAATTGTCCTGAACCGCCATGTCAAAGCACCGCTGAACAGGGCAAAGACCGCCATGGCAAAGCACCGCTGAACAGGGCAAAGACCGCCATGTCAAAGCACCGCTGAACTGTCCTGAACCGCCATGTCAAAGCACCGCTGAACAGGGCATAGACCTCCATGGCAAAGCACCGCTGAACTGTCCTGAACCTCCATGGCAAAGCACCGCAGAACTGTCCTGAACCGCCACGTCAAAGCACCGCTAAACAGGGCAAAGACTGCCATGTCAAAGCACCGCTGAACAGGGCAAAAACCGCCATGGCAAAGCACCGCTGAACAGGGCACAGACCGCCATGTCAAAGCACTGCTGAACAGGACAAAGATCGCCATGGCAAAGCACCGCTGAACAGGGCAAAGACCGCCATGTCAAAGCACCACCGAACAGGGCAAAGACCTCCATGGCAAAGCACCGCTGAACTGTCCTGAACCTCCATGGCAAAGCACCGCTAAACTGTCCTGAACCGCCATGTCAAAGCACCGCTGAACAGGGCAAAGACCGCCATGTCAAAGCACCGCTGAACAGGGCAAAGACCGCCATGTCAAAGCACCGCTGAACAGGGCAAAGACCGCCATGTCAAAGAACCGCTGAACAGGGCAAAGACCGCCATGTCAAAGCACCGCTGAACAGGGCAAAGACCTCCATGGCAAAGCACCGCTGAACTGTCCTGAACCTCCATGGCAAAGCACCGCTGAACGGTTCTGAACCGCCATGTCAAAGCACCACTGAACAGGGCAAAGACCGCAATGTCAAAGCACAGCTGAACAGGGCAAAGACCGCCATATCAAAGCACAGCTGAACAGGGCAAAGACCTCCATGGCAAAGCACCGCTGAACTGTCCTGAACCTCCATGGCAAAGCACCGCTGAACTGTCCTGAACCGCCATGTCAATGCCCCGCTGAACAGAGCAAAGACCGCCATGTCAAAGCACAGCTGAACAGGGCAGAGACCGCCATGTCAAAGCACCGCTGAACAGGGCAAAGACCTCCATGGCAAAGCACCGCTGAACTGTCCTGAACCTTCATGGCAAAGCACCGCTGAATTGTCCTGAACCGCCATGTCAAAGCACCGCTGAACAGGGCAAAGACCGCCATGGCAAAGCACCGCTGAACAGGGCAAAGACCGCCATGTCAAAGCACCGCTGAACTGTCCTGAACCGCCATGTCAAAGCACCGCTGAACAGGGCATAGACCTCCATGGCAAAGCACCGCTGAACTGTCCTGAACCTCCATGGCAAAGCACCGCAGAACTGTCCTGAACCGCCACGTCAAAGCACCGCTAAACAGGGCAAAGACTGCCATGTCAAAGCACCGCTGAACAGGGCAAAAACCGCCATGGCAAAGCACCGCTGAACAGGGCACAGACCGCCATGTCAAAGCACTGCTGAACAGGACAAAGATCGCCATGGCAAAGCACCGCTGAACAGGGCAAAGACCGCCATGTCAAAGCACCACCGAACAGGGCAAAGACCTCCATGGCAAAGCACAGCTGAACTGTCCTGAACCTCCATGGCAAAGCACCGCTAAACTGTCCTGAACCGCCATGTCAAAGCACCGCTGAACAGGGCAAAGACCGCCATGTCAAAGCACCGCTGAACAGGGCAAAGACCGCCATGTCAAAGCACCGCTGAACAGGGCAAAGACCGCCATGTCAAAGAACCGCTGAACAGGGCAAAGACCGCCATGTCAAAGCACCGCTGAACAGGGCAAAGACCTCCATGGCAAAGCACCGCTGAACTGTCCTGAACCTCCATGGCAAAGCACCGCTGAACGGTTCTGAACCGCCATGTCAAAGCACCGCTGAACAGGGCAAAGACCTCCATGGCAAAGCACCGCTGAACTGTCCTGAACCTCCATGGCAAAGCACAGCTGAACTGTCCTAAACCGCCATGTCAAAGCACCGCTGAACAGGGCAAAGAGCGCAAGGTCAAAGCACCGCTGAACAGGGCAAAGACCGCCATGGCAAAGCACCGCTAAACAGGGCAAAGACCGCCATGGCAAAGCACCGCTGAACAGGGCAAAGACCGCCATGTCAAAGCACCGCTGAACAGGGCAAAGACCGCCATGGCAAAGCACCGCTGAACAGGGCAAAGACCGCCATGTCAAAGCACCGCTGAACAGGGCAAAGACCACCATGTCAAAGCACCAATGAACAGGGCAAAGACCTCCATGGCAAAGCACTGCTGAACTGTCCTGAACCTCCATGGCAAAGCACCGCTGAACTGTCCTGAACCGCCATGTCAAAGCATCGCTGAACAGGGCAAAGACCGCCATGTCAAAGCACCGCCGAACAGAGCAAAGACCGCCATGTCAAAGCACCACTGAACAGGGCAAAGACCGCCATGTCGAAGCACCGCTGAACAGGGCAAAGACCGCCATGTCAAAGCACTGCTGAACAGGGCAAAGACCTCCATGGCAAAGCACCGCTGAACTGTCTTGAACCGCCATGTCAAAGCACCGCTGAACAGGGCAAAGACCGCCATGTCAAAGCACCGCTGAACAGGGCAGAGACCGCCATGTCAAAGCACCGCTGAACAGGGCAAAGACCTCCATGGCAAAGCACAGCTGAACTGTCCTGCACCTCCATGGCAAAGCACCGCTGAACTGACCTGAACCGCCATGTCAAAGCACCGCTGAACAGGGCAAAGACCGCCATGTCAAAGCACCGCTGAACAGGGCAAAGACCACCATGGCAAAGCACCGCAGAACAGGGCAAAGACCGCCATGTCAAAGCACCGCTGAACAGGGCAAAGACCTCCATGGCAAAGCACCGCTGAACTGTCCCAAGCCTCCATGGCAAAGCACCGCTGAACTGTCCTGAACCGCCATGTCAAAGCACCGCTAAACAGGGCAAAGACTGCCATGTCAAAGCACCGCTGAACAGGGCAAAAACCACCATGGCAAAGCACCGCTGAACAGGGCACAGACCGCCATGTCAAAGCACTGCTGAACAGGGCAAAGATCGCCATGGCAAAGCACCGCTGAACAGGGCAAAGACCGCCATGTCAAAGCACCACCGAACAGGGCAAAGACCTCCATGGCAAAGCACCGCTGAACTGTCCTGAACCTCCATGGCAAAGCACCGCTGAACTGTCCTGAACCGCCATGTCAAAGCACCGCTGAACAGGGCAAAGACCGCCATGTCAAAGCACCGCTGAACAGGGCAAAGACCGCCATGTCAAAGCACCGCTGAACAGGGCAAAGACCGCCATGTCAAAGCACCGCTGACCAGGGCAAAGATCGCCATGTCAAAGCACCGCTGAACAGGGCAAAGTCTGCCATGTCAAAGCACCGCTGAACAGGGCAAAGACCGCCATGTCAAAGCACCACTGAACAGGGCAAAGACCTCCATGGCAAAGCACCGCTGAACTGTCCTGAACCGCCATGTCAAAGCACCGCTGAACAAGGCAAAGACCGCCATGTCAAAGCACCACTGAACAGGGCAAAGACCGCCATGTCAAAGCACCGCTGAACAGGGCAAAGACCGCCATGTCAGAGCACCGCTGAACAGGGCAAAGACCTCCATGGCAAAGCACCGCTGAACTGTCCTGAACCTCCATGGCAAAGCACCGCTAAACTGTCCTGAACCGCCATGTCAAAGCATCACTGAACAGGGCAAAGACCGCCATGTCAAAGCACCGCTGAACAGGGCAGAGACCGCCATGTCAAAGCACCGCTGAACAGGGCAAAGACCTCCATGGCAAAGCACCGCTGAACTGTCCTGAACCTCCATGGCAAAGCACCGCTGAACTGTCCTGAACCGCCATGTCAAAGCACCGCTGAACAGGGCAAAGACCGCCATGGCAAAGCACCGCTGAACAGGGCAAAGACCGCCATGGCAAAGCACCGCTGAACAGGGCAAAGACCGCCATGTCAAAGCACCGCTGAACAGGGCAAAGACCGCCATGGCAAACCACCGCTGAACAGGGCAAAGACCGCCATGGCAAAGCACCGCTGAACAGGGCAAAGACCGCCATGTCAAAGCACAGCTGAACAGGGCAAAGAACGCCATGTCAAAGCACCGCTGAACAGGGCAAAGACCTCCATGGCAAAGCACCGCTGAACTGTCCTGAACCTCCGTGGCAAAGCACCGCTGAACTGTCCTGAACCGCCATTTCAAAGCACCGCTGAAAAGGGCAAAGACCGCCATGTCAAAGCACCGCTGAACAGGGCAAAGACCGCCATGTCAAAGCACCGCTGAACAGGGCAAAGACCGCCATGTCAAAGCACCGCTGAACAGGGCAAAGACCGCCATGTCAAAGCACCGCTGAACAGGGCAAAGACCGCCATGTCAAAGCACCACTGAACAGGGCAAAGACCTCCATGGCAAAGCACCGCTGAACTGTCCTGAACCTCCATGGCAAAGCACCGCTGAACTGTCCTGGATCGCCATGTCAAAGCACTGCTGAACAGGGCAAAGACCGCCATGTCAAAGCACCGCTGAACAGGGCAAAGACCGCCATGTCAAAGCACCGCTGAACAGGGCAAAGACCTCCATGGCAAAGCACCGCTGAACTGTCCTGAACCTCCATGGCAAAGCACCGCTGAACTGTCCTGCACCGCGATGTCAAAGCACTGCTGAACAGGGCAAAGACCGCAAGGTCAAAGCACCGCTGAACAGGGCAAAGACCGCCATGGCAAAGCACCGCTGAACAGGGCAAAGACCGCCATGGCAAAGCACCGCTGAACAGGGCAAAGACCGCCATGTCAAAGCACCGCTGAACAGGGCAAAGACCGCCATGGCAAAGCACCGCTGAACAGGGCAAAGACCGCCATGGCAAAGCACCGCTGAACAGGGCAAAGGCCGCCATGTCAAAGCACCGCTGAACAGGGCAAAGACCGCCATGTCAAAGCACCGCTGAACAGGGCAAAGACTGCCATGTCAAAGCACCAATGAACAGGGCAAAGACCTCCATGGCAAAGCACTGCTGAACTGTCCTGAACCTCCATGGCAAAGCACCGCTGAAGTGTCCTGAACCGCCATGTTAAAGCACCGCTGAACAGGGCAAAGACCGCCATGTCAAAGCACCGCTGAACAGGGCAAAGACCGCCATGTCAAAGCACCACTGAACAGGGCAAAGACCGCCATGTCAAAGCACCGCTGAACAGGGCAAAGACCGCCATGTCAAAGCACCGCTGAACAGGGCAAAGACCTCCATGGCAAAGCACCGCTGAACTGTCCTGAACCACCATGTCAAAGCACCGCTGAACAGGGCAAAGACCGCCATGTCAAAGCACCGCTGAACAGGGCAGAGACCGCCATGTCAAAGCACCGCTGAACAGGGCAAAGACCTCCATGGCAAAGCACCGCTGAACTGTCCTGAACCTCCATGGCAAAGCACCGCTGAACTGTCCTGAACCGCCATGTCAAAGCACCGCTGAACAGGGAAAAGACCGCCATGTCAAAGCACCGCTGAACAGGGCAAAGACCACCATGGCAAAGCACCACTGAACAGGGCAAAGACCGCCATGGCAAAGCACCTCTGAACAGGGCAAAGACCGCCATGTCAAAGCACTGCTGAACAGGGCAAAGACCTCCATGGCAAAGCACCGCTGAACTGTCCTAAACCTCCATGGCAAAGCACCGCTGAACTGTCCTGAACCGCCATGTCAAAGCACCGCTGAACAGGGCAAAGACCGCCATGTTAAAGCACCGCTGAACAGGGCAAAGGCCGCCATGTCAAAGCACCGCTGAACAGGGCAAAGACCGCCATGTCAAAGCACCGCTGAACAGGGCAAAGATCGCCATGTCAAAGCACCGCTGAACAGGGCAAAGACCGCCATGTCAAAGCACCGCTGAACAGGGCAAAGACCGCCATGTCAAAGCACCACTGAACAGGGCAAAGACCTCCATGGCAAAACACCGCTGAACTGTCCTGAACCTCCATGGCAAAGCACCGCTGAACTGTCCTGAACCGCCATGTCAAAGCACCGCTGAACAGGGCAAAGACCGCCATGTCAAAGCACCACTGAACAGGGCAAAGACCGCCATGTCAAAGCACCGCTGAACAGGGCAAAAATCGCCATGTCAAACCACCGCTGAACAGGGCAAAGACCTCCATGGCAAAGCACCGCTGAACTGTCCTGAACCTCCATGGCAAAGCACTGCTGAACTGTCCTGAACCGCCATGTCAAAGCACCGCTGAACAGGGGAAAGACCGCCATGTCAAAGCACTGCTGAACAGGGCAGAGACCGCCATGTCAAAGCACTGCTGAACAGGGCATAGACCTCCATGGCAAAGCACCGCTGAACTGTCCTGAACCTCCATGGCAAAGCACCGCTGAACTGTCCTGAACCGCCACGTCAAAGCACCGCTAAACAGGGCAAAGACTGCCATGTCAAAGCACCGCTGAAAAGGGCAAAGACCGCCATGGCAAAGCACCGCTGAACAGGGCAAAGACCGCCATGTCAAAGCACCGCTGAACAGGGCAAAGATCGCCATGGCAAAGCACCGCTGAACAGGGCAAAGACCGCCATGTCAAAGCACCACCGAACAGGGCAAAGACCTCCATGGCAAAGCACCGCTGAACTGTCCTAAACCTCCATGGCAAAGCACCGCTGAACTGTCCTGAACCGCCATGTCAAAGCACCGCTGAACAGGGCAAAGACCGCCATGCCAAACCACCGCTGAGCAGGGCAAAGACCGCCATGTCAAAGCACCGCTGAACAGGGCAAAGACCGCCATGTCAAAGCACCGCTGAACAGGGCAAAGATCGCTATGTCAAAGCACCGCTGAACAGGGCAAAGTCCGCCATGTCAAAGCACCGCTGAACAGGGCAAAGACCGCCATGTCAAAGCACCACTGAACAGGGCAAAGACCTCCATGGCAAAGCACCGCTGAACTGTCCTGAACCGCCATGTCAAAGCACCGCTGAACAGGGCAAAGACCGCCATGTCAAAGCACCACTGAACAGGGCAAAGACCGCCATGTCAAAGCACCGCTGAACAGGGCAAAGACCGCCATGTCAAAGCACCGCTGAACAGTGCAAAGACCTCCATGGCAAAGCACCGCTGAACTGTCCTGAACCTCCATGGCAAAGCACCGCTAAACTGTCCTGAACCGCCATGTCAAAGCATCGCTGAACAGGGCAAAGACCGCCATGTCAAAGCACCGCTGAACAGGGCAGAGACCGCCATGTCAAAGCACCGCTGAACTGTCCTGAACCTCCATGGCAATGCACCGCTGAACTGTCCTGAACTGCCATGTCAAAGCACCGCTGAACAGGGCAAAGACCGCCATGGCAAAGCACTGCTGAACAGTGCAAAGACCTCCATGGCAAAGCACCGCTGAACTGTCCTGAACCTCCATGGCAAAGCACCGCTAAACTGTCCTGAACCGCCATGTCAAAGCATCGCTGAACAGGGCAAAGACCGCCATGTCAAAGCACCGCTGAACAGGGCAAAGACCTCCATGGCAAAGCACCGCTGAACTGTCCTGAACCTCCATGGCAATGCACCGCTGAACTGTCCTGAACTGCCATGTCAAAGCACCGCTGAACAGGGCAAAGACCGCCATGGCAAAGCACTGCTGAACAGTGCAAAGACCGCCATGGCAAAGCACCTCTGAACAGGGCAAAGACCGCCATGTCAAAGCACCGCTGAACAGGGCAAAGACCGCCATGGCAAAGCACCGCTGAACAGGGCAAAGACCACCATGGCAAAGCACTGCTGAACAGGGCAAAGACCGCCATGTCAAAGCACCGCTGAACAGGGCAAAGAACGCCATGTCAAAGCACCGCTGAACAGGGCAAAGACCTCCATGGCAAAGCACCGCTGAACTGTCATGAACATCCGTGGCAAAGCACCGCTGAACTGTCCTGAACCGCCATGTCAAAGCACCGCTGAACAGGGCAAAGAACGCCATGTCAAAGCACCGCTGAACAGGGCAAAGACCTCCATGGCAAAGCACCGCTGAACTGTCATGAACATCCGTGGCAAAGCACCGCTGAACTGTCCTGAACCGCCATGTCAAAGCACCGCTGAACAGGGCAAAGACCGCCATGTCAAAGCACCGCTCAACAGGGCAAAGACCGCCATGTGAAAGCACCGCTGAACAGGGCAAAGACCGCCATGTCAAAGCACCGCTGAACAGGGCAAAGACCGCCATGTCAAAGCACCACTGAACAGGGCAAAGAACTCCATGGCAAAGCACCGCTGAACTGTCCTGAACCTCCATGGCAAAGCACCGCTGAACTGTCCTGAACCGCCATGTCAAAGCACCGCTGAACAGGGCAAAGACCGCCATGTCAAAGCACCGCTGAACAGGGCAAAGACCGCCATGTCAAAGCACCACTGAACAGGGCAAAGACCGCCATGTCAAAGAACCGCTGAACAGGGCAAAGACCGCCATGTCAAAGCACTGCTGAACAGGGCAAAGACCGCCATGTCAAAGCACTGCTGAACAGGGCAAAGACCTCCATGGCAAAGCACCGCTGAACTGTCCTGAACCTCCATGGCAAAGCACCGCTGAACGGTTCTGAACCGCCATGTCAAAGCACCGCTGAACAGGGCAAAGACCGCCATGTCAAAGCACCGCTGAACAGGGCAGACACCGCCATGTCAAAGCACCGCTGAACAGGGCAAAGACCTCCATGACAAAGCACCGCTGAACTGTCCTGAACCTCAATGGCAAAGCACCGCTGAACTGTACTAAATCGCCATGTCAAAGCACCGCTGAACAGGGCAAAGAGCGCAAGGTCAAAGCACCGCTGAACAGAGCAAAGACCGCCATGTCAAAGCACCACTGAACAGGGCAAAGACCGCCATGTCGAAGCACCGCTGAACAGGGCAAAGACCGCCATGTCAAAGCACTGCTGAACAGGGCAAAGACCTCCATGGCAAAGCACCGCTGAACTGTCCTGAACCGCCATGTCAAAGCACCGCTGAACAGGGCAAAGACCGCCATGTCAATGCACCGCTGAACAGGGCAGAGACCGCCATGTCAAAGCACCGCTGAACAGGGCAAAGACCTCCATGGCAAAGCACAGCTGAACTGTCCTGAACCTCCATGGCAAAGCACCGCTGAACTGACCTGAACCGCTATGTCAAAGCACCGCTGAACAGGGCAAAGACCGCCATGTCAAAGCACCGCTGAACAGGGCAAAGACCACCATGGCAAAGCACCGCGGAACAGGGCAAAGACCGCCATGTCAAAGCACCGCTGAACAGGGCAAAGACCTCCATGGCAAAGCACCGCTGAACTGTCCCAAACCTCCATGGCAAAGCACCGCTGAACTGTCCTGAACCGCCATGTCAAAGCCCCGCTAAACAGGGCAAAGACTGCCATGTCAAAGCACCGCTGAACAGGGCAAAAACCGCCATGGCAAAGCACCGCTGAACAGGGCACAGACCGCCATGTCAAAGCACTGCTGAACAGGGCAAAGATCGCCATGGCAAAGCACCGCTGAACAGGGCAAAGACCGCCATGTCAAAGCACCACCGAACAGGGCAAAGACCTCCATGGCAAAGCACCGCTGAACTGTCCTGAACCTCCATGGCAAAGCACCGCTGAACTGTCCTGAACCGTCATGTCAAAGCACCGCTGAACAGGGCAAAGACTGCCATGTCAAAGCACCGCTGAACAGGGCAAAGACCGCCATGTCAAAGCACCACTGAACAGGGCAAAGACCGCCATGTAAAAGCACCGCTGAACAGGGCAAAGACCGCCATGTCAAAGCACCGCTGAACAGGGCAAAGACCTCCATGGCAAATCACCGCTGAACTGTCCTGAACCTCCATGGCAAAGCACTGCTGAACTGTCCTGAACAGCCATGTCAAAGCACCGCTGAACAGGGCAAAGACCGCCATGTCAAAGCACCGCTGAACAGGGCAGAGACCGCCATGTCAAAGCACTGCTGAACAGGGCAAAGACCTCCATGGCAAAGCACCGCTGAACTGTCCTGAACCTCCATGGCAAAGCACCGCTGAACTGTCCTGAACCGCCATGTCAAAGCACCTCTGAACAGGGCAAAGACCGCCATGTCAAAGCACCACTGAACAGGGCAAAGACCGCCATGTCAAAGCACTGCTGAACAGGGCAAAGACCGCCATGTCAAAGCACCGCTGAACAGGGCAAAGACCTCCATGGCAAAGCACCGCTGAACTGTCCTGAACCTCCATGGCAAAGCACCGCTAAACTGTCCTGAACCGCCATGTCAAAGCACCGCTGAACAGGGCAAAGACCGCCATGTCAAAGCGCCGCTGAACAGGGCAGAGACCGCCATGTCAAAGCACCGCTGAACAGGGCAAAGACCTCCATGGCAAAGCACCGCTGAACTGTCCTGAACATCCATGGCAAAGCACCGCTGAACTGTCCTGAACCGCCATGTCAAAGCACCGCTGAACAGGGCAAAGACCGCCATGGCAAAGCACTGCTGAACAGGGCAAAGACCTCCATGGCAAAGCACCGCTGAACTGTCCTGAACCTCCATGGCAAAGCACCGCTGAACTGTCCTGAACCGCCATGTCAAAGCACCGCTGAACAGGGCAAAGACCGCCATGTCAAAGCACCGCTGAACAGGGCAAAGACCGCCATGTCAAAGCACCGCTGAACAGGGCAGAGACCGCCATCTCAAAGCACCGCTGAACAGGGCAAAGACCTCCATGGCAAAGCACCGCTGAACTGTCCTGAACCTCCATGGCAAAGCACCGCTGAACTGTCCTGAACCACCATGTCAAAGCACCGCTGAACAGGGCAAAGACCGCAAGGTCAAAGTACCGCTGAACAGGGCAAAGACCGTCATGGCAAAGCACCGCTGAACATGGCAAAGCACCGCTGAACAGGGCAAAGACCACCATGTCAAAGCACCGCTGAACAGGGCAAAGACCGCCATGGCAAAGCACCGCTGAACAAGGCAAAGACCGCCATGGCAAAGCACCGCTGAACAGGGCAAAGGCCGCCATGTGAAAGCACCGCTGAACAGGGCAAAGACCGCCATGTCAAAGCACCGCTGAACAGGGCATAGACCGCCATGTCACAGCACCGCTGAACAGGGCAAAGACCGCCATGTCAAAGCACCAATGAACAGGGCAAAGACCTCCATGGCAAAGCACTGCTGAACTGTCCTGAACCTCCATGGCAAAGCACCGCTGAACTGTCCTGAACCGCCATGTCAAAGCACCGCTGAACAGAGCAAAGACCGCCATGTCAAAGCACCGCTGAACAGGGCAAAGACCGCCATGTCAAAGCACCACTGAACAGGGCAAAGACCGCCATGTGAAAGCACCGCTGAACAGGGCAAAGACCGCCATGTCAAAGCACTGCTGAACAGGGCAAAGACCTCCATGGCAAAGAACCGCTGAACTGTCCTGAACCGCCATGTCAAAGCACCGCTGAACAGGGCAAAGACCGCCATGTCAAAGCACCGCTGAACAGGGCAGAGACCGCCATGTCAAAGCACCGCTGAACAGGGCAAAGACCTCCATGGCAAAGCACCGCTGAACTGTCCTGAACCTCCATGGCAAAGCACCGCTGAACTGTCCTGAACCGCCATGTCAAAGCACTGCTGAACAGGGCAAAGACCGCCATGTCAAAGCACCGCTGAACAGGGCAAAGACCACCATGGCAAAGCACCGCTGAACAGGGCAAAGACCGCCATGGCAAAGCACCGCTGAACAGGGCAAAGACCGCCATGTCAAAGCACCGCGGAACAGGGCAAAGACCTCCATGGCAAAGCACCGCTGAACTGTCCTAAACCTCCATGGCAAAGAACCGCTGAACTGTCCTGAACCGCCATGTCAAAGCACCGCTGAACAGGGCAAAGACCGCCATGTTAAACCACCGCTGAACAGGGCAAAGGCCGCCATGTCAAAGCACCGCTGAACAGGGCAAAGACCGCCATGTCAAAGCACCGCTGAACAGGGCAAAGATCGCCATGTCAAAGCACCGCTGAACAGGGCTAAGACCGCCATGTCAAAGCACCGCTGAACAGGGCAAAGACCGCCATGTCAAAGCACCACTGAACAGGGCAAAGACCTCCATGGCAAAGCACCGCTGAACTGTCCTGAACCTCCATGGCAAAGCACCGCTGAACAGGGCAAAGACCGCCATGTCAAAGCACCACTGAACAGGGCAAAGACCGCCATGTCAAAGCACCGCTGAACAGGGCAAAGACCGCCATGTCAAAGCACCGCTGAACAGGGCAAAGACCTCCATGGCAAAGCACCGCTGAACTGTCCTGAACCTCCATGGCAAAGCACTGCTGAACTGTCCTGAACCGCCATGTCAAAGCACCGCTGAACAGGGCAAAGACCGCCATGTCAAAGCACCGCTGAACAGGGCAGAGACCGCCATGTCAAAGCACTGCTGAACAGGGCAAAGACCTCCATGGCAAAGCACCGCTGAAGTGTCCTGAACCTACATGGCAAAGCACCGCTGAACTGTCCTGAACCGCCATGTCAAAGCACCGCTGAACAGGGCAAAGACCGCCATGGCAAAGCACTGCTGAACAGGGCAAAGACCGCTATGGCAAAGCACGGCTGAACAGGGCAAAGACCGCCATGTCAAAGCACAGCTGAACTGTCCTGATCCGCCATGTCAAAGCACCGCTGAACAGGGCATAGACCTCCATGGCAAAGCACCGCTGAACTGTCCTGAACCTCCACGTCAAAGCACCGCTGAACAGGGCAAAGACCGCCATGTCAAAGCACCGCTGAACAGGGCAAAGACCGCCATGGCAAAGCACAGCCGAACAGGGCAAAGACTGCCATGGCAAAGCACCGCTGAACAGGGCAAAGACCTCCATGGCAAAGCACCACTGAACTGTCCTGAACCGCCATGTCAAAGCACCGCTGAACAGGGCAAAGACCGCCATGTCAAAGCACCGCTGAACAGGGCAAAGACCGCCATGGCAAAGCACAGCTGAACAGGGCAAAGACCTCCATGGCAAAGCACCGCTGAACTGTCCTGAACCTCCATGGCAAAGCACCGCTGAACTGTCCTGAACCGCCATGTCAAAGCACCGCTGAACAGGGCAAAGACCGCCATGTCAAAGCACCGCTGAACAAGGCAAAGACCGCCATGTCAAAGCACCGCTGAACAGGACAAAGACCGCCATGTCAAAGCACCGCTGAACAGGGCAAAGACCGCCATGTCAAAGCACCACTGAACAGGGCAAAGACCTCCATGGCAAAGCACAGCTGAGCTGTCCTGAACCTCCATGGCAAAGCACCGGTGAACTGTCCTGAACCGCCATGTCAATGCACCGCTGAACAGGGCAAAGACCGCCATGTCAAAGCACCGCTGAACAGGGCAAAGACCGCCATGTCAAAGCACCACTGAACAGGGCAAAGACCGCCATGTCAAAGCACCGCTGAACAGGGCAAAGACCGCTATGTCAAGGCACCGCTGAACAGGGCAAAGACCTTCATGGCAAAGTACCGCTGAACTGTCCTGAACCTCCCTGGCAAAGCACCGCTGAACTGTTCTGAACCGCCAAGTCAAAGCACCGCTGAACAGGGCAAAGACCGCCATGGCAAAGCACCGCTGAACAGGGCAAAGACCGCCATATCAAAGCGCCGCTGAACAGGGCAAAGACCGCCATGTCAAAGCACAGCTGAACTGTCCTGAACCGCCATGTCAAAGCACCACTGAACAGGGCATAGACCTCCATGGCAAAGCACCGCTGAACTGTCCTGAACCTCCATGGCAAAGCACCGCTGAACTGTCCTGAACCGCCATGTCAAATCACCGCTAAACAGGGCAAAGACTGCCATGTCAAAGCACTGCTGAACAGGGCAACGACCGCCATGGCAAAGCACCGCTGAACTGGGCAAAGACCGCCATGGCAAAGCACCGTTGAACAAGGCATGCACCGTGTAGGAATGAATGGACCGCCACATCAGGCCTTCTTATCCCATGTGCAGCTGAGACAGTGACAGGACAGGTACTTTCACGTGGAGACTCATCCAGTCTGGGCACCAGTCCCCCTCCAGAACCAGGGGAGACTGTTATCCACTTGAGAGACTGTGGCTTTGCACTCCCCAGGATACAGCAGTGGGCAACCCACCCACTGTATAGACTTGAGAGACTGTGGCTTTGCACTCCCCAGGATACAGCAGTGGGCAAACCACCCACTGTATAGACTTGAGAGACTGTGGCTTTGCACTCCCCAGGATACAGCAGTGGGCAACCCACCCACTGTATAGACTTGAGAGACTGTGGCTTTGCACTCCCCAGGATACAGCAGTGGGCAAACCACCCACTGTATAGACTTGAGAGACTGTGGCTTTGCACTCCCCAGGATACATCAATGGGCATGGAGCCCCGTCGTGGATCTGGCTTCGCATTCATCTGGCTGAGGTGCACCCTCTTCCCTTCCACCTGAGGTGCCTGTTTTCTTTCTATCTGATGCCCCGGCAGTGTTCTCTCCGATTTTGGTCAGGTATCTATTGTGGGCCTCGCCCATGCGTTTTTGAACTGTTGGTGCACGGACATTGTTGTGTACATATCTGCACTACTTCTCGGATTGTATGTGTAAATAAGAGTGATTTTGAGAAATATATATCTGTATAGTTTTTGTATGACATGTATATTGGCACATTACAATGTTTGCCCGAATTTCGCATTGTCTTTTCATTCTTCCTGGGGGTTTGTTGGTTGTTACTGTGCTTTTTGTGACTGCATTGGTGTGTATGTTGAGATATGCGAGGGTGGGGGTGTTTGGTGGGTGTCCCCCTGACTTTTGCCTCCCCCCTCCCCTGTGTCATAGGTGCAGTACTCACCGGTATCTTCTGCGCCTACGTAGCTGTTGGTCGTAAAGGAGCAGAAACACAAGCGCAGGGAGTATTTGGAGTTCGGGCTCCATGGTGTCCTTGTTCCTCGTGGGATGTGTTCAGGTGAGCGTTTTCCCATAGCAAAAGCTGTTTCCGCCGTGTTTTTATCCACGGTGAATCCGCCCCGGAAAAGGTGGCGGATTGGCGGGTTGTAATAGTGTGGGCGGTACATTGTCTCCCGCCTGTCTGTTGGCAGTAACCGCTGCGCTGTTTGTCTGTACCGCTGTGGCGGTCGGAGTGTTAAAGTGGCTGTCTTTGTTGGCGGTTTCCGCCACGGTCATAATTCCCTTTTATTTTTCCGCCAGACTGTTTGCGGTTTTACCGCCACTTTAACACCGTCCGCCAGGGTTGTAATGACCCCCTGTATGCCTGATTTTGACCTTGGAGGATGGGATACTCCGTCACAAGCGTGACGTATATCCTGTCCGCCCTATTACAAGTTCCATTATATCCTATGGAATTTGTAAAACTGTGGGCGGAATATCCGTCACGGTTGTGACGGAGTATCCCATCCGCCAAGGTTGTAATCAGGCCCTATGTGTACACCATGTGATTCTGGGTTTTTACCAGGTGACTGTGTGAAGGCAGCTGATATTGTGTGACACACTGTGGCACCGTGGCAGGTTTGCCTTCCCTAAGTGAAAAGGCTCAGTAGTCCTGCACCTTGTAATTAACATACTCAAGCAATATTGGTAAGTATGGGTGCAGGATTCCCCTCTTTGCTAGTTATAAGGGCCTACAATGTTTTAGGTGTATTTTTAGAATATTTTTTCCTATTTTCGCCATTTTGTCCATTATGAGAATTAGTCGTTGGATTTTTCTCTCATTTCAACTATTTTCGATGCATTTGTTTTTTACCTTTCTTGATCTTATGTAAAATTAATATTTTTCCAAATCCTTCCTATTTTTTCATTCAATAATACTCTTTTGTGGTGACTAGTTAATACATTTTCCATAATATTTTATATATACTTTGGCATTAACTTTCATTTTCTTATCTGTTAACTGCTCTGCATTGTGATTGTTGATTCTTGTATTGCCCTTAGGAAAGTGGTGGGTGGAAGGTTTAGAACGAATTGAAGGCTTTGAATCAGTCTGCACTACCTAAAGGAGAGCTACTGGTATTTCAAATAGGCTTTGATTTGGTTCTGTTTGTATGTAGCTGGGTTATGGTGTTGTATGAACTCTAATAAAGCATGTGAAATGTCCAGCCAGTCTCTCACTTTTGCTTATTTGTCTTGCTATAAATATGTTAAGCTTTAGTCTTTGGTGGGCTGTTCTCCATTCCAGCCAGCGAGCAGAGAGATGTACTCTGCTAATGTACTTTGCTAACCTGGTGGACTGTGGTCTGCCGTATTCAGAGTCCTACACCAGGTAGCCGGAGATATGTGGGCCTGATTTATACTTTTTTAGCGCCACCTTTATGTCATTTTTGACGGAAAAACGGCGCAAACTTACAAAATATAATTGATTTTTGTAAGTTTGCGCTGTTTTGTGTAAAAAAATGACACATGTGTGGCACTAAAAAAAGTATAAATCAGGCCCCGTGTGTCTTCAGAGGAGCCACTTCCATGGTAGGCCCTGTGAAGCCACTGATGCTTTGCTGTGTGGGCGTCACATTCAGTGCACCTACGCAGCAAAGCTTTTTGTGTATTACCAAATTAGGAATTTGCCCATGGGAAAATAAAGAAATTATGGCCCTCACGCACTGGTAGTTTTTTCCTTAGCATAGGGCGGGTCATTATATTTCCTGTATGGGAGAGCCAGCCTTTACCTGGCGCTATTAATTGACTTCACTATATCATGTAAAGGCTAGTCAGAGGTCATCCCTTCATAAACCTGGAAACAGAAAGTAGTGTGCGCACTGGGTTCCTCCATACTGCGGGCTGTAATCTGTTGATTGTACTTGAAAGTATAATGGTAATTCTGGGTTCTATTCCAGGGACAAACAGGAAAAAGTTACGTCGGACAACCTTTCTCATGAGGGGGCACAGTGTGACTTCCATTGACCAAGGCCCTGTTCGGGCAGTAAGTCAAAGATTTCCGTGGGCGGAAACATGTCAGTTCCTCTCATTCTAAATAGAGAGAGGGAACCCTGGGCATCATGTGAGCAGGTGGTTGCAGGTGAGGCCCACCGATCCTCATATTTGAAGACTGGTGCTTATTTTCTCAGACTTTACCCAGATCAAGAGAGTGAAAAACACATAAAAGGGTAAAGAAGGGGGAAGAGAAAAACAGAACAAGCATTTGGAATGCAATAGTCTCATGTCTGCTCGAGTTAGAGCTCATAGCGCTGTAAATTACTGACTGGACTTTTATTGCCACACAGACTGAAAACATCAAAAGGAAGAGAGCGAGGGTGAGCTGGCCCTGGAAAAGCCCCCCTCTGCTGTGGTTTATATTTACAGAGGGAGCTGGTGGGGAGGAGGGACTGAACAAGCACCCACACTGTTAAGGTGAAACAGGCAAATGCCAAAAAAAGTCCCTTACAGAAGAGATAAACAGGACATAACGTAATTACACAGTACTTTGTGCTGCTCCCAAAGTGAAAAAAAGGCAGGACAAAGAGGCAAACTGACCAATAGCAAGCAAGGATTTTTGAAGGACACTGCAACTAACAAATCAGAACGCTGGAACTCACCCTATTGTATACTTTAGTATACAGCAGGCAGAACGCTAATGCTCAACCTAAAAACTGTGACATAGGGAGAACGTAGGAACTTGTAAGAGTGAGGAAAAGCACCAGGGAGTGTTTGGTGGTGGATTAATGAGGCATGAGTAGGAATCAAGACAATGCAGTTATGGTATTTAGGGGCATATTTACTAAACTTTCATGCAAGGCAGGACAGCAAGCAAAGATGCTGCGCTGCGCTGCATTGCGTGAAAGGGAGAGGGCTCCATGTTTACAAATATACAGAGCATTTCTTTTCTCTCCTTGCTCTGGCGCACTTCAGGCAGCCTAGTACCAAAGCAGGCACCTTTGCACCATTATGCAAGGGTGCCTGCATTGCAAGGAAAATTGTTTTTGTGCAGGAAGGGATACCTTCCTGCACAAAAACAATCTCTCAAGACATTTTCCTCTTTCTATGTGTGCTGCAGTTTTGCAGTTTGCAGCACACATAGAAAGAGGAAATAACAAGGAGAAAAAAACAATTTTCTCCTCATTACGCTATTCTCTGGGAGGCGTAGCGATTTCACATAAGCCCAGGTTTACAATCCTTCGTAAATTCGGGATTGCGTGAGATCCATTGGTGGATGCATAGGCACGCCCATATTGCTGCCATGGAACGTCTCTTAGAATGACATGTAACGCATTACAGTGCAATTCCCTGCATTGCATTTTCTTTGGAAATATCTACTAGCATTTTGCTTCATGGATGCACTACAAAAGTGGTCCAACTATGATGCAAAATGTTGTAAATATGGCCCTCGGTGAACTGGCATTCACTATCAACAGGCCTGGGCTTTTGATGAAAAGCTTGTGCCCAGGGCTTTTTCTTTTACAAATTAAGGGGCATCTTTAAGAGCCCCTAGCGCCTCCTTGCGCCACATTAGCGTCATGTTTCTTACTCTAATGTAGCCTCACATGGCCAAAATCACCACGCCCTTGTTTACAAAGTGGCCCAACGCATGCATTGCACCACTTTGTAACCCTTTGTGCTACATTATGCCTGCGCAAGGTATAATGTATGCTGAGGGGACATTTACCCTGTTGGAGGGGGGGCAGAAAAATGGCACAAAGAAATCTAAGAGATTACTTTGAGTAATTTTTTACGGCACTTTTAACCCCTGCTCAGAGCACGCGTTGAAAGAAGGCTCACCATTGATTACAATGGGCCTCGAAGGGCTTTGCAGAATTAGCGTAAACATTTTTGATGCTAATCCTGCAAAGCTCAGGCCCAGTGGCAAAAATTCTGATGCTAGTCCCCTAACTACTGCGATGATGCGCCATATTTTAAATAAGGTGCACATATGGTGGCATGGGGGGGCACTAAGGGGTGCAAGAAAAGTGGCGCTGCATTGTGTGCAGCGCCACTTTTCATAAATATGCCCATAAGTACTGGAAGGAACCAACATTTTGGCGATCGGTTTCTAAATAAGCCCCTTTGTGTTTTAACACTTAGTTAAACTGGACCAGCAAAGAAGGGGTACACGATTAAATGAATTGCATTAGACAAAATACAGAGGGCCTTTTATTTCCTTGTCCTAATGGGTGGGCATGGTGCATTTCTCCATCGGCAGATGGAATTATGTGACCCCTGCTCCTTCTGTAGCAGTAGCAGATGTACAGGTCCTCTTCCATCTTCACAGCTGTAGGTGGTTCGTCAGGATTAGGTGGCTTGTGGTTACTACTCTGGCATTTGCCAGTGTCCCAGAGTAGTAGTTTATATCCAAGATGGTTACTGTATAGGTAGATCACTTTGAGCAACCCTCAGCTTTGTCTATAGTCTATGAAATGTAGCTTGCTGAGCAGTTTGGCGGGCAAGTTGATTGGATTGGCACAGGATTTGAATTTGATTTGCATCAGTTGTGATCTGAGGCCTGATGGCACTTGTGAAATAAGTTTGTTGTTTCAGATCAGTTCTTAATTCTTTGGTTAACTTTAGTCAATAATAGCTATTGTCTATCAACCCTGCTGAAAGTCTGTGCAAAGAGGAAAAGGACTGAATAAGCACGAAGTCTGAATATGTCTCCACTACTGTCTGAGTAGCTTTGCTGCACACTGAGGAAAAGTGTGAGACTCTTCCACTATTGTGGAGAACCTCTGCCCTCTGATCAGTCCCCATCCATCTCTTCATCTCCACAGATGGTTAGAAGCTATTCCATTGGCAATGTCCATGGCAGATACCATCCTCTCGATTCTCACTGCAGTGGTCTTAATTCTCTATGAGTCAAGCTGCCAAGCCCTGACTGCTTTTCCATCCTTTGTGGCCTTATCTTCCTATTGGTCTCTGGGAGTAATACTTGATAGATACTGATACTAATAACTTAGCAAGATTGCTTCACTGATTGATGACGCCGGATGAGGTTACTGTTTTCATGCATGATATTGTATTGTATTGTGTTACAACATTCATATATTGCTTACTACCTCTATGTGGTTCACTGAAGCACTTGCCTTCATGGGCAGCCTGCTAAGTAGGGCAAGTCAGTTTGGTTGATGATGAGGTGTGAGATGATAGGTACGCAGTTTATGGTTTTCAGTAGGCTGGTAGCCTTGAGCAGCTCTGGAGGCCCCTACATGTTATTTCTTATGATTGTAATTCAACTGGTTACTGCACTGGGGTTGTCCAATCTAAAACATTTTGTTTAAAGAGGTATGGTCCATAGCAGGAAAGGTTGTAGGGCAAAATTATGGCGAGTTCTGCTGTAGTGGCCTTTGTTACTATCATCCCATATCCAGTTGTCATTGTGAGATGTAAAGAAGCACTCCTGGTATGTATCCAGTTGGGACGTGCAGTGGTTGGCTAAATTAGAGTCCTCCGTTGGGCAGCAGAAAGTGGCAGTTCTCTTCAGTTATTCTGTGCCTGTTCAGCTGATGATGGCTGGTGGCTGGTGTATGGGCTGGTACAGTACTGGGTGATGGAAAAGCCCTATACCTGTTCTGTTGGTGCATGTGTGTGTAAGAGTATTAAGCAGAATAAGGGAGTTATTATGCAGCCTGTGTGAGCTACAATCAACTCCCAACCACTGAGTGTTATGGTAATAGTATTAGAGTTGGCCAGAAGGTCTATATATAGATTTCCATCACTATATCATGCAAAGACTAGTCATATGTCAACCCTTCATAACGTACCTAGAAACAGAAAGTAGTGTGTGCATTGGGCTGCTCCGTATCTGTGGGCTGTCTACTGTAGATTGTACTTGAAGGTGTGATGGTCATTCCGGGTTCTTTGTGGGATTACGTAGTTCACTTGCAAATAGTCAGGTTTTATACTCTCTTCTGAAGTAGATATGCTCCAGAATGCTTAAAATCTTGACTGACAGTGAGTTCAAGAGCTTGGGAAAGCAGTGCCTCCTGTAGAATTCTTATAGTGCCTCCTGTGGAATTCTTATAGTGCCTCATGTAGACTTCATATAGTGCCTCCAGTAGAATTCTTATAGTGCTTCCTGTGGAATTCATATAGAGCCTCCTGTAGAATTCTTATAGTGCCTCCTGTAGAATTCTAATAGTGCCTCCTGTGGAATTCCTTTTATTTAAAACACATTTTATTGCTTTTATAATTAATCAACATAAACAATACAATCATCGAGGCCAAACCTTAGGGGCTACAATATAAACATTGAGCAGTACTGGTATGCTGCGCTGAGTCATATGCATCGATAAAGGCAGACTTCACCACCATTAACACAGAAATATTCATTACTTTTATATTTGATCACAGACATTAACAGTCGGATTTCACAAGCCACACCACCCAGATTCGGTTAAACTTCTGTGGGATGCCACTTGCCTTGTACACTAGTTTTTCGAGAGCTGTGCATGAGTCCGTGCTGTGGATCCACTCTTGTAGGAAAGGGGCCTGTTCATCTCTCCAGTGTCTAGCAAGATCCCTTTTGGCCACCATGAATGTCATTGCAAAGTGTGAACGGGTTGCCCAGGAGTTCCTCACAGATTCCATTATCCCCATTAGCATAGTTTTGGAATTGAGCTCCAGTGGGATACCTACCACCTGGCCCATGTGCCACTTGACCAATGCTCAGTATGCCTGTACCCCCTACACATCAAGATAGTATTATAAAAGACACCCTGGGAGGAGCCACAGAGCAAGCATGCTGGGTTGCGGGCCTGGTCCATGTACAGAGGCATTTAGGGGAATAGTAAATCCTGTGGAAGTATCTAAATTGAAGTAGTCTTAGTCTCATTGATATTGCCAGTGTCTTCAACGCCATCATTTCCTCAACCCAATCGTCATCGCCCAGGGACCCCATGTCCTTCTCTCTTTGGACCCCACTGCCCAAGGGGGCCCGGTGCGTTTGTAACCAAGGATCTGCAGAGTTGAGGTATCCCAGCCCAGTGCATCTGTCCCCAACTTACATTTAAGCGGGTTGAATTTAGGAAGTGTTGTAAGCCTGACTTTATAGGGCTCTAAGGTATGCTGCAGCTGTAGGTAGCAAAAGAAATGGGAGGGATGAAGGCAAAAGTAATCTACCAGCTCCTGGAAGATACGCATATGGCCATCTCTCCAGACATCTCCCAAAGTGGAGATGCTAATTAGGTCCCATAGCTGAAATGAGTCCAGTTTTGGCCAACCATGTCCCATGTCACAAAGGGGTAGCTCCCATGATTGTTCCATGGCACTGTATATGGCAAAGAGCTGAGTGCCAACAACCGATTGAGACCTGGGTTACTGGTGGGAGAGAGCACGGAGGCCCCAACCTTATAGCAAGGAGAGCAAACCGTGGGGCTGTAGTCACATGATTTTGAGTCTGTGGGCCGGGTTCTCCTGTGAAATTCTTATAGTGTCACCAGTGGAATTCTTATAGTGAGGATGTCTGATAAACTTTGGTACAAACCTGGTGCCTAGTGTCCTGTTTTGTTTGCACTGCTTGTGTTTAACTTGTAGTTATGGTGGTTCTTTTCCTTGGGAGGCCTGTGGACAATCTGCAGTCCTTCCAACAAATATCACACAATGAATTTACGGATCTGGTCAAAGCGAGCAGGCCAGCCGGCATCCCTTCTGACCCTTGTCCACCACAAACCTTCAAGAAAAAATGTCTAACTACCTCTGCTGCCACACCAGTAAGAAGAATCATCAACAATTTCTTACTTACAGGAATATTTCTAGAAGACCTAAAAAAAAATTATAAATACGCCCTTTGCTAAGGAAAGCAAACCTGGACCAACTTAACCCTGACAACTACAGACCGATTGCAAATGGACCTTTCCTGGGCAAAGTGACAGAACGAGCAGCATTCACCCAGATGTCACAATTCATTGAAGACAATTTCATACTTTCAGACTTTCAAATGGGATTCCCTCCAGGAAGAGGCACAGAATCTGTCTGTCCTCATTGCCATCTGGGATGATCTGAAGAACACAGTTGACCAGAACGGGGTTGCTGCACTATTTCTCTTGGACCTCTCAGCTGCCTTTGACCCAGTTGACCATGACACTCTAATACAAACACTCTATGAAGCCGGCATAGAGGGGACTGCTCTCAACTGGATTACATCCTACCTTAAAAACAGAACAAATGTCATCCATACCCCCTTTCTCATCAAAACCGTACTTCACAGAAGCAGGTGTCCCTCAAGTCTTTATCATCTCACCCATGCTTTCCAACATGTACATGAAGTAATTACCGGCACTGATCAATGAATTTCATCTCACATGCTTCAACTATGCAGATAACATACAAATACTCCTTAAACTGGAAAGCCCCAAAGACATTGGAAACTCACAAATGTTCTGTTTCCTCAGAGCTGTTGATCAGTGGATGCCATGAAGTCATCTCAAATTGAATGCTTTCAAAACAGAAATACTCACATGTGGGGACTGAAACAATTATGTCCCACTCGCCGCCTGGCCTGATGATCTGGGAACACCACCTAACGTATTTAAGGAAGTAAGAAACCTCAGAATTACCATGGAGTCCAAGCTATCAAGGAATGCTCAAGTGAACAAACTAGCAAGATCAAGCTCCATTACTATAAAAACTCACATCTTCCTCGCCTTGAAGGCCCTACATTGGCTACCAGTTTCCATAAGATCCACATTCAAACTGCTTTGTATTACCCACAAAGCGATACATGAAACAGGGCCACTCTTCATCAGGAATAAAATCACCAAATACATTCAACAAAGGAGCCTCTGCTTTTGGATTATATCTGTGTATCTAGATATGATATTCCTTTTTATAAATGTGTATAATAATTATGTTTATAAATATATAGATATTCATTAGTTCTACTTAACAAATGTACATTTTACTTATGGTTCTATTGTTCTATGTTTAACATGTACATAGGTGATTGCAGAAATAAGTAAATTTTTAATATAACTATCTACAATTACTTCACTACCGAACAAAAAATCTGTAATAATAAAATTATAAATTAGCTTAAAGTACACCAACACTTTAAAGTCTTAAGCCCGTATTTATACTTTTTAGCGCCACATTTGCATCATTTTTTGATGCAAAAGCGGCACAAACTTACAAAATACAATTGTATTTTGTATGTTTGCGCCGCTTTTGCATCAAAAAGTGGCGCAAATGCGGCGCAAAAAAAGTATAAATATGGGTCTTAGTTTAGTAAACATAACTTAAATCTAGATGTATTACCTTCCTTACAATATATATCTTCCATGTATATATGTATCTTTATATTTATTTCTTTACTCCTAATTCAGCATCTCCAATGCACTACCCCAGTGGTTCCCAACCTTTTGACTTCTGTGGACCCCCACTTTATGATTACTGGAACCCAGAGACCCCCATTGACTCATTATTGGAGTCCGGGGACCCCCCACTAAGTCATTACAGAAGCCCTTTCTACTACTATGATCCCCAAAATAACAGTTTCTAGACCATTACCTCCTCTACCCCTCGTTGTAACATCTCAAAACCCTTTTACTATATAGATCCCCCAAAAAAGCCTCTCTAAACCCTCCTCTCTGACTCCTTTACCCTCCACCTCACCTTTACTCATCCCAAGCCTTCTCCTACTGCCCTAATCTCTAATTAAACACATTCTAAACTCTTCCCTCTTCTATCCCTCCACTATTCTTTTCCATCTAACTAACACACCTACATGTCCGCACAAATGAATTAAATAATTCCCTATGCTAATTCACCACTAATTCACCTTTTTGAGTTCCGGAGTAGTGTGCTACTCACCATGAAATGTTCAGCGCCTTGTTGGGGTAGTATGTGCTATATGAATAGGAAACGTTCCCCCTACGATCCTGCCACTATACTTTTTCATTCATCTAACAAACTCACATATCCACCGCTCAAACTAATCTCATATTTCCCCATAGTAATTCACAAATAATCCTTTTTGGGTTCCGGAGTAGCGTGCTGCTTGCTGAAAAGTGCTTCAACGCTTTGTCAGGTGTAGTAAGCGCTATAAAAATGCAATTACAATTGAACATTGCTGTATTGCAGTAGGTAGCCAGTACAGCGATTGCAAGACTGGAGTTATGCTTTCTCCAGGATGAAGGCAGTGAAGGAGACTTGCAGCAGCAGAAATTAGAATTTTTAGCAGTTTGCATGATGAAACTTGGTGCACCAAGGTATAGTCTGTTAACCAGGGCTTAATTTGAGCTTGTTGTTTCCGGTGCTGAGCACCGGCACTTACTTTTGAGGGCCGGGGCTTATTTTTCTGTTTCAAGCATTTCCTGCGAACAAAATAAACATATGGGACAGTCAGAGGAAGGGAAAACGAAAAACGTCACAAAGGGAGAAAGTAGAAAGCTGCTAGAGTGAGCTGAAGGGGCAGGGAGTGGCTTTACATGGACTGAAGAGGCCAGAGATGGCTTCAGGATTAAGCTGCCTCCGTATTCCGTGTTCACACATTTAATTGCAGCAGCCGCGTGTTTAAGAGGAGGGCTTTGGGCACCGGCACCTTTTTTTTTTTTTTTACAAATTAAGCACTGCTGTTAACACTTTCAAGCATGGCAATTACAGGTGTGAACATAGCATATAGTTTTTTTTAGGTATCCACGTATGGTAAGATGTGACACAGTCTTTTCATTGAATGCAAGATGCTCTTTCTTACCTTTTTGATATGTAGTAACTGTGCATTCTAGTTTGCAGAGATATTTTCAGCAGCTGGTGGGAGCTCAGGACTTTACAAGTCTTAAAAGCCTGAAAGAGGTGTCTGACGAGTGGAAATCTCACCAAGCCAGTTATCGGCTCCAAAGTTTGATGAAACGGCATGACCTTGCATCTTTGAGACTACAGAGTAAAGTATTCCAAAAAAACATCTAATGTACATAGTCACCAAAAAACTCCCTCCAATTCAATGAACTGCTTTAAAATGTAATGTAACGAATTGTTAATTTCTGTGAATTTCTCCTAGAGGATATCTGTGAGTGGTTTGACACTGTAGTGCTGCAGCCTGTCTGCATGCTACACTATACGGCCAAATCAGTGACAAGTAAGTTCTATGAAAAATACAGATCAAATATAATATGGTAACATTGAAATGTAAGGCACTTCACCAGAGAACTGTATGACAGTGCCATAACTCCACTTTACAAGTGCAGAGTCTCTGCACATAAAAAGACGTATCTTTTTCGGTGTTGAGACTCCACATTTGTAAAGATACTACTCATAAATCCCTTTGTGAATAGCAAACAATAGTAAACTTTCAAAAAAGTGTAAGTTTATGTTTGTGAATCAGTCCCCCTGTGAGAAGGGATGTGGAATTGTTTAAACATTCTACTTGTCCAACTGACATATTGTTGCTGGACTCTACTTGTTCTGTAAAAATGTCCGCCTGCCCCGCCACTCCCTAAATCAGCTAGATGGGCAGCACAGAGGGTAGCAGTACTACAATGAGAGAACCTTAGCTCACATGCAAATATCTGTGTTGACTGCGTGTTGATTCAACAATGTTATGCAAATTTGTTGCATTTACTCTGTCTACAGCAGGTGCTCAGTAGTGTGACTACATGGCACACACCTGTCAGCCAGTTTACTTGTGACAGATTTTCATATGTACTGAAACAGCCTCTAAAGGCAGTGTGAATGGAAATTTTTGTCAAAATATTCTGAATGTGTCTAGCTATTTATGTGCCTGTTGAAAAGGCTGATCATTATTTGTCCTGCTGCAAAAATTTCTCACATTTGATGCTCTTGCAAATAATTCCGGGTGACAATAGTTGCTTTCTTCAGCATGACTTTCAATGAAACAATTCAAGTATTTAGCAGAGTTGCTGTGGTTTAATGGGGAACATATCCACATTTCCACACTTCTCATCGGGTTTGTTATACCTGTAAATGGGCAGTTGCATTACTTCTCAGCAGAATGTCACAGCTGGACTGGTAAGTCTCAGCACTTTCAAACATTTCTGCTACGATTTCATAGAGGTTATTTGCAGTTTCAGTTACATGATCAGTGTTCGAATGTGCTCACTTTTTAAATGCCTGGGCACATGTGAGAAGGGTTATATGGAGTACACAAGCATTAGTTCATGTTTCCATTATATAAGGAAAAAAGAACAGATGGTTGACAGAATGCGGTACAAATCTAACATTTATTCCCAGTCACAGATCTGAAGTTAATCCATCAGTTTTTTGCTAACCATGCCATTCCAGTTTCAACCCAGCCATATGCAAATCAGTCTTGGCCCTGCTCCTCATGGGAACAATCCAGCCTGAACTGCCAGGCCAGGTCCTCCATGGACCAGAAACAAGCACCCTGGGACCGGTTACAGGGTATCACCCCTCATCAGCCATGCTAGCTTGAATCTGGTGGCATAGAAAGAATGGGAACTGTTGGAAATGGCCCTTTTTGCAGGGTTATCCCCAAAACTTTTTCCTTGTTCCTCCTATTTTTTCAGGTCTGTTTTTGCTGGTTTATTGTCTCTGAACACTCTACCACTGCTAATCAGTGCTAAAGTATAACTGCTCCCTAGGTAAATTGTACTGTTGATTGGTTTAGCCATAACTGGCATATTTAATTTATTGGTAAGTCCCTGTTAAAGTGCACCAGAGGTGCCAAGGGCCTGTAAATCAAATGCTACTAGTGAGCCTGCAGCCCTGATTGTGCTACCCACATAAGTAGCCCTGTAAACGTGTCTCAGACCTACCACTGCAGAGTCTGTGTGTGCAGTTTTAAACTGCCTACCTTCCGTTTTGATATATGTAAGACACCCCTAAGGTAGGCCCTAGGTAGCCCCATGGGCGGGGTGCAGTGTATTTAAAAGGTAGGACGTGTACTGGTGTGTTTTATATGTCCTAACAGTGAAATACTGGCAAACTCGGGTTTCACTGTTGCAAGGCCTATCTCACTCATAGAGTAACATGGAGCCTGCCTTTAAATAACTTTAAAGCGCAGATTCCCTTTGAGGGCAGATAGAAATGTGGAGTTTGGGGTCTCTGAACTCATAATTGAAAAATACACCTTTTAGTAAAGTTGGTTTTTAGATTGTGAGTTTGAAAATTCCACTTTTAGAAAGTAGGCATTTTCTTGCGTAAACCATACTGTGACTCTGCCTGTTTGTGGATTCCCCATCTGGGTTAGTTTGACAGTTGGGCTGTTGTGAATTCCCTCCAGACAGTGACACAAAGAGGTCTGGGGTGCAGCCGGCATAACCTGATGGGCCATCTGAGCTAGAGTGGAGAGAGGAGTGGTCACTTACACCTGTAAGGACTGTGCCTGTTCTCACACAATGCAGTCTCCAACCCCCTGGTGTGCGTCTGGGGTCTGGCCTGAACAAGGAAGGATTTGCAAACACTTGAGACTTTACTTTGAAGTTTGCCAACTTCAAAGGCAGAACGGGGTATAAGAAAAAGACCCAAAACCACAGACTTTTAGAATCCTTCTGGAATCAAGAGGAACCTCTGCCCAGGAGAAGAGCTGAAGAGCTGGAGGAGGAGTACTGTCCCTTTGCTGTGTTGCTTTGCAGGACTGGCCTGCAGTTGCTGATTCTGCCTGCAAAGAGTGCAAAGGGTGAACTTTGCTGGGTGTCCTGCTTGAAAGAGTTTTCCAAGGGCTTGGAGTAGAGCTTGCCTCCTGTTAGAAGTCTCAGGGACACCAAAGAGTTCAGTTTCCTCGACCTGCAGCACTGGGAACTGTGTGTTTTGTGCTGTTCAAGAGGAGAAACCACTTCGACGCCGCTAACGAAGCTGCTGGCCTGCACTGTGACCTGCTGACGCCTCTCAGAGCTGCACTGCCCCGCTTTGCACCGCTTTGCACCGCTTTGCACTGCGACCCTGGTCTCACCGACGCCATCATCTGATGACTTCACCGACCGGCTGCTCGCACTGCGACCTGTGGGCCCTGCACTCCGGCATCTCCTGCTCACACTGCAGCCTGGGCCACCCCGCTGACGAAGCTCCTGTTCACACAAGTGCCACTACCTGCACCTTGGCCTGTGGACACCGCTTGTAAGGTACACAAAGCACCGTCCCGCACTGCAGCCCTTGTTCACCAACGCCAGCATCATCGACTCCAGTGTCATCACCAGGCATCCTGCCTGCACCGTGGCCTGTGGACTTCGCTCGTGAGGGTCACAAAGCATTGTCCCATTCCGCACCACTGGCTTGTGCCTACCGACGACAGCGCTGCATCAATAACACTGCCGTCTGCATCGTGACCCGGATGACACCGCACATTGCACCGCCCGCTTCACACCACAGCCCTGGGCTTACCAACGCTGCTGGATGCTGTCACTGAGCCGCTGCCTACACGTGACCTGCAGCTGCAACGCCATCAACGCCAGTGCTCCTGACTACATCAGCCCTGAGTTCGATCTGCAACACTTGGACTTCAAAGGCCAGATGACACCCGCACCGACTCCAGAACTGACACTGCGATGCCAGCGATGCCGCTCTCCAGAGCTCACTGCAAGGACTACGACACCCTGCAAATCCAAGCTACTGTTTGCGGATCTTCCCGACACCATAGCTGGCCCGCAACACCACGGCTGGCCTGAACCATTGGTTCTGTTGATTACGACGCCGTGATAGCCCCAGGTGGAGCTATTGACTTCAAGGAACTGTATTTTTGAGTTAATCTTGCAGAATCCATATATCTATTACTGTATGGTGGATTTTTATCATATTTGGTCTCGTCTTATATATATATAAATACTGGCTATTTTTCTCAAAATGGTGTGGCGTCCTTTTGTAGTGTTTTCATTTATTACTGTGTGTTATGTGCAAATGCTTTACACATTGCTTCCGAGATAAGCCTGACTGCTTGTGCCAAGCTACCAAGGGGGTGAGCAGGGGTTATCTGAGTAGGTATCTCCCTTATCCTGACTAGAGTGATGGTCCCTACTTGGACAGGGTGCAAACCGACTGCCAACTAGAGACACCATTTCTAACAGGAACCATGTCTTGGCATACCCTTAGGCCCAGATCTGGGGGTGAAGTTTTGACATTGTTGAGCATTCTTTTCATCATATGTTCTTTTTGCATGTGTCACCCTAAGCAAGAAGGGTATGCCCAGATGTTGGCAGATTTAGTCAGAGAGGCAGAGTGATTGCTACAGCAATGCAAGCTTACTGTACATAAAAACATAAGCCACACAGCTAGGTTCGTGCATGTTTGTCTCACTGGCAATAGGGATGCACAGCACGGGCACAAACACATATATAAACCTTTCAACTATACCCAGTCCCACAATAAGCCTCCTTCACATGCAGAACAGGCACAGCAAGGCAGCAACAGAGAGCAAGGCTTTCATGAGAAGGAAGTCTCTGAAGGGTAGGGAAGAAGAGGGAAAGTGGATGGACAGCAAACGTAGGAAAGAGGCAGGGATGCTATGGGTGGAGATGAACAAGGGGTTACAGCAGTCTCTCTGCACACTTTGCATAGGTGACACATAACAAGGACCCCTGGGCCCAGTGACAGGAGAACTCAAAATACTCTTCAGGCCTCCTAAATAGCAGAGGCAATCTGTCCAAATAAAACCTGTTAATGCTTCAGGTACTAGAATGTATAAATCAGATATTAGCTGGAGAGCTGTTCCCAGATTTTCAGTTTCCTGTCCTATTAGCACCCGTCCCGCCATGTATAGTACAATTTCTATCTTAGAAACAGAAGTATAGAGATCTGTGAACGCCCTAACAAACCTCTGCAGCATTTCAGCTCAATACACAGAACTGACTCCCCATGCATTGATAACAAGCATGAACCATCAATAACAACTGGAGCATCAAGCAAAGTATACAGTAGTTCTAAATGCAGAGACCCTCCAGAGGAGGCCAAACATTTTACTACTAACGGAGTTCAGAATGTGCACACCTTTATCCAAAAGTGGTTTGTGGGGTTGGCTGCAATAAGAACATTTGTCTGGAAAGTTAGCCTGGGCCAGTGAGCAGGTGGTGCAGAGCCTTAGTCCTACTAAAACAATCTGAGCAACCAGGGTCAGGAACCGGAGAAAATTAAGATTCTGGTCGAAGGACTGTATTACACCCAATAATAAAAAAAGTCAAATATTAATCCTTTAAATCGTGATCTACATGTTTCTCATGGATTGCTGCTGCAGACGAACTAACTCACATAACTATTACTCTGGGTCATTAAAATTCAGCTGCAGGATTCCACTATAGATAATATAGAACCATTTTGCGTGCAGAGCGGGCAGTGCATAGAGATGACTGCCTGCGTCCTGCCTGCATGAGTCTGTAGAGACTTAAGATTTGATGAGCCTGAGACTTAAGATTTGATGGGCCTGATTCACAAAGGTGAACTTACACTTTTCTGTAAGTTTACGATTTTCAGCAATTCACAAAGCAATTTTACGAGTAGTATCTTTACGACTGTCTATCTTTTTATGTGCAAAGACCCCACAGTTGTAAAGATACTACTCGTAAAATCGCTTTGTGAATCGCAAACCTGTGGGCGTGATTCACAAAGTTAAACTTACACTGTTTTGTAAGTTAAACATTGTGAATCATGCCCAGAGTTTTGCAGAGAGGGTACTTTGCCTTAAACAAGACAGAGTATCTTGCCCATCAAACCCTTTGTCTGTCACCTTTCTTAGAGAAGGTGGGCCTTAAGCTTCCTCCAACGGCCCTAACGAGTAGACGTTTTTTTCTATCTATAACTGGTAGGAAAATATTAGTGGTGAGGGACAGAAGAAAACAATAAAGATAACCACACCCAGGGAGAAAGCTCCCAGGGTTTGAGAGTCATTCGTTTTTTTGGCTTTTTTAGAAACAAACTCATTAGGAATTTGTATCTTAAAAAAAAACGTTTTGTATGTTAAAGGGAACTGATGTGAAGGTAGTTATTTTCAAAGTACAGCTATGAATAGTGATGACCAGTGCTTAATTTGTAAATAAAAATGTGCCGGTGCTCAAAGCCCTCCTTTTAAACACGCGGCTGCTGCAATTAAATGTAGGAACACGGACTATTGAGGCGGCGTAATCCTGAAGCCATCTCAGGCCTTTTCAATCTATATAAAGCTCTCCCTGCCCCTTCAGCTCACTCTTGCAGCTTTCTGTTTTCTCCCTTTCTGACTCTTTTTCGTTTTTCTCTTCCTCCGTCTTTCCCATATGTGTCTTTTGCTCGCAGCAAATGCTTGAGGCAGAAGAATAAGCGCCGGCCCTCAAAAATAAGTGCTGGTGCTCCGCACCGGATACAACAAGCACAATTTAAGCACTGGTGATGACCACTGGACTGACAGTCATCTCCAAATTTGGCGGATAGTAGTCCCTCAAGGTGGCTGAGGTAATGGCAAACATTAATAAGGCCCTTAGTTCTCTCTGGGGTCCACTGGAAGGATTTAAATGTATTTCTTAGGGTGTAATGTACTGCAGCTTTGCATTGAGAACATTTTGAAATTAGAGGTCTAAGAAAGGCAGGGTTAACAAACTAGCATATTTCAATATAGCACTTCATGCCACAGTCTTATGACTTCTGAGTGTTGAACGTAGCTGCTACCAGCAATATCTGACTCGGTGTCATACCTTTTCGAGACTGGGATGTGACCCAAAGAATAGGCGTGTATTTCGTTAGGAGGAACAGTAACCGTACACTGCTCACACACTTCGGCTGTGCCTACATGTTCAAAGTTTCTTGATTGCCAGTGGGTATCTGCAAGTACGAAGGAAAGGTTAGAGAGAGCACATGCTTGGTATGGGAAAGCAGGTTCACTTTTCTGACTTTGTGGCAGAAGGGTTTAATACCTATACTCTATATAGAATAGGTGCACCAGACATCTTCAGCAAGTGCATAAACCCGCCAAGTTAACCCAGGTGATATCTATTTACGCAGGTACCATGTGCAAATATTTTTTGGTTGATATGGGAGTAGTAGGGGTCACTAAGGGTCTAAGAAGAAAGGGTAGGGGTGTAGTATACCAGAGATGCCTGTGTAGGGCTTGGGCAGAAGTGGATATTTCCCATATCAGGTAACCCCCCAGATTTCCATAGCTGTTGTTTGCGCACCATGCTTTTGCAAAGCTACCCTATGACCTAATGCAGTGGTTCCCAACCTTTTGACTTCTGTGAATCCCCACTTTATCAGTACTGGAACCCTGGACCCCCACTGAATCATTATTGGAATCCGGGGACCCCCCACTGAGTCATTAATGAAAGCTGGGGACCTAATCTGTTAATATTTTTTAATTTTCTAAGCAGTCACGACCCCCAGGCGTCCCCGGACCACAGGTTGCGAACCACTGACCTAATGTATGTGTTCTTTCATAGCCTGGAGATAGTTGTAGTATACTTTGAGAACTAATGAATACCATGGTAGAAGAAGGTGGTGCCAAGTACTCACAGGGGGGGCAGCAGGTGCCTTAACATGCTGAGCTATTTTGCTAGCTTATGTGTTGAGTTCCCCTTTCCTGTAGGCGCATTGCCTTACATATTGAAAGTTGTTAGATTGCCATGACGGTTTGAGTAGGCACCAGGATAAACGATGTGAAAAGAGGGTGTCATACGTCGACTAGGATGTCGGAGAGGCACCAGCTGGACCACGTCACAGGCAATAAAGGATACATAGCCTGAGGTTTCTGCAGCAGGTACAGCAACATCAGCTTTTGTGCCAGTACATCATCCTTGAGCAATTTTCCCTGGGACCATTTGGATTTCCCCCTCAGTGCTCTTAAGTTTGTTAGCCCTGATAATGGACTTCAAATTAAATAATAGGTCAAAACACTGTAAACTCTAATGCAATTAGACTTCAGGACCATGTTCTTCTCTGTACACCTTGGAGTCCCAAATCCACTGTACTTTTGTTGACACTTTTAACTTTTTTCATATATGTTGCACAGTCCACTCACATTTTGAGCACTATGTGAAATATACTACTAGATAATAAATTGCCTTAATTCTTGATATTTAATGTGTAGGAATATGGACATTGCTTTTAAGTATTGATTACATTTGGACCACTGATTCATCCAACTCCTTGGTCATTTTTAGGTTTTTCCTAAATAACATATGTGCTGTCTCTTCAAGACATGTTTTTTTAACTATCAGTGGGCTTAGAGGCAATCCCATTACTTAAAACTGGTTGGCTTTATCAGCTCGCTCAATGGCTTACTTCGCGCTTGTCAGCGCCGCGGTTGCCACTTCCTCATCTTGTGTGTAGCCTTCCCCTGGAGCATGACCCAAGTACTTGTGTCCTTCCATTGTTTTCGCTTATGGGAGCTATTTTGTTTTCCTTTTGTTGAAGTGCTCTACTGAGTGGATCTTTTGTAGCTGTCTCTGCCCTGTATTTCTCCCTTCTCAGTCTGCAAGTTGTCTGTGTTTGCTTCTTCATTCCCACCCGTTTCTCATGCTGTCCCTCCCTCCCACTGTTGTGTTGGCCTCTCTCAACCATAACAAAAAATAGCGTTATGACATGAACATTGCTGGTCGCCTCAAAGTGCCTTTTACATTCTCCCCACCTCCCTTCTGTCTTTCATCTTTTGTGTTCCAACCCCCCTGTGAGCCCCACACACCCTGCCTTTGTTGCCCGAGTAACGAAAAAGCACTATGACCCATAGCGATTTTTAGGTTGAGCATAGCAGTGCGCAAGCGCTGCTTTTCCGACGTGTTGTCATCTATGGGGGCTTTTAACCACAACCATCATTATCACTAGTTCTTGGGCTTGCCTTTCAAAAATCCTTTATCATTGGTAAATGCTTTATGTTTGTCCCTCCTTGGGGCGGTTTTGTTACCGCCTTGGTCAGCGACCCTGTATCATGTATAATTGCACTTTTGCCAAAACGTTTGACTCCGAGTATACTTCTTTTTAGGGTCGAGCCTGGGTCGCATGCGCTTGCGCATGCTTTTCGCTTGCGAGATGCTTTAGGAGTTAGAGAAGGGCTTGGAGCCCCGTCCAAATCACGTCAGTGTCTTTCATTGGTTCATGGGCTTGCCTGTTAAAATCTGCTTGCTTTTATTAGTGGAAAGCATGCATACGTCATGCCTTTTCTGGTGGTTAGTCCTCCTCGAGTGCAGCGACCAAGTACTGAAAACATACAAGGCTCGCTATTTTCCGTCCGGTTTGTGGACTACTTTTTATCTTCGTTCGCAGCGCGATCTCGCTTGGCAGAAGTTGAGCGCTTTCCATGACATCAACCCTGTTACATAGTTAATTGTACTTTTGCCAGTTATGTATATAATTGCACTTTTACCAATAGGTTTCACTACGAGTGAACTGTAGCAGGACGATCACGCTCTTTTTTTCCATTTAATGTGGCAAGAACAGTCCGGTTGGGCGTTTACAACTGCTAATAGCTCTAACTCGGAGAAATGCGAGACCCGTTGCATTGCAAATGATTGTTCCTTTTGTGTCTCTCCTTCGCGCTCACGCGGCTATAGCGCTTGGAATTGGCTCGATTAGGTCAACTGTTTTTCTTTTCAGCTTCATTTTATGTGGCAGGAAAAGTCCAGTTAGGAATTTACAGCACTAATAGCTCTAGCTCGAGCAAACGCGAGACCCACTGCACTGCAAATGCTTGTATTTCATTTTTAGCGATGAACCCTGGGCCTGTAACAGAAGCGGCAGATTCAAGGAACTCGTTTTATTTGCCCTAGTGACCGTTTTGCCTTGGATCCCTCCCACCCCCGTCTATGTTGCTTCTTATCCCGCCCTCCTGCCTCCATCCCTGTTCCTTCTTCCCCCACCGCCCCCTGTCACTGTTTCGTCTCCCCCTCCAAACCACCCACGTCCGTTTCATCCTAAGCCTCCCAGCCGCACCTGTTTCTTCTGTCCCTGTTTCTTCCCCTCCACAGCCTCCTTGTCCTGTTTCTTCTTCCCCCAGCCCAAACGACAGGAGGAAAATAAAGCGCTATGAAGCGGCCAGCGCTGATTACTTCATAGTTGTTTTTTTTTAACCGTCCCATTATCCACAGTCTCCCGCCCTCCCGGTCTCCACCCGCCCCATAGTTGCCAAGGCTAATAGCTCACCCACAGGCCCGACATATTGGCTTTGCCAATGCTTGTTTTCTCGCGAGCCCACAGTGTCCTTCATACTTTAGACCAGTAGCAATAACGATGTGTAATGTGATACCGTGTTGGAAACAAATACACATATTTAAAAAAAAACACGAAATTTAAGAACATTCCAATTGAGATGTATATTTTCTGTTGTTACAAAGGAAGAAGTGACATCTTCCCCAAAACGTCAACAAACACCTATTCCACTCCACGCATTAACCCACTCTGTCTCAGAATGTTCTCCCATACAGTGGTATTTGAGTGTAGACACGGAATGATCGCAGCCCAAGTCTCTGCTGCAGCTCTGTTGGACCGCACTCGCCGTCCAGCTGGTAACGTGCAAAAATCCATTCACCGCCAACGCAGATGGTGCTTGTGCCTGCCAGCAGTCCACGGAAACGGAAGTCATTCCAGACAGCAGACTCACTGATGCATCGTACTTAGCCTCCCACAAAACAAATTTACTCTCGTGGCTAGGCACTGTTTGTAGATCATGTGTCGACAATGAGCAGACGCGTAGCACCCAGTGGACTGACATCGAAAGGGGCGTTTCATGCAAAAATCCTCGGCCATATTTTTCTTTTATACGTTGAAACCAATGCACATGACAGGCAGACGAGGCACTCTCTACGTCAGAGGTTCTTACCCGTTTGACTCCTGTGGGCCCCACTTAACTATTACTAGAACCCTGTGAGCCCCACTCAATGGCTGTTGGAATCGAGGGACCCCAACTGAGTCATTACTGAAAGTCTGGGAACCCGGCCTAAGCAGTTTTGAGGAGTTGAACAACAAAACAATACACAAAATTTAAAGAAACAAGATTTCATGAAACAGATACATGTGAATAAATATTTTATTTAATTCACAAACAAACATGAAAAAACGACATTTTAATTTTAATGGGAAGGTTGGAGTTTTTCTGAGTTTAATTGAAGGCACTAATTGTCCAATCTGTATTATGTTTGATGAACTTGCACTGCTCCTACAAATCATTATCAGGATACTAACTACATTTTTAGTCTCCAATTTCAAATTCCTTCACATTTGCAGAATGTTTACAAATATTTTAACATTTCCCTTCTTTATCTACATAGATTTTAATAATCTGCTAATATTTAATTTTCTGAGCAGTTGCGGACCCCTGAATAGGCATCGTGGGTTCACAGACCACAGGTTAGGAACCACTGCTCTAGGTAACTTAGAAATAAAAAATATTAGTTGCTGAGAACTTATTTAGCATGCTGGGACACAGATTTTTCCCCTAAAAAAACAGCTTACAAATATGAACGGTGCTTTATAAAAACACAGGCTGTGATAAGTAACAGCACAGTTACAGTTTCCAGCCAACTTGAAGGTCTGTTACCTGGAACTATATATGCAAACATCACTTAATCCAAAAAATGAAAGTTATATTTAGGATCAGGATAGACAACTGTGAATGTACAAGCAATAATTGGTACAACTTTTTCTTATTGTTTAATTTTATTTTGCTTTTTGTTATTTTTGATATAAATATTGTAAGGGCATAGGCGTTGCATTTGGTATGTGAGTTATGTTTTGCATTGCTGTTGTGCAACTTTAACCTTTGGTTTTCAGGGTGTCACCAAATTAACAGAAACAGAAGTATGTTATACTAGACCAATGCACCCCCGTTAAACTACTATGAATTGTACTAACTTGTAATGACATTCATTGGGACATGTTAACATACTAATTATCAATTAAGCATATCAAATGGTCTTCATTAAACCATGTAATAATTAACTATTAACTTTGTGAATGATCTTCAATAAGACTGATAATTTTAATAAAGCATTTCAATTTAAACAAAAAGTATGCATGAGATTTTTTCTACTTCCAGCATGCTGCAAGCACAGCCTTAGGATCCACAGCCAAGAGTTCCTATACTCCAGGACTCCTGCACAACAATCCAAGCTTCTAAGAATGCTTACAACTTTAAAGGTCTTCTGGGTTCACCAATTTTACCCTCTAGGAGACTTATGGCGACCTCTGATGAAACTTTTGTGGGGGGCTCCTGCACTCCTGGCAGTCTCTCAAACACTTGGTTGGGATTTGCTGGTGTCCACACCCTACCTGGGCCACCAAAAGACACAAACATGCACATGTTGAGGTCCGCAGAGGATTCTGTGGTCTTGCTTTAGCCTCAGGCATGAATAATTTGATAGTGGCCTCATGCCACAGAGAAATGCTTTTCTTTTTTCTTTTTTAAAGGGTGCCTCAATCGCATTTGGGTAATCCACATCCTCTGTTTTCGTTGGGGGCCAAAGGGGAAGTCCCAAAGCACCCACAGTCCCTGTCAGCTCTCCATGCGCTTACAACACTGGCTTGGTGTGCCATGCAGGAGCTGGCTGCACCTTCTGCCCTTTGCAGGAGTAAATACAGACATTCTTCCCACCCGAGCTGACTGTGGGTGGGAGGCTTAATGCCAGGTATCCCCCCGCTGCCACAGGTATGGGCATGAGGCCAGAAATAAGAGCACCCTGTCTAGTCCCTTCTCTGGTCCCTAGGAACTGGGGGGCATTGCAGCACAACTTACAACTGCTGAAAGTGGTGGCACTTGTTTTGCTTCTGCTTGGTGTGGGGTCCCAGAAAGATAGGGTCCCAGGGCACTTAAACATGTATGCAATGGGCTGCATGTATGCTGCCTCCCAGTCTCCATTTCTTTATTTGTTGCAAGTCAGCATCCGGGGCCTTCACCCTCCCCGGGGGTTGAGGAAGCCCCACAGAGCAGAGCATTGTACACACCCTCAGTCCCAGATGGTTCTTCCCCGTGAACCAAGCTTCCGTTGATGTTTTCTTGCCCTGGCATGCTATTTTGGACACTTAAGATATCTTTTGTATTCCTGTTGGGCCACTCTAGCCACCAGGGCTCTCCAGGCCTCATGCCCCCTCCACCTAAATCTGGGATGGCAGGGTGTGCCTACTCTGCCCCTTTACACTGCCTTTCATTTTCTTTGTCAGGATTGCTGAAACGGCTGCTACAACGTATTCTCCACATTGTGGCCAGTTAATCAGGGTTCATCCATCCACTTTTAATGGGGCTACTAGAGGATATCAGAACACCATAGGTTCGGATATCTCTAAATTTTTACCATTGTTAACTTCTTTGTACCCACCTACGTGTTGTCATCTATGGGGGCTTTTAACCACAACCATCATTATCACTAGTTCTTGGGCTTGCCTTTCAAAAATCCTTTATCATTGGTAAATGCTTTATGTTTGTCCCTCCTTGGGGCGGTTTTGTTACCGCCTTGGTCAGCGACCCTGTATCATGTATAATTGCACAGCATTGGGGTCAGAAACAGGAGAGACCTAGGCCCTCAAGGGGCAAAGTCGAGAAAGAGAAGAAGATCCATAAAAACCATGGTAGAGTGTTGAACTCTGTTTACTAAATCACTGTAAACTATTACAATGCTTTAGATAATTTGTTTACCTTCCAACTTAAAAAAAAAAAATGTTAAAGTTACTGTCACAGTTAGAAACGTCTCCATTGCTAGCTGTGCTCAGAGGCAGGCGCCAAAACGTTCAACTGCTTGATCTAAAGTTAAAAATGTTTTTGACATAATGAACAAAATGCACTAGAGTATAACATAACATTTAAATGGCAACAGCTGTACATCCCTACCCAGAGGGGAGCTGAGTAACGATGAGAGCTTTCTATATTAGGGGTAGAGAAGGCTCCAACACCAGGAGGAGGCCAGATGCTGTCTGTTCTAAATATTGGTATCTCCCACAAGAAGGCTGCACTTTTTCAGATGGTCTGCATTCAGTGTTGGGATTGAAAAAGGTTACTCCAGGAACCCACAAATTGGGGTCAAGGTATAGCAGAGGAAAGGAGGTGGAGTCACAAGGAGGGAGTCATGAAAAGGAGAGTCTGAAAGTCAAAGTATACATTAAAAAAATCTGCTGAAAAGAAATTGGCAAAAAGGACACGTGACACTAAGACCCTCATTACGAGTTTGGCAGTCCGAGGACCGCCACGGTGGAGGTCGTACCGCTGTGGGCTCGGCGGAGAAGACCACCATATTATGACTGTGGCTGCGTTCTGACCAGAACACAGCCAAGTCACCGCCAGTACCGCCAGTGCGGCCGGACCGCCTCGAAAAGCCTGGCGGAAACGAGCAATATAAAAGGGGACAAACCTTCAGGAACACAGGCACGTCCACAGCCTCCATGGAACCCGAACTGGAAGTCTTCCCATTGCTCCTGCTGGCCATACAACTCCACAACTAGCTATTGCAACGAAGATAACACCCGTAAGAACAGCTGCCTAGCACACACTGGAGGAAAGGACATTAGTACACACCCACACACAACACACACACCCGGCACGGCTAGCCACACCCACACGCACACACGCAAACAAACACCCGTAGCAACACACACACACACACACACACCTACACACACACACACAAGCCACACACAACAAATCACAAATAAACATCACATACATGTGGAAGGAAAGCCAGGACAAGTTTGTAACCATTAACACCAATGGTGAAATGATGCAGATATATAAAAAAAAAAAATAGTGCGGGCAGAACTATATACAAGATGGGCCTACTGGTCAGTCCAATACATATCAGTGCCCCTGGCATACTGGGCAATGTCCAAGGCCCCAACTTGATCCCTGACTGCAAAGTGGCCTCCAAATGGCAGGGTCATCAATGGGGCATGCAGTCATCTCAGGGGTGGGGGGGGGCAGAGGTGGGAGTTTGGGCATGGCTTCTACCAGGGGGACCATGGAAGGACTGGGAGGTGGAAAGCAGGGGTTTGGGGAGGGAAACAGGGAGCTTGGGGGGGACAGGGACTGGACCAGTAGGAGGGAAAAGGGAAACTATTTTAAGAAATGTTTTTTAGGAGCACAAGGTTGGTCACGGGATACACGTTTGAGAGTTGAGGGAGAGACAGTGATTCAGAGGTGTGTACGGTGAGGTGCCTTGGGTGCAGGTGCTAGTATGGATGCCATGTGTGTGCTGTGTGACTATTTGGTGGGTGAGTGTGGGCGTTTGGGTGAAGGGGGATGGAGGGGGGAGGAGATGCAGGGAGATAGCAGGGTGGATGTGTGAATGTATGTTGTGGTGGTGTCTGCAGGTAGGGTGGATGTGCTGCAAGTGGGTGTGTTGACAGTTGTGCAGAGTGCACATGTGGTGTATGGGGTGCATGTATGGGGGTCTGTTATTGTGGTGACGATGGTAATCAGGGCACTTGAGGCAGGATCTGGGAGTGATGATGTGGAGACTGCAAGTATGAGTGGTGCAGTGTCTGTGAGATGGGAGGTAGGAGGTGGTGGGGAAGTCAGTGTAGGGGGTGGATGTTGTTGTGTCTGCAAGTGTCTGTTGTGTGTGTGCATGGCAGTGTTGGCTTTTGTGGTGCTTGTGTTTGTCATTGTGATCCATGTCTGTTGATGTGGATGGCTGTTTGTGGGAAAGTGTGCCTTGGATGGGTGAGAGGAAAGGGCTGTGGGATTGGGAACAGGTAGTTGGAGGTGAGTCGGAATAAGAAGGGACACTGGCTGCCGTCAATGAGGAGGCCAGAACCTGAAAGGATCTCTGCAGGGCAGCCAGGGCACTGTGAATGCCTTCACAATGATTGACTGCCCCACAGAGGTGGACCTCAGGAGGTCAATAGCCTCCTCACTGAGGGCAGCAAGGCTAACTGGGGCAGAGGTGCCTGCGTTGAAGGAGATGCCCACCCTCCTGGGTGAGTGGGCACAGGCAACTGGGTGGGGAGCTACAGAGAGGGCAGTGCTGGTAAGGGGGGTGGTGGACAAGGATGGTGCTGGGATGCTCCCAGATGGGTCCGCCGCCACTAGAGAGCGTCCATCGGTGGAGAAATCTGAAGATGCTGTAGTTGATCCTGTCTCTCCCATGGCACTCCCCTCGCCCTCCGTCCCATTGGTCCCCTCGGCTCCGAGGTAGCAGCCTCCTGGGTCCCATGGGCTGCAGCTTCCCCACTCCCTAGTGCCCCTTTTCCTTGGCCTGATGATGCTGGTGCACCCAAAGACATAGAGGGAGGATGGGAGAGAGTAACAATATCATTATTTGCAGCCATACCATGGCAGGCCATGCCAACACCTATACATGCTACAACAGTAGGACACCATGGGGGACAATACAGCAATGCAGATGTTCACTGCTGATGGTAGTAAAGTAGCAGTCATGTACTTGATGAGGGTCATACTAGTCATACTTGCACAGTGCTTGCCACATTCTCATGCTTGTTTATGGAGACATGTCCTGTATTCCTCACTCAACAGAATCCTGCATGGGTAGGTAGCATGCCCACAAATCCATTGACAAATAGCACTGTGACATCTGGGCCCACTGTGCATATCTACACATACAGAGCATGGCAGCTGATTGAGGACTCACTAATTACCTCTGCCACAGTGGTAGGCTGATACTGACACCTCAGGTGTACTAATGCTGATGGCAGGAGCTGGCCACCAAAACTAGGTTGAGGTTGACCACACAAATCCCTCCTTGGAAGGAATTGCCCTCATAAGTCACTGTCTGCATGGTATGGGCACACATTTCTAACACCAAACCTGCCAGGGTCGACGTGCATCTACCAATGACCTACACTACATCTACCCACAGTAGTCAACCCAAAGCCATACAAGCATTACAATATAAAGGTCTGAGTGTGTACTTACCCACTTGTGGCTGCAGTGCTGCCCTCAAGCGCCCATCCACCTCAGGGTAGGCCACTGCCAAATTGCAGGACGTTGGGGGGGGGGGGCAGGGTCTGACAGGCACCCCTCCCTCATTGGGAGGATGCCCCCAGCTGGGCCTCTGTGGTCTTATGTGCCCAGCATCCCAGGGTCTCCCACTGCTTCCTGTAGGGTTGTGCTCAGCTGGGCATGGACCCCCAGGGACTGCACTTTCTTGGTGATGGCACGCCAAATCCCCTTTTTCTGATGGGTGCTGACCTGCATGGGTGACACAAAGAGAAGGACAAAGTCATGTAGAGTGGCATCACAGGGACAGCAGTGGACATCAAACATCAGACATATCGCATGACCACACTCACATGTCTTCATGCCACTAACGCTGAGACTCCTCACCCATCTCCATGCAACCATTCCGTCTGCCCCGTCCCAACGTCTTTCATCCTTACACACATCACTATCAGACAGGACAGTGACATAAGACTCACCTGCTGCTCTGGTGCCCCATACAACAGTCCATACAGGGGTAAGAACCTGTCCACAAGCTTCTCCTGCTCCTCCTGGGTGAAGGCTGGGGCCCTATCTCCTGCAAAACATGGCATCTTGGCTTCCAGAGTCAGGATACAGCAGCACATGCAGTGGAGGTCTTGCTTGCACGAGTGTCAGGAGTCAAGTGAGCTATGCCACAGTAAATGGCGGTCACGCCCACCACATACATGACTGTCACCACCGGCGGTGATCACCTTTGGCCCCAGTCTCCCATATGCAACATTGTCATCTAATGAGGAGTTGCACAGCGGTTGAGGCCGCCTACCGCCATGACGGCCTACGCCGGCGGAATGAGGTCACTTCCAAATGTCCTGTGCATGCAGGACAGGCGGCTGCCATTTTACATGTGAATAGTGATTAGTAAATTAATTTTAAGTGCGTCATGGGTGAAATATGACCACTGCATAGACTGACTATGTCTACACATTCAATACATCTACTTCTGACTTCTCCTCTCTCCTATTCCCAAATATGGTGCAATAGGATGAGACATGCTCCTGTGTACCCGCCCCTAGTTGACCTGGGTACCTTGGAAGAGAGACACGTCATATAGATGTATCGTCTGAACCGTCAGACCATCAGGGACCTGGTGGCCAAGTTAGAGCCGTGTCTGATGCCTGCCATCCGTAATCCCTAAGCCATCCCTGCCGCAGTACAGGTGTTGTCAGTTCTCCACTACCTTGCCTCAGGGTCGTTCCAGATGACAATGGGCTTGGCAACATGGATGTCACAGCCGATGTTCAGCAATGTGTTGAAGGATGTACTGTGTGTTCTGCTCAGACATCTGCCCTGCTACATCAGGTTCCCCCAACATGTTGATTTGGCCACTGTCAAAGCTGCCTTCTACAATTTTTCACATGTCCCTCATGTGATAGAGGGAATACAGAGCACCCACATTGCATTGGTTCGACCCAGGAGAAATTAACAAGTGTTCAGGAACCAGAAAAACTTTCATTCCATTAATGTCCAGGTAGTGTGTCTTGCTGACCAATATATCTACCAGGTTACGGCAAAGCTCCCTGGTTCTGTGCATGACTCCTTCATTCTACGGAACAGCAACATCCCACACATGATAGAACTACTACAGAGGGACTGAGCCTGGCTCATCTTTATGTAACCAATAGTATGTGTGCCCCTGTAATCTCACCTCTCTTCCCAACCTGCCCTGTGGCTCTACCGGTACTGACTCCTGTGAGACATCCAACTACAAATGGTGAAAACCGTTTCGGTGAGGCCCACGGCAGGACGAGGCATGTCATCAACAGGACCTTTAGGCTACTGAAGGCCACATTCTGGTGTCTGCACGTCTCAGGAGGTGCCCTACTCCACAAACCACTGAAAGGCTGCTAAATTGCTGTTGCCTGCTGCATGCTACACAATCTGGCCCTGAGACGTCACATCCCATTGCTGGATGAAGAGGAGGTGGCAGCTGGACCAGTGGCTGGTGAAGGGGGCATAGTGAGTAATGAGGAGGAAGATGATGAGGATGCAGCTGACTCTAGAGCAGAGTTGATTCATCAATACTTCCAATGAGAAACAGGTAGGTGTCATCTGTTTTGCATGTGCCCTGTACCCCTGTCTGCTTTGTGACATAGATGCTCCTGGTGTCAGTTCTCATTGTAGGCGTTGGGTGCAGCACACCCTATGCGTGGGTTTGGGTGGTGACATATTGCCCATCAGAGGAGGTGTTACAGTTCAAATGTCAGTGCTATTTTCACTCTGCTATTGTTTTTCTTTACTTATGTAATTTTTTTCCATGTTCTATGCTTCCTGTACTGCTATGTCAACTGCGATCATTGTGCCTAACATAGTTGTGTCATCTGTATTGCTACTTATCCTCACAGTCCACAATGGGAGGATGTGCAACCTAACTGTAACTGGCTGTGGAACATGCCTTTAGTTAAATTTAGTCAGCTGTGAGGGAAGGACCATTGGGAATGTTGGTCTAGGGAATGTGGATCTGACATAGGCATATGGTATGAGATTCCACTTGTCAAATCACACTAGGGAGGTCGACATTGTACTGCATGTGTGTTGGGTGGGCGACATTTGCTTCTATTGTGACAGTTGTCCCTCTCTTGTTCAATCTGCAGGGCACTCTTGTGGTGCAACTCTGGTTCCTGCCTTGCCTGTTGGCTCCCTTGACTCATGTATCCAGCATAAGTCTGCTCTACAATCAGCTTAGCGCCATATTGCTCACTTTTCGGTCAATCTCACAGACTTTTGCAGGACAATAGGTTGTCTGTCATGACATGTTATACAATAGTAAATCTTACTTATTATGATCAAAACACGTTGGCAGTAGCTGTGCTCATTGGTGTTTATTGTGAAGTACAAGTGCAATGGGTGATGAATGGGCTCATGGTGAGTGAAATCACCAGAGTAGTTGGGCCAGCTGTTAGTAGTCCAGGTCCAGTCTCGAAGGGGCCATGGAGAAATGGAGAAATTACAGTGTACAGTCAACAGGGTGAGTCAGTGCCACACAAGGGATAATCTTTAGGAGAGGGTCACTTCCTGGCAGTGGTTTTGGTCTTCGCATCAGGTCCTGCAGGATATCGGGTGGGCATCCTCGCTTGCGTGGGGGTTCCTCTGCTACAGGGGGAGGGGTGCTGGTGGTCTGCGGGTCTTTTGGCAGAGACTCCATTCCACTAGCTGCAGCAGAAGTGGAGGGCTCTGTTGGGGTGTGGCTAGTGGAAGGGGCCTGTTGGTGGTTGGAGGACTCAAGCAGGATGGTGGTAAATTCCTTCAGCACCCCTGCAATGGAGGCCATGGTGGCACTGAGGGTCTGCCACTGCTGCATGGCCTCCTGGTGCTCTTCCAGCTGCAGCCTCTGGTTCTCCTGCACGGTGGTGAGGATCTGGCCCATCTTGTCCTGGGATTGGTGGTATGCTCAAGGACTTGGGAGATGGCCTCCTGGCCCACAGGTGCCCTCCCACTGCCCCTGTCCCCCTGTGCCTGTGCCCATCGCACAGTGTGCCTACTCCCAGTTGCACCAGGACCTTCATCATCTTGGGTGTGTGGCCCTGACTCTGGTCTCTGTAATGTGGGGCAGACATCTGATTGACCTGTCCTTAAGACACAGGTTTGGGGATGGAGGGTTGCCTGAGGCTTAGTGGCCACATGGGTGGGGGGCTCTGCTGTGTCCAGGGTGAGGCTGGTGGTGGACTGACCTGTCATCCCAGATGGGCCAGGCAGGTCATCACTATCCAGACATCCACTGGGGCCTTCATCCTGGGGAAGGCTGTCTGTCTCTGGCATCTGCTGCCGGGTGGCAGCAGGACCTGTGGATGGAAAGGGAGAGAGTTACATTGTGGAGATGTACTTGTTAGTATCATCGTGTGATGCATGGGGTAGCTTGACTTGCTTACCTGTGATGGCAAGGACAGGTGCAGCACTGCAGACATTGGTCACGGGTGATGGAATGTGCCATTGTTTGCATGTGCCATTGAGGCTTGTGAATAGCATTGCTGTCATTGCCATGTGTTGGGACACAGTGGAAGCATCCAGTTGGTGTGGCATGTGCTCTTGTTTTCCGTGCAGGTGTTCTACTGTGAAGTGCGACTGCGATCTTTTGATGTGTATAGAGTGACTCATTGTGGGAGTTGTGGTGCTTGGCATTGTGATTGATCTCCGTGCATTAGGGAGTGACTGTGTGGGTATAGCAGCAGTTGGGTGGTGTGGCATGCAGGGGAGGGGTGTGGGGTGATTAGAGGGGTACAGATGTGTGAGATTGGGTGGACTGGGGTGTGATGGGTGGTGGGGACGCATGCTGCGCAGGAGTGGTTGGTGCCTGGGGAGTGTTGTTCACTTACAAGAGTCAAGCCCTCCGATGATTCCAGTCAGGCCCTCAGGATGCATGATGTCCAGGACCTTCTCCTCCCACAATGTTAACTTTGAAGGAGGAGGTGGGGGCCCACCGCCAGTCTTCAGCACAGCAATTTGGTGTCTCGAAGTCATGGAACGCACCTTTCCCCTAAGGTCGTTCCACTTCTTCCTGATGTCCTACCTTGTGCGTGGATGGGTGCCCACTGAGTTGACCATGTCAACGATCCTCTGCCATAACTCCTTTTTCCTGCCCATCGATGTCTGCTGTACCTGGGCTCCACACAGTTGTGGCTCTACCCTCACGATTTTGTCAACCATGACCCTCAACTCATTGTCAGTGACACATGGGTGCTTTGAACATGACATGTTGTGGGTGTGGGGGTGTGCTGTGTGTGTAGGGTGGTTGGTTGTGAGTGCTGGTAGGTTGTGGTGTATGTGTGTATTTGTATTTGTGATGTGTGACTAGTGTTATTGGTGCAGCTGTGTGATGTTTGGTGGCTGTGCAGTGTGTATGTGCCCATGGTGTGATGGGGCTGTTTCTGTTCTTTCCTCATGCTCTTCTGTGTGTTCGTCTGTGGTTTGGTTGTGGGGGGGTGCTATATAGTGCAGTGAGCAGGTGTGTGTGGTGTGTGTATGTGTATCAGGTGTGGAGTATTCAAACTGTCCAGTGTGGCTTTGGCTTCATTTAGAGGTGAGTTTTGAACCACTGCCAATGGTTTACCGCTGTTGAAGGACCGCTGTGCTGATTTTTGGGTCGTAAAATGGAGGGCGTAATGTTGTCGGCCTGGCAATGCTGGTGGGGGACTGCCTCTCTCCCGCCCTCGGCCGGCCTGGCGTGTCGGATTTGTTGCTGTTTTCTGGTGATCTTCAGTCTGTGTCTTTTGCCGGCTGCCACCACAGCCGTCTTCCTAAAAGACCGCCAAAGTCGTAATAAAGGCTTAAGTCTGTTTTGCTTAATTAATTGGTCACAAAGAGACTGTATTTTAAAATTTCTTATGGGTTAAAGCATCTGCTGCAGTGACCTTTGGGTGCCCAGCAAAATTCAGCAAATAATAATAATGGTAAGATAACTCTGGTGGTTCATGCACTTCCTGGAGACATCTGTGGCTTTTCTATTCAGTTTTGTCTCCTAACGTTGCATAGAGGGTTTTTTGTGTTTGCTGCAACAATGCGTAACAAGAAGATCACAGATTTGTATTTTGTGAAACTAGGTAAGTGGGTTACTGATTTTGATACAGAGAAACTTTTGTTACTTCCAGTTCATAAGTTTCAGTTCCTCTAATATAGTACTGTGAAGTATGAACTGGCATCAAGGAACTACACGCAAACTACAAGTCATAGATTTAGATCTTTATTGTTTTTTTCCTCAGTGTATTTATTTATTTATAAATTGTGCAATTACCTATTGAGGGTGCCCTGGTGTTAACAGGAAGGGAGAGTGACAACTGCCTAGAAGAACAATAGAGGTGTTTGAGATTAGTAAGAATCTTGTTCCAGAGGGTGAGATAGGATAGGAAAGGAAGCGTCCATCCATGATGTTGTTTCTGTGCTGTGCAGTGGCCTAAAGGCTGGTTGCGATGGATCAAGGGTATCAGTGTATCCTAAGTAAGTGGAGGTATGCTTTTGATGTTTTTTTCTAAGATCTTGGAAGAGAATTGAATTAGAGAAATTGTTAAGATCCATGGAAAAGTTTTTTAATAGCGGTACAGTGTGAGCCTGGTTCTATTGATCCAGCTGAGTGGCGAAAATATAGAAAGATGACATAGCTCAGTGAGCGAAGGGAGAAGGAACTCAGAACCCAGAGCAACTTTGTACTAACAACAGGGGTCACTAGCTAAACCGGATTTAATAGTGGACATAATTAACTGAGGTTCCTCAATCTGTTATTTTCAACTTTGCAAACAATGGTTCCTTTGTATAGTAAAAAAATCTTTTCAGTGTAGACAACACCAATACTGCTTTAAGTTTTAAATCCTGACATTGTGTTTCAACCAACTACGTACTCGTAACATATCATTTCCATAAGTTTGAATGATATGGGACTCCTAAATCTTATAACCTCCAGTGTCCTATGTACCATTTGCTGTACATTGAGTTACACCTTCATATAATTTATGTCTGTATGTGATGTAACTGCTCTGACACTCTACACTGGGATGCATAGCACTACAAAAGAATTACATTAAAAATAAATTTGTATATGCTGTTTAAATATTTTGAATAATTACAGACGTATACAGCCGGTATGCTTACAGTGCATGCATATCTCTTACATAGAGATGTTGAACAAAGTCAAAAACCTGCCTCCAATTCATAGTTTCACTTAAGTACTTGTGAAGTGATAACAAGCTGTGCGCATTTGTATCCACTATTAGATTGCAATGTATGCATGAGGCTTTAGATAACTTCCAGCCAAGATGAGACTTGAAAAAGAAAGGCTGATGATCCTTTAAATTAGGCATTTGTCTTTGGTCCAGCTTGACCTCAAAGTAAGATAGCCTCCATACTGCCTGAAGGCTGCTGCTCCAAATAAAAGGCAGACAACATTAGGGTGACCATCCGTCCGTAAATTTCACGGACCGTCCATTATTTTGGTATCAAATCCACTGTCCGCCATAATTGCTTTTACGAACGCCCTTTATCCGTAATTCTAGGTATAGCAGCAATCTGTGCCGCCCTGTGCGAAAAGACGAAACTGTTTTAGAGCACTCACTGTTGGTGGCCATGTTGCATTTCTTTGAAATATAGAGGCTTCAGCAGCCCCTTCCGACCTCGCAAAGACTGTCAATCGGCCCACTGTCATTCCATCTGTGGCCGAATCTCACCTACAGAATGACAATAGATCATGCTTTAGTTACAGCGTATGGTGCGCCTGCTCCTGCATCGGCCTAGAGCATGGCATTCTGCTCTTGTTGAGGGGCCTGTGCCCCTGAAACAGGAGCCATTATTAGGGGAGGTTCAGAGTTCGCTGCATTTTGATATCGGACAGGGCTAAATGCAAAGACTTCTGAATTCTTTGCCTGCCTGCATGCAATTTTGAAGCCATCATAAAAATGTCAATTTAACTTTGGTGATTAATATATCTCTTGGAGAGATAACTGAGCATTGCCTAATCCCAGTTTTGGCTCATCATAAAGTAGAGCAGAGGGTTAATGTGCCTTTTGCAAAGCACAAAGGCCAAGATTTATACTAGCTTTGCGCTGAATTAGCGTCTTTTTTTTTTACGCTAATTCAGTGCAAACCTTACTCCATATTTACACTTTGGCGCTAGACCCATCTAGCATCAACATTATGGAGTTGAAGTCATTTTTTGCTAGCGGGAAACTACCTTGCGTCAATGAAATGCAAGGTAGACGTTTCTGGGCAAAAAATGACTCTAGGGCCCAGGTGCCTTATTTATCCTCCCATGCAAAAATGGCGCACGGGAAGGAGGAGGGCCTAAATAATGGTGCTAAGCTTGTTTAGCGCCATTATTTAACGTGTGGGTGAGGGCAGGTGTTATGGGACCTGTGGGCCCATTTCCATGGTGGAACACCATGAAATAAGGCCACAAGTGCCCTCCCCAGGCCCCAGGGATACCCCCACCCACACCAGAGGGACAGCAGAGGATGCGGGACCCCATCCCAGGTAAGTAAAGGTAAGTATTTAGCATTATTTTTCTAAATGCCATTTGGTGCCCTGAAATGGCCCCCCCTACATGGCATAGGGTGCAATGGCCATGCCCAGGGAACCCTTGTCCCCTGTGCTAGCCAATGGGGTGGTGGGCATAACTCCTGTCTTTTATAAGACAGGAGTCATGTGGTATGGTAGGATTTGTGTCAAGAAATTACGCTGGGCTGGTTAGAGTCATAATTTTTTACTCTAACCAGCCTAACGTCATTTTTTGGTGCAAAACCCCCTTCTCCCATACCACCACCCCCAGCCGGCAAACGTCATTTTCCTTGACGTTAGCCCACCCTTTGTGCCGGATTGCACCATTCCATAAATAAGACGCCTGGCCGGAGTCTTGGAATGGTTCAAGGCGGCAGTAAACTTTTTCACACAAAACTGCATTAGCGCAGTTCTGCATGAAAAAGTATAAATATGGGCCAAAGTGTAACATGCAGATCAAAGAAGTGTTTGTATGTAGATAGTATAGTGGGTTCCTTAGGATAATAATACGTATTTATTAGTAATGGCAGTGATGCTCAAAGTACGGCTCGGGCCGCATGCGGCCCTCCTGACCTTTACATGTGGCCTCCTGGCCCAACTGCAGCAATGGGCTGCTTTTTACTAACTCAGCACTGAAATTAAAAAAAAATCAAGTAACCATCTTTCAGTTTACTTGAAGTTAAAAAAAAAAGGATGTAACTAGGTTGTCTTTCTCCATTTAACTTTAGGAACACTTTCTTTAGTAAAGACATCCTGCAGCAAAATTGTAAAATATGAAAACTTCAGAATTCAAAAAGTTTACTTCATTAGCATGCAGAACTGTTTCGCCTTAGTTAATCAGATTAATTGGTGCATTGAGAAGTTTTTATTTTTTTATTTTTATTTTTTACAAAAAATGATGGTTTTTTAAACATGTATTGGGAAAAATTAATTATTTTCCTAACCTAGCATCAATGCCAGCACTGAACTAAAAGGCAAATCAGTTGTTATGTGACCTTTTGGGTGGCCTGGGTTCCTATTATACATGAACAACATTATAGTTAATTATGTCATACACAGGAGAAAGTTTAGTACAGCTTGCATACTGAAGTCCTGTATTTTGAATACTCCTATGTGTGCTAATGGAGGGAAAGTGGAATAAAATAATTGCCTAGGATCACACAATTTGGCAAAGTGGGGAAGCCAGGATTGATCCCAGGTTTTCTCATTTCACATTGTCCATTTCAGCCACTAGATGTATATGTTTTGCTTCCTCTAAAAGCACCTTACCTTCAACCCCCCTCCCCCCAACTAACCTCCCAACCACAACTGCCACCCTGTTGGCATCAGTGCGGCTCTCTGTCACATCACAGACCAAAATGTTGGCCCTGGGTAAAATGTTTTTGAGTACCCATGAGTAATGACAACCCCAACCACTATGTTATTTTTTAAACCCTGAGTTTGTAGTTCTCCAGACCAAGCAGTCTTAACAATCAGGGCCACTGGAATTATGCCTTCTGCGGCCAGTGCTTTTTTCACATAATTATAGATTTGTCACATTTGGCACATAATCCAACATCTGTTGCATTATCTGCAGATTTTAGCAAAACATTTTCTAGTTTAAATGGATCAAAATTTACTACAAAAGTGGTGATTGTGTTTGCGTGCAATGGAAGCCCTTTACAAAGGTTACTAATAAAGTGAAGTCTTTGCCCAGACAGTATTACCATGTATTAAAGTTTGAAAAGACTGAATCAATACTATCAAAAGGTGTTCAGCATTATGCAGCATAATTTGCCTTTTGGTGCATAATTTAGTCAACCCTGCCACATAAATTGGTGCTCCCCTTTTGCATAATGCCAGCGGCCTTGCATACAATTCCTACCAGTATGAATGGCATAACATGACTACACCTTGCAGCCCTTACTGTCTTAACTAATATTTCTTATACATTGATTTACACATTTATATGAGTCATTGTCTCTGAATAATTTTGTGTCATGTAAAGTATTCTTGGCACCCTACATAGGGATGAGAAGCACTATAAAAGAAATTACATACACGCTAGAGAGGGTCTACAGAGAGATGATGGGCACTGTTAAATGGTGGAACTGAAGGATTCTTTGGAGGGCGGTGTCAGCAAAGATTGTCGCACCGGATGAAACCAGCTATAAAGCTGATCCTGCCAGCGGCGTTGCTATCATTCCTGCAGCCTGTGCAGTGCCCCAGATGGTAAGGCAAAAGCACTTCAGGAGCTGATTGTGGGGCGGGCTGGTACGAAGGCATAGCCTATGAAAGGAGGCAGTTCATTTTCTTGTAATCCCGGTTTCTGTACAATTTTTATTTCAACATTTCTAGTTAATGGAGAGCGAAGAGGACGATTACAAATGCCTAACATACCATGACAAGTATGCACTAATCCCAAAAATCTTTTAGTGCCACACTGTAAGCTGCCAGACAAATGTCTTGTGCTCATTATTGGAAAAATAGCCTTTTCTTAACAAACAGTGATTTCCTGTCTTTATGTAAATGTTATTTCTATAGCGTGATCCTCATTTCTATAGCGTGACCCTAGTCAAAAGGCAATGAAATGCTGTACAAAGTCAAAGACAAAATGTATTTCTGGACCCTGTGCCAAATTATTGAGGAGGATATTTACTAATATTTCATGCAACACAGAGGAGTGAGTGAAGTTGCTGCGTTGCGTAAAACGGAAAAAGCCAAACAGCTCCATATTTTTGAAGATATGGTGCAGTTCTGCTCTCTCCTTGCACTGGCGCACTTGCGGCTGCCTAGTGGCAAAATGTTGTGGTGAGGCACATTTTTTGAGCAAGAAGAGAAAACTATCCTATGAGACAGTTTCCTCTTTGCATGTGTGCTGCAAAATGTAGCACACATGTTAAGAGGATGTAACAATAAAAAATAAATATATTTCTCCTCATTACACCAGCTTCAGACAGGCACACCATTTTGGCATAACCCCATTCTTACAAGTCTTTGTAAATATGGGTTTACATCAAAATACATGATGGTTGCACAGGTACACCTATGCATCACCCATGTATCGCCTGCCTGACAGAAGATAATGCAAAGCAGCGCTATGCATTGTGTTGTGTTACCTTTTTTGGGAAAGTCATGCCAATCAGGATTGACGCCAATGTGTGCCAGAAGAGCATCTTTAAGGTAGGAAGACCAGGCTTATCAGCCTCATTCTTGAGACGACTCGTCTTGATAACTGAAAACAATCTTACCATAGAGTGCTGGCAAGAGACACTGATTGGTTAGGATGATGGAAGTATAACAAGAGGGATGACAAGAGGGCACACCAGTTTTCACTCTCTTTCATAGCTGGCAGGTGTCTCCATGCCATGATGGTTATATTCTGTCAATCTTTTTGTCAACTAAGAGCATTGCAGTGGTGTAATGCAGGGCCATCCAGTTCATGTGGGTGGTGTGGGAGGCACCTCCCTTCAGAAGGCCTCTATTCAGCCCACTGTCTATCAATAGCTGTGGGATATGGGAGGCGTATGGTCCCTCACCACATTTTGCAGGGGTGTGGCCCTGTTGTTTAGTGGTATGCCACTGGATCAATGCATTCTGGGAATTGTGGTTTAATGTAGTTTCACTTTTGGGCATAACTAGATGTGTCACACATGGCATGCAGCTGCTTAGCAATGATAATCATTAATTCATAAATATATGAATTGGCAGTACTTCCTTCAGTGGTAACAAGTTTAGGTTTTGAAAGGATGAGTTGGCCCTGCCAGAGTCTAAACTGTGGCCTAAAATGTGCACAGAAACATCTGCAAAAAACACGTAAATCATTCAGAGTTTTTGCATGTTTGTCCAATAAAGTAATGTAATTCATCTGTCCTCTGTAACCTGTAATATGTAACAGTTTCTAGTATATCTGACTGTAATTAGTAGGCTTTTGTGTAGTTTGCTGTGGACCTTCAAATGGAAGGTTGACCAGTCTTGCTCCTGCTCACTCTCAGTGACTCCATTGACTTGAAAAGGAGTCTTTGGACGCTTCCAACTACAGGCAGCCAGCTATCAGGGGCTGATGACAGAACCTAGCAGATCTCACAGCCCCTTTAGACAGGACAACCAGCCTGTGGCCCCACAACACTGCTATTCTTGAGGATGAGCAAGAGGTATATTCATGCAGTGAAGTGGTATTTCAGTCAATACCTGGGAAGTGAGTAAAGGTAAACCTGGAGACTATGTAGATGCTTTGAATAAACGGTATCAGCATGGAGTTTGTGGATGTGTAAGCACTCAGGAAGTTAGGGTCCTGAGGACGAGTGGGTAGTTTTAGGACCAATGGATGAGGAGCAAGTACCTCACTGTCTTAGGTCCTTCAAAGTGAATAGAATTCAGCCCTAAGGGTGAACATCACCTTCTGGGGCATGTAGGTCAGTGGACAGTGGGGGTTCCAATGAATGAACAGGAACGTTAGGACTTAAGAACAGAGGGAGGACACAAGGATTTGAGGGTGATCAAAGGCAAAATGAGATTCATGGACCTGCAGATGAGTGTCCGTAGGCCAGCATGTAAGAAGCAGTGGAAAATGGAGGGTTCAGTACTATCCAATGTTACTGGCCTACAGGTTCTAAAAAACCTTACCACAAAGCTCTCTCAAATTAATCACCTGTTACTAACCAAGTAATACTTTAGAAAAGGTTGCAATCTGCAAATGTGGGACACTTTTTATGGGGTCTGGCTATAAAAGGATTGCAGTGGTTGGGGAAATAGAGGCGAGAACGGGGATGAGGAAGTGGATGCATCAAACATAGGAGTGAGCAACACGGGGCCTGAGGAAGAAGCACACAAGGAGTGAAAAACACAGCACAGGGCGATGGGGTAGAGAAGAACACAGAACGCAGGGGGAGAAGCATTTCAGAAAGCAAGAAGCACTCAAGAGTGACAGCATCACAAACAGGGGTAGAGAAGCACACAAGGGTGAGAACAACATTAAGGCCCTTATTATGGCTTTTGGTGGGCGGCCATAACCGCATATGCGGCCGTCCTTCCGCGGTACCTATTACGAGTTTCTTGCTTAGCCGGCGGGAAACACACCACAACATTGATGCAGGCTCGTAATAGAGTCTGCAGCAATGTTGTGGTACATCGGGTGCGACAGCACTTGTCACGCTTTTCACTGCCCGTAATTCGGTCAGTGAAAAGTGGGATGGGCAGCCCATGGGGGCCCCTGCACTGCCTATGCCCTGGCACCCCCCTTCCGCTAGTCTTTTCATGGCGGTGGTCGTAATCCGGAGAGCAGCGCTGCCGTGTGGATTGAGACCACCAGCTGGCGGTCGGACAGTGGCGGATCCGCCACGGTTATAATATGCGGTCAAACTGTCCCTGTCGGCGGCAGCCCGAGTGCCACCATGAGTCAGGCGGTCCACGGACAGCCAGACTCGTAATGAGGCACTGTGTGTGAAGAGGATGGGTGAAAAGTATAGAAGAGCGAAACACTGCACAGGGGTGTAAATTTGAGGCACGCAGACAGAGGTGAGAAGGAGGGAGCTGAAAACACATGCACTGTTATGGTATGCTTAACCCCAAAAAAAGAATGAGGTTCCCTAAAACTAATCAGTGGATGAATAGAAGCTAGCTAATGAAAGAGATGGTAATCAGACTTTGCTCCAAGGGAGGGACAGAGACAAGACGGACAAGCTGGGACAAGGAAAGTCATTGAATAAGCTAGCAAGCAAATCAAACTGACAATACAGACAACTAACGGTAAGCCAAATGTACTTCACACAGTGGAATACAGGTTGCCCAGTAGTTTTTAGAATTGCTTATTAACTCATTGCATACAATTACATTTTTTACATGTAACAAGCACAATGGAGACAAGGCTTGTTTCTTCAACTGTCATATTTCTGTATCCCCTTTTCCCTCCTTTCTAAGCCCCGTCTTTTCTCTCTTTCACCATCTGTTCTTTCTCTCTCTCAGCTGGCCGACCTTCACTTGCTTTCCACTTCAATCTCACTGTTCCAACATTCTATCTCTTCGTATCCTCCTCATATCCTTTATCACTATCATTTGACTCTCAGTTTCACACTCTCTAGTAGTGCAACAGCCTGTCTACGTTATTTAACCCAGTGCTGCTTCTGACACTAGCTTTCGTGGTCAGCTGTCAAATTCTACTTGGGGTGTATATGTTTGGTAATTTTTTCATTGATGAATATGTCCAGCTATGTGTGAATGTTTGCTCAGTACTCCAATGTGTAATACAACTAAAGAACATAAACCTATTGTGACTTATACTCCTGTCAGCTGTCTATTTTAGGATTGTGCAGCCTTCTCCGATGTGGTTGTAAAAATGACAATTTCTCTTGAACGTTGACCCTTTGTCCTGAATTTTTACTGTCACTGTCCAGAAATTTCCTTTTTACCAAGTGATCACCATAGACAACATGCAGGTGGTGCTGAATGTGACCCCGTGTCGGCAAATGAAACACCATTCAGCATATTTGACTCGGTTGGCCGGATCCCCGAGTAGGCGCAGAAATAACTGCAGGAACCAGGTCAGAGGTTTGCAGCTTCTGTCCTTGGATGAGGCCTGGCCCCTGACCGCCCGCAGCCCCAAGGCACTCGTTTCCTGGTTGCAGCTCCTCCTCCTGGGCACGTGGTCAATGTGCGGCCTCGGGATTGGCTGCTCGTGACGTCAGCCCGGGTCTGTGCTGAATCACCCACAGGCGGGATATGATTCATTATCACACAGCCCGCTCCGGAGGGGCCTGCTTTTCTTCAACGGCCGGATTCTCCCTTGGGAGCTTGCACGGGGCTGCATGCAAACACCACGCGACTCATTAGCATTTGAAATATGGTTTGCACTGTTCCTGCACTTGAAGTAGGCTGTTACGAGTACCCCTATCAAAACGAGTTGTTTGATATGATGCGCTCTATTAACTTGTCACAGTAATTGAATATGGAAACCTTCACGTGTCTAAACGCGCAGCGCCCAGCTTCTTTGTTTGCATCAATGTTCTTCTGACTCTGTTGGCCTAACATTTACCACGTCTTCTTTTAGACCTACGAGACGCACTGCTCGCTAACCCTGGATTTTTTTAAAGCAAGGAAAAAGTCGTGGGAGGTCTGAAAGACGTGCCAGACTCCCAAATATGCCTCTACGCATAATACGGATCGGCTACTGCTCCTTCTCTACAGTGGCTTGGCGTTGGCACACTTACTCGATCTTGCATCCTCACTATTTTACACCAGCCTTGCGCACTGTAGGTGCCCTAGTTGGCTCCTTGGATGTGTAAAATGGCGCTGACTTTCTGGGTCATGAGGTCCAGCCCAGTAGAGTTTTTCTGTGGCTCTGCTGACCACAGTTTAAGCAGCCATACCACTCTTACCACTAGAATCCCATCACTTTTTCCAAATTTCATCCCTTGTGAATTGGTCCATTCTGCATCGATTTCTCCATATTCTGGGAATCTCCAAAAGAAAACTACACAAATGGATAAGCTGAAGTGTAGGCAGGGGTGCAGATTCGAAACCAGAATTTTATTGGAGGTAGACAAGCAGGACATCTTCAGATATTTCATCAGGTCCTCAGGATAGGGTTTTTGCCACCTGCGCATTTCAGTCATAGCCATGACATTCTGAAGAAAAAAAGTTTTCATTTCAACTGTCGCCTGCAAATATGTAGACAGACTGTTAACACTAGAAAATGTCTCTCCTTCATGGTAGACACGAAAACTTGCAGAAGAAAACTAGAGAGATAGGGAGAAACAAAGTGGTGCCTAATAGGCATAATTCTTCCAACATCCAGGGCTCTTCCTCATCCAGGCAACCCTCAAATATAACATATGAACTGGCACCATTATATCCTTGGCGAGTTTTACTGGCATCTTCAGAAATGACAAAGGAGGTTTTTGCCATTCTTACCTTCTCACCACAGGCACACTATTCATATTCCTTCTCATTTTCCTTCATCAAGCTATACAACTGCATCCACCAGTATGATTGGTAATGCTGGGCTCAGGCGTTATTCATACCCTAGATTTCTAATGTGCTCTTTTAACCCACTGGGGGGCACTAGATTGGATCCTTCCTGGAATTACTGTTGACTATACTGAACTCCCTCTACCTAAAAAGATACCCACACCCTCTTTGTGGCTATCCTTTCAGCATCCTATCATGTGTTAGACCCAGCATTCACCTTTCGCCTTTTTACTTCACCCGCTTTACTAAATAAGCTGCAGTTAAAGACTGGCAGTCAGGTAACTGTGTACCTGATTGTGAATGAGGGTAACATGAGGAAATGTGGGCAGATGAGAAGAAACATGTTAAACCATTTGCCTGTTTCATGTACCACCAGTTTGGTAAAAGCAGATGTAATAAAGATTGGGTTGGGTGTACTAGTGATGAAAAGAAAAAGTATTTTCTGGAAGAAGGTACCTTTGACATTGAGCCATTAAATAGTCTTAAGAAATGACTGAAAACACTAATTAAAAACTAGTCCTGAACAATGGTCTGACTTTCTAAATTGGAACAAAGAAGCCCTGAAGTGTAAACAGGAATCTCAGGTGCAGAGATTGAAAGACACCTATGAGAAGTTAGCCACTTGAGGGACAGAGTTATGGCTTGTGCTCCTACTGTGCCCCAGCATATTTGTATGTTTCCTCAAATCATGAGTCAGAACTCAGGAGTCAGGAATCATAGAAGAAAAGCAGGAGGCTATACTAGATGTTTTGAGTTTCCCATGCCAGAGGGGCATGATGGGGGTGCATCATAAGGTGTTCCTGAGAAAGAGCAACACCGGTCTTTAGGCTGGTGGGACAGCCATGATGTGCCCCTCACCAATGATCGTGACAAGGGTGTAGAATACAGCAGGCAACAGCGCTACTGATACTAGAGGGAGACAAGAAACTGACATGATGACATCTCGCTTGCCACCACCAATATGGTCTTACCCTGCACCCCTCCTTTCTGCAGCTACACAGTGGAGCTTACATGTTTGCGGGCTGACATTCACCCAAGAAAGCCTAAGAAATACCACTGGGTGCTGACCAAGTGAGATTGTACAAACACCATACTCTTTGGACTAGTGAGGAAGACTTTGACGACCCCAGAGATATTGAACCCATGGGCAACCTGATCCCCTCCTGCAAGAATGCCCAGACCCTAATGTAGCGGCCCAGTCACCATCCATGACCCTTGGTCCCTAGCTGATCTAGTGAATATCCTGCAACAATCCGCTAGTCTACGTGATAACCCTCAAAATTTCCATGAAGAATTTCAAACTGTATTTGAATGTATAAACTCAACTGGTTTGATGTCAATCAATTGTTATGGATTATTATGAAAAGTGAAGTAAAAAATCAATTATTATAAAACACTAATTGGCAAGGAAAAGCACCCATTGATGTGGCTCTTTTATTGCTGCTATTTGAAATAAGTCAAGTCAAACTTGATTGGATCACGATTAATAATTGCAAACAGAACAAAGGGGAAGTCCCGGCTGATTACCTTGATCAATTAAGAGATGTGTTTGATCATTTTCCTGGTACTGTTAATGCTATTGAAACTTCTCAAGCAGCATTTGTTCAAGGGCTGTTGCCCAATGTACAGGAACAGCTCTGCACATTTGTTTGTGGTGGCAAACTAAATATATTTCTGAATTGCTTTCCAGCAAACAATTAGAGGAAGGGGCTGGGGAGGAATGGAAGAGCACAATCATGGGGAAGACAGGTATTGAACCTTTGACTGGTCAAAATAAGCATTTGTATCTTTGAAACTAGCATTGACTTCTGCATCTATATTGGGATAACCTGATTCTGCCAATCCTTTCATTTTGCATTCCCAGGAGAAGGAGAGCGTTGCTCTGGGTGTTCTGGGCCAAGACTATGATGACAAAAATAAAGCAATAGTTTATCTTATAGTCGCTGCTAGCCATCTAGTTTAAGTCTCTGAGCATATTGCGCTGGGACAATCTCTCATTGTTGCTGTATCTCATGCTGTAGTTGCACTGTTGCTGACCTATATCACTTAGCACCCATTCATGTCAAGTTTGTCAAGGTAAAAAATACTGTTGCTGTTTGTTTCTCATATATCACCAGCACAGTGTTCTATATTGAACCCTGCTTTCCACTTTCCTTTTCACAGAGCCCTTGAAAGATAACTGCATGATTGCATTCTGATTACTGCTCATTTGATGAAATCCCATATTGACCTCACTTATGGACCATTACCGAATAGTACATTATGTTGATGGTTCATGTCTCAGAAACAATAACGGGTTTCTGCTTGCTGGTTATGCTGTTGGAACTATACACAAAGTTATTGATGATCGATGTTAACTGCACGTAGGCTCCGCACAAATAGCCAAACTGGTAGCCCACATCTGTGTTTTCATTACTGTACTGAAAGCTGTAACTATTTTTAGTGTCTCTAATTACACCTTTGGGGAAGCCCACAATTTTTGGGGTCCCCTGGCTGTAGCACCCCTGCAGGTGACCACCTTAAAAATGGTTGTTTTGTAAAACGTTTACTTGATGTTCTTCAGTTACCTCCCAAAGTTGCTATTGTCTAATGTGCTGCACATCAATCCACTTAGAACAAATGGGCTTTTTATGAGTTTGGAGGTCCCACCATGGGACTGCCAAATTCACAGGGAGGACATCACCACCATGGCGGTGAAGTCCCCCAATGTTTCCACTGGGCTGACCGGCGGGACATAGTAATACACGTTCCCATTGGGCTGACCAGCGGGAACAATGTTAGGATATTGGCCACAGCTCCTTTAAGGGAGCAAAGGCCTATATCCTAGCACACCTGCACCCTTGGAATGTGCACTGTCTGCAAAGCAGGCAGCGCACATTTCAACAGTGCGGGGCAGGGGCCCCTGCACTGCCCATGCCATCGGCATGGGCAATGCAGCGGCACCACTGTGGCCCCCAACGCTGGCTTTTTGCAAACCTTTTCATGGCAGGGGCCCTGCCATGAAAAGGCTGGCAGAAAGTGGGGTTGTAATCAACCAAACGGAACTGAGTTCAGCGCCGCCATGGCTGATTACAAGCTTGACAGCCCTCACCCCATCGGGATCTATGATCCTGGCGGGAACGGCGGTCTTTAGGCGTTTCTGTCCATCAAAGTTGTAATTGGGCAGTTGGACCGCCTGGAGTCCGGCGGCCCAACCCTCAACACGAGTGTGGCGGTCTTCGGACCGCCACACTTGTAATGAGGTCCAAAGTGTCCAAAAGACTTACCTTTGCTGGTCAAACTGACATACGTGTTGTGTTGCCCCACAAATTTGAAGCTACATGTTTCAACCTGTTGAGTCTCTTTCAGTTGAGCCACTTTCTGAGTTACCAGAATGCACTCCTAGTAATAAAAAGAAGGCAGAGTTTCCATTGCAGGGACTCTGGAAGAGTGTGGGTACACAAATTGGGGGGTTTGTCACTCCCAGAGTATTGTTGACAAATCTAGCCCAGTTGTATTATGGTGCTGCCCATGTTAGTGAAGATGGCATGATACATGCTGCAAGTACCCCCTGGTTTGCTCCCTGTTTCCCTTCTATTTGCCAACAGCATTGTTATACTTGTGCCACTTGTTAAGCCTTCAATATAGGAAAAGGTTTTAGACTATCTATCTTTTTCACCAAAATTTATGGGGACCTTTTGTTCACATTCAAAAATATTTTTTTTGCAAATGCCTCAACGTTGTTTTTGTGTCTATTTCTTGGATCTAGTGTGGATGTTCTCTAAATGGATGGAAGCTTTCCCATGTGCTTGAGCTGACACTATCGCTATTACTAAGAAACTGGTCCGAGACTTCATCCTGCAGTTTGGTATCGCTCTCCAGATCAGAACTTACAAAGGTGTCCTCTTTAGGATTTAGGAACCATGTAAAGCTTTAAGGGTTATAAATTGATTCCTCTGATTTATTACCCTAAATCATCCAACACAATTGAGCACTTCAACAACTCTTAAAAACAAATTGTCTAAGATTTGCTCACAAACGGGGCTTAGACCATCTTTGGCACTCCAGTGAGTTTGAGCTCCACCCAACCAAAAGACTAAACTGAGTACTTATGAGATCATTGTAGGGTACCCAGTGCAACTTCTTACTAATGCTCCAAAGTCTCCAGCTTTGCAATTTTTTTACTTAAATAATGATGTGCAAATAATTGTTTTCTGCCTCAGCAGCCTCTGTTCTAATGGCAGTGCTGCTTTCACGAATCCAACTGAGGTCTGCCATGATCTACAGTCCAGTGACCTGGTCTGTGTGAAGATCCATTAGGAAGATCCACACTGCGGTCTCAGTGGCAAGGTCCATACCAGATCCTGTTCGCCATGATCACTTCTGATTGCCTCTCTGGATCTACACCTCACACTACAAGTGGACCAATGAGAGATACTGGACCTCCACCCCAAAATGTTCCACAACCTGCGAACTATATATCCCCCACACCTGCTGTTCGAAGCAACACAGCTCCCGGATCCTGCATATCACACAGCAAGTCACTGCTCGCCAGTACCTATGCCTCCCAGTGCCTCTCCACCTACTTCTGCACTGCATCCACATCATACAAAATAAGCTGCTCCTGATGTGATCCAGTGTGGGAAGCCTCCGAGCTACTTAATGCAGTAGTGGGTCTGGCCAGCCCTCTTCAGTGTCAACCTGCTTGGTTGGCTGAAGAGGTGGGCGATGGCTTGAAGCTATCAGACACAATGCGTCTGCTGCTCACCTCTGGGACATCCAGCTACACCGGCAATACATCCCTGCCCTTTCTAGAGCGAGTTATGCATCATACCCACTGAGAATGCCTTTAAAAATGATGAAGATGAAGACAAGGAGTATGATGGGTTGGATCCTTCGAATTTTAGGGATCGGATATGGATTCATAAGTGATCCGTCCAATGTCAATTGAAATGTCTTAAGAATTGCACTAATAAATGGTGTACAGGGGAGGGATAGTAAAATAATGATCTTACTAGCGTAACCCTAATTTGTTTTAGCTGTATATTTCTGCTTATGATAACAAATACCTAAAGAAAGTGCCTGTTTTGTGCATCTTGGCCACAGGGATGAGAAAGTGTTACAACTGAAGGTCATCCTTTTCTTTCTCGTGGTCTCAGTCTTCGGACACCTGTATTTTCCCTTTGTTTCGCTATAACCGATTCTTTTGTACTCTTCGTTCTCTCTTCTGTTCTTTTGCTGTGAAAGTATATTGATCATAGAAGAAGGAGTGCACATGAGTAAGATAAAGGAACTGACTCTGAAGCGCCCAGTACAGAAGCCCTCTCCTGTTGGCCCTCTTCTATTTCCAAGACTCTCCCTCCTACACCTACACCTTCGGTTGATAAGATTATACTGATGCACTTTTTTATCAAAAGCAGGAAATGTTGAGTGGGAAGAAATAACTGAAGGGAAGTGGAACGGCCTTATACACCAACTCAACAAGCACGCTGCTTGACTCTCAAACACTACAGTAACATTATTGAGAAGCAGTTTCCTGTTCCACAACTATCTGGCTTAGTAAGAGAGAGTTATGAGCCAGGAGTAGTACTGTCTCCATCCAGATAATGATATCCTGCTCATATTCAGGTAGCCAGGTTCACAGAGGACTCAGCTTGCAAAGGGCGCTAGATCACGGGCCCTGGTGCAGGATTAGCTATTTAAGTAGTTAACTAATGACCCTCTGGATCTTACTGCCAACATCGTACTGCGGTGTGCAATCCACCCATCTACTAATGTAATAACAGCAGTAATGATACTCTGTCTCTAGAGATCCTTGGATCACTATGCCCAATGTCCTACTGTGGTGTAGGAACTACCACTGTACTAATGCAGAAGGGTCACAGTGATCACAGTACTGGTAACCCCGACTGCAATTCAGAATCCATCACTTTACTGCTGTACTGGGACACCTTGGATCATGGTAATGATTACCTACTACGGGCCAGTATCCATTGATGTATTCATGTGCCAGGGATCCCTAAATTAATTTGCTCTGCACCCCACTGTGGTGAATAAACATCACTGCACTAATGTATAGAGTCCCCAGAATCTGTGTCCCAATGCCACACTGAAATACTGCATCCCATGCTATACTAATTTATTAGGGTTGCCTGGATCATTCTATCCAGCCGTCTACTGTGATGCATGATCTATTACTGTATTACTTTGACTCCTGGGTTCATAGTACCCACCCCTTAGTTTGATGCAGCCTCCATCCTTGCATTAATGTACCAGGACCCTCTGGATAGTTGTGCCCAAACGTGTGCTTGTAAGTGGTGGCCCACAGTGAGTTAACGTTTATAAAGTAGTCAATAGGTATGCAAGTTTGTTCGAGATCTGTGTTATTGTGTCTGATGGTGTTGATCTTGCTGATGAAGTATTGATTGATGTAATGGATATCCTTATTGAAGAAGGTATATACTAATATACTAGGGCCTGCTAACTTACTGCGTCAGACCCCATCAGCAGTACAATAACCATCAGTCTCCTAATACTTTAGGATCTTTCAGAATATTGTGTTTAACACCAATTGTGGTGTCAGAACCATGAACATATTAATGTACTCTGGCTCCCTGGTTTATCATGTGAAATCACTACCATGGTGCAAATGTTTTTAGTGTATTATTGTACCAGGAACTCATGTTTAATGTCTCACGCCATATATTTATCGCCATTTTTTAATTGTCTTTTTTATATTTCACTTCAATACTCTAAAGCACATTTCCATATGTGGCCTTATTGACAGACTATAAAGCGAATTACATCTTCTTTATCCCTACTCATCTCAGGTCTTTAGGAAGAAGCTAGTTATTTTTACTGCTAAATCTCTTTGGCTGGTTATACCAAGCTTTTCTCACATTAACCCTCCTTCCCAGAGCCTTCTCTGCTTTTCTGTATTCCTTTGATCTAGCATAAGTTGCATACAAGATTTTAGGTTGTCCTGCCTTGACTTCTGTGCACGACTTTCAGTATGCAAGGGTAAAATATCGCACCATTTTCACCAGCCAAGACATCTAGGGGCATATTTATTAAAAACTTGCTTCGCCCTTGCACCACTCAATGGGGTGCAAGAGCGACACAACTCTTAAGTGAGATTTATCAAGTCTGCAAGGCTACCTTGCGTGACATTGCCGGGCTTCATAAATCTAGAGTAATGTAAAGCAGTGCAAATCGCTGCATTGCGTTACTCTGGCCTGTGAAGGCATTCCACGGATGGAGCAAGGGTGGTTCCATTCACCCACCCATAGATTTTGGCACATTCCCAGATTTACCATCACTGGTAGATCTGGATGTGTGTCAAGATCCTATGACTCCCCAGGTGAAGTGTAACAAGTAGGAATATATGTATTTCTTCTTGTTACTTTTTCTTTCTGTGTACTGCATTCTGCACATTGTGTGCCAGCGCAGGCAAAAGACACGATTGCACCATACAATGTTAATTACGGTGCATTCCTGCCCTTTCCCTATAATGCAGTGCAGCAAGCTGCCTTGCTGAGCTGCACTATTTCTTTATTTAATAAATATGCCCCGTAGTCTCTCAATCCTTCTGTAATTCTCACTTCTGCAAGATGTTGTACCTAGTACTGTTTTATGCAACAGACAACAAAGTGATGGAAGTCTCCTCCAAATGGGACAACAAGAAACCCATGACTCAAATTTCATCTCAGTGAGGAGCCCCAAGTAGGATAAAACAAGTGTGAGGTTGCTTGTGTTCCAATCTGGGAGGGACCTGACCTGGTAGTTTGGGCTGCATTTTTCCTACTAGAGCAGGACAAAGATTGATTTGCATATGGCTGGTTTCTGTCTTGAGTGGAACAGTGAACAACAATGACAGATTACACTGGTGTCTGGGTGACTGAATTACCAGAAGCTAAGACATTAATTCAAGTGTTCCTTCCTTCACTTTGTTCTTTGTTACTCCCGATGCCTAAGCATGACAGGTATGTCCAGAAATGCGTCCCGTGGTCGCTGTGCCACCAGATTCAATCTGCCCCTCCTTGTTGAGGCCCAAGTAGCCTGAATCCAGTTTGGGTTGCTTGTGTCCCTTTATGGAGGGGACTTGGCCTGCACGTTTGGCCTCGACTGTTCAGACAGGAGAAAGACTCCAAATGAATTTGCATGTGGCTGCTCTTTATTGCAAGTGCAACAATGGATAAAAAAAGATGGATTGAAGTGCGGCTCTGAGCAATTGCCTGTGGCTAAAAATAATTTGTGCGTTCTTCTGTCACTATGTTGTTTGATGTCCAATTTAATTGCTTGGGAAATGTGTTAAGTTCCCTGGCTCATGATATGTATGTGTTAATGCGAGTCTAAATACTGACCCTTTATGTGCCCCAACTATTGACCCTGCAGCGTCTCTGTTTAGCATCACCATAACAATAACCGCTCAACCGAAAACTGTTCTGCACTTAGACAATACATTCTCATTGGTTCTCTCTAAGTGTTACAGGTGTGCCCAGATGTGGGCCTCATGCTCACTGTAGCTAGTGACGGAACCTGTGCCTCACTGATGAATACAAATAAGGCCTAAATATGCCTAGTGTTGCTTGTTTCCCCATGAGAAGGGCATAGAAGCAAGCATTTCCGGCTAGGTAGCTACTTTAGAAAGGGAACAAAAGTAATATAAACATTTCAGAGTATGTTGTATAATGTACAAATGAGCTAAAAAACAATCAAAACGAATGCTAACCAGATGAATTTCCAGCGACCAGGAAACTCAGGCTCAAGCTTTTCCATCTGTCAGGATTTTGTTGGTTTATACTACAATGTCTTCATCTGGCTATTTTTCGTAGTTACTTATTTATTTCTTTATACATCACAGATTTGTCTATCTAATGTCTCGTGGAGTGCTTCGCCTCGAGTGGTCTCCGTATACACTGGCCATAAGTTGTTTGAAGAAGGAAAATGGGTTAGATTGATGGGAATTAAGTTACAGAAATCTAAATTTAAATCTATTAAGCAAACTGCCTTAAAGGTGGTGTTACATATTTTGATTTTATTATCTTACGATTTAAAATGCTTTGGAAGCAAAACTTAAAGGTAATATCCAGGGTCATCCTTTTCAATTATAGGCCTCACTGCTACCCTTCTTATACACAACTTTGTACATCTGCAAGCATTTGTCTAAAATGTTTGCTCGTGGCTTAAATAATATTTCATTAAGGATGTATTTTGCGGGATATGATTGATTTAATAGCCCTCCAAATCGTTTTTATTGTACCTGTCTGCTGAAAAAGGAATTCCGTTCACCTTTTTTGGGGAGAACGTACTAAAATTCCATGTCCACATTTTGTAAGCCATTAGACTCTTTTTCCAAGCCTAAATACTCCAGTGACTAAAGGTTTGGAAGTAAATAACTTCCACTACAGAAATGGAAGTCAGTGGTAATGGAGAGGGCAACACCTACTCCTGCTGCCACACATTGTCTAAATCTGAGAACAAAAGTAAGGCTGGTAGCCGGCGGGATGTGTAAGAGTCCCACACTGGGCACCGGGTGTGAGGGCTGTGACTCTCGGAGACATTGGACAGCAACCCGTTTATGAATACTTCTGTGGCACCAAATCTGGAAGCTATGATTTTAACAACATGTGTCTAAAAGTTTTGACTTTCTGACTTGAGGCTTGATTTAGAAGCCATTTTTCGGCACAAAGACAGTTTTGTTTTACTGAAAATGTCTCAATTTACAATAATTAGGTATCCAAAGAAGGACACATGGCAGGAGTCAGTGGTTTTAAAAGTGTCTAATTGTATGCCCCCCAAAAGCAAAACACCATGAAAGGGCTGGGTGGATCAAGGCACGGTTTGCCTAGAGGTTTTGTGAACGCCCACAAACTCGTTATGTTTTTTGGCATTAACTCCTGTCCTGCACCTTTCTCACCCTGGAACTGGAAGTAGAGTTACTAAAGCAAAGAGTTGTAGACTTCCTTTTCAGTGTGGTGAGGGGGAAGGAGCCACTCCCAAAATATGTGGTGATGCTGGGGAAGGTGTTTCACCACAGAAGGCAAACGATTGCACATGCAGGAAAAAAAGGAAAAGAAAAAAAGTGGAATTGTTGCACAACTGGTTGCCTATCTCCGAAGCTGAGTTGCACTGGGCTTTTATCTCGACATTTGAGAAATAGCTACTGTCACACGT